>NC_138961.1:41600000-42800000 GCF_055761805.1 Camellia sinensis
TTTAAACAACATATTGAACAACATGCAAACTCAATATTTAAGAATCCTTAATTTGGAAACTAAATATTTTTTAGTTTTTTGTATTCTAATTATGGACGTTTTGCATTGAGTAAATTACATTGGCCGTCCTTATATTTTGGTTTTTATGTCATTTTGGTTTCTCTAATTTTAATGAATTCTCTTTTGATTATGAATTTATGAATTTATATCAGTTTGGTCTGATTGATTACAGTTATTGATATATTAGATGAAAAATGTGCATATAAACGGACATGAATTATGCTTTCATAGATAAAATTCTAAACTTGTCTAATTCATTGAGTTCAACTCATTGAATCAACCTCAACTAATTTAGCAACATTTTTTTTTTTTTTTGGGTGAAAATCCTAATCAATTCGATAAAATTGACACAAAATATAAAATTAATGATCAAAATTAAATTAATTAAAATTATAAAAACTAAATTAACAAAAGAAGAAAAATGTAGGGATTATAAATATAATTTACTATTTGTCATTTGATTGAAATTTATTTCAATTATGTTTATAGAATAAGATACACACACCAACAATGATTCGGGGGGTGTGTATTGTCACTTACAATAATATGATACTCCCATGCTTGTTCGTCAATCTCAACTCCTTAAATGGTGATGAAGACAGTTAAGGCTGCGTTAAAAACTGGAGCTGATGATGGCCCATTATTTAAGGTGACAATTGACAAAACCTCAATTCTGAATTTATCAAATGCGTAGTATACACTTTGGAAATTTGGGAATGGAAAAGTCTATGACCCATAATATTTAATACTAAATTGATTTAGAAATGTAGATTTGGGAATGGAAAAATGTATTAAAAGTTATCATGAACTGTAAAATAGGGTGTACTTTTAAGTTTGGATAAAAGATAGTTTTTAGTTTCTAAAGTATGTGCTCTTTGTCATATTATTAATTTTATCATTTTGATTCTTAAAGTTGTCAATTTGAATCAAATTGAATCAATTCTTAATGATTGTTTAATCATTAACGGAATGGTAATAAGATATACACATGGTCCTAAATGTGTGTTTTGTATATTTTGTTCCCTAAAGTATAAATTTTGTCAATTTCATCCATCAATATTTTAATGTTATGTTTTATCTTTTTTTTTTCAACAATGTTTCAGCATTAAATTAAAAAAATTAAAAAATTTTAGAGATCAAAGGGACACAATGCATATACTTTTAAGAACCATGTGTGCATTTTATTTCCATTATGTTAATGTTTAGACGGTCCATTTGGATTTGGATTAAATTGACTCAAATTAAAAAATTTAATGACATAATAAAATTGAAACTTGAAAAATTAAAATGACAAAAAAGTATATTTTAAGAATTATAAATGTATTTTACCCTTTAAGTTTAAACAGGAACTTGAACATGGAAACTCAACATGGACACTCAATATTTTAGGATCATCATTTTGGAAACTAAATATTTATTAGTTTTTTGTGCTCTAATTGTGGACATTTTTTTATTAGAAATGGGGTCACTGCCATACTAAAGGCACAGCAGAGCCCAGCAGTGACTGTTGTGTCTCAATTTGAGGTGTATTATGTGCTTATTTGTATGATTCGAACTATTCATTTTGTAGGGTTTGTTGAGTATTTCATGCCTACCAAATATCATATTAATCGGATATCAATAACTATATGATCGATAACCAAAACACTAAACAATAAGTTTTTCTTTTGAGAAATAGTATAAAAAATATGCAATTCGATCATATATTATTGATATCCGATTAATATGATTTTTGGTAAGCATGCAGTACTCAACAAACCCTACAAAATGAATGGTTGAGATCATAAAAATAAGCCCATAATATATCTCAAATTGAGGTACAACAGTGACCCCATTTCCTTTTTTTATTAGGTATTTTACAATGTCAGTCCTTATATTTTGACTATTGTGTTATTTTAATACCTCTAATTTTAATTGTTTTGATTTTGATTGTGAATTTATGATTTTATCGTAATTTTGTCCAATTGATAACAATTGTTAGTGGTTTTTGATGAAAAATGTGTGCATAATTAACCTCAAGGGATTGATCTAGTGGACACAACTTGGGACATGGGGTTAACCTCCCTCCAAATCGCAAGTTCAATACTCACTAGTTGTAATAAGTTCATTGATACCATACGTAGTGTTTGTTCTGGCTTCAAATAGAGCCCCGCAAATGAGCAGTAAGATTGGTCTCTCAGAAATAGTCGAGGTGCACATATACTGATCCAAATACTTAGTTATTAAAATAAATATATAAAAAAAAAAGAGGCATGTGTTATGCTTGTAGGCAAAATTTTAAATTTATTCAACTCAATCAATTAATTTCAATCAATTTAGTGATTATTTAAAAAAAAAAAAAACCTAATCAATATTATTAATTAAACTAAATTAATAAGAATCAAAATAATAGAATCTAATTTACCTTCTTTTTTTTTATTTGATTGGAATTCATTTCAATTATGTTTATATGATGGGACACATACACACCGTCAATGATTGGGTGTGTTTTATACAATCAGGCCTCCTTTGTTTGTTCAAAAAAAAAATAAAAATTCAGGCTCCTTTGGTAAGTTGTGATTTAATGCTAAAAGTTAAAAAGGCACTCCAAAAAGTCACATAGTCAACAAATACTTAAAAGTAAAGAGTAAAATCCTATGCACTCTATTTTTTTATATTTTTTTCATAAAAAAATTTAAAATTATTCTAAATATATTAATTTTTTTATAGATGAAATACTAATAAATGTCAAATAGTAATCTGATAAACTGTTTGGTCATCTTTACTTTCTTATACACCCAAAGATCTCATTTTAGTGTGAATTACTAAAAGATCAAACATAAACACGTGTGTTATGTGTTAAGAGATAAATATATGTTTTCTTATAATGTTGAAATTACTAAACGTAACACTTCAAAAAAAAAAAAAACTCCTTAGTATACTTTTCTCAAACATAACACTCCAATGTAACAAGCCAAAAACGTAACATTCCAATGTAACACACTAAAAAACTCATCAGTATCCTTTTCTTAAACGTATCAACGTAACATTCCAAAAAAAAAAAAAAAATTCCTTAGTGTATTTTTCTCAAATGTAACACTTCAATCAATCTAGCACACAAAAACTCATTAGTGTATTTTTCCAAATGTAGTACTCTAATGTAAAACTCAAATGTAATACCAAAAACATCACACTAACAGAAATGCAGATTTTCACGCTCGACAACTAACACTTCAGTCATCAATCTCTCTAAAAAAATCTTCCATAGTTCACATTTCCATTTCTATCCAAAAAAAACGAATCATAAAATTGAAAAAATAAATCACAAAAAGACATTCACTTAAACTCAAATGGTATCAAATCAAATAAATACAACTTGCCAAAACAAAAAGGACAAATTGATTTATATGAAAACAATTAGGACTAAATGAATCAACATTATCTCATATGGGATTTATGAATAAATTTTTCATTTTTTTATCTCATATTTTAATCAAAAAATCAGCAAACTACTAAAAATATATTGGGCAAATTACGATGATAGTCCCTGTACTTTGATTCTTGTGTCATTTTAGTCCTTATAATTTTAATTAACTCGATTATGACCTTGAATTTATGAATTTGTCTCAATTTGATCTAATTGGTTATAACTCTTAATTTTTTATTTTTTTTTTATGAAAAATATGTACATAAGTGTCATGTGACACATTTTTAAGGACAAAATTATAAATTTATCCAACTCAGTGAATTAAGCTCAACCAATTTAGTGTTAATTTTTCTTAAAAATACTAATGATATTATCAATTTAACCAAATTGACGCAAATTCTAAAATTAAGGATCAAAATCAAGTCAATTGAAAGTGTATGGACCAAAATGATATAAGTGATAAAATATAAAGACAACCAGTATAGTTTGCTCAAAAATTTATTCCCAAACAAGCCCTCCCATGCTTGTTTGTCAATCTCAACCTCTTAAGGTTTTGGTTGACTTTTTGACTATTTTATTCTGGAGCCAAAAAATCGCGTTTGAATTAGATTCTTTTACTTTTTTTATTTTTGTAAAGAAAAAAATGAAATGATTTATAATTTAGATGTGATATTTTATTTTAATGACTTTTTAATCTATTTTATCTTTTTATAACTATTTTAATCTAGTAGGTTCATACCAAGCGAGGGCCAAATGGCGATGAAGACAATCAGGACTGCGTTAATGATGTGAAAATCAAAGGGATGTATCTCTCTACCTTATAAAATAGGATGCATATATAGACTTGGAAATGTTGGAGACACACAAATAGTACGAGATATTAATTCCGTTGAATGAATCCTAATTAATTCGTAAGCTTTCGCGGAAAAATTTTTGCACCCTTTTTTTCTTCAATCGTGTGGAGAGGTTCTATCCTAATTTCGTAAGCTTTCCCGGAAAAGTCTTTGCACCTTTTTTTTCTTCAAGAGTGTGGAAAGGTTCTATCCTAATTTCGTAAGCTTCCCCGGAAAAGTCTTTGTTCCTGTTTTTTCCTTCTATCCTAATTTCCTAAGCTTCTCCGGAAAAGTCTTTGCTCTATCCTAATTTCGTAAGCTTCCCCCGGAAAAATCTTTGCACCTTTTTTTTTTTTTTTTCCTTCTTGTGGAAAGGTTCTATCGTAATTTCGTAAGCTTCCCTGAAAAAGTTTTTGCACCCTTTTTTTCTTCAAGAGCTATCTATGAATTTTGAGGACATTAATTATACAGTCCAAAAATAAAATTTAATTTTCAAATTTAATGATGTGACAATCAATTAAGATATTTAAGTTAACACTCAATTTTTTATATATTTTCAATCATTAAATAATCATATTACTCATATGTATTGGATCTAGAAAATATGTTTCAAAAGTGGATTTATATATTGACATTGGTGGTCCCACAGAAGCTTTTGGCCCACCACTTAGAGCCTAATTCACAGCTCAAGCATTAAAGCCCAACACCATTGAGAACCCAACGTTGCACCAAGATCCAATCGCATCTAAACACTTGTCAAGAAGGGAACAAACTACGTAAGCAGACAAAGATCCTACAGAATTATTGCACCACACATCGGCCATTAATGAGGCTCCTCCAGCATTAAATGCAATAGCCCTTTTCCATCGGAACGGGCAACCTCACCGTGAACAATGCAAGCTAGAGCATAGACTTTCGGCCAACATGACAAGTCGAAGTGAATAAGGAAATGATGGACAAAAGATATAAGGAAGCTTCCAAGACACAAAAGAAGGTTAAGTTTTCTATTCTTATTCTCTTTCTCTCTACACACCATTAATCTCCTTTCTTCTAACTTGATCGTCGGATGGTCCACTGGGGAACTCCCGTTCCCTGTTGGATATTTTTGCAGGCACACCAGCGAGCTTAGTGACTGGTGAAAGGTGTAGGAAGCGTGGGTCTGCCCGACTCGCCCTCATTTGGATCAGCAACATCATCAGTGGCGCCGTCTGTGGGAATGCCACTCCGGGTAACAGTTGTGTTTATTGTTGCCGGAGACCCGTTCCTGATAATTTCTCCCCACCTGCCATCGAGGTGGATGGTTACAATGAGATCCATGGCTTTCCATCACAACGTCGTTGACCTCCAAGCCGACCCAAACAACCCAAACAACCCACCTCAGTACTTCACAGAGCTCACCAACAGCATCAATTGCTTGGCCGAGCAAAACCAGGTCTTGATCAACGCTTTGCTCCAGCAAAACCTTTTTATACCTCCTCCATCACCACAAGATATCTCTCTCAATCAAGAATGGACCCCGAGCCATCCTTTCCAACAAGCCCACCTCTCCAACTTAGAGGGTCTGTAAGCCCCACCTCAAGACATGAAATCGCCACCTCGGAGTTTACATCCATCGATTCAAGCATCTGCCCCTAAAGGAGAGGCTAGTAGTGTTTAGCCCCCACTACACTCTAGAGGGGACAATGTTCCTATTTGGGATGCGAAACTCTGAGCCATGAAACTCTAGCTTCAAAGAGTCATGCAAAACATACAGAATAAAACCTCCACAATAGCTAACTCCCCGTTTGTCGCCTCCATCAGAGACAAACCCCTACCCTCCAAGTTCAAAATGCCCTGGATTGACTCTTTCAACGGCACAATGGATCCAGTTGACCATTTGCAGACCTATAGGACCCTCATGATCCTCCATGCTTTTCCAAATGAGATAATGTGTCGGGCTTTCCTCGTGACGCTTAAAGGGTCGGCTTGACTATGGTTTAGTCAGCTACCGTCGGATTTTGTCTCTACTTTCCAATACCTAAGTGATTCCTTCCTGAGCCATTTCATTGGTGTTCAGCCCCAGCGGCACCCGGCAACTCAACTGCTTAATATCCAATAGATGGAAGGGGAGTCACTACGTAGTTTTGTCACCCGTTTCGACACCGAGGCCCTACAAGTGGAGAAAAATGACGACAAGGTCATCCTCACAGCCTTCATGACCGATTTACGATCGTCTGATTTTCTCTTCTCCCTTTCTAAAAACCCTCTAACCACCATGGCCACCCTCCTTTCTGAAGCCCAAAAATATATGAATGCCGAAGACTCTTTGGCAGCGGGCCAAGATACTACACCTAAAAATCCAATCCCTGAGGACAAAAGGAAGGAATCCAAAACCAGATCCTTTCAAGTCTTGAACTCCCGGCCGGCCGGTTCGAGCGATAAACCTCCTTCAATTTCCCCATGGAACAAGTCTTGAACCAGATCCAACGAGATTACAACCTGAAATGGCCCCAACCATCAGGGTCTCCCTCCAACCGACGAGAACAATCCAAGTACTGCCGTTTCCATCAGGACCACGGTCACAACATAGAAGAATGTGTTAACGTTAAAGACCAGGTAGAGGATTTGATATGCTAGGGGCGCCTTAGTCGGTTCACGGCAGCCTGACTCCAGCAACGACCAAGGACCGACCCGTCGGGGGACCACCGTCGACATACCCCCCCCAACGACCCGCACAACCTAAGCAAGACAATGATTGGCCCCCACCGCAACCCTGAGCACAAGGCAATCCTGCCCCCCAGTCGGAGAGATCAGAGTCATCACTAGCGAGCTCGCATGCGGAGGTCCATCCCGTTTGGCCTAGCAAGCCGAGCTCAGAAAAATCAGACAAGGCTCCGACAAAGAAGTCATGACATTGGATCGCCCCTTCAAACACCCCAAGCAATGGTCTAAACCCATCAGCTTTACAAAAGGCCGACTGCACAGGCATTCGTTACCCTCACGACGACCCCCTCATCATCTCCGCTCTCCTATCCAATTACAAAGTCAGACGGGTGCTTGTCGACAACAGCAGCTCTTCAGACATCATCTTCCTGAACGCCTCTTGCCAACTCAAGGTCGGAGAAGAAAAGTTGTGTCCCCTCCAAACCCCGCTGGTCGGCTTCACTGGCGATCGGGTGACCTCCATAGGGTCCATCGATCTTCCCATGACCATCGGAGAATATCCATGGCAGACCACCAAGCTACTCACTTTCCACATCATCGGTTGTCCTTTTGCTTATAACATAATCCTCGGACGTATGGCTCTCAACGCTTTCCAAGCGATAAGCTCCACATACCATCTAGCCATAAAATTCCTGACCGACCTTGGGGTTGGCACTGTGAGGGGTGAGCAGACGATGGCCAGAGAATGCTACGTCGCCTCACTAAAGGAGGTCAACCTGAAAAAGACTATGATCATCGAAGGTCTCGATGTTAGAGACGATGAAGAGTTAGTCAGAAGGGAACCAGTGGAGGAACTTATCAAAGTGCCTATCAATCCTACCAACTCAGCCAAAACAGCCAGCACTGGCAGCCAGCTATCCCTCAGGCCAAGGCCGATCTCACAGCTCTCTTAGCCGAGCACAACAATTTCTTTGCTTGGACCCATTCAGACATGCCGGGTATCGATCCCTCTTTCATCACTCATCATCTTAGTATTAAGCCCCACTTTCGACCTTTCCGACATAAGCGGCGTATCTTTCACCCGGAACGCAATACCCTCATCGCCTCTAAGGTAGACAAACTACTGAAGGCGCAGTTCATAAAAAACGTGGACTACCCCAGGTGGCTGTCTAATGTAGTCTTGGTCCGCAAAAACAATGGTAAATGGCGACTCTGCATCGACTACTCTGACCTCAATCGGGCTTGCCCTAAAGATAGTTATCCCCTACGCTGGATAGATCTGCTGGTCGATGCAACTGCCGGACATCAGATGCTTAGCTTCATGGATGCCTTCTCCGGCTACAATCAAATCCTGATGCACCCGGCCGACCAGGAACACACTCCTTCATCACGGACAGAGAAACTTATCACTATTGTGTCATGCCATTCGGCTTGAAAAATGTCGGAGCAACTTACCAACGCTTGGTTAATTCCGTCTTTCAACACCAGATAGGTCGGAACATGGAAGTCTACGTCGATGACATACTAGTCAAGAGTAAACTCTCCTCCGATCACTTGGCAGACCTATGAGAGACCTTCAAAACCTTACGCAAATATCAGATGAAATTGAATCCGAAGAAATGCACCTTCGACGTAGGATCTGGGAAGTTCTTGGGCTTCATGGTCAACTAACGGGGCATTGAGGCTAACCCTGAAAAGATCAAGGCCCTGATAGAAATGCGGTCTCCCAGAACGGTCAAGGAGGTTCAACGGCTCACAAGCCGAGTTGCCGCCCTCAACCGCTTTATTTCCCAGCAACAAACAAGTGTTTTCATTTTTTAAAGTCCTTCGACAAGCGTTCGAATGGAGCATCGAATTCGATGATGCTTTTCAACAACTGAAGCAATGCATGGCCAACCCTCCACTCCTCTCTCAAGCGCTGCCAGGCGAAACCCTCTTATTCTACTTAGTTGTGTCAAACACTGCGGTCAGTGCTACCCTCATCAGGGAAGACGGCTCAGTACAACGTCCAGTCTACTACATTAGCCTCGCTCTCAGGGGGGCAGAATAGAACTACCCTCTGTTGGAAAAAATGGCCCCCGCCTTGGTCATAGCCTCCAGGTGCCTCTGACCTTATTTCCAAGCTCACTCCATAGTGGTTCTCATTGACCAGCCTCTAAAAAAGGTCATACAACAACCAGAATCGTCAGGTAAATTTATGTAATGGTCCGTCAAGCTAAGTCAATTTGAAATCTCTTACCGACCTCGAACAGTGATCAAAGGTCAGGCTGTCGCCGATTTTATCTTGGAATTCACCAATCTCACTCCGAATGTGCTCCCTCCGCCAGCGCACTTCACCACTGATGCAGAAGACCCCTAATCCTAGACCCTTAGTGTTGATGGTTCATCCCGCAAAGAGGGCAGTAGAGCCGGTCTAATTCTCACCTCCCCTGAGGGTGAGTACTTCAAGTGCACCATCTGTTTCCTGTTCGACACAAGCAATAATAAGGCCAAATATGAGGCCTTGATAGCAGGTCTTCGACTAGCCAGAGACATTGGTGTAAGCCATATCCAAGTATTCAGTGATTCTCAATTGATTGTCGGACAGATTACTAGGGAGATCGACACAAAGGAAGAGACGATGTGAGCATACAGGGACATTTCCCTTCCTCTTGTTCACCTCTTCAATACTTTCCAGATCAGGCACATCCCTAGGTCAGAAAACTCCAAGGCGGACGAAATGACCCAAGTAGCCTCGACCGACCAATCAGACTTCAGCCATGGCATCGACATTGAATACCTGACCCATTCAGCTACTTCGCCAAACCCACAAGAGGTTCACTTCCTCCAAAATGAACCTATCCCATGGGCTCAAGACATCCTTCCGTTTTTGACACGAGGGGAGTTTCTAGACGATAAACAGCAGGCCGCTAAGGTCAGAGCCTGATCGTCTAATTACATTCTCATCAACGGCCTATTGTACAAACGAGGATTCTCGCGCCTATACCTTAGGTGTCTCAATCCTGATCAAGCGACCTATGTGATGAAAGAAGTCCACGAGGGCATTTGTGGTAATCATTCAGGTGGAAGATCCCTAGCCCATAAAATCCTCAGCATCGGCTACTTTTGGCCTACTCTCAATCAAGATGCCAGCGAATTTGTGCTTAAGTGTGATAAATGCCGGCACTTTGCCTAGATCCCCCATGCTCCACTAACAGAACTGGTTACGCTCAGCAGTCCCTACCCCTTCGCTAAGTGGGGCATCGACTTAGTCGGTCTTTTGCCCACTGGTAGGGGCCAAACCAAGTTCGTTGTGGTTGCATTAACTACTTCACCAAATAGGTGGAAGCAAAACCCCTTGCTATAATCACTGAGTGAAACACTACCAAGTTCATCTAGCAATCGATCGTGTGCCGATTTGGAATCACCCAAGCCATCGTTTCGGACAATGGCAAATAATTTGACAATGCCAAATTTGGGAAATTCTGTGAAGAGCTCAACATTAGACCGTGCTTCTCTTCCCCAGGCCATCCCTAAGCTAATGGGCAAGTCAAAGTCACCAATCGGTCCCTTCTGAAGATCATCAAGACTAAGTTGGAAGCCGCTAAAGGACTCTGGGCTGAGGAATTATTGAACGTACTCTGGGCTTATCGGACGACCTCTTGAACCCTTATTGGGGAGACCCCCTTTCACCCGACATACGGTGCCGAGGTAATCAACCCAGTGGAAATCGGCCTGCCGACCCCTCAGGGTTTAGACTTGAATCCAGAACTAAACGAAGAGCTACGTCAGGCTGAGCTGGACCTAATTGAAGAGCTCCGAGAGGCAACTGTTGTCAGACGGGCATGATATCAGTAGAAAATAACAACACATTATAACTGCAAAGTCCGACCTCCAGAGTTCGCAGTGAGAGACCTAATCTTACGCGAAGCAACCCTTGCCACTAAAAATCCGACCGAGGGAAAGCTAGCAGCCAAATAGGAAGGACCTTATATTGTCAACGACAGACCCTGCCCGGGGACTTACTGTCTCCAAGATATGAAAGGCAAAGGCCTCCCCTATTCATGAAATGCTGAGCACTTAAAGCATTATTGCCAGTAAAATGGCGTCTCCTGTTTTTGTATCATTTAATTGTTGTCCGTTCTCTTTTGCCGATCTACGCACTTGTTCATTTTTGCCCTTTCCATACACGATGTAAATTTGTGCTCGACAGATTATCCCTTAATGACAACAATTTCACATCTCCATTTATCTGTGTTGCGTTTCAATGACAGGTTTTAGACTAAGCTTCAGCCCGACTGAGCCCTCCAAGCCTCAGCCAGACTAAGCACGAAGAGCTTAGCCAGACCGAGTTAACCAAAGCCTCAGCCCTCCAAGCCTCAGCCAGACTGAGCATGAAGAGCTTAGCCAGATTGAGTTAACCAAAGCCTCAGCCCGACTGAGCCCTCCAGGCCTCAGCCAGACTAAGCATAAAGAGCTCAGCCAGATTGAGTTAACCAAAGCCTCAGCCGGACTGAGTCCTCCAAGCCTCAGCCAAACTAAGCAAGAAAAGTTCAGCCAGACTGAGTTAACCAAAGCCTCAGCCCGACTGAGTTAACCAAAGCCTCAGCCAGGCTGAGCATGAAGAGCTTAGCCAAACTGAGTTAACCAAAGCCTCAGCCCAAGTAAGCATAAAGAGCTCAGCCAGACTGAGTTAACGAAAGCCTTAGCATGATTCAGCCCTTCAAGCCTCAGCCAGACTGAGCATGAAGAGCTTAGCTAGACTGAGTTAACCAAAGCCTTAGCCCGACTGAGCCCTCCAAGTCTCAGCCATACTGAGTCAAATCTAGTTTCATCCAGACAAAGCATGCAGTTACAATTAGTTACAATTAGTCTCAGCCAGACTTAGTTAAATCTTAGTTCATGCTTGCCCGTTTTTTACTATTTATACAAGTTAGGTTACTTGTCCAATTTTACTTCAAAACTTTACTTATCCATTATACTTTATCGTTAAAAAATAACAACAATAAGAATAATAGAACTGGTAGTTTTGTTAACAACTTGCACCATTATACACTTCATTACAGAAATTACATTTACTTCAAAAAAAAAAAAAAAACAAACAAACAAACACAAAACACCCAACCCCTAATCCCCTTCGTTGGACGCGAGATCTTCCTTTTCCACCCCCTCATCTAGGGGAGTCTGGGCAACGTCATCCTCTCATACTTTCACCAGACTGATGTCCATATCTGGGAACAGCTATTGTTCCTTATTCTTGAGGCTCATCCAACCGTTGTCCCAATACTGGCTCATCTCGTGCTTGCAGAAGTTTGACCGCTGAAAGCTTTGGATCACTTTTTCTTCGCTCCTACCTCCAGCGGCCACTCCCGATGGCCGAGCACCCCCTTCCCCCTCCTTAGCCAAGCTTCTGGTGACCGCTGCATCAATGAGCATCTGGAGTTCGGCAGACCCCTTAAATTGCTCCACTGCTGCCACACATAAGCCTGGGTACGTCGCCCTCTCTGAGGCCATTTTGGCCCTCTCTGCTTCCAACGTCTTCTTTAACTTTGCAATGCGCCCATCTGCTTCTTCCTTGTCTTTAAGTGCCCGGTCGAGCAGATCTTCGTTGTTGACGAAGACCTCTTCCAACATTTCCTTGGCAGTGGTGCAAGCTTCTTAGACTTCGCCTACCTTCCTCTACTCACTGCCAACTCAAACTCTAGTGATACCACCTTGTGGCGCACCACTTCTAGCTCTGATTTGGTCACAACCAGCTCGGAGGCAACACGTTCTGCCAAGTAGCTCTGTACCACTGTCGGTACTTCCATCTTCTTCGCCCTTTGCACATAATCCAGGCCCTTTGCACAGGCACTCTACGCGGCTTTTCTCCAACCCACCATCTCGACCCTTAGGTTTTGCAACTGTGCTTTCACCCCTTCCAGCTAGTCCTTTAGTGGTTCTGCCTCCACCTTCGCGTTCGCCGCCTTATTCAGCAGGGCCGCTGCCAAGGTTGTAGCCTCTATCTGCGCTTAGCAGAACCCCCTCAGGAGGTCATCCTCTATAAATCGTACTATCGACCGCACAGCCGCATCCTCCACTATCCCCAGGAGAAGATCGGCGGAGACGCTGGCTTTGCCCCCCTTCTTCCGTCGATCGACTGGCTACCGCACACACATGATATATGGTGGTCTTCAACATGGTGCTCATGTCCGATCTGTTCACTCCCTCCTTCCCTTCCCCAGGACTTGGGGACACTTCTAGCACAGGCCCAATCTTGGGCGATTGCTCTCCCAACATCTCGCCTCTTGCCAATTGCTTTGGCTCAACAGCGCTACTCACCCCTTGGGCACTTGGGCCCATGGCCTTCCCTACCCCCATCCTTGGCTCCCCCACCTCTATTTCTAGGTTTCCCCTACCATCCCCTCATTCACCTTCTTCAAAACAGGCCCCCCTCACTTTCCTCCACTGTCGCCTTCCTCTTCTTCTTCTTCATCAACACTGCCTCCACCTCCTTTTTGCTCCTCTCCTTTAGCGGATCCATTAGAGGCGGCAGCGGTGCAAAATCAGTCAGATCCTTATTGCCCAGAGGCTTGGGGCACGGTCGGACTCGTTCCTTCATGGCCAGCTTCGGCGCTCGGCCTAACTGCACTTCTTTATTGGCAAAGGTCCTTTTATCCTCTACCTCTTCCATCTTCCTTCTCGCCTCCAATTTTTCCAGCCCAGGATCCCCTTCGATCTGCTGTGGCCCCAGGCTTAAGGCAAACAAGCTTGACGGTTGGACGAGGTCATCCCATTTCACCCCCTCCTTCTCCCTCTACTCCTTCACCTGTTTAACCCTATCATTTGCCTCCAGCCTTGGCTCCCCCGACTTGATGGGAATCTTCCACATCGTGCGCACTCCCCTACCGCTATTTGCTGATACATAAAACCACCTTGGTCTCCACCCGTTCATTGACAATGGCAAACCCGTCACCAATCCTCTACTTACCGCCACCTGTAAGGTCACCCATGTTTCCTGTTGACCAGAGGCCTTGTAGCAAGAAAAGAACTCATCCACCGTCATTGCCGCCCCACAGGTCGCCTGTGGCCATGTGATCGCACAGGCTAGTAATATTTTCCACGCGTTAGGCATAAGTTGCCCTGGCACCACCTCTAACCGATTCAGCACGTCCACCATTATTTGTGGAAGCGGCAACCTCAGACCTCCTCGCAACGCCTCCTCGTACAGCGTGAACTCCATCGGACATGCATCCGACGCCCTCTCCTTGGCCGTCAGCAACTTCAACTCTATCTCTGCAGGAATTTGGTACTTTTCACGCACCTCCTCCAACTCTGCTGTAAACGTCGATTTATCAACCTTGGTGTGCCAGTGGTCAAGTCTTACTTGGCTAATCGGCCTCGTGGCCATGATCATTATGGACGGACGAGGTCACACTGCTTGCTCCACCCCTCTCTCCTCCTACCTCTCCGTCCTATATTGCTTCACCAAATCCAACGCGTTGTCTTCACCCAATGCCTCTAATCTCACGGTTGGCACTTCGTCTCGAGCTATCTCTTTTACGTTTCTGTATATTGCTTCGGACGCAAGTGCGAGGAAGTTCACAAACTGTTGGAGGGGAGTGTCACTCGAAATGAATGAGGTTAGGACTGGGATGTGTTTGTTGCTCGCAATGAGATATGTAAAACGGATAACTCGAAACGCCCACGGTTTTCCTATCTGCCAAGGATCAAAGTTAAAATTCGCCAGTTTGAAAATTTAAAAAGTTTACAACCCCCGCCTTTTCCACGTCCAATCCTAGTCCTAGCCTTTCACTTTCTACTAACGCATCACCTCCCTCACCATTGGTTTAGATCTTACCATGTGTACAACCACGATTCCCCTCATTTTCCCCTTCCCCGTCTATTCCACTTCACATCATCACGTGCCTCGTCACTCCTTGAGCCCCGCGCTCCGCCACCACCTCTCACTAGACCCTCCTTTTTGCAGTCGGCTCTCCTCTCAGTCGGTCACCACGCTTGACCCCCCTTTGCGGTCGGCTCCCCTCTCGGTCGGTCACTGTACTTGACCCCTCTTTGCGGTTGGCTCTCGTCTCGGTCGATCACCGCAATGGACCCCCCTTCACGATCGGCTCTTCTCTCGGTCGGTCTTCTCGCTCGACCCCCCTTTGCGGTCGGCTCTCCTCTCAGTCGGACACCACGTTTGATCCCTCTTTCGCGGTCGGCCCACATCTTGATCGGTCTCCGCGCTTGACCCCCCTTCGCGATCGGCTCTCCTCTCAGTCGGTCACCGTGCTCGACCCCCCTTTCGCGGTCGACCCACCTCTCGGTCGGTCTCCGCGCTCGACCCCCTTTCACGGTCAGCCCACCTCTCGGTCGGTCTCCATGCTCGACCCCCCTTCGCGGTCGGCTCTCCTCTCGGTCGATCCTCACACTCGGCCCCACACACCCCCCATCTTCCTTCTTATTCCCTTCGTTGGACTAAAGTTGCACTTGGGAATGGGGGACTACGACATCGGTGGGCCCACAGAAGCTTTTGGTCCATCACTTAGAGCCCAATTCACGGTTCAAACAGTAAAGCCCAACACCATTGAAAACCCAACAGTGCACCAGGAACCAATGGCATCTAAACACTTGTCAAGAAGGGAACCAGCCACGTAAGTAGACAAAGATCCTACAGAGTTATTGCACCACACATCAGCCATTAATGAGGCTCCTGCAGCATTAAATGCGATCACCCCATCACGTCGGAACGAGCAGCCTCACCGTCAACAATGCAAGCTAGACTATAGACTTTCGGCCAACACGACAAGTCGGAGTGGACAAGGAAATGATGGACAAAAGATATAAGGAGGCTTCCAAGACACGAAAGAAGGTTAAGTTCTCTATTCTTATTCTCTCTCTCTCTCTACACACCATCAATCTCCTCTCTTCTAACTTAATCATCGGAGGGTCTATTGAGGGACTCTCGTTCCTCGTTGGATATTTTTGCAGGCACACCAGCGAGCTCAGTGACTAGTAAAAGGTGTAAGAAGCGTGGGTCTGCCCGACTCGCCCTCATTTGGATCAGCGACATCATCATATATCATTTTTATGGGTGAGTTCCATTAAGTGAACTTGTTGGCTAATTGGTTATGTATTAATTAGTAGTGTTTTTATAAAATAAAAAAATTGTCATTAATTGTTTGTTTTAGCAATGATTTGAAAAAAATTTCATAGAAAAACGTCGTTAATTGTAAAGTTTTAGCGACAGATTTAGAAAATCGTCACAAAAACATTATTAATTGTTATTTTTTAGCAACAAATTCAGAAAGTCATTGCAAAAAGTATTTTTTGTGACGATTCAAATAGGATCAACTTTTACCGACAAATTGATAGAACTTGATGAGAATTAAGTCAAACTATTAGGATTTACCGATAATTTACCCTTTTGATCATATTATCTCCATCTCAAGTTATTTGTTCAACATATTAAGAAATTAAAAAATATATATTTTTATGTTAAAATTTTTTATTTTTTTTATACAAATTAAAAGTACTTAATAAGTTCTTTCAACTGTTGATAAATTTAAAAATTTTAGGACAAGAATAAATTATTGTTAAATTCTCATTTTTTGTGTTGAACAAATAATTTGGAACAAAAAGAGTATGATAAAATGTAAGAAAATTTCATGCTACACACCCCTTTAAAAGGCATGAAATACAATTTTTTGGGTAAATTATGCAAATGGCTCTTATAATTTACAAGATGTGTCAATTTGGTCCCTATTATTTTAATTTGTTCAATTTTGCCCCTTAATTTAATGGATTGTGTCATATTGGTCCACTAAATAACGACTGTTAGGTTTAGTGGATAGAAACTCAAATGATGTGTCAATTTGGCCCTTATAGTTTACACGATGTTTCAATTTAGTCCCTGTTATTTTAATTTGCTCAATTTTAACATGGACTAAATTGACACATCGTGTAAACTACATGGACCAAATTGACATATCTTTTGAGTTTTCATCCATCAAACCTCACGGCCATTATTTATTGGACCAATGTGCCACAATTCATTAAATTAATGGGCAAAATTGAGCAAATTAAAATAATAAGGACCAAATTAATATATCATATAAATTATAGGGACCATTTGCATAATTTACCCAATTTTTTTTGCCTTCCTAGTTATACATCACGGGAATGGTTCCTCTAGATATAACTATCGTTTAAACTTTTTCAACTCTATTTTGTGGATTCCATCTGGCCCCATAACAATGATCTTAACCATTTATCTATCTTTTAAACTTTTTCAACTCTATTTTGTAGATTCCATCTGGGCCCATAACAATGATCTTAACCATTAATTTTGTAAGTCAATCAGTAAAAATGAGTTGTAAAAATAATCAGTTTTATCCTGCATCAATAAACACATGTACAAAATGGAAATAATTGTTCCATAAGCTCACAATCCATGAGGGTTCTGCAAAATCTTTGACTTGAAGGCCAACAATGCAAGATAATCTGTCTCATTTCCAGTAACAGTACTAGGCGTTGTGTTGCATGCCCAAGAGTACCTGAGTGTGCTAAATAGTTCGGACATTCGATCTCTTTGATTTAGTTTAGCCAATATGATGTGAAATTGTTGGTTTTTTTTGGCTTTCGAAGGTTAATTATGTAAATTTAAACGTGCCAGTAAGGATCAATTAGTCCTTACAGAATTTATAATTGCCAACCAATTATCAAGCGATTGTGTTGAAGTTCTTTCAGTCTCAATGAAGAGGACTTTTACTGGTGGCTTGTTTAGGAGAAAATTGTGAATAGTAACAAGTAAATATAATTCAGAAATCGAATTTCATTAAGCAAATGAAAACTTACAATGAAGTTACAATGACCCAGCGTCGATGAGGTTCACAACAACAAACTACTGAAAAACTACACCTAGGAAATGAAGTGCAGTACAGGAATTGAAGTGTGGAAATGTAAAGAACTGGAAATGTAAAACTAGAAAGAAAATGAAGTAAATAAACTGGTTTCTGAATCTAAGTCTGGGTCCTTCATTCTAGGGCCTTCCTTGCTATTTATACTTCCTAGTGGTAACCGTTGAAGTGGGCTTTCAACAGCCAAAGCGTCCTATATGATTGCTGAACATGCTCTCTCATAGTCAGTCCTACTACGCCACTCTTGCAGTTAGGGTTTCCTCCTGATTTTGAATTTAAATTTATGAGTAACCGTTAGGCCACGTCATCTTGTGTCTCTCAACTGTTCCAGTGCTACGCAGATCCATTATTACCAATACGAACTGCCACGTGTCCGACTTTAATTGACAACTTCTATTAACTCTCCAAATTGCCCTCCTCATGCCACGTGTTAGGTTGTGATTGGCTTATACAAAATATGTAGTCAATAGATATATAAATAAGAATCCAAATTTGACATCTTTTTATAGAAAATTCATTTTATTGCAAAATCATTGTCAGAAATGGATTGCTTCACCAGATCTCGGAGTCAACACCTAATATTTCAAAAAAAATTAGAAAACTCATGACTCGTGCCAATATCACTGTTCATCGTAATCAAAGATGTCTCGGTTTAGAACCTTACGTATAAGGGGGGGAGGTCATTAATTGAGCACCCCCACTCACTTGATCAAAAGATCGGCCCCTATTAACCATGATATGAATTTTATTAACTTTATATGTTCATATTCTGATTATTTAATAAATGTTAAAATTTACTATGTGAAGTAAATAAGTATAAACTGTGTCACTCATTTTGAAATGTTATGATCTCATGAAAAAGGGTTTTGAAAATGTGCCACTCAAAAGAAATTGAGCTCATAAGTATGAAATCAATATTATTCCAAATTAAGTGACACAACCACCATCCACCGGTAATCATAGAGTTATATCAATTAAGTAAGTAGCTACATGGTAAGATACTAGACATAATAAGAAAAACACACACAGGCTGGATGCTAAAACATAAACACTCATATAGGATTTACTGATGTCCCGTGGAGGACTACAAAACAAAGTTGGAAAAATATGTATGGTCCTCAATGTAAGGTACTAATGCAATATATACATAAGAATGCGACCAAAGATTCGGCCACTAATATATGACATGTGAGTCATCTCAATATATGGGATAGCGCACAAAATCACATAATAATTGATTAAATTCACAAATGCAAATGAGCCTAATCTAAATGCATGGAATATGAATGCAAAGTATAGATATGATGAAAAGAAAATATGATGCTATTTACAGATGTGAAAAACAAATAAATGAAAAGAGATAGAAAGAAGCGTGGACAATGAATTATTACAACACTAAATAATTAGAATACTGAATAAAAGGCGTGGGGTTTGAGAATTATTACAACAAACAACTATCTAACTCAAACATAAGATAAATCCAACAAATCAAATACAGTTATAATAATAATAAATATATACAAATATTTATTATTATGTTATTATTAAAGTAAAGAAACTACATATTTAAAACAATAAAGAAAAAGTAAGAAAATAAATAAGAAAGTTGCAAAAATTCACCTTTGGAGGAAATGATGAATTCTCTAATTTATCAAACTTTCTTCTTTACATCCTTAGGTTATGGAGTATGTTTTTGAAATCTCAATAAGAAAATTCAAGTTTTAGCTTTAGTGAAGTTTTGGGTGGTATATGTAGGAAAATTGAGGTTTATATCTCACTTTGTATTTTCTCTCAATTTTGACAAAACAAACTCTTTCTTTGATCAAAGCTTAGACCTCTCTAATAAAAAATTTCACACATCTTTCATAGCTCTAATGGTTTTCTTGGTTGGGCAATTGAAGAAGGCTTTCTTAGTGGAAAAAGTGGAAGACAATGGTAGAAGACAATATATAATGGAGGTGCACTACAAAAAAAAAAAGTCACTTTTAGCGCCTAAAATATTGGTCGCCAATTGTTTGTTTTTTGGTCGCTAATGACATTCTGCGACCAAAAATTTTGGCCGCTACGTTTGTCGCCAAAACCCTATCGGGAAAAGTCTTGGAGGGCTTTGCCGACCAAAAAACCTTTGGTCGACAAAAAGCAAGTCTTTAGTGACCAAAATTTTGGCCGCCAATAGTTAATTATATTTCTTTAAAATTATACATTTACCAACCAATGTTTTAGTTGCCAATAGTCAAGGAACCAACACCTTTAGTCACCAAAAGCAACCAATCGCCGACCAACACCTTTAGTCGCTAAAAGTTTCAAACGTGAAAAAAAAAAAAAAAAATTCGTTGTATAACAATTTGATCCAGTCTTGCAGAGACTCAAACCGCCAACCTCCCGCATCATAAGCCTTGTGCACCACACTCTTCCCACTACGCCTCTATAGCACCAAATGATTATAAATGTGGCATATATTATTTATATAGTACATACATCCATATTAATATAAAAGTATATATATAAACATAATTATTTTATTGAACATAATTTATGTAAAATAAACTATTTAGTAGCGAAAATAAAAAAAAGGCCACTTTTGGCAGCTAAACATATTTTTTAGTCGCCAATTCTATACTTTTGGCTACTAATTGTTTTTTAGTCGCTACGAAACTTAACTTTTGCCAACCAAAAGTTGGATGTAGTTGCCGAACACTTTCAACTACCAAAATTTTGGTCGCCAAAAAATTTAATTCTCGCCGTAGGATTCTTGTTCTCCCACGCTAAAAATGACCACTTTTGGCGACTAAACTTATTTTTTTGTTGCCAATTGTAGACTTTTGGCTACTAAAATTTTTTCAGTCACCAAAAAGCTTTACATTTGGCTACTAAAATTATTTTAGTCACCAAAAAGCTTTACATTTGGCTACTAAATTTTTTTTAGTCGGTAAAACCCATATAATCAATGACCAAACTTATTTTTAGTCGCCAATTGTAGACTTTTGGCTACTAAATTTTTTTAGTCACCAAAAATCTTTACTTTGGGCTACTAAAAATTTTTTAGTCACTAAAATCCATATAATCAGCCACCAAACTTAGTTTTAGTGGCCAATTGTAGACTTTTGGCTACTGAAATTGTTTAGTCGCCAAAAAGCTTTACTTTTGGCTACTAATGTTGTTTTGGTCGCTGAAAGCTATACTTTCAGCGACCAAATTTTTTTTAGTCGGGAAATTTGGTCACTGAATGTGCTTTTTCCTATTGTGGTGGATGGTGAGTGGCTATGGTGGTTTGTGATTAGGAAAGTGGATGGTGAGTGAGTGTTGATGGTGGTGTGTGATTATGAAAATGGATGGTGAGTGGTGATGGTTGCGTGATTAAGAAAGTGGATGGTGAGTGCTGATGGTGGGGTGTGATTAGGAAAATGGATGGTTAGTGTGTAATCATTTTTGTATACAAACACATAAACTCATGTAAAATTATAAAATATTATAAATTAATGAATTAAAAATATATTTTAGCAGTCTAAAATAATTTAGCCAAAACGGGTGAAGGTTGAGATTAAAATTCAAATTTGACTTTTCTGCTTAGAAATTCATAAAATAACATATTCAATTTTCTTTATCGGATGTTAAAAAAAAATGCTGAAATCTTAAGATTGATCAAAATGGGGTATCTACAGATTGTGCCAAGGGCAAAGGCTCTGATATGAACAAGGACATCAAATGAGAGAAACTTGTTTAGACTCAATTCTGAAAGAGAATGTAATGTATGTTGCATCTCTATTTCCTTTATGTTGGTTTTGAGTTGTGTTAGGCTATATAACATGAAGTCCCGACCAGTGGTTAATAGTTTTTGTGGGATTTGAGGAAGACGCATGAATGTTAATTATATTCTCCGTCACAAGTCTTTGTTGAATCTGGTTGAATTTGACTGAAATCTTTAGTGTTAAGACTATAAAACAATTCATTGATTGTAGTACCATCTACAGAATAAATTTAATCTTCTTCTTCTTCTTCTTCTTTTTTTAAAATTATATTCTTTGTTAAATATAGTTCAAAGTTGAATGGAATATTTTTCTGATTGTGGCCTACAGTAGAGACAATGAGCTTAGTATTAGTTAAATGCCATTCATTTCAAATTTCTCATATTTATCACCACCTTCTACTCCTTGTTACACTTGGTAGTCTTAAAGTATTAGAAAACTCTTGCCAATGTGCTGTGACCTTAATTATGTTTTATTATTATTTTTTTAAACCATGCATCTCACTGTTGCAAGTCTTTGTTAAACTTTGTTTAACTTGACCAAGTAATGAATCGAGAGATTTTGCATAATTCTTATACGAAAATGTTTGTCATGCCATTTTAAATAATTTTTCTTATATTAAAATTTTATTTGTCAATTAATTTTTCGTGAAATACATAAGAGGAAATTGCCAATCAGTAGTGCAATGACAAGTGTTGGATAAGTATTCTAAATCTGTTTATGCATTTATTATTAACACCTCTGAAAAATAGCATTGACCCACTCTACATGACAAATTAGGTGCAAGCTTCAACATATACGGGTAATTATTAGGTAGTCTCATACTATGACCGTGTAGTATTTCACGATATTATGATTAATAAAAAAAAGTAGGATATTATAATTTTGTATTAGATGATTAAGAAACATAAAGGGGTATAATGAATGATGATTGGTGAAGGAGTATTAACACATGGTAGTTCGGGAGGCTGTTGATTTTATATGATTCTAATATAAAACTATCGGAGTAGGCTTCTCTCTGGTCCAAATCGGACTGGAGGGTTTTGTTGGGCCTCTGTGGGCCAATCACAGAGTATCATTCAATATGTAGAACTCCTGAGTGCTTCTTCCCTATAAAAAATCACGTTGATCAGATATCAATATCCACTTGATCGAATATCTATATCCAGTTGATCGAATATCGATGTTCACTTAATCGGATTACATTTGTGTCAACGGTATTTTTAAAATAAATTGTTGATACAAATATTATCCGATCAAGTATCTATTGATATTCGATCAATGTGATTTTTTACATTGATGAATTACTCAACGAGCCTTACATAAAAAACGGTTTGGATCATCAATGCGGATTTCGTGATGAACTTACAAAGGCCCAACAACATTCTCCAATAAAAAAAATCCAATTGAAGAGTAAACTGCTCCAAAACTACCTATGATGACATATTTTTGATTGATTCTCCCCTTCTAATGGTGTAGGAAAGGGTTCAAGGAAGGAGTTGGAAAATTCGAAGATCTTCGAAGATCCTTCAAGAACAACTTCAAATTCTCTAGAAGATGATGAGAGGCTTAGATTCTTCAATAGTCTCAACTTAAGAACACAAAAGAAAAGAGATGATGGAGATAAGAGATTGGGTGAAGAAGAAGGCAAAATGGCTAGAGAGAGAATAATGGCAAGGCTCTCCCATGGATCTCCCACTTTCACTCTCAAGGTTGATAATGGAGATGGGAAATTAGTTCTTTCCCAAGAGTTAACTCTCCAAAATCCATCCCTTGTAAAGCTATGGGTGGGTGCTATTTATAGGCACCTCATGATTTAGGATGGAGCCCATGTGCAAGGCACATGGGAAATATTCTCTCTAACCACCTTGTCTGAGGAGGTGACCTCTCCGAGGATGAGAAAAATCCTGAAGAGGAGATCAATCCCTCGACGAACCCTTCTTCTTAGCCACACCTAACCAATGATCCCTAATCATCCCAAAGGGTCAGGAGTAGTCCCAGAGGACGTCCTGCCACATAAGGGTCAGAGGTAGTTCAAGAGAATGCCCTGCCGCAAATATTGCCGAGTCTCCCCCCCTAGATCGTGCCACCTCGACCCGGGTATAGGCTAGTTTAACCGAAGAGTGAATTTATCTCCACTTACTGTCCTCGGGATCGGGTCCTTTGTTCGGACTCCATTACGCCCATGGTTCTAGTACGTAGATCCCGGAAAGCTCCGAGTCCGCAAGTGTTCTGGGACTCATTAATGGAGCGGCTTCTAGATTGCGTCTGAATCCGTTCGAAGCCAAGTGCTTCGAATCTCTAGATTCGTGGATCCGAATCCTTTCGAGTCCGAGTGTGTCGGATTTCTAGGCTTGCTCAATACCCTTTCGAGTCCGAGCCCGAGTAAGTCTCTAAGTTCGTGGATCCGAACCCTTTCGAGGCTTAGAGCGATTCAGCCCGTTTGATGGCGATAAATCCGGGCCCACTAATCTTGGACTTGTGATAAATTCAGGCCCACCAACCTTGGACTATGGGGCCTAAATAATTTATTGGGCTTAAAGTAGCTCCTCTTACATTTGCCCCTTGCGTGTATGAGAAA
Organism: Camellia sinensis; assembly: GCF_055761805.1. Lineage (NCBI taxonomy): Eukaryota > Viridiplantae > Streptophyta > Magnoliopsida > Ericales > Theaceae > Camellia > Camellia sinensis. The sequence continues at coordinate 41,624,150 of NC_138961.1, forward strand.
TTGTAATTTTCTCGGACATGCATAATTTCACCTTATCAGCCATACTTCACATTACGTCTTCAGGAATATTTGGTCTTGACAGAGTCTAAGGATAAAGCTGAGGATTCACCGTAATTTACAGATAAAATCGACAAATAATATTAAAAATTAAATAAATAAATAAATAACTTTTTTTTTTGTACTCTTTTTTTTTTTTTTTTTTTTTGAACTTTTTCACTGATTTTTTTTTGAACAACTCAGAATATTGATAATTAAATTTTTATTTCTCCAAGTAACGGAAATAAGAATTAAGAAATCAAATTTTTTTTTGACAAGATAAGGCCACATTTTTTTTTTTTTGGGTATACAGCAGGATCACTTTTTTCTCCAAGTCAAAGATAATAATAAAAAAACAAAGCACTCACATTTTTTTATTATTATTAAAAGGACAACGTCCAATCACTTTTTTTTTTTTTTATGGGCTTAGAAATGGATTGGCTTTTTATATATATGCATATATATATTAAGAATATCTGAGGGCATATTCCATGCATCACACCCTTTTTTTTATTTATTTAAAGAAGAAGACAACCCTAAATCATAGCTCACATTTTTGCCCATAGTCGCTTTGCCTCTCTCTCTCTACAGAGGCCAACCCAGGCTTTTCTTTTTATCTCTTAGAAGGCTCTGTTTGTTCAACACCAGAAGCCACTGTCGTGCTCCCCTTCTTCAAGACCGACCCAGCTTTCAACATTTTCAAAGAGGCTCTGTTTTTTTTGGCAATAACGATGACGACACCAGCTGCTTGCATTTACTTTTCATTTCTTTTCAAAACCTTTCTTCTCTTTGAAGTATTAAAGAATCGACTCTTATTCTTTTCCAGGTTGCCCACTGTCGCGGATCTGATTGTTGCCGATGCTACTATCCGGGCTACTGTTAGCACATTCCGACACTAGCTCTACGCCACCCTCAATATTTCACTCCAATCCAGCATCAATTTCTCAGAGCTCCGGACTCACCAGAGCTTAATCTTGCTTCCACAGTTGCCTAAGATCCACGCCGCTTGGTGCCACTACTGCAGACGCCATGACCCAAGTTTCTGCTAGCTCACACCGTCGCCAGCTCTAGTCCATCTTTAGTGCTTCATTTCGGCCCAGCAACGCGACTTCAGAACTCCGAACAGAGCTCAGTCTTGCTCTGCCGAAGACCACCACTGTTTGTGTGTTACTTGTTGTAGCAGCCTTAGGTGCCGCAGCAGCCGCCTCAACCTGCGCTACTGTTCTTTGCTGCGCTGTTGTTCACTGATTATATTTGCTCCGGACACGCCAACACCGCGACCCTAGCCATCACCCATTCAGCTCGCCAACTTCAATATTTGCTCACTCCGGCGCCACTTCATCACGATCTCGGTTTGTACTGTTCTTGGCCACTCTCTCTCATGGGCGTGGCCTTCAGATCTGTAAGTATTTTATCGAAACCCACTCTCGATCATCTTGCTTCGATGAAATCTGAATTTCTCAGCCTTACTATAAATTGATTTGGGCCTTTGAGATTTGTGGGCATTGTTTTATATCAATTTTGAATTTGAGATAGCTGAAGCTTCCATTGAATCTTGACTTGCATATGAAATGTAATCCTGAAATTCATGTTTTGGAGCTTAAACTTGAATAAAGCTTTGACATCTAAACCTCCATTGATGACCTTGATTGAGGAAATCACCCATTTGATTATGAACATTTCTATTTGAAATAGCTAGTGCTTGGATGTTGAGGGAAATAAAGCCCTTGTTGAACCTTGATTTGCATAAGAAATGTAGTCTTGAAATTCATGTTTTGAAACTTGTCATGTGCCGATAATTTTGACAATAATTTTGACATACATACAGGTCTGATGTTGAACCCTTCGAGCGCCGCCGTCGGCTTCTGCGCGAACCCACCACGTCGTTGCTCTGTGCGTGACCACCTCAACTCACGCGGCTCGTCCGTCTCGTGCCCAACCGCAACTAACCAGTGACGACCACGCTGCCCACTCAACGTGGCGTCAGTCTGTCGATATACCTTCTCGCCCACCGAAATCCATCACTGTTAGCCGTGACTCGTCAACGCCGACCACACCATCAATTCAACGTGGTGTCGGTCTGCCTAGTTGTTCTAGTGCCAACCACACACGTCGCCCTTCTAATGCGTCGTGTGTGGTCACCAACTCCGCTGCGAGACCACTGCTGCCTCCAGCTTCGGATTGTCCAACGCCGACTACGCATGTTGCCCGTTCAACGCGACATGCGTTGTCTTGCCCGGCGCCATTTAGCTTATCACCGGTCCTCCATCTCAGCTTATAAACACTCTTCGGAGTTCCGAACCCCAAGATCTTGGTCTTGATTTTACAAACTTCATTCTCTTCATTGCTTTGGATTTGTGAGTATATGCTTGAAACCCTCTTTCTTTGGCTTTCACAAGTTTTGTGAACAAATTTCTAGAACCCTTGAAACTTGACTCTCCATTTCTGATGGATTTTAAGTTTATGCACTTGGACATGTAAACAATTTGGGTTTTGCTACCTCTGTTTGTTTAGAGTCTGAGTCTTGTATAAACTGGGTCTTTAATATTGAATATTGTAATCTGAGAGAGAAGGACCCACTTGAATCTTGTATGAGTTATTGATGTTGAGGAAGAACATATAATCCACGTGAGTGTTGTTGCTAGCTTTGCTTAAATGGGACGAATAAAATAAATGTTTTTGCTGTCGATAAAACCCGAGGAAATGAGGCCCTCATATTGTATATAAATCTTGTTGTTGAATTGTTGATTGTCGTTTTCTTGATCTTATGGATGCTTGGGAAATACATAGTTGATGCCAAAATTTTGTGCGATCGTTGTAGCTTTACGTCAGCTTGAGAGGAACCGGCCTGGAGAGACAAAAAACTTGATTGTTGCATTTTCATGAACTTGTTCGGAGGAGTAAAATTGTTGTAGCTTAAATAGATCGATATTATTTGTTGATGTTGCCCCATTCTGATAATGCTTGAATCATATTCTGAACTCAATATTGCTCATCTCATTTGTCAGTTTTACTATTTCAGGCAAATAAATTTTTGTGTGAAATCCACGACCTCGAGGTCTTCAGAATCTTCACTAATGAGAGCAAGGGCTGTTCCTCGGAAGTCCGAACAGAAGCAAGACTGTCCCTCGAGAGTCCGAAAGTAGCATACACCCTACTTTGGCAAGAAAGATTCCTCTGGAAGATAACCGAGTCTACCAAGCTTACACCAACAGAGGTAAAGATTGTTTCTCAGAAGTCCGAGCAGAGGCAAGGCTGTCCCTCAGAAGTTCAAGCGAAAAAAAGGCTGTCCCTCAGAAGTCCGAGCAGAAACAAGGACGTCCCTCACAAGTTTGAGTGGAAACAAGGCTCTCCCTCAAAAGTCTGAGCATAAACAAGGCTGTCCCTCAGAAGTTCGAGTGGATGCGCACTTCTACTTCGGTAACTAACGGAAGCAAAGGCTATCCCTCGGGAGTTCGAGTAAGAGTCCACTCTACTTTGAAAAGAAAGATCTTCGGAGCTCGTATTGATGAAATCATGGGCTGTTCTTCGGACCCGCACTAATGAGAGCAAGAGTTGTCCCTCGGAAGACTCTCCCTCAGAAGTCCGAGTAGAAACAAGGCTGTCTCTCGGAAGTCCGAGTGGATACGCACTTCTACTTCGGCAGCTAATGGAAGTAAAGGCTATCCCTCGAAGCTCGCACTGACGGAAACGAGATCTGTTCTTCAAAAGTCTGAGGCGGAGAACACACTCTACTTCAACAAAAAAGACCCTCAAAGCTTGCATTGATGGAAGCAATGGCTACTCTTCAGAGGTCCAAGTGGGAGCATGCACTATTTCAACAACTAATGAATGCTGTCTCTCGGAAGTCCGAGTGGGAGTACACTTTTACTGCGTCAAGAAAAGTCCCTTCAGGTTGGTAACTGAGTCTACTATTCCTCTTTCTTCTTCGAGGGGCAGTAAAAAATTGAAAACTGTTTCAAGAAACATAACACAATGAAGATATACAATGTAGAGAAAATAACTTCTAATGGAGATACATAATATAGAAGAAATAACTTTCTTCATAACATAAGAAAGAAAGATAGAAAAGTCTTAGACAATGTAGTAAATACAAATTGTAAATGTCATAGATAGACTTCCTCTACGCAATGTTGAAATTTGCCCCTAGAGTTGCAAGATCACTTGGAAAGCTTTCACCAGCTGCTCGAGTTGTGGCCATCATGCACCATCATAGCCATGTCTTTGGATCTTTCTGTACAGACTAATATCCCCATCCCCGCAAGACTTTTCATGGATTTGTTGTAGTCGGAAACTTGCTTCTTGTTGGCCAACACACCGGGCTAGGAATCCGGTACCTCCTCGGAAGTAAAGTTCACCTTGAATAATTATGAATTGGGCAAGGTTGGCCATAATCAATTTTCCAACTTTGCTTCTGAGTTGTTTGAGGACTTCTCCTCTCCAGTCCTCCGGAAGGCCTTTGTCTTCAGGTATTATCGAAGGCTCTGTTCTCTTCTTGATAATAATTGTCGCCTCCTCCTCTGGGATATCAACTCTTGCCCTTAATGTAGCGAGGGCATCTGAAAACTTGTTGTCGGAACGAGGCACATGCTCTATTTTGACCTTCTGAAATTTGTCAAGAAGCTTTTGAACTGTTGTTCGATATGTGGCCAAGGCAGGCCCCTTTAAGACGAACTGTCCTGAAACTTGCTTCACTATCAGCTTTGAGTCCCCCCGAATCCGAATCTTCTTGATATTGTGCTTCTCAGCTGCTATCAAGCCTAAAATAAGAGCCTCATACTTGGCTTCATTATTTGAGCAATGGAAATCCAGTTTATAAGACAAATATGACTTTTCCCCACTTTTTCTTGTAAGAACTATCCCGGTTCCTCCTTTACCTCCGACTGCTGCTCTGTCAAAGCTCAATGTCTAAAAGCTTTCCTCGGAAGCCATAGCTGCATGCACCTCTCCTCTTAATTCTTCGTTCACTGGTTCATAGTCACCACTTGGAAATTGAGCAAGGAGGTCAGCTAAGGCTTGGCTTTTGATCGCCTTGGGCGCTACACATGTGATCTCGAATTCACCCAGTGCTAACAACCATCTTGCCACCTTCCCGGTTAGAGCAGGCTTGCTGAGGAGGTATCGGATTGGATCACTTTTAGTAACAATCTGAATCTGATGTGCTAAGAAGTAATGTCTGAACTTTTGGGCAGTGAATACCAGAGCTAAGCAATGTCTCTCTATCGGAGTATATCGAACTTCTGCTCCTTGAATCTTCCAGCTGATGTAATACACCGGGCGTTCTGCTCCATCTACATCTTGGACCAATAATGCCCCTATGGACTTGGGGGTTGAAGTTAAGTACAGCATTAGAGGCACCCCGGGCTGCGGGGCTATCATGGTCTGAGGTGAGGTCAAGGCCGCCTTGATTCTCTCGAAGGCCTTTTGGTGCTCCTGGTTCCACTCGAACTTGGCATCTCCTTTTAACAATGAGCCGAAAGGAGCAGAGATCTCTACAAGTGCTGGGATAAACCTCCGAATATAAGACACCTTCCCGAGGAACTTCTCTAACTCTTTCTGAGAATGCAGGGGAGGCATTGCACTGATAGATTTGACCTTGTCTTCATCTGCCTCGATACCATGTCTGTGTACAGGAAATCCGGGGAACTTCCCAGCCGTCACCCCGAAAGCACATTTGAGAGGATTCATCCTCATTTTGAATTTTTGGCATCTCTTGAATACTTTCTCAAGGTCTCGGAGATGGTCCTCTTCTTTCTTGGATTTCACCACTAGATCATCAACATAATCTTCCACCTCATGATGGATCATGTCATGAAAAATTGCAGTCATAGCCCTTTGGTAAGTTGCTTCGGCATTCTTGAGTCTGAAAGGCATGACTGTATAAAAGAAGTTTCCGAGAGGTGTTCTAAAAGCAGTCTTTTCTGCTTCTTCTTCAGCCATCTTAATCTGATTGTATCCACTGAATCCATTCATGAATGAGAACACCTGGTGTCCCGAGGTGGCATCCACGAGGGTGTAGATATGAGGAAGAGGGAATTCATCCTTCGGGCAGGATTTGTTCAAATCTCGAAAGTCTACACATACTCTGATTTGACCATTCTTCTTCTTTACTGGCACTATGTTTGCCAACCACGTGGGGTACTGTATTGGCTGGATGAAACCAGCTTGTTGAAGTTTTTCAATCTCCTCCTTAATCTTCTCTTCGAGATCTGGATGATACTTTCGAGCAGCTTGCTTAATTGGCTTGGAGTTTGGAAACACATCAAGATAATGAGAGACTAGGTCAGGATCTAGTCCGGGCATTTCCTTATATGACCAAGCGAACACTTCTGAATACCGGCTTATCAACTTTAACAACTGTTCTCGCTTCTCTGGGCTAAGGCTCGAACTTATGAATATCGGCCTTGGAGCATCTTGTCCATCACTTAGATCTATTTCAATAAGTTGTTCGGGCTGAGGCTTCATCCCATCTTGCATGCATTCTGGAGCTACTTCAGGCTTTATTACTATGTCATTGTCAGGAGGCTCTTCTTTTGACTCGGAGTCAGTGACTGAAGAATCCGACTCCCCGCACCTTCATAAATTGTACACCATCTTGCCTCCTTCTCGGACTTTCATCACCTTCCGAGGAATAGGCAAACTTTCTGGTCTAGACATCGCCCACTTACTTGATTCTGCCATTGGCTCTTTGTCATCTTTGATATCCTCCCAACGAGGAATTTTGACCCCCAGAGGCTTAGAGGTGGTGGGAACTTCTTCGACAGCCAGTTCGGTGAAGTAGATGGCATCAGAATAATGAGCTTCATGGATCTCAAAAGGCCTTTCTGTAGCCTGAATTGTCACCATCTTCTTTCCCCATTTAGCCTTAACACATTGATGATAACTCGATGGTACAGCCCCATATCTATGCATCCAGGTCCTCCCTAGGATGATGTGGTAGTTTGCCTCGGAATCGATAATATGGAACTTGGTGGCCGAGCGAATCTCTCCGACAGCTAAATCAACTGTTACGCATCCGATGGTAACTCTCCTTTCTCCACCGAAGCCAGTGATGACTATCGGCTGTTTCACAATGCGCTCTTCAGAGATTCCGGCCTTTTCTAGAGTAGCACGAGTCATAATGTTGATAGAGGCTCCACTATCTAGAAAGGCCTTTTTGAACTCAACCCCGTTAATAAAAGCAGTCACATAAAGCGGGCGGTTGTGAGAAAAAGGATACTTCCGATCAGCCTCGGAGAAAGTAATGGCACTAGATTGCTCTTTTGCCTTCCTCGGGATAGATCCCTCAGTCGACATGCATTCCTCATGGTGTGCCTCGGCTATATTAGTGATAGACTTGGTGATTTCTGTTCTTGCCTCCCTGGAAAGTCCAAGCTGGTCGAAGAATTGCTTGAACTTTACACAGTCTTGCAAGGTTTTGGCATAGTGATCCGGATCTTTTTCCACTCTTGGAGGCTCGTAGTTAATCATCTCCTCGGTCTCTTCAAAATAAGATGCCTCATAAACATGGTGTCCTCCTCTTCCGTAGTACTCTTCTCCTCCTTCTGGATCAAAGGGATCGTCGACATGAGTTGTGAAGGTTCTGCCCTTTGGATCAAGAGCACTTACGTAGTAAACTTGCTCACCCTTGGGCTCGAGGATGTCGTCCAGATAGTAATCGTCATCATCGAGATTGGCGATAGCCTCAATCATCGGGCCTTCATAAGCTATCATAGCAACATTCTTGCCCTTGTCTCGGTGCTGAGGATATGGTTGTTCTCGGATATCTTGAGTCCCTTGCTTTTTGAACCTCAATTCGTCTACCTCGACTTTATCTCTGAAGATTTTCCTGAGAGTCCAACACTTCTCTGTCGGATGTTTCAATGTACGATGGTAGACACAAAATTCAGGGCTCTCGCGGTCCTTTTTTGATGGCATTTCTTCGACATAAGGCAATTTTAGCTCTCCGTCGGCCACCCATTCCTTAACTAGAGCTTTCACTTCCTCGATTCCACATGGATAAGAAACATTCCCCTTTTCACCATTATATTGCTTTCTCTTCTGGCCTCTATGACCTCCTCCTTGTGACTTTCGGGTATCTGGGGCAGAGGCAGCAGCAACAATAGGTCCACGAGACGATCTGAAGCTAGTCTTGTAACTGGCCTTAAATCCGGACTCCTGAGCCTAAGGAATGCTAATGTTCCGAGCTGCTTCTATTAATGCCGAGAAGATGGGTAGCTTGTGATTAACTAGAAACATTTTGTACCTGCTCAATGCCTCTTCTAGACAGATTTGAACCAGATAACTCTCCTCCATTGCTTCATGGCAATCCACGGCCTTGTCCTGAAACCTTTTGACGTAGTCAAGGATGTCTTCACTTTCCTGCTGCTTTTCTTTACACACTGTAAGTGTGGTCACCTTCTCCGCCACTTGAAAGAACTTAGAGTGGAATTTGTTAACCATTTCCTCCCAACTTCGGACAGAGCTTGGGGCCAAATTAACATACCAACTATATGCTCGGTTGGTGAGGGACTTAGAGAATTCTCTCAGCCGGAGGACGTGGTTTGAACCATGAATACCCAGAGTCTTGATGAATCGCACAACATGTTCTCGAGCATTTCCTTGTTTGCCATCAAACTTGATGAATTTCGGCACTGTATACCCCTCAGGGTATGGATAGCTTAGCATCTCAATGGGGTAAGGCGGCTTGACATCCGGATCAGGCAAAGAGGGTAAAGTCCTCTTGCCCCGTTCGAGATCGAACATGGCTTGCACATCGGCGAGAGTGAGAAACTGTTGAGGGAGAGAGTTTGATGGTGGTATTCCTGGAACTTGGCTTATGGACCCAAAGACTGAGCTAGGGGCGACTTGGCCATTCTGGTGCTGCGAATTCATCATTGGTGAGGACATTTGATGATACTGGCCATCAGCGGCTATAGACAAGCCAGTTGGTGATGGGACATTGAATTGAGGCCCGTAAATTGCATCGCACGGCGCCGCTATTCCGGGTTGTGCTTGCAAATTTGTTGTTGGCACCAAAGGAGGCCCGTTTGGTGCTTGGGTAACATTTACTAGTGGCGTAACAAGATTAGGTACGGGTAGAGCTCCCTTTTGCGTCATCATGCTCCTCATGTTTTCCTGGACACCAACAGTCGCCGGAGCCCCATTCGTTACACCAGAACCTCCCCTAGTCACTATTGGATTTTGGCTTCGCACGCCATGGAGCTCGGGCGTAGGCAAACTGCTGCCGCCTACTGCGGTTTGAGCATGTGTTACTGTGGCCGTGTTGCCATGAGCCATGGGCTGACTGGTGCCTACTTCTCCTTGGATTTGATTTTGCACTCCGACGGGAATGATTCCACCACCAGCTTGATTTCCGTTTGGCGCCGGTGCAAAATTAGAACTCATCACCAACATGGTGTGAGTGAGATTCTGAAGAGTGGTAAGAATCTCCTGCTGAGTATTTTGAAGTCCTTGAATGGCTTCAAGCAAAAGTGGTTGATCTGGAGCCATGGTCCTGTCATCACCACCATTAGAGGATCATTGTTGGTGAACTTCATCTTCTCCCGCCATCCTTGTTGGAGTTGTGTGGATTCCAGATCTCGTTGAGACCATTAACCAATCCGCCTCCCCAGTGGAGTCGCCAAAATGTAGGAGAGGGTTCAAGAAAGGAGTTGGAAAATTCGAAGATCTTCGAAGATCCTTCAAGAACAACTTCGAATTCTCTAGAAGATGATGAGAGGCTTAGATTCTTCAATAGTCTCAACTTAAGAACACAAAAGAAAAGAGATGATGGAGATAAGAGATTGGGTGAAGAAGAAGGCAAAATGGCTAGAGAGAGAATAATGGCAAGGCTCTCCCATGGATCTCCCACTTTCACTCTCAAGGTTGATAATGGAGATGGGAAATTAGTTCTTTCCCAAGAGTTAACTCTCCAAAATCCATGCCTTATAAAGCTATGGGTGGGTGCTATTTATAGGCACCTCATGATGTAGGATGGAGTCCATGTGCAAGGCACATGGGAAGTATTCTCTCTAACCACCTTGTCTGAGGAGGTGACCTCTCCGAGGATGAGAAAAATCCTGAAGAGGAGATCAATCCCTCGACGAACCCTTCTTCTTAGCCACACCTAACCAATGATCCCTAATCATCCCAAAGGGTCAGGGGTAGTCCCAGAGGACGTCCTGCCACATAAGGGTCAGAGGTAGTTCAAGAGAACGCCCTGCCGCAAATATTGCCGAGTCTCCCCCCCTAGATCGTGCCACCTCGACCCGGGTATAGGCTAGTTTAACCGAAGAGTGAATTTATCTCCACTCACCGTCCTCAGGATCGGGTCCTTTGTTCGGACTCCATTACGCCCATGGTTCTGGTACGTAGATCTCGGAAAGCTCCGAGTCCGCAAGTGTTCTGGGACTCATTAATGGAGCGGCTTCTAGATTGCGTCTGAATCCGTTCGAAGCCAAGTGCTTCGGATCTCTAGATTCGTGGATCCGAATCCTTTCGAGTCCAAGTGTCTCAAATCTCTAGGCTTGCTCAATACCCTTTCGAGTCCGAGCCCGAGTAAGTCTCTAAGTTCGTGGATCCGAACCCTTTCGAGGCTTAGAGCGATTCAGCCCGTTTGATGGCGATAAATCCGGGCCCACTAATCTTGGACTTGTGATAAATTCAAGCCCACCAACCTTGGACTATTGGGCCTAAATAATTTAGTGGGCTTAAATTAGCTCCTCTTACAAATGATCATCATTTACAATGTGTCCTAGTCAACCCTGAATACTGTATTTAGAGTCCGCTAAGTGAGTCTGTAACACTTTTATACACCATTTAAAAAGAAAAAATCAATTACACAAATATTTTTAAAATTAAAAAAGATGAAATTTAATTGTTGTTTTATATTTTCACTGTTTATACACGCACAAAGAAAATACCATACAAAAACTTAGAATTATAATATTAAATAAAAATTGAACTAGTTTCTGACATTTGGAAGTTGTTGATTGACTTTGATAATTCATTACTCAAGCTTTATTGGATTCTAATATAAAACTACCCATGATGACATATCTATGATTAATTCTCAACTCTTTAAATGGTCATCATTTACAATGTGTTAGGGACCGGCCTTGAATACAATATTCAAAATCCTAAGTGAACCTTAATATGGAGTCTTAATATTTTTATATACCATTTAAAAAGATAAAATCAATTAAAAAAAAAAATTATAAAAATTTAAAAAGATAAGAATTCTATATCTGTTTATGCATTCATTATTAACTCCTTTGAAAAATAGCATTGGCGCACTCTACATGACAAATTAGGTGCAAGCTTCTCTATATATGGATGATTATTGGGTAGTCTCAGACTAAGGCTACATGGTGTTTTATGATATTATGATTGGTGGAGGAGGTGGGGTATTATGATTTTGTGTTTGATGATTGAGAAATATGAGGGGGTCTAATGAATGATAATTGGTGAAGGAGTATAGACACGAGGTAGATCGGGAGACTGTTGATTTTATATGATTCTAATATAAAACTACCGAAGCAGGCTCCTTTCCAATCCAAATCGGACTAGAGGGTGTTGTTGGGCCTCCATGGGCTCATCACGGAGTATCGTTCAATATGTATGGCTCGTCGAGTACTTCCCTGTAAAAAATTACGTTGATCGAATATCGATATCCACTTAATCGGATTACATTTGTGTCAACGGTAAATATGATTTTTAAAATAAATTGTTGACACAAATATTATTCGATCAAGTATTTATTGATATTTGATCAATGTAATTTTTTATAGAGATGAAATACTCAACGAGCCTTACATAGCGAATGGTTCGAATTATCGATGCGGGTTCCATGATGAACCTACGAAGGTCCAACAACATTTTTCAATAAAAAAACCCTATTGAAGAGGAGATTGCTCCAAAACTACCTATGATGACATATCTTTGATTGATTCTCCCCCTTCTAATAGATCATTGACAATGTATCGTGGTCAATAATTTTATACACCATTTAGAGTCCCCTCAGTGAACCTTAATATGGAGTCTTTAACATTTTTATACACCATTTAAAAAGAAAAAAAAAATCAATAAATTTTTTTTTAAAATTTAAAAAGATGAAATTTAGTGTTGTTTTATATTTTCATTATCTATATAAGCACAAAGAAAATACTATACAAAAATTTAGAATTATAATATTAAATAAAAATTGAACTAGTTTCTGACATTGGGAGGTTGTTGATTGACTTTGATGATTCATTACTCAAGCATTATTGGATTCTAAAATAAAACTATCCATGCCGACATATCTATGATTAATTCTCATCTCTTTAAATGGTCATCATTTACAATGTGCTAGGGGCCGGCCTTGAATACAATATTCAAAATCCTAAGTGAACCTTAACTACGGGTGTAATTTTGGCCCGGCCCGGCCCGACCCGGTCCATTCGGGCTTCGGTTGGGCTGGGCCCATGTTGGGTCTTGCGGGCTCCCGTCAAAAATCGGGGCCGGGCCGCTCCACGGGCCAGAAAATTAGGCCCTAGCCCAGCCCAAGGGTATTCAGGCTTTGGGTGGGCCAGTAGGCCGGGCCCATGGGCTCGGGCTCGGGCTTGGGCTGGCCTAAACAATTTTTTTTTAAATTTTTTTTTTATTTTTTCCACCAAAATTTTATTATTTTCCATTAAAAATAACACTAGGCATCGGGTGGGCCGGGCATCGGGGCAGGCTTTTGGGCAGGCCTTGAGCAGGCCCATGGCCGGGCCGGGCTTCAAAACGATGGCCCAGGCCTTGGCCCAAGGCCTCAGGCTGGGCTTGGGCTCGGGCCTTAACGGGCCAGGCCCACCCCGGGCCGCCCGCGGGCTACGGGCCAAAATTACACCCCTAACCTTAACATGGAGTCTTAATATTTTTATATTTCAAGAGATAAAATCAATTAAAAAAATATTATAAAAATATAAAAAGATAAGAATAAGGATAAATTATAAATATACTCTCCGAGATTTTTTTAAAATACAGATTTCCCTTGTGATTTAGAAAATTATAAATACTCCATTGTCAGAATTTTTTATTTAACAGAATTAACTAAAAAAATAAAATTCATAATTAACCTCTTATATAATAATAAAACTATCTGAATTATTAATTAAAACATATTTCTAACATCATTAAAAATTGTTAATTGACTTCATGATTTATTGGCCTCATTTGGAAAGTTGGCTATTTTAGTAGGCTATTTTAATTTTTGGTAAATTACAAACACACCCCCAAAGGTTTTCTTAAATTACAAATTACTCCATGTGATTCTAGAAATTACATTATGTCCCATAAGGTTTCTAATTTCATAACAAATAGGTCATTTTATTAATAAATCATCAAGTTTATTAACAGTTTTTAATAATGTTAAAATTTTATTTCAATTAATAATTCAGATAATTTTATTATTGTATAGGTGAATAGTTAAAATTTCACCTTTTCAATTAATTTTGTTAAATAAAAAATTCTAACAGAGAGGTATTTGTAATTTTCCAAACCACAGGGGGCAATTCGTATTTTAAGCAAACCTCAGGGGGTGTATTTGTAATTTACCCTTTAATTTTTGGCTATTTTAATAGGTTACAATATTTGTGTTTGGGAATATGGTGGATTTTTTTGTAGTTGGATGTGATGTTTGTGAGAGAAAAAGTAAAACAATTATTGGTTTAATGTGACATTTTATCTTATTGGCTATTTTAACTTATTTTGTCTTTTTGTAAATTTTAGTCCAAAAAGCAAAAAATAGCTTTTGCTAAATACGACCATTAATAAAAGAGGTGATTTGTTATGAAATTAAAACCTCAGGGGGTAGAATATAATGTTTACAACCATAGGAATGATTCATATTTTAATCAAATCTCAAAGGATATATTTATAATTTACCCTAAAATTCCAATGTTTTTTTTTTAATTTTTTATATATATTATCACCGTTTATATACGCACAGAAAATACTACACAAAAATTTAAACTTATAACATCAAACAAAAATTGAGCTAATCGTGCCACAATATCACTTAAACATTACTGTTCGTGTATTTCTAATTGCAAAATTGAACCAATATCTCTTTATTGAGATTGAATTAATTCTCTACAAGTTTGTTCCTTCTTTTCTTTTCTCTTTCATGTATAGATAAATAATTTCTAAGAAGCATAATTAAATAAACAATCCTATATATCCACATGTTAACAAGCAACAGACCTTGGATTTAACCCAATTAATAGTCTTATAACTATGCCTTAGGGTGTGGTGAAGGGAAGGTTAGGGGTTCGAATTGATAGAGCAGCAGCAACCCTTTTAGTTGTAATTTAACTTTACTAACACTAACTAACATCCTACAAAATATCAAGACCTAAATGTTCAATTTTAGACCGGTCAATTGGGTTGAAGAGAAATTTGGTAATGTAAAATTAATTACTTTGCGCCCTCCATTAATGAGAATAATTTTATTTTGGGTTTGGTATTAACATTCCATTTGGATTAAGGGTTTGGTGAGAAATTAAAAAAAAATAGAAAGAATGAGGTTACTTACCATATTAATCCTCCAAACAAGTAATTACTTGTTTGGATGATTAATGAGGTGAGTAATTGTGAAAAATGAATAGAAATGGTGATAAAATAAAATCACACTGAACTTAAGTTTTTTTTTTTCTCACTAGAAGGGGTGAGATTTGGTGAGAAACCCAAATTTCATTTTTTAAACATAGTTAATTCAAATAAAAGGTGAAAAACCACAATTATTTCCTTTCTTTTTCTTATCTCTCAATTCAAACGGAGAGTAAGCATTGGGCTAATTTTGATATCTAAAGTAATTGGGTTCTTCCACTAATATATTTGAGTTTGGTGTTGGGGTCATCTCTTTCAATGAGGTCTGACAAAATTATGTTAAATTTTAAATGGACCCTATTTTTTAGTCCTAATCTGGCGGGTCAAAACTGCCATTTCCCAGAGCCGGCCAACAGATAGCAAATAAATACAATCCACCAACACATAGCAAATAAATACATTTTCTTTGCTCGATGGGGCTTCCAAGCTTAAGCTTGAGCATGCCATGGCTAGTTCACAATTTGCATATTCATCTAATACTCTTATGCTGTTTGAGCATTCTCAACTCTGGCTTTACTGCTACCATATCCAGCTCCTGGCTAATGAGGAATGAGACGGACCGGCTTTCATTGCTGGCAATCAAGGGCAAAATAATTGAGGATCCACTGCATGCTTTGAGCTCCTGGAATGATTCCATCCACTTCTGCCAATGGCAGGGCGTTATGTGTGGCCGCAGGCATCAGAGGGTCACTGCCTTGGACTTACAGTCCCGGGAACTGGTGGGATCAATATCACCACACCTCGGGAATTTAATCTTTCTGAGGGAATTACTACTTCAGAACAATAGCTTTGGCAATGAAATTCCGCCGGAAATTGGTTGTTTGCCAAGGCTGCAGATTTTGCGGCTGAATAACAATTCAATTGGTGGCCGAATTCCAGTAAATATATCTCGTTGCACTAACCTCATTGAAATCGATTTTTCTTACAATGGGCTGGTCGGAGAAGTTCCTGTGGACCTCAAATCCTTGTCGAAGCTCGTGATAGTAATTATAGAGGCCAACAATCTTACAGGGAGTATATCTCCTTTCGCGAATTTGTCATCTCTTCGTGGACTGTCTTTGTTTGATAAAAAATTTCATGGCAGCATTCCTGATGGTTTTGATCGGCCGAAGAATCTTCAGGAGCTCGGACTCAGCATGAACATGTCGTCTGGCGCCATTCCTCCTTCGCTTTTCAACCACTCTTCTCTCACAATGTTTGATGTCTCTACTAACCAAATACAGGGAAGTCTTCCCTGGGACTTGGGCATCACTCTTCCCAATATTGAATCCTTCAGCATTGTTTTTAACCAATATACAGGATCAATTCCGGTTTCAATATCGAATGCATCTAAACGCCATGACCTAGAAATGCCTCAAAACAACCTTACTGGAAAGGTTCCTAATTTAGCAAGGCTGCAAAACCTCGAGTGGCTAAGCATTTTCGACAATCAGCTTGAATTCGAGGAAGATGATGACTTGAACTTTATATCTTCTTTGATCAATGCCACCAATTTACAGTTTTTGGCTGTGAATTATAACATGTTTTACATCAAGTTTCCAGAATTCATCGGTAATCTCTCGAGCAATCTTCAATTTTTGTATCTAGACCACAATTAGATATTCGGAAGCATTCCACCAGGGATTGTAAATCTTGTTGGCTTGCAGAGTTTGGAAATGCAGGTTAACCAACTCACTAGTACTATTCCAAGTGAGATTGGAAAGCTTCAAAATCTACACAAATTGTATCTCACCGACAATTCATTGTCTAATAACATTCCATCTTCCCTAGGAAATTTGAGTTTGTTAAGTGAACTTGCTTTAGGAATCAATAAATTTCAGGGAAACGTTCCTCAAAGTCTAGGGAATTGCAACAATTTGCAATTGTTGCATCTTTCTCAAAACAACCTTAATGGTACAATACCATGACCAGTTATTTCCATCTCATCCTTATCTATATATCTAGACCTGTCCCAAAACCAATTGAGTGGTTCTCTTCCCATGGAAGTTGCAAAGTTGATAAACCTTGGTTACTTGGATGTCTCTAAGAACCTATTATCGGGCGAAATTCCGAGCACTTTGGGTAGCGGCACAAGCCTGGAAACGCTACATTCAGGGAACAACTTTTTCAACGGAACCATTTCTTCTTCTTTGAGTTTCTTGAGAGGCCTTAGTGAGTTGGATCTCGCGAATAATAGCTTGTCTGGTGAAATTCCAGTGTACTTGGAGAGCTTTATTTTGTTGCAAAATTTGAATCTATCTTTTAATAATTTTGAAGGTGTAGTACCAACACAAGGTGTATTTAGTAATGCAAGTAAAATATCAGTAGTGGGACACAATAAGCTCTGTGGGGGGTGTAGCTGAATTGAAGCTACCTAAATGCAACTTCAAAGTGGATGAAAATAGGAGATCAAACAATGCCTTAACTTTAGCACTCTCTATACTCTTTGGGCTTGTAGGACTAGCTTTCGTGGGGTGTGTTCTCTATCTTTGCTGGTTCAGAAATAGAAGAAAAGATACTCCTTCAGATTCATCAAAAAATTCATTCTTCAGGGTGTCTTACCAAACTCTTGTTAAAGCCACTGATGGCTTCTCATCTTTCAATTTAATCAGTGCTGGTAGTTTCGGGTCTGTATACAAAGGAGTTATTGATGGAAGAATTGTCGCTGTGAAGGTAATTAACCTTTTGCGACATGGAGCTTCGAAGAGTTTCGTATCCAAATGTGAGGCACTAAGAAACATCAGACATCGGAACCTTGTCAAGGCACTAACGGCATGTTCGACAATAGATTGTCAAGGTCATGACTTCAAGGCTCTGGTTTATGAGTTCATGGTCAATGGGAGCCTTGAAGAGTGGTTACATCCAAATTGCAGTGAAGATTTATCAAATGAAGAGTTTAAGAAGCTAAACCTTCTTCAGAGACTAACTATTATCATTGATGTTGCTTGTGCCCTGAATTATCTTCACAACCAGGGCCAACCCCCAGTAGTCCACTGCGATCCTAAGCCCAGCAACATTCTTCTGGACAAAGATAAGACTGGGCATGTTGGTGATTTTGGGTTAGCAAAATTTTTTGCTGACCATGACACCCATGGCTTGTTTGGAAATGAAACAAGCTCTATTGGCATAAGGGGAACAATAGGTTATACTACTCCAGGTGAATATGCCTTCATTTATTCTTAGTTGTTTCATGCACCAAAAGGTGTAAAGAAAATTGCACGTGTGATTTGGGCTACACAATATTTTTTCGTTGCACAGTTATCTGACTTTTTCTGTTTATGGAACATTTCGGTCTTTTATATCCAAAATTTTCCCCCTTACAATTGCATTTTTGCTTGCAGAATATGGTGTGGGATGTGAGGTCTTGGCATACTGTGATATCTACAGTTTTGGCATCCTTGTGTTAGAAATGTTTACTGGGAAGAGACCCACCGATGAAATGTTTAAAGATGGGTTAAGCCTCCATAGCTTTGTGAAAGAGGCTTTGCCCTGCAATGTATCAGAGATTTTAGACCCAACACTTTTTCAGATCGAAGGGGAAGAAGAAGAAAGCTTCATAAGAGGTGAAAAGGTAGTGGAGTGCTTGAGTTTGATACTTGAAATTGGAGTCAATTGTTCTTTAGAATTGCCTAGAGAAGGAATGGACATTCATGATGTTTCAGCTAAATTGCATTTCATCAAAGACACCCTTCTAGGATCTGAAATACAATGAAAGAGATGAATTTATGAGGGAATCAATTGGAATGTAATGCTTTTGTCGTAATAATCTCCTTCCTGGAAGAGATTACATGTTTAATAACAACCTTACTTCTAGATTGGATGAGCCAAATCTACATGTAGCACATTTAGTGAAAAGTAATGTTACTTATTCAAAGAAAGTATTCGAATTTGAAATGTGTCGATCGGATTTATTTTGGGTGTGATTCTCATCTCATTACATCAAATTTAAATGTACATCACAAATTCAAAATTAATATATGTTCTTTGCATGTGATTTTTTTTCGTTCAAAATGTAAATAATACATGACGAAGGGTTCGCATTGAAACAAAATTCAAAGTATGGAGATCAAATTATTTAAATTAAAATTAGCTCATAATAGAGAGATCAATTGTATAAATTACCACTTTTTTTTTTTTTACTACAATCCTATTTTATTTTATTCGCAAATCCCTAACCGTGTATTGGTCTGGCGAAATCAATCTGTGAGTTCTTCTTATTCACTCTCTTTATTTGTTTGTCAAATATTAGTAATGTAAGACTATAGTTGTTTTCTCTAATTTCTTTGCCATAATTTATTTGATGATATAATTGTTTGGCCCTAATTATTATCAGTTAAGGCTATAACTGTTTAAGTTACTTAGCACTGTTAATAATGGTGTTTCACTGTTTTAGTTGTTGCCCTTAGTTTAGCCCTAATTGTAGTTGTTGTCCTAATTTGTGTTGATGTGTTGTTCTTTCCTTGAATTCAATTTATTGTTATAAATGCTTATATGTGTATATGCAATAAATCAGTTCTAATTCTATGCTTGTTGCTATTTTTCACTGGTTTGGTGCATCAATGGAAATCTCTAATCTTTGTTGTGCTCTAATTTATGAAAACACATTATTTGCAGATATTAGTCATTGTGAATTTGTGTGGATTTTTTATTATATAACCATCCATCCTAGGAATTATATTTTTGGACATGAAGAAAGGAAAAAGAAACAGAAAGTAGAAAATTTTATTCAATCTTAATCGGGAGTGCTTGCTAAATTTCTTAATAGCAAGAAACAAATAGAAGGGCCTCTCGAACCCCTTAAAACTCAGGGCTGGCCCGAACTCCTTCACACCAGTTTGAATACACTTGCATTTTATTTTTATGGGAACAATAGTAGCTTTATCTTTTTTCAAATATATATATATACACACACTTCTGTGAAACAAACAAACTCATCTAAAAGGTAAATAAACTCGGATCACACAAGTACATTACATCATCATTCGCACACGGACTAAATAGGAAATAATCTCATAATCAAATTATTTGTACACTTTATGACATATAGATTCCCAGTTTGAAGATAAAAGTACATGCATAATCCTCTTGCATTTTCACGGAGTGTTTACCATTTCTCACCGCTTTGACAAGCATCAAGCTTTATTGTCCTATAATTTAGTTACCAAAGAGCAAAAATGAGGGCCTAAATATGAATTCATTCTAGATTGGTTCAGGGGTTAACATAATTCAAGGAGTTCAAACACATAAAAGCATTATTAATTATTTAAATCACCATTAATCCAATTGAATCTTTTAGATTACCCACACAAGGGCATAACGGCCAATATTTTAATGCTAAACAAAGAGAAAAAATGTAATGGATTTATTACAAAATAACATGACAAGAATTGCAACACTTCATACTCCTTGGACTAGTAGGATTGCTTTGGGCTCTCTTATTAATGTAATTAGAGCCTCTTTGATTGACATTAGAGTATTGATTGAGATCGTATCATAATGGTAAAGTAAGATTGAACCAAAAATATTGATTCAAATAATTGTTCTATGAGCAATCTTCACTCCTTTACCTTTTTCTCTCTCCACATTTTGAATTTGGATGTGAGGATAGAACTATTGGAAAGTTTGTTTCAGGGTTTCAATTTAGACAAAAGCATGACCCATAATGGAGTTCGGATGAGAAAGTTATGCCCGTTTGAAGTTTGAGTACCTGAGTTGTGTGCATGGTCTGCTCAAGTGAACCTTTGACTACCCAAGCGGTCTATTCGAGATTATAAGCTTAATTTCACAGCTTGATCAGTGGATTGATAGCTTAAGCTGTTTGTTCAAGGTCAACACTTTAAATCCCTTTTTTGGCCAAATCTTTCACTTTCTCTCTCTTTTCTCTCCCTCTTCTCCATATTCGAAACCCTAGACCTCCAAACCTTGCTCTAATCCTTGAGGTAGAGATACTCTTAATTTTGTATATCAATTTGGGTTTACGCCTAGTAGGTCAACAATGGAGGTGATCTATCTTTTGAAGAGAGTAATAGAAAAGTATAGAGAAAAGAAAAGAGTTATTCATATGGTTATCGATCTTGAGAAAACATATGATAGAGTGCCTCAAGATATAATCTGGTAGGTGTTAGAGAAAAAAGGGGTGACAAAAGGTTACATTGATGTGATTAGGGATATGTATGAAGATGTGGTGACCACTATTAGATCGCTTGCTGGAGAGACGAGTGAATTTCCAATTACTGTAGGGTTACACCAAGGATCAACCTTAAGTCCTTATCTTTTCGCTTTAGTTATAGATGAGTTGATGCGTAATATTCAGGATGATGTGCCATGGTGTATGCGTTTTGCAGATGATATTGTATTAGTGGATGAGACCAAAGAAGGAGTCAACACTAAGTTGGAGATTTAGAGAAAAACACTTGAATCTAAAGGATTTAGGATAAGCAGAACTAAGACAGAGTATATGGAGTGTAATTTTAGTAACAGCCACAATGGAAGCAGAGGAGAAGTGAAGATTGAGAACCAAAAACTACTTAAGAGTGAACATTTTCCTTATTTATGATCGATTATTACAACGACTGAAGAGATTGGAGTGGATGTGGTCCACAGAATTAATGTAAATAGTGCATCTGGAGTAATATGCAATAAACGAGTACCGATTAGACTAAAAGGGAAGTTTTATAAAACGGCTATTAGACTAGCAATGTTGTATGGGATGAAATGTTAGACAACTGAGAAACAACATCTAGATAAGATGATTGTTGCTAAGATGAGGATGCTAAGGTGGATGTGTGGCAAGACTAGAAAAGACAAAGTTAGGAATGAGTATATTCGAGAATAAGTAAGAGTAGTACCGATAGAAGACAAGTTGAGAAAGAATAGATTGAAATGGTTTGATCATATACAACGGAGACCAATAGAGGCAGTAGTGAAAAGGTACGATACAGTGATGGTAGATGGTAATGTTAGGGGAAGGGGTAGACTTGGATTGACGTGAACTAGTGTAGTAAATATAGATATAAATCTCATTGATTTGACTAATGAAATGGCTTTAGATAGAGTCGAGTGGAGAAGAAGGATTCATGAACCAACCCCATTTGATGGGAGTTAAGGCTTGGTTTGGTTGGTTGGTTTGGACTTTGAATCATGAATTGAGATGATACTTAGTAGAAATGTGTATGAAGATTGATTTTGAATTGTTTTGGAATTTTATATTGAAATGAAGGAAACTGAATATTGTTGAGAATGTGGAAATTAGAAATCTTTTGATTATTGGCTATGCTAATTTTTTATTGAAGAAATGAATGAACCATATGTAAATTGACACACTTACAAACTCATGCATCATATTGCATTCTTCATGATTTTGGTTCCACAATTATTAAAATCTCTTAGATACTTGGAATTGTTGAAAGGCGGTAAATAACATGTGAGTCCAAGTAGTGAGTCGGGTTTGAAATGTGATGAGTATTGTATAGGTACCCGCGCAGAAAATAAGGTGTCTAATTGCCCTGTCTTGAGCTTATCGTCAGAAGAATGTGAGAAAATATTTTTTGGTGCCCACTGGCCCTGCCAGTTTTAGAGTCGGCAAATGTGAGGGCATTTTCAGTATACAAATCTATATATATATATATATATGTATGGTTTTGCAGCTCTTGCTTGGGACGTCATTGCATATTTATTGTCCCCTTTTTTTGATGAGTTTTCGATGGAAGTTGTGCATTGAATATCATTGATTTTTTTAAAAGAGAAAAACAAGGATTTTATCATGGCATGATTATATTCATTTCAATCTTTTATATACACTGTTAACGGTATTCCTACTAGGCACTAGCTCACTCCAATCTAACAAAACTTTCAAGTTTTGATGATGTGATTCCACTCCACTGGTGATCTTGTGGAGACTTTGATGGAGCACTGAGGCTCCTTGGATGTTTATGTGATTACAACTATCGAGCTTACCTATTTGGAAAAGTAATCCACTTATTTGTAATCAAGGCCCTCACCTTGAAAGGTTTAAGACCATAGGCATTTTTGTTGTATTTTCTCTTTTCTCTCAAATTTCATAGGTAATGTTAAATTCTTAAATCTCGCAGGCATATCATACATGAATGTAAGGCATTTTTGTTGTATTTTCTCTTATCTCTCAAATTTCATATGTAATGTTAAATTCTTAAATCTCGCAGGTATAATACATGAATGTAATTATGAGAAATTTAATGAGAAAGAGATATACTTAATGAAAGACAATATTTTTCTCAATGCTTTTTCTTATGAGAAATGGATTCATTTGATGGTATCCGGTGAATATTTAATAAAATTGATTATATATGTGAGAACCCGAATATACAAATAAAATAAATAATTGGATAATAATAATTTTACAAATCTCAAATATTTTATTGTAAATTTTTAAGTGCGAATTAAATATTATTGGAGGGTCTTTTAATTAATTTTAAACCTAAAATAAATTTTTGGTGGAAGTCTTTAATTTAGAGGCAAGATTTATTATAAAATAAATAAATAAAAATATAGGGGGCAAGTTTGTAAGTTTATTTGATATAATAATCGTTATATTTATTTAAATTAATGGTGAGAGGAAGATACAAAACAAAGGACAATTATTTAGAGTTTTGTTTAGATATATATATATATATATATATATGTTAGGTTTTATTTCTTGGCAATCCCGTTTGACAAAACTCCTTTGAGTTGTAATTTTATTCGCATTTTTATTTCAGTGAGGCTATGAGTTGTTAGATGCGAATCCAACCCGAATCAAGCCTTTCAGAGAAGTTTGTGATGCTAATGCTTTCAAGATTGCCACTTCGCTGATTATGACGGGGATCGAGCTGCCCGGTCAGCTCGCAGGGGTCCAGGGGGCAGCGCTTCTTGGCGGGTCCGGGGCAGCGCCACGGCGAGGTCGAGGGGCAGCGCCCCCGAAGCAAAATACAAAAATGCATTCCAAGTTGCCTCTCCGCTCGAGCGGACATTACCCCGCTCGAGCGGAGAATCCCTGGTTCCAGCAGTTTTGGTCGCTTGTAAAAGTATTGAGCTGTGTGATTTCACGCTCGAGTGGGTTCTCTAGCGCTCGAGCGGACCTCTGTTATATCATGCGCATATTTTGCTGAAGCCGCTCGAGCGGGCTGTTGGGCGCTCGAGCGGAGATCGCGGGACAGATTCTATAAATTCACGTGTTGGGTCAGATTTTAGGATTACTACTCCAGATCTTCTTTTTGGGTTCTAGGGTTTATATCTGAGGATACTTTGTGAGTTTTCTTTGATGTTTTATTGAGTATTTAACTCGTGGTTTAAAGAGAGTACATCAAAGGTTTTGTTTGCTATACACAAGAGAGAGAGAGTTGTTCTTCGGTGGATTCTGAAGAATTCGAGCCTGAAACTTCGGTGGATTCTGGAGTGGCTCATCGTAATGACAATTCTGAGGTGAAAACGGGGTTGGAAGAGGCACATAGAGGTTAGTTCAATTAGGCGTGGATTCGCTAGGTAATTGAGAGTATACCTGTGTAATTCCTTTAAATCTTCTTAGTGGATTATTTTGTGGCTGTTGCCCGTGATTTTTTAATCACAGTTGGAGGTGTCCAATTGTGGGTTTTCCACGTTAAAATCGTTGTGTTGATTTGTCTTGATTGTTTGATTGGGATTGTTATATACTGCTTAAAATTGTTACATAATCACAAATCAATATCTAGGGGATTTCTAGATTTTTCAATATATATATATATATAACAACCCTTGGGTTCCTAACAACACTATAGCAGTAGCAGCAGTAGAAACGTGAGAGAAGAAGAGAGAGCAAGAGATAGAAAAGAGAGAGGGACAGAAAGCACCTTTGTGGCTCAACAACTCTAAGGTAACAATAAATCTATTCTTGTTCTACTATAGTATGTTGTATACATAGTTATGGTGCATGTGGGCGTTGTGAGTTGTTGGAAGAAAAAGGAATGGATTGGGTGATTGAGATAGTATTCTAGAAATTTTAATTGAATTCATAATGTTGCTCCTAAGAATATTAATCTGCTAGCAAACTTTAGAAATCAAGAAACCATATCAAACGGATGAATTTTAATCTGAAATTTTTATAGTAGATTAATTACATATTGAATTGCATATCTGAATTTTCTCATTATTTTTGGGAGTCAAAATCTTTATAAACTGATGCGTTCAAATCTGTCCAAAAAACTGATTGAAAACAGTAAGTTCGGAAGCATCTTTCTCTTTGGGTATAGATCCAAAAATTATCAAATTAGTGTCATTAGAACCGGTTACGAGTCTAGTTTCGTACATTTTTGGCCTTGCATTGATTTCTTCTGTATACTAAGAGAACCATTAATTTCTTTAAAATGCTGCAGAAAACAACCTGTTTGGGTGTAATTAATTGTAAACAATTATTTTGATAAGCAAATCAGGTAAAACCAATTAGGTTTGGAACTTAGGATATATTAGTTGATATCTGGAGGGTTTTGGAGTTTTTTGAATAGTATGGAGTGGGTTTTTAATTTTCAAAGTTAGAGAATAGGTTGGGAAAGCTTGTTTAAAATTCTGTTTTATCTTAAAGTTACTTTTAATTAAGTTTCGATTTGAACCCATGTCTTGGGTGATTTTAGACCTTGAAGAACATGAACTTTGGTAATATTTAAGAGTAACGGTGAGTTGGGTTGAGCCGTGTTGGTGCGCTTTAGTTTGAGGTTACTTAGTTCCTATTCTTTAGTATTTTTAAATTAGTAGTGACGTGTAGTTTTCATTCTTGGTTCAGGGCACTAGTTGGACTTTTATACTCTATTCGAGGATTACATTATTCCATTTTCAGGTGAGTAGTTTCATGCTACATATTTTTATAAATGTTCCCCTACCCTAAACTGTTGGAAAATTAAATTGTTGTTTCAGAACTAAACTGTTTTGATAAATTATTATATTATCAATGGAATCAAATTATTTCTGAAACATGAGTGAACTTGGCATACTGTAAACTATTTGTTTTTGTCTCATGGTTATAATGGTGAACTATCATGTTTTGCGAAACTGATGTGTATTGATTATTGGGACCATCTGTGTATTTTAGTCCAAGGAAATTATTCCACTGTGTGTGGTGACTCTGGCCACTAGGGAACAGATCCGGGTTGAGCCGTGATGACTCTAGCGCTCAACGATTGTAAGGAAAAGGCCTAGGTTAAGCTAGGTGACCTTCAATCGAATCGTCTTAGATAAAATACCCAGGTTGCCACCCTGAGGATGACTCTTAGTTCGGTATTGGATCCAATAGAGCTTATAGCCTTGAGAACTATGTGGCATGTTACTTGTTATTTCTTGGTACCTAGAAAATTATTGGTGTTCATGTTGTAATCTGTTTTAAGTGGAAAATGTCATTTAACATGTTCTTGAGAGACATGAGTATTTTAACTATTAAACTGTTGAACCTTATTTTTGAAACAGATTATCTTTATCAAAACTGTATGCCAATCTAGTTTCTGTGATATATATCCTATTTTGGAATTGAACTCTGTTTTCAAAACTGTATTTACTATCTATGTTGCTAGTCACTGAGCTATCAGTTGACTTAGTTGTTTATCACTTCCAGGTGTTAGCAGAACTTAGACTGGACTTATGGTGTAGCGGGGACTTAATTGCATGGACCTTTAGGACATTCATTTATTTTGTTTTAGCTTGTTATGTCGCGTTTTGTGCATACTTTGTGGTTGGATTTTTTTATTTAGAATTATTTTATTTTGTGGGCGGTTTGTGTTCCATTTAGTATATATTTTTGGAAGTTGATTATGGTTGGTTTTACCATTTATAATTGGGACTTGTCACTGGATTGAGTTTTGATTGATTTATTTATTTATGGGCTATCATCACATTTATTCTTCGTGATTTTTTTTTTGGGTTCATGTTAAGGCTTACGTGTGCCTTGAGCTTAGTCCCTATGGGCCACGGCCAGTCATACCCGGGTTTGGGGTGTGTCAATATAGAGGAATATAAATTTAGGGGAGTTTCAAGGGTCGTGTATTATCTTTGACTTGAAGGCTAGCAATGAAAGGTGATCTGTGCCGTTACCACCAAAGGTACTAGCTGTAGTGGCTGCCGGGAGCATTCCAACATGTAGCAATGTCATGATCATAAGACATAACTGGAGCAGCTGCGAATTCATTCCTGAAATTTGAAATGTTATTTTTCTAATTCTGTTTTGTATGCAGAGTTAGCCTTAATTGGGTTGTGATTAATTAACCTAAAGATTCCGCAATGGCAGGACTGTAATGCACGTGAATTAATTTGTGTTTTTTTTTTTTTTTTTTTTTTTTTTCAATTTCACCAGAGTGTGGGAAAACAAAATGGAAAATGTGCTTTTGTTTCCATTGCTCAACTTGCTTGCATAACTTGCCCATGATGGACAGTCCTGGAATTGATAGCCCACCCTTTGAGACTGTGATGAGTGATAATATATTTTGGGGTTGCATGGAAGAAACTGATAATGCTTGCATCCATTACATGCAATATGAGAATTGCGAAGGCTTCTGGTGCATTAATTGCATATACTAAGGGTTAAATACATTTTTTGTCTCCAAAGTACGAGTTATTTGTTATTTTGGCATATTTATACATTGAAGTGTAGATTGATACATTTTAAACATTGAGAACCAAATTGACACACTTTTATACATTGGAAATTAAATTGATATAATTTAGACATTGAGAATCAAAATTACATAAAGCTCGTACTTTAGGGACTAAAACTATAATTAACCTACCTCTAATTATTATGCCATTTTTGGGTACTGGCACTGTCATGAATTGCAGCAGGATCTTATTAAGTCTTGGATGCTGACAAGAAATTTAGTTCCAAGTGTAGTTCCTGTGTAATGCATTTATGCTGGTGCTTTGGTGGTAATTGTGACTCGGCCTCTTGCCAACTCCTATTGTTTTGTATTTTCTTAGGCTATTCAATGAAGTCTATTGACCTCTGCGGGGGTATATGTGGAGTCCAATATAAGCAATCTAAGTCTGTTGACATTAGTAGGGGACATGTGAATTGAGTAAATTGACTATAAAGAAAATTTATTAACTAGTCTTATTTGGTCATGAAAGTTTCATTAAATTGTATCATCACATGAACCATTTTTTTGAATATAGTGTTACTAGAATTCAATATAAATTTATATAATTTCTTTTTACGTATTTAATATTTTAAAAAGGAAAATCTATGATGCACACTTTTAAATTGGGGAATTGATGCTTTTCATTGTTACAAGGATGGCCATCAAGTATAGTTGCAGCTATACAAGATCTGAGGTTTCGTTTGGGATGTGGGTTGGTTTTTTGACTTTATGGCTATTTTAGCCTGGAGCTAAAAAGTCTCGTTTGGAATGGACTTTTTGATTTTTTTGACTTTTGTTAGAGAAAAAATGAAATGATTACGATTCGGATATGACATTTTATCTTATTGATTTTTTAATTTATTTTATTTTTTTATGACAAAAATAGCCAGAAAAACCTCTCAAACTCACATGCCAAACAAAGGTTGAGGTTGTTTTCTTCAAAGTGAATGGAATTTTCAATTTTGTATTTGGTGTTGTAATTTTAATGTTTCAGCCTCGGGCACTCTATGAAGATGGGTTATTTTTGTTGGTATTTTGGGTTAAGTCTACTTATCATGAGATTCGAGCTAATAAAATTTTTTTTTGGTTGATCAAAACAAAATAGGGGCACATCATAAAAGTAACGATTTTGTGTGGTGAAATATATGAATATTCATGGTGTGTGATGTTAATTCGTGGAAAAAGTTACAAATGAAAATTTTATATTATCCACCCTAAAGTAGGGGTGGAGTGGACATGTGCCTAATGGCCTGCTAAGCTCACCCGAGTCTGCCCATGATTTATAGGATTTGGGATTATGATTTAGGCTCATGAGGTCAAGTTGGGAAAAATATTCTGGCCCAATTATGATATAGGCCTGGCTTGAGAAGAGTGTTTCAAACCAGCCCCTTCCCGCCAACAAATTATATATTATAGGGCAAATTACGCTAACAGTCCCTATAGTTTGGGACTTGTGTCATTTTAGTCCCTGACTTTTCAATTGTGACACATTTGATCCTGAATTTTGAATCTTTTTCCAAATAAAGACAATTGAAAATACCATTGTTTAATTTCAAGGGCAAAATCGTCAATTTAATAAAATATAAACTAATTTGACAAAAATAAATGTCAAAAAAATATTTTTAATTTTTTAAAAATTATTTCTATTCACTAAAGATAAAATTATGTAAAATTGATCAAAATTAATAAAAATTACATGATTAATTTTTAAAAATTAATTTTACATGATCATCATCCAAACACATAATAAAAATTAATTTGGTAAAAAAAATAAATAAATGTTTAAAAAATTTATCAATTTTACATAATTTTATTTTTAGTGGATAGAAATAATTTTTAAAAATTCAAAAATATTTTTTTGACATTTATTTTTGTCAAATTAGTTTATATTTTATCAAATTGACGATTTTGCCCTTGAAATTAAACAATGGTATCTTCAATTGTCCTTATTTGGAACAAGATTCAAAATTCAGAGTCAAATGTGTCACAATTGAAAAGTCAGGGACTAAAGTAACATAAGCCCCAAACTATAGGGACTATTAGTGTAATTCATCCTATATTATACGATATATTTTTAATGTCAAAGTATACGGGTGGTAATGAGACTAAAAAAAAATCACAAATTGTTTACATGATAACTTTCATCAGTCTTATTAACCTAAAGTATAAAAGGTTGATTGTCACGATTGAAATTGAAGGGAACAAATCAAAACAAAATTTTGATTAATAAAATGTTAAGTATATTTAACCTGATTTTTTTTCATTAGATTTTGGTCAAAGATTTTATTTTAATTCTTTAATTTTTTTTTGAGTGTGTATACAATTAACTAAAAAGTTCAAGACTTCTAAAAAAGATGGAGCGTGGGAGAGAAAGAGGACTATCTTGCCGGTGAATAGATTACTGGTCTGCAGTGTTTCCCTTCTTGTTGATAAAAGTTGTAATCTTCACAGTAACCCATAACACCCAAAATAAATTAATTAATTAAAAAGAAAACAAAATTAAAAAAAGACAATAATATTTATTCTATAGTGAGAAACACGTAATCCCAAAGAGAAGCAACAGGGTTCCAAGAAATTGCCAAAGGAATACATGGAAATCACTCAAAACAATGCTCACTTTTGCTCAATTTGTCATTAGTTTATGAAAAAGTCCAGAAATGCATACACCAAGTACAGAATTGGATAGAAGCCTTTCTGAAATTCAAATTGCATCATCACATACGAGGTCCAAAACTTCAAAATGTAGAGCAACTCACCCCAAACTTTATTTTAATATAACTGCATTATAACCTTTCTCCAAAAAAAAAAAACAAACAAACAAACAAACAAACTTCCCAACTGGGTAGATATTGTTGACGCGTAACCATCAATGATCTACAAAATAAAGAGAGAAAGTGAAGGGAAGAAACTCAGATGAAGTAGAAAGAAAAGCAGACAGATTTGAGTGAACTTCCAATTTTTTTTTTTTTTTTTTTTTTGCCCAGAAAAACTTCCAATTTCATCCCAGAAAAAATATATGACAACATGATTAATTTGTTTATAACTTTTTGGAAAACTTTTGTCCTTTGTTGTATGCTCCAATAATCAAGAGGAAGCCAAGCACAAATTCTTAATGGATGGAA
Organism: Camellia sinensis; assembly: GCF_055761805.1. NCBI lineage: Eukaryota > Viridiplantae > Streptophyta > Magnoliopsida > Ericales > Theaceae > Camellia > Camellia sinensis. The sequence continues at coordinate 41,654,505 of NC_138961.1, forward strand.
GAATTCACATAAGTAATTACTGGCGTAATGTATCAAAAATTACTAGATTCAATACGAAACAGATAAGTTTTTATGAGATGGATGAACAATTTAAAATTAAATCAAGCATATGTAAAAAGGGCTTAAAGTAATTACAATAATAATAACAACACCCAAGATTCAGGTGCTACTCATGAAGGGTGCATCGATCCTGTGCAGGGAATTAAATAAATTACAATCCCATAACAAAATCATTAAACCGTTCATAGAAAAAGCACTTAATTAAGCCTATTATATTTTCAATGATATCTTGAAACCAGAAACATTTTGTATACCAACTGATTTCACTTACATATTTAGTTCTCAGAGGGCATAGTTCCAAGAAAAATGTTCCTGATGGAATGCAACAGAGCTACGGCAGCACTGATGTTCATCCTCTCTTTTGGCAACTCTCCAGAACAATTGACTCCAATTTGCATTATTGAAATTAAGCAGTCTCGAATTTTTTCACTCCTGGAGCAGCTTCTCTTGCGCAAGTTCTGATTGCTAGCCTCTTCTTCTCCTCCTCGAAAGAGCATTGGATCTGCAACATCTGCCACTTGATGAGGCAAAGCCAGCCTAACAAAGTTATGAAGGTTCAAACTATCTTTGAACATGCCATCAGTGGGTCTCTTTCCCGTGAACATTTCTAACAAGAGAATCCCATAGCTATACACATCTCCCTCCGTTGACTCCTTACTTCCCAAAGCATACTCTACAAGAAACAAATCATGCAATGAAATGGTCAAGACACTCAAATCCTTTTCTAAAAATCAGTTGTTTCATCAGAAAAGGCCATCAATGGTTTGAAATTTGAATAAGTTAACATCAACCTAAATTCTTATCAAGTAATCAACAAGCAATATTTTTTCCTTCAAAATCGAAAAACAGTAGTTCGCTGTTATTTGCTTGACCAGATAAGGCACACATCACAAACAAATTTCTCACCATTAATTTGTCATACCAATCAAATACCATCTCATGCCAAACTTAGGTGCCAAGTTTAATAGAAACCACCAATACACATATTACTCACAGAACAATTAGGTTTTTGGTTGTTTCAAATCGAAACAAGGACCAGCGAGAAAATGTCAAATGAAAAGTACGAGAATACTCCTAAGATAACTCTCCTTTTCCTCTCATTTGTTTTGGCATTTGGGAATTGTATAAGCAATTGTAATCTTGATCTTGTTATCTATTTCTCAAACTAATGCAAAAGAAAACACATTAGAAGTATTAAAAATGGAAGCAATTAATCAGTTTTTTGAGGAAAGCAATTCTTCCACATCAAATCTTCATCATTCCGTGGCCTACTTCGATTGTGTTTGTAGAAGGCAAAATACAAGGAATTCAATTTTTTCCCTCTACAGGTGTGGCAATTAAGATATCTGTGTGTGCCACTTAAATTCAATATGCAAAATACAAATCCATATTGGAATTCTCCTAAGAATGTATAGGAAAAAGAGAATGGAAATTTAATTAATGAAAAGTGGGTGAAAGAATGTTTACCGGGAGCAGCATACCCAATAGATCCTCTTACTCCTATTGAGCTTCCTTGACTTGTGGAGAAGCTGTGGGTGGCTTCTGGTAAGAATCTTGCTAACCCAAAGTCACCTACATGGCCAGTCATGTCATTGTTCAGAAGAACATTAGTTGCCTTCAAATCACAGTGCACTATAGGTGTTGGGCATTGATGGTGAAGATAATCCAACGCACAAGCAACATCAATAGAAATATTTAATCTCTGATGAAGACTTAATTTCTTTGGTTCATTGTTCAATTCATCTTCTCTGTTAACTGGATGCAACCACTCATCCAGACTTCCATTTTCCATGAAATCATAAACCAGGGCCTTAAAATCATTACCTTGATAATCAACACCTGAACATGCAGTGAGTACCTTAACAAGGTTCCTATGTTTGATGTTCCTCAAGGCCTTACACTCGGCCATGAAACTTTTGGAAGCCCCATGACGTTGGAGGTTGAGTACCTTCACGGCAACAATTGTTGCACCATATTCAAGAATTCCTCTATACACCGATCCAAAACTACCAACACCAATCAAATTTTCTACAGAGAACCCACCAGTAGCATTAAAGAGAGTTTGATAAGACACTCTCAAGAGTGATTTTCTTAGTGAAACTGAAGGAAGATCTTTTTTTGTCTTTCTATACCAACAAATATATAGAATGAACAAGAAAAAAGAAAGCCCTAGAAGCCCACTACATATAGAAATTGCCAGTTTTGAATTGAGAGTTAGCCTCCACTTTTTGGATTGTATGGAGTTGCACGCAGACAATTGTAATTCAGGAATACCTCCACAAAGTTTGCTATTTCCCTCAACTGAAATTGCACTTGCATTTGTGAAGATACCTTTTATTGGTACTGCACCCTCAAAATCATTGTTAGATAAATTCAAAGTCTCCAAGAATTTAAAATTCTCAAGATATTCTGGAATTCTTCCTGACAAATTGTTGCGAGAAAGATCTAACAATTGCATACCCCTCAAAGAATCCAAAGTAGAAGGAATGGTTCCTTGAAACAAGTTACCCTCCATGGATAGTATTTCCAATAATACACAGCTACCAAGAGTGTCAGGAATTTCACCATATAACATGTTCTCGCCAACATTTAAGTAACCAAGGTTCTTCAAATTTCCAACTTCCACTGGAAGAGGACCTGTCAAAGAGTTGTAATTTAGGCCCAACTTTGATAATGAGGAGAGACTAATAACTGGTTGGGGTATTGGGCCACTAAGGCTGTTATGCTCAAGGTTTAGGAAGAACAAAGTTTTGCAGTTGCCCAGACTTGGAGGGATGATACCACGAAAATTGTTATTACTTAAATCAACTGTAATTAGCAAACTTAAATTTCCCAGAGAGGACGAGATATTTCCGGTGAGTTCATTGTTCCAGAAAACCAACTCACGTAGCCTTTGAAGCTTCCCAATATCAAAAGGTATATTACCTGTAAATTGATTTTGACTCAGCCATAAGCGTTCCAAGTTGATGAGATTTGCTATTCCAGATGGAATGCTACCTGATATCCGATTTTGATCAAGATATATGATTACAAGATTAGTTGACAGGTTGGCTATAGTTTCAGTCAACATTCCACCGAAATTGTTGTTGTCAAGATTAAGTGAAACTAAACTAGTGGCATTGATCAAAGAGGACAGGAAGTCCAAGTCGCTTCTGTGACCACTCCCGAGATGATTTGAATGAACAAACAACTGGTGAAGGTTATGCAGCTTTTCCAAAGTTGGCACTCCTCCGGTAAGCTCATTTTCTCCTAGATCAATATAATAAAGATTTGAAGCATTGGAGATTGAAACAGGAATGGATCCAGTAAACTGATTGGTGTCAATACTAAGAAACTCAAGATTTGGAAAAGCATTGCCTATTTCATAAGGAAGAGTCCCTCCAATTTGGTTTTCTTGAACATCAAAATCTCTAATAGAAGAGAGGTTGAAGATTGATGCTGGAATTGTCCCGGACAAATTATTTGTAGCCATAGCGATACCTTCAAGATTTGTCAATTTTCCAAAAGCATCAGGAATACTCCCGTGGAAATTATTTATGGCCGCAGAAAATTTACGAAGATCTGATAGATTTCCATAAGAAGAAGGAATACCTCCACTAAGTTGATTATGTGCAACACTTAAAACCTTGAGTTTTGGCAAAGAGGAGCCAAACTCCACAGGAAGTTGCCCCACCAGGTGGTTGTAAGCAACATGAAAGGTGATGAGCTTAGAGCAACTGGATAAATTGGCTGGAATTTCACCGCCAATTGAATTGTTGCTAAGGTTGAAGATTTCTAGTCTTCTCAGGCGGCCAAGTTCTTGGGGAATTACTTGACCGAACCTATTGTTTTGGAGGTGCAGTGATCTGAGAAAGCTTAGGTTACCGATGTGTGGCGAAACATTGCCTGACAAATTCCGGGACTGGAGGTCCAACACAACGACCCTCTGATGGCGGCGGCCGCACGTGACCCCGATCCACTGGCAGAAATGGATTGAATGGTTCCATGAGCTAAAAATATTGAAGGGATCGTCAATTATTTGGGACTTTAATGCAAGCAATGCGAGTTGATCGGTCTCATTGTTCCCTGAGCCTAGAGAAGAAAGAAACAAGAAAACAAATGACCAAGATGCTAATAGACCACCCACTTGTAATTGAGGTTTCATTGGGAGTGTTTTGAGGTTTAACTAGAATGAATTCACAGAATACAATTTTTTACGTGAATGTGAATGTGATGCCCAAGTCTTCAATAATTTTCCCCCGAGAAAATGCTATGAAAGGAAGGATGATGAAGACTGTGATGTAAAACTCAGGGGGTGAGTATGGTCTGGATTGGACCAAATTGGGATAAAATCAGAACCAATTCGTTATTTACAGTTTTTGAAAAATTAGAACCAATCCAATCCGTTTAAATCATGGAACCAATCCGAATCAATCCATTTAAATACGGATTGGATCGGTTTAAAACTACAGATTTACATAATTAAATAATAAAAAATATATATAACACTTTAATTTCATAAAAATATAAAATAGCACCATATTAGTTTCACAATAACAACATGTCTTTTTATAATAGCGACACATTGTTCTAGGATTTAAACAACCATAAAAAAACTGGTTCCACCATAAATATTTAGACCATTACAAATAAACACTAAAAACTAGCAAACAAAAGTAATAAAAGAAGATACTATACGAGTTTAGGTTTGAATTTGAATTTTATATGAAATAAGAGAAGATACTACGCATGAGGGTGTATAATAAAAATATAGACTATTTGTATACGATCCGGATTGGTTCCAATCTAGAACCGTGGGGTTCAATCTAGAACCAATCCGTGAACTACGAATTTTTAATTTTTCAATTCGGAACCGAACCACGGATTCAAAAAATCATTCCAAACCTACTGGATTGGACTGAACTGGATCGAATTACGAATTTCACGGATTCTTTACTCAGCCCTAATAAAACTCACCCACTGGCCCAGATGGGGACATTTTTAATACCAACAGTGATGTACAAACAAAAAATATATACAGAAAAATAATATGATAAATTTTGATTTGATATTTTTGAAGCAAGCAGTGGTGTTAGAAATCCAGAATTTTCCTCCATAAATTTAGTCAAAAACATAAATAAAGACGGGCAAACTTCACTTTACCCCTTATGGTTAAGGTCATGTGCAGTTTACCTCCTTAACGCTTAAGAATGACCACATAACTTTTTTGTGGTTTGTGGGGTAAATTACACTTTACCCCCTGCACTTTGTATCAAATCTCACTTTGGCCCCTACACATGAAATCATGACAATCAACCTCCTACACTTTTGGTCAAATCCAACTTTGGTCCTACACATGAAATCATGACAGTCAATCCCTTTCACTTTTACTTAAATCCTACTTTGATCTCTATACAAGTGTCAATTTAATAAATTCCACAAAATGAGATATGCATTGAACAACAAAGTACCTACTTTTTCATGAGTAGTGGCAGGCCTAATATAATATAAACTGTTGACTTAAATGTATGATTTCTTCACATTTGGAGGCTGTTGATTGAGTTTGATAATTCAATGCTCAAGGTTCAAATGATTCTAATATAATTTAGGTGACGACATATCTTTGATTAAATGGTCATCATAGTCTTGCGTATTCAGAGTTCATAGAGTCCATATTGAGTGTTAATATTTTTATACATTTATTAAAAAATAAAATTAATTAAAATAAGTAATATTGTTGTTTTATGTTTTAATCATTTATACATGCACAAAGAAAATACTACAGTTGTAACATCAAAGAAAAATTGTACCAATTGTGCCACAATAAACATTATTGTTCTTACATTTTTTGTTTCAAAAACAAACTAAGAGCTCTTTATTGAGATTGAATTAATTCTACTATACATATATTTTTTTTTCATATATAGATAAATAATTTCTAAGTAGTATAATTAAATATACAATATATCCACAAGTCAACAAGCAGCTATCTATTCAAATTCTAAAGATTTTAATTTGAGGAAATAGCATCTTGCCTCCGAAATTTCCACGCATTTTCAATTTGACCCCCAAGCTTCGATTAATATCAATTTTACACCCAAATTTTCGCAATTTTGATTAATTTGGCCCCTGCTGTCACATTCTCTCTACAATTGGACAGAATATACTGACGTGGCACCAAAATTCATTTGGAATTTCATTTTATCCCCGAAACTATACCTTAAAAATCAATTTGCCCCCCAAATATAAAAAAAAATTATATTTAAATATTTAATAAATAATTTTTATCTCAATAATGAAAAAATTAAATTTTAAATAATGTATACTTTGCAAAAAAAATAAAAAAATAAAAAATAAAAATTCTCATTTAAAGCATGTGTACTTTGACAAACATGTCATACCCGTACTGGGTACTTACTGAATTTTGAAATTACTATTAGTCGATCAATTCTATTGAAATTAATTTGGGTAATAAACTAGTTACAATTGTGTGCCAACACATACATAGAGTAGTCAAGAAATTTTCGGCTCAATAAGTTTCTCTAGGATTGACTCGAGATAATTTGAGACCTATGAAGCACATTTATGGGTTTGGGTATGGGTACTGGTATTGGAATCAATACGGGTACATCGACATGGTAAAATTCAAAAAAAAAAAAAGTAGGGTACAAGTACGACTTAATAAGTTTGTAAAAAAATACTTGTTTTTAATTTGGAATAATAAAAAAGTTGATTAAATGGTTTAATTTGTGAAACTCAACATACAATTGGCATTTAATGCCAAAAGTACTGGTATAAGATAAACCAAAATTAAATATCATTATATTAAATAACTTATAAACCATAACTTAATTTTAAAACCATACTAAGTATATAAAATTAAAAATTAAAAAGAAGTCTAGTGAAATGAACTTTATCTTTGCAGTAGAAAAAAAATATTATTTCGATTGAGTATATAGTAGATATGTTTGAGTACGCCAAAAATTAAAAAAGAAAAATTTGACTACGTGTTTTGTGTACCCGATATGTGTGCAGAAATATCATACGTCGTTAAGTACTCAGTACAGGTACAACATATTTGTTGAATTATCCATACTTCATAGTCTCAAGATAATTTTAAATGAGAATTTTTATATTTTTTATTATTTTTTTGCAAAGTATATATTATTTAAAATTTAAATTCTCATTATTGAGATAAAAATTATTTATTAAATATTTAAATTTAATTTTTTTTTTTTAATATTTCGGAGGTAAAATGAAATTCCAAATGAATTTTGATGCCACGTCAGCACATTCCGGCTAATTGTAGACAAAATGTGATGGTAGAGGCCAAATTGATCAAAATTTTGAAAGTTTAGGTGTAAAATTGATATTAATTAAAGTTTAGGGGTCAAATTGAAAAACATGTGAACATTTGGGGGGCAAAATGATATTTCCTCTTTTAATTTTTAAGTAAAATTAACAAACAGTTGAAGTAAAATTTAGGGTAAATTACAAATGCACCCCATGAGGTTTGATTAAAATACGAATCACCTCTTATGGTTCTGGAAATTATATTCCACTCTCTGAGATTTCTAATTTCATAACAAATCGTCTATTTTATTAATAAATTATCAAGTCAATTAACAGTTTTTAATGATGCTAGAAATATGTTTCAATTAATAATTTAGGTAATTTTATTATTATGTAGTAGAGTAATTGCGAATTTTATTTTTTTAGTTAATTCTGCTAAATAAAAAAATTCTAACAATGAGGTGTTTATAATTTTTTAAACCACAAAAAACAATTTATACTTTAAACAAATCTCTGGGGTGTATTTATAATTTATCCTAAAATATAAAATGATACAAAACAATATCAAGACCTAAGAAAGTTCAATTTCCAAAATGGTGAATTGAATTGAAGAAAAGTTTGGTAAAGTAAAACGGTGGTGCAACATACATGCACCAATAAGTATACTAATTAATGTACCAACACTAGTTATAATATTATTATTGACTCCACTCATTACACAAATTACAAATACCAAAAACGTCTTAAATTATTCCACATCATCAATTGATACACTAGTTAATATACTAACTAGTGCATACAGTATTATTCATAGTAAAATCAATTACTTTGAGCTCTCTATTAACAAAAATAAGTTTTTTTTTTTTGGGGCTTAATATTAATTTTATTTTTGAGTTTGGTATTAAACGTTGGACTTATTTTGATAAGTAACTGGGTGCCGCTACTAATAAAAATAGTTTTGTTTTTTATTTGGTGTTTGGGCTCTTTATTTAATTGAGGTCAAAAAATAAATAAAATGCAGGTCTTAATAGATAAATTTATTATTCAACAGGTCATATGATAATTAATAGTTCTTTTCATCAATTAAAAAATGTCTCTAATTGTTAATTTTTAGCGACAGTTTAAAATATTTTGTCACAAAAAATATCATTAATTATGAGTTTTAGCGACATTTTAAAAAAATTGTCATAAAAAGTAGCTAATTTTTAACATTCAGCGACAGTTTAAAAAATTTGTCAGAGAAAAAGTCACTAATTATAAGTTTTACGACAATTTATAAAAATCTTGGCAAAAAAAGTCACAAATTGTCAATTTTTAGGGACATGCAAAAAATCGTCACAAAAAAATAAATAAAATTAATGACGATTTTACTATGATTTATTTTCAATAGGACTTGATGAGAATTAAATCTAATTATTAAGAACTATTGGTAATTGAACCTAAAAAAAAAAAAAAAATCGAGTTAAATCTTATAAGAATTTTTTCTAAATAGGGTCTTTGTTTTTAGTCCAAATCTAGCAGGTCAAAGTGGCCGTTTTGCCGGCTTGCTCATGAGCCGGCCATGCAATATACTTAGCATTAAAAAGCAGTTCACCAAAACACAACCACACATTTTCTTTGCTCAATAGGGCTTCCAAGCTAAAGCTTGAGCATGTCATGGCTAGTTCACAATTTGCATATTCATCTAATACTCTTGTCTTGTTTAAGCATGCTCATCTCTGGCTTTACTATTACCATATCCAGCTCCAAGCTAATGGGGAACGAGACCGACCGGCTTTCATTGCTGACAATCAAGGCCCAAATAATTGAGGAACCACTGTATGTTTTGAGCTCCTGGAATGACTCTATCCACTTCTGTCAATGGTAGGCCGTTATGTGTAGCCGCAGGCATCAGATGGTCACTGCCTTGGACTTACATTCCCGGGAATTGGTGGGATTGATATCACCACACCTCGGGAATTTAAGCTTTATGAGGGAATTACTGATTTAGAACAATAACTTTGGCGATGAAATTCCCCCATAAATTGGCCGTTTGCCAAGGCTACAGATTTTGCAGTTGAGTAACAATTTAATTGGTGGCCAAATTCCTATAAATATATCTCGTTGTGCTAACCTTATTTCCATCGATTTTTCTCACAATGGGTTGGTAGGAGAAGGTCTTGTGGAGCTGGGATCCTTGTCGAAGCTCAAAATAGTAATTACAGAGGCCAACAATCTTAGAGGGAGTATCTCTCCTTTTGCGAATTTGTCATCTCTTCACGACCTGTATTTAGATAACAACTACTTTGACGGCAGCATTCTTGGTGGTTTTGATCGATTGAAGAATCTTCAGACACTAGCACTCGGCATGAACAGGTTGTTTGGCGTCATCCCTGCCTCGCTTTCCAACCACTCTTCTCTCACAACTTCCGATGTCACTACTTGTTGGAAAATTTGGTTTATTAGGCTTATTTTGGGCCGACTTTGAGCCCAAAATTGAGTGGGCCCCGAACGTCTTTTGGGGTGGGTCCGAAGAGGTAAAATGTTCCTTGCCGCGTGGCAAGTCACACGGTGAAGACGGTTCATCAAAAGCATTTATGAGTAAATGGGAACATGACGTCGTTTTCGGGTTCGTGGAATGGACATTTAAAGTTTTTAATGTGGGTTTCCTTGTGAGGCTTGTTCCACGTTGAAACTTTAAGAGAGCTTTTATGTGTATATAAGCTGCAGCCTACAACACTTGGGTTGGGCCCCAAGGGGCACCCCAAGTTTGTAGAAAGGAGGAGTTATAGACAAAGTGAACCTTAGCCCAAACCACCACACACGCGCGCCGCCGTCCGTCCGGCCGTGCCGGGCGCGGGTGTGGGTCGGGTCGATTCTAATATTAATTTTTTGGACAAAATTTTTTCCAGAAAAATCTAAATGAAATTTAATTCAAATTTGAATTTAAATTTTTCTGTCCATGTTTTATGCCTCTTCCAGTCCGAATTTTGCTTTTTAAACTATTTGAACAGTGCTAATAAAGTGAACCTTAGCCCAAACCACCACACACGCGCGCCGCCGCCGCCGCTGTCCGTCCGGCCGTGCCTGGCGCGGTTGTGGGTCGGGTCGGTTCTAATATTAATTTTCTGGACAAAATTTTTTCTATAAAAATCTAAATGAAATCTAATTCAAATTTGAATTTCAATTTTTCTGTCCGTGTTTTATGCCTCTTCCAGGCCGAATTATGCTTTTTAACAGTTTGAACAGTGCTAATAACTGCCCAGCAGTTACTGATTTGTAACTACCGAATAGATTCATTAATCTGGCTGTAAATCTGTTTGTTTTATAACTGCATCTGTTCAAAAATAGTTTACACCTGTTCACTTCAAATTTGTACCTGTTCTGGTCTATATATTGTAGACTTGTTCCTACAGATTGTGGTTGATAACAATATCTAGAAAATTCTATCAAGACAGGTTTTAATCTGTTGAAATTTGAACAGATTCAAATCTACACAGTTGCAGATCTGTCCAATTCCCAATCTGAATCTGTCCTAAAACAGTGGCATATCTGTTCGGCGGTTTACATACCTATTGGGACAAAATTTTTTTGCTTATAAATTCAGACCATTTCCAACAGTCTTGGGCATCGAAAAAATAGTCTGAAAATAATTCTTTTGCTGTCCAAACTTTTATCTTTGGTGCATTATTCTTCATATTAGTTTTAGAATAAAATTTAGAGAGTTAGAACACAGGTTTGGTTCGCTGTACAATTTGTTTTGGAGTGCTGCTACAAATTGGTTAAGATCATTGTATCCTGGAAGATAGACACCACATAACCATAAGCACCGTAGCGGGATGAATTTGTCTTAAGGACAGAGTGTCACACACTCGACTTGGTATTTTAATTTTTATTTGGTTCAACAAAATAAATTCTATAATTTATATTTTATTTTGTTTGGCTTTGTTTCAATTTATTTTATTTACACAGAAGATTGTTCCAACAATACTAACCAAATTCAGGGAAGTCTTGCCTGGGACTTGGGAATCACTCTTCCCAATCTTGAACTCTTCAGCATTAATGAAAACCAATTTACAGGATCAATTCCGGTTTCAATATCAAATGCATCTAAACTCTATTCCCTAGAAATGGTTCAAAACAAACTTACTGGAAAGGTTCCTAATTTATCGAGGCTGCAAAACCTCAAGAGGCTACTCCTTGCAAACAATCAGCTTGGATCCGGGGAAGCTGATAACTTGAACTTTATCTTTTCTTTGTTCAATGCCACCAATTTACATCGTTTGGAAGTGAACATCAACAATTTTGGCTGCAAGTTTCCAGAATACATCGGTAATCTCTCAAGAAATCTTGAATATTTAAATCTAAACCACAATCATATATTCGGAATCATTCCACCCGGGATTGTGATTCTTGTTGGATTGCAGAGTTTGAATATGCAGTTTAACCAATTCATTGGTACTATTCCAAGTGAGATTGGAAAGCTTCAAAATCTACACAGATTGAATCTTGACGACAATTCATTGTCTGGTAACATTCCGTCTTCCCTAGGAAATCTAAGTTTCTTAAGTATACTTGCTTTAAGAATCAATTATTTTCATGGAAGCATTCCTCCGAGCCTAGGGAATTGTAGTAATTTGCAAATGTTGCTTCTTTCTCAAAACAACCTTACTGGTGCCATACCAAAACAAGTTGTTTCTATCTCATCCTTATCTATATCGCTAGACCTATCCCAAAATCAATTGAGTGGTTTTCTTCCCACGGAAGTTGCAAATTTGATAAACCTTGGTTACTTGGATGTCTCGTACAACTTGTTATCCAGTGAAATTCCAAGCACTCTAGGCAGCTGCACAAGCCTGGAAACACTGCATTTGGGGAACAACTTTTTCAACGAAACCAGTCCTTCTTCTTTGAGTTTCTTGAGAGGCCTTGTAGAGTTGGGTCTCGCAAGCAATAACTTGTCCAGTGAAATTCATATGTACTTGGAGAGCTTTATCTTGTTGCAAAATTTGAATCTGCCTTTTAATAATTTTGAAGGTGTAGTACCTACACAAGGTGTATTCACTAATGCAAGTGCAATATCAGTGGTGGGAAACAGTAAGCTCTGTGGGGGGTGTAGCTGAATTGAAGCTACCTAAATGCAACTTGAAAGTGGATTAAAAGAGGAGATCAAATAGTGCCTTAGCTTTAGCACTCTCTATATCCTTTGGTTTTGTAGGACTAGCTCTCATGGGGTGTGTTCTATATCTTTGCTGGTTTAGAAAAAGAAGAAAAGATACTTCTTCATATTCATCAAAAAATTTACTCTTGAGGGTGTCTTACCAAACTCTTGTTAAAGCCACTGATGGCTTCTGATCATTCAATTTAATCAGTGTTGGTAGTTTTGGGTCTGTGTACAAAGGAGTTATTGATGGAAGAATTGTCGCTGTGAAGGTACTTAATCTTTTGTGACATGGAGCTTCGAAGAGCTTTGTATCCGAATGTGAGGCACTAAGAAACTTCAAACATCGAAATCTTGTCAAGGTGCTAATGGCATGTTCAACGATAGATTATCAGGGTCATGTCATCAAGGCCCTGGTTTATGAGTTCATGGTCAATGGGAGCCTTGAAAAGTGGTTACATCATAATTGCAATGAAGATTTGTCAAATGAAGAGTTTAAGAAGCTAAACCTTCTTCAAAGACTAAATATTGTCATTGATGTTGCTTGTGCCCTGAATTATCTTCACAATCAGGCCCAATCCCCAATAGTCCACTGCAATCTTAAGCCAAGCAACATTCTTCTGGACAAAGATATGACTGGGAAGTTGGTGATTTTGGGTTAACAAAATTCCTTGCTGACCATGCCATCGATGGCTTGTTTGCAAATGAAACAAGCTCTATTGGCATAAGGGAAACAATAGGTTATCCTGCTCCAGGTGAAAATACCTTCATTTATTCTTAATTGTTTCATGCATCAAAAAGTGTAAAAAAAATTGCACATGTGATTTGGGCCACACATTATTTTTTCTATGCATAGTTCTTTGACTTTTTCTGTTTGTGGAGCATTTTTGTCTTTTATATCTTATATTTTTTCCCCTTCCATTTTCATTTTTGCTTGCAGAATATGGTATGGGATGTGAGGTCTCGGCATACGGTGATATCTACAGTTTTGGCATCCTCGTGTTAGAAATGTTTACTGGGAAGAGACCTACCAATGAAATGTTTAAAGATGGGTTAAGCCTCCATAGCTTTGTGAAAGAGGCTTTGCGCTGTAGTGTATCAGAGATTTCAGACCTAACAATTTTTAAGATCGAAGGGGAAGAAGAAGAAAGCTTCATAAGAGGTGAAAAGATTGTGGAGTGCATGAGTTTGATACTTGAAATTGGAGTCATTTGTTCTTTAGAATTGCCTAGAGAAAGAATGGACATTAATGATGCTGTAGCTAAATTGCATTTCATCAAAGACACTCTTCTAGGATCTGAAATACATTGAAAGAGATGAATTTATGAGGGAATCAATTGGAATGTAATGCTTTTGTCTTAATAATCTCCTTCCTGGAAGAGGTTACATGTTTAATAACAATCTTACTTCCGCATTGGTTGAGCCAACTCTACATTTGTACATTTAGTGAAAAGTAATGTTGCTTATTCAAAGAAAGTGTTAGAATTTGAAATGTGTTGATTGAATTTATTTTGGGTGTGATTCTCATTACATCAAATTTAAATGTACATCACAAATTCAAATTTTATATATGTTCCTTGCACGTGATTTTTTTTTCCCCGTTCAAAATATTAATAATACATGACGAAGGGATCACATTGTAACAAAATTCAAAGTATAGAGATCAAATTATTTAAATTAAAATTAGTAGGACCAAAATAAAATTTCGCTCAAAATAGAGGGATCAATTGTATAAATTACCTTTTTTTTTAAACTACAATGCTATTTTGATTTAGCCTTGAACAGAAATCCCTACCATGTATTGGTCCGATGAAATTAATTTGTGAGTTATTCATCTTCACTCTCTTTATTTGTTTATCAAATATTAATAATCGAAGACTATAGTTGTTTTCTCTAATTTCTTTGCTACAATTTGTGAGCCTTGATTTATTTGAGGATATAATTGTTTGGCCCTAATTAACAGTTAGGGCTATAATTGTTCAAGTTACTTAGCACTGTTAATTATGGCTTTTCACTGTTTTGTTGCCCTCAGTTAGCCCTAATTATAGTTGTTGCCCTAATTCGTGTTGTGTTGTTCTGTCCTTGAATTGAATTTATTGTTATATATGCTTATATGTGTAAATGCAATAAATCTATTCTAATTCTATGCTTGATGCTATTTTTCGTTGGTTTGGTGCTTCAATGGAAATCTCTAATCGTTGTTCTTCTCTGATTTATGAAAACATATTATTTGTAGATATCAGTCATTGTGATTTTTTATTATAATTTGTGTGGATTTTTTATTATATAGCCATGCCTCCTAGGAAGTATATTTTCAGATATGAATAAAGAAAAAAGAAGCAAAAAGTAGAAAAAATTGTTCAATCTTAATTGCGAGTGCTTGATAAATTTGTTAATAGCAAGGAACAAATAGAAGGGCCTCTCGAACCCCCTTAAAACTTAGGGCTGGCCCGAACTCCTAAACACCAGTTTAAATACATCTCCATTTCATTTTCACGGGTTCAATAGTAGCTTTCTCTTTTTTCAAATATATATATACACACTTCTATTCTGTGAAACAAACAAACTCATCTAAAAGGTTAATAAACTTGAATCACACAAGTACATTACATTATCATTCACACATGCACTAAATAGGAAATAATTTGATAATCCAATTATTTATACACTTTGTGAGACTAAGCATGGACACTTCTAAAAAGGAGGCGTATCTGTGTCGTGTCCGTGTCGAACACCGACACTCATCAGACACTCTCCCGACACGTGTCCGACACTCATCCAAACATGTCTTGATTTTTTTATAAAGAATTTAAAACTTGGACACTCTTCGGACACTTGAAGGACATGCGTGTCCATCGACTTGACACACAAAACTAATTATAAGTTTGAACAAAATAACATAGAATAAGATGATAAAGGAAAAATAACATCAATTTATAGAAATTACTGTTATAATGTATTTATTTATTGTCTTAGAATGACATGTTCATATATATGACATATAATAAATATATAAAATTATATATTTTGTCCGTGTCCCCCACGTGTCGTGTCCTACATTTTTCGAAAATTGCCGTGTCTGAGTGTTCGTGTCGTATCCGTGTCGTGTCACGTGTCCATGTCCGTGCTTCTTTGTTGTGAGATATAGATTCCCAGTTTGAAGTTAAAAGTACAAGCATAATCATCTTCCTTTTTTACGGAATGTTTACCACTTATCATCGCTTTGACAAGCATCAAGCTTCATTGTCCAGTAATTTGGTTACCAAAAAGCAAAAATGTGGGCCTAAATATGAACTCATTCTAGATTGGTTCGGGGGTTAACATAATTCATGGAGTTCAAACACATAAAAGCATTATTAATTATTTAAATCACAATTAATCCAATTGAATCTTGTAGATTATCCACACAAGGGCATAATGGCCAATATTTTAATGCTAAACAAAGGGGAAAAAATGTAATGAATTTATTACAAAATGACATGACAAGGGTCGTGTATTATCTTCGACTTGAAGGCTAGCAATGAAAGGAGATCTGTCTCGCTACCACCAAAGGTTCTAGCTGTAGTGGTTCCGGGAGCATTCCAACATGTAGCAATGTCATGACCATAAGACATAATTGGAGCAGCTGCGAATTCATTCCTGAAATTTGAAATGTTATTTTTCTAATTTTGTTTTGTATGTAGAGTTAGCCTTAATTGGGTTGCGATTAAATAACCTAAAGATTCCACAATGGCAGGATTGTAATGCACGTGAATTAATTTGGCTTCTTTTTTTCCTTTTCTCATTTTTTTTTTAATTTTTTTTTTTAATTTTTTCAATTTTGCCAGTGTGGGAAAACAAAATAGAAAGCGTGCATTGTTTCCATTGCTCAACTTGCTTGCATAACTTGCCCACGATGGACAGTCCTGGAATTGATAGTCCGCCCTTTAGACTGTGTGATAAGTGATAATATATTTTGTGGTTGCATAGAAGAAACTAATAATGCTTGCATCCATTGCATGCAATATGACAATTGCTAGGGCTTCTGGTGCATTAATTGCATATACTAAGGGTTAAATGCATTTTTCATCTCCGAAGTGAGTTATTTGTTATTTTGGCATATTGAAAAACTTTTTATACAATGGAGAGTAGATTGACATAATTTAAACATTGAGAGCTAAATTGAAATAACTTTTATACGTTGGAAATTAAATTGACACAATTTAGACATTGAGGATCAAAATTACATAAAGCTCGTACTATAGGGACTAAAACTATAATTAACCTATCTCTAATTATTAAGCCATTTTTGGGTGCTGGCATTGTCATGAATTGCAGCGGGATCTTATTAAGTCCTGGATGCTGACAAGAAATTTAGTTCCCAAGTGTAGTTCCTGTGTAATGCATTTGTGCTGGTGCTTTGGGGGTAATTGTGACTTGGCCTCTCGCCAACTCCTATTGTTTTGTATTTTCTTAGGCTATTCAATGAAGTCTATTGAACTCTGTGGGGGTATATGTGGAGTCCAATACAAGCAATCTAAGTCTATTGAAATGATTATGCTATGTAGAATGTTGAGTCTCCAGACCTCATTTTGTTGATCATTTGTTTTTAGACTAGAATACAACCACTTCTGGAGTCTCATTAGGTATGAATTCATAAACTTGAGCTTTGAACTCATTTCCTTTTTTTTTTTTTAAACTGAAGAAATTCATTTCCTTGAAAGTCAATACTGGAACAAGAAGTTATGATTATGACCAAGTTTCGATGTCAAATATTTCTCAAGGTTTCACACTCTGCCACA
Organism: Camellia sinensis; assembly: GCF_055761805.1. NCBI lineage: Eukaryota > Viridiplantae > Streptophyta > Magnoliopsida > Ericales > Theaceae > Camellia > Camellia sinensis. The sequence continues at coordinate 41,671,758 of NC_138961.1, forward strand.
AAACTCTTGGTAGCTCCATGATTTTGAAGGTTAAGTACTTTGATAGTGGCAACTAACTTCCCATCCTGATCAAGAATTCCTCTATATACAAAGCCAAAACTACCAAAAACAATAAGATTCGAAGAAGAGAAACCATTTGTTGCGTTGAGTTTTTCATAAGAGATGTTCAAAGAATGATTCTTTTAGCAATGAAACCGTTTTTCTTCTTGAACCAACAAATTATGAAGAATGATGCCAAGGTTACTCCAACAAGTGTAGAAGCTAATACAATTGCTAATATATGTGATAGGGGCATTTTAAGTTTTGGTTTCTTGGTGGTGCAGTTGGGTAGTTGTAATTCATAAATACTACCACAACGCCTATAATTGATATTGCAGTCGCATTTGAGAAAACTCCCCCCGTTGGTAACTAACCCTTAAAATCATTATTGGACAAATTGAGTTCTTTTATGGAAAATGGTGGGGCTCTGTGTGGGATATGGGACACTATTGTAAGTGTTTCGTGATCTATTCTGTGATTTGTTTTAGTGTATGAGCATCTACGCAGCTGTAGTTCTCCAATGTAACGCCCCAAAAATATTTCAACATGAATTCTCCAAATTAATAGACACTCACTACGTAATGACATTAATCCTTCCATCTTCACGTATGTATTAAATGGGTTTAAATACAAAAATGCCACATGCGGTATACATTCACGACATAAAGGAATACATGAATTTATAGCATGTGGAGTATCTAGTCACAAAACAATAAAATGCCCTTAAGGGCTTACATCTTCCAAGGTAATAGCCCGGTTACACAAAAGTGGTCTTTCGGACCCAATACATATTAGCCCTAGGCTTTACAAAAATATCACAACAAAATAAGAGTAGTGTACTCTTCACAATTATCTGCGCTCTCAACTTGGCGGGATCACCACGTCTTTACCTGCACCAAAGTCCCATAGGGGTGAGCATAAAGCCTAGTAGAGAATTCTAACATAGTGTACACAGTTATGCCATTCTCTATAAGATGCAAGTGTTCAAGCTATGCCATGCTTTCTTAAAGAAAAATTCATTTCAATAAAAGTTAGCAATCTCAACGCATTTCAAAAACTTCCAATTTTTAATCAATAGGGGCAGTAAATACGACACTGGTAATCCCTAGGCTGGTGTCTGCAAGTAGACTCTACGAGTACTACCAAACTGTCATTTTTACCAGTATTAACCGGAAGGCTCGACACCTATCCGCGTGGTTTTCTGGTCTTTCACCAAGGACACTCAGGCCAACTTATCAAACTAATCTACACCCCCTAACCGGGCTTACCACCGTATTTACCCCATACACATTTTCACAGTTCATATTACAACATCATTTTATTTCATGAAATAAATATCACCAATTGTAATTTACAATGCAAGAGTAATAATTAAATGACTATGCAATGTCATGATCTTTCCATGTTTCCTAACACTTCTCCACTTTCACTGTCTTAACAACAATGGCAATCAACACCCTGTCTCATTACTTAATCTAAACCATTTTTTGCAAAATAATCATGTGTCTTCAACACACAACAACAAATTCCCACCATGCACAACTTTAATCAAATTAACCTCATCAAGATCATATATGATGTTTTCTAAACATAATCTCCACGATTTCTTCAGTTTCACATCTCATGATACATAATTGTTTACCACTTTCCAATCACACATGTTCAAACATTTAATAATATGTTACATAAACATCTCATGTTTCATGCATTCAAGTAGGTTTCCATTATTACCAAACAAACTATGAGACTTACTCTCATCTATTCCCTTGACACAATATGATAAAAGATTTCATTAATATTTCCTTCTTTTCCAAAATCCCCAAATTCTAGGGTTTTTCTTCAAGAATATACACTTCTCATTTCCTTGGTAAAACACAACAACAAATCACATTCTTAGGTTTTATAAATGCATGACTATCTACTAGTGACAAAATTTGAGTTTTGAAAGCCCACATTTAAAACTCTCTACCCTTTGAGTTGAAATGAGAAATGTATACAAAACTTCAAGAAAAACCTTTAAATCATCAATAATGAAGCAAAACTTGTATATATAACTCAAGAATGTCCCTACATCAAAGATTGATGAAGAAGATGATGAAAAGAAGATGAAACCCTAGCATTAAGGATGAGAGAGAGCTTTGATCTCCACCACAACAAGTGAAGCTCTCGCTCTAGATCTTCAAGGTTGTGAGAGATGATGATGATCTAACCCAATGAAGCAAGAATCAAAGGTTTTTGGTGCCTTGGTTAGGGTATTTTAGAGAGAAGGAGGAGAGAAAATGTTTTTAGAGAGAGATAGATGTATTAGAATGAGATACAAACAGTCCAAAAGAGTAAAAAAAATAAGGTTTTCGGACTGGTCCCGCCCTGTACGTGCGACGAGTTCCCCCGCACGTGCAGCTGCCCACTCCCGCACGTGCGGCACTGATCCTCGCATGTGCGGCTTGTCCCACACGCACCTAGCCGCACCTGCATATATTGTAGTGTGCTGCCCCAGCTCTCCCCTGAAATCCACACGTACGACCCTCTCCTGCACGTGCGGCCCCTATTTTCCAGCCCAGATTTTTCTGACTCGATTCTCGGACGCCCCGGACTCGACCGTGCCCACTCCGGAATGGATGAAATTAAACCACTGAACCAAAACTATAAGAACTTATTCAAAAGAAATAGCTTCCAAACGTTTTTAATCCAATGAAAGCAAAGGGAATGGAAATGATGGAAGAAAGGAAAGGGAAAAAGAGACCCAGTCGTCATAACCTCCCCACCATAGGAAATTTTGTCCCCGAAATTTAAACAACCAACAAACAAAGGTGTTCTAGCAACATGGTCATTTTAACAACATTCTCAAGTCACAACATTTATGTTCAATCAACATTTACCATTCCTTTTATCTAAATAATTTTTGTTTATACAAGACATATGAAACAAAACATCTTTAGCAAAACATCATTTCGTCACAATCTCATGCCCAAATAAATCCGGATACTTGGAGCGGACCTCCGCTTCCCGTTCCCAAGTCGCTTCCTCAATCCCGTGGTGTCTCCACAACACATTCACTAACGGTATGGTCTTACCCCGCAACACTTGCTCCCGGGTATCTAGGATTTGAATCGGCCACTTTTCGTAGGAGGCATCCTCATCTACCTCCAAATCAACCCAATCTAACAAATGAGAAGGGTCGGGTTCGTATTCCCTAAGCATTGACACATGAAACACATTATGGACTCCTGAAATTTGTGGCGGCAAGGTTAACCGATACGCCACTTCCCTGATCCTCTCCAACATTTCGAAAGGCCCAATGAACCTCGGTGATAGCTTCCCACTCTTGCCAAACCTCAATAAACCCCACCTAGGTGAGATCTTAAGGAAAACATGGTCACCTACTTCGAAAAATAAAGGTCGTCTCCTCTTATCGGCATAACTCTTTTGTCGGCTTTGAGCCGTGGCTAATCTCTTCCGAATGAGAGAAACTTTCTCGGTTGTCCCTCTAACGATCTCCGAACCCAACAACGGTGCATCTCCTACCTCAACCCAATAGAATGGTGACCTACAAGGTCGGCCATACAAGGCCTCAAACGGTGCCATCTCGATGCTAGCCTGATAACTATTGTTGTAGGCAAATTCAATCAACGGTAAGTGCCTTTCCCAAGACCCCTTGAAATCTAGGACACAAGCTGTAAGAATGTCCTCCAAGTTTTGAATGGTGCGCTCCGACTGCCCATCGGTTTGAGGGTGATAAGCAGTGCTAAAAGTCAATTTGGTTCCCAACGCCTCTTGAAAGGCTTTGCCACAATCGGGCGGTAAAACAAGGATCCCTATCCGACACAATGGTTACCGGAACCCCATGAAGCTGAACTATTTCCCTCACATACAACTCTGCCAAGTGTTCAATTGAATCGCTAGCACACATTAGAATGAAGTGTGTGGACTTAGTCAATCGATCAACAATTACACAAATGGCATCATTGCCCCGCTGCATTCTAGGAAGCCCAACAACGAAGTCCATGGTCACGTGCTCCTATTTCCATTCTGCTATAGGTAAGGGTTGTAACAAACCTGCTGGTCTTTGGTGCTCGACCTTCATTTGTTGACAAGTACGACACTTAGACACAAAGGATGAGACATCCCGCTTCATACCCCTCCACCAAAACTGACGGCTAAGGTCTCGATACATTTTGGTGCCTCCCGGATGTACTGCAAGGCGTGAATGATAGAACTCCCGAAGCACTTTTCCCTACAAGATTCATGCACAAACAGGCAATCTCAGTAGCATACACTCTGATCCGAGTGAAAGTTCAAGCCCTTCTCTTCCTTCCCATTGGAGATTCTCTCACGAATTAATTCTACTTCACGGTCTCCTTGTTGTGCCTCTACCACTTTGCTAATTAAGGTGGGTTGAGCACCCAATGTAAACAAAGCTGCACCCTCTTCAGACTCACCCAGTTGTAATTCAAACTTGCCAACTTCACCCAACATAGTCCACTCTCGAATGGCCACACTAGCCAAACTACTCACAGTTTTTCGGCTTAAGGCGTCGGCCACTACGTTGGCCTTCCCCGGGTGATAGTATAACTCGAAATCATAATCTTCTAAAAATTTCATCCACCTCCATTGACGCAAATTTAAATCTTTCTGGGAGAACAAATACTTCAAGCTCTTGTGATCGGAGAAAACCTCAAACTTCTCACCATACAAGTAATGCCGCCAAATTTTCAAGGCAAACACCACTGCGGCTAACTCTAAGTCGTGGGTAGGGTAATTCTTCTCATGGGTTTTCAATTGCCGCGAACCATACGCTACAACCTTCCCCTCTTGCATTAACACACAACCAAGCCCATCCCGAGATGCATCACAATAAACGGTGTAACCCACGCCCCTCTCTGGAATGATCAACACCGGTGTCGTAGTCAATCTAGTTTTGAGTTCTTGGAAAGACTTCTCACAATCCTCACTCCATACAAACTTAACCCCTTTCCTAGTCAGTCTAGTCAAAGGTGCAGCTAATCTAGAGAACTCTCTCACCAAACGTCGATAGTACCCCGCCAATCCCAAGAAACTCCGGTTCTCAAAGACGTTCTTAGGTTGCTCCCAATCTTCCACTGAATCTATCTTTGACGAATCTACAGTCACTCCCGCACTTGACACCACATGTCCCAAAAACTTCACATCGGTGAGCCAAAACTCACACTTCTCAAATTTGGCATACAACTATGTCTTCTAAGCAAGTCAAGCACTACCCTCAAATGGGCCTCGTGTTCCTCCTCGGAAGTCGAATAGATTAGGATGTCGTCTACAAAGACGATCACGAAATGGTCCAAATACTCCCTAAAGATTCGGTTCATCAAATCCATGAAAGAAGCCGGTGCGTTAGTCAACCCAAATGGCATTACAAGGGACTCATAGTGGCCATAACACGTGCGAAAGGCTGTTTTCAGGATGTCCTCCTCCCGGACTCTCAACTGATGGTACCTCGACCTCAAATCTATCTTGGAGAAGCAGCAAGACCCTCTAAGTTGATCAAACAAGTTGTCTATTCTGGGTAAAGGGTATTTATTCTTGACGGTAACTCGATTCAATTTACAGTAGTCGATACACAATCGCAACGACCCATCCTTTTTCTTTGCAAAGAGGGCCGGCGCTCCCCAAGGTAACGTACTAGGGCGAATGAAGCCCTTGTCTAGAAGCTCTTGGCGTTGAATCTTCAACTCATGCAACTCTGTGGGTGCAAACCTATACGGCGCCATAGAAATTGGTTCCATTCCAGGCACTAAGTCGATGGTGAACTCAATCTCCCAGTGGGGTGGAAAACTAGTAAGGTCTTCGGGAAACACGTCCGGGTATTCACACACTACCCTTGGCAACTCAACTCGAGTCCCGCCACTCTCATTATTCAGAAGAGTAGCAAGAAGACCACTAAGCTCATTCCTACTACGAGGATCACATACTGGCGATAAGAGCCGATCAACCTTGTCCCTTAGAAAATAAAAACAATCACCACCCGAGGTGCACACTGTGACCCTCCGCCGAAAACAATCAATCACTGCCCGATACGAAGTCAGCCAATCTATGCCTAGAATGACATCAAAACTGGACATGTCTAATAACACAAAAGCAAATGGGAGTCTACGCCCAGCAACCTTTATCTCACAATCATGACAGCCTTGATCTAAGTCAACTGTACCCCCGACTGGGGACTTTACTCTGAGCGGAGATGCTAACTATGTCACCTCTAGCCCTAATGTAGACGCGAATGCAGCAGATATGAATGAATGAGACGCACCCGTATTTATCAACACACTGGCCAAAGAATTGTACACAATGAAAATACCTCTCATTACCGAGGATCTCGATAATTGCTCTGGTGCGGTAACTGCGTACACGCGCCCTTGTGGCCTCTACTCAACCTGCTCATCCCTCGGAGCATAGGCCTGCTGTACTGATTGAGCTGAAGCGGCTCCCTGGTGAACTCATGAAGCCTGAGCTGAGTGAGCCTGTTGGTGGCGTTGTGTCTGCCTAGACCCTGAAGCGCCAGACGCGGCTCCCAACTGAGGGCAAGCTCTCTTCATATGCCCTAACTGCCTGCACTGAAAGTAAGTAGGCCCCTGACCCCTACTCTGAGACTGACTCTGAGATCGGTTAGGTGGTGGTGATGGCAACATCTGCTGTCCTCCTCCCTTCTGTGGACAAGCAAAGGCCTTGTGACCCGGCTGGCCACACTTGAAGTAAGAAAACCCACTTGGTGTACTCTTCCCCAGACCCGCACTAGGCAAGGGGTAAGTAGATCTAGACTGCTGTGACTGAGACTGGGATGAAAAGGTGCTCTTACTCATCTTGTTGTGCCTAAGGTCTCCCTGTGACCCTTGGCCCCTAGACCTCGATTTCCGAAGTCTCTGCTCCTCGGCCTCCACAAAGCGATCATAATCTCGGATCATGTTCCTGGCAACCTTGAATAGGATCTTAGACCTCAATCTCTGCTCAAACTCGATGCAACGGCGCTCTTCCGTCGCTACCAATTCCGGTGCTAACCGGGACAAACTAGAAAAAGCCGCTTCGAACTCGGCCACCGATATATTAAGTTGCTTAAGATCCTTGAACTCCTGTCTCAACCTCTCCTTGGCAGTGGGAGGTAGGTACTTGTCTTGGAAGGCTATCACAAATGCCTCCCATGTTGGTGCTATTCGACCCTTGGTGTACTTCCACCATTGCCCCGCATCCCCTTTGAGGTAGTAACTCGCAAGAGTCACCCTCAATTCACTATCTTCTATATGGAGCATCTCAAAAGTCTTTACCGTTTGTTCTAGCCATTCGTCCGCTTTCTTTGGATCGGGGCCACCATGGAATTCATCTGGCTCGGCCCTTAAAAACTCCCTCGTGAGGAAGCTAGCTCTAGTCTCAGCAACATTCTCCCTCGCTTGGGTCTCCGCCCTCAAAATGTTCATAGACTCCCTCAATGCCCCGGCCATCTCTCGGGCTAGAGCCCCCATTGCGGCTTGGTTGGCTTGCCCCGGTACTTCTACTTGCCCTGCTTGTTTGGCCATGTTAGCTTGGCCTACACCCTCCTCTTACGCCGGTATCTCATGAACCGGCACATCATGTATACCCCGACGTCCTTGACCTTGCCTTCCACCCCTACCACCTCTTGTTTGAATTCTTCCCGACATCCTAATTAAGGAACAAAATAGATAATTTAGCACATAATTCCAAATGTGCTCACAATTTGCCTCACACGCTAGACTAAAGCAAATACATGCATCCTATTACACAAACAATTTAATTCACTCCACATAAGCACTTAGTCACATAAAACACATATGAATTATCCTTTAGTGATGAGATTCGTCCCATGAGAAACCAAGAATTCTTAGTTGATTGAGTATTGATCAGGTACCCTTCTATTAAGACCTCAAGGAATCTAATAGGTGCAAATAACATCCCAAAAGTCTAATCCCATACCCACATAGTCACATAAACATGCTATTACATAATCACATAGACAAGACATTTCCTAATCATGCGAAATGAACCCATTGTGGTATAGCAACCACTTCGAGCCCAAGTATTCAAACTCGGTAGCTCTGATACCAAGTTGTAACGCCTCAAAAATATTTCAACATGAATTCCCCAAATTAATAGACACTCACTACATAATGACATTAATCCTTCCATCTTCACGTATGTATTAAATAGGTTTAAATACAAAAAATCCACATGCAGTATACATTCACGACATAAAGGAATACATGAATCTATAGCATGTGGAGTATCTAGTCACAAAACAATAAAATGCCCTTAAGGGCTTACATCTTCCAAGGCAATAGCCTGGTTACACAAAAGTGGTCTCTAAGACCCAATACATATTAGCCCTAGGCTTTACAAAAATATCACAACAAGATAAGAGTAGTGTACTCTTCACAATTATTCGCGCCCTCAACTTGGCGTGATCACCACGTCTTTACCTGCACCAAAGTTCCATAGGGGTGAGCATAAAGCCCAGTAGAGAATTCTAACAAAGTACACACAGTTATGCCATTCTCTATAACATGCAAGTGTTCATGCTATGCCATGCTTTCTTAAAGAAAAATTCATTTCAATAAAAGTTAGCAATCTCAACGCATTTCAAAAACTTCCAATTTTTAATCAATAGGGGCGGTAAATACGACACCGGTAATTCCTAGGTTGGTGTCTGCAAGTAGACTTTACGGGTACTACCAAACTGTTATTTTTACCGGTATTAACCGGAAGGCTCGACATCGATCTGCACAGTTTTCTGGTCTTTCACCAAGGACACTCAGGCGAACTTATCAAACTAATCTACACCCCTTAACTGGGCTTACCACCATATTTACCCCATACACATTTTCACAGTTCATATTACAACATCATTTTATTTCATGAAATAAATATCACCAATCGTAATTTACAATGCAAGAGTAATAATTAAATGACTATGCAATGTCATGATCTTTCCATGTTTCATAACACTTCTCCACTTTCACTGTCTTAACAACAATGACAATCAACACCCTGTCTCATTACTTAATCTCAACCTTTTTTTCGCAAAATAACCATGTGTCTTCAACACACAACAACAAATTCCCATCATGCACAACTTTAATCAAATTAACCTCATCAAGATCATATATGATGTTTTCTAAACATAATCTCCACGATTTCTTCAGTTTCACATCTCATGATACATAATTGTTTACCACTTTCCAATCACACATGTTCGAACATTTAATAATATGTTACATAAACATCTCATGTTTCATGCATTCAAGTAGGTTTCCATTATTACCAAACAAACTATGAGACTTACTCTCATCTATTCCCTTGACACAATATGATAAAAGATTTCATTAATATTTCCTTCTTTTCCAAAATCCCCAAATTCTAGGGTTTTTCTTCAAGAATATACACTTCTCATTTCCTTGGTAAAACACAACAACAAATCACATTCTTAGGTTTTATAAATGCATGACTATCTACTAGTGACAAAATTTGAGTTTTGAAAGCCCACATTTAAAACTCTCTACCCTTTGAGTTGAAATGAGAAATGTATACAAAACTTCAAGAAAAACCTTTAAATCATCAATAATGAAGCAAAACTTGTATATATAACTCAAGAATGTCCCTACCTCAAAGATTGATGAAGAAGATGATGAAAAGAAGATGAAACCCTAGCTTTAAGGATGAGAGAGAGCTTTGATCTCCACCACAACAAGTGAAGCTCTCACTCTAGATCTTCAAGGTTATGAGAGATGATGATGATCTAACCCAATGAAGCAAGAATCAAAGGTTTTTGGTGCCTTGGTTAGAGTATTTTAGAGAGAAAAAGGAGAGAAAATGTTTTTAGAGAGAGAGAGAGAGAGATGTATTAGAATGAGATACAAACAGTCCAAAAGAGTAAAAAAATAGGGTTTTCGGACTGGTCCCGCCCTGTACGTGCGGCGCGTTGCCCCGCACGTGCGGCTGCCCACTCCCGCACGTGCGACACTGATCCCCGCACGTGCGACTTGTCCCACACGCACCTAGCCGCACCTGCATATATTGCAGTGTGCTGCCCCAGCTCTCTCCTGAAATTCGCACGTGCGGCTTGGCCTCTCGTATGTGCAGCCCTCTCCCGCACGTGTGACCCCTGTTTTCTAGCCCAGATTTTTCTGACTTGATTCCCGAATGCCCTGGGCTCGACCGTGCCCACTCCGGAATGGATGAAATTAAACCACCAAACCAAAACTATAAGAACTTATTCAAAAGAACTAGCTTCCAAACATTTTAAATCCAACGAAAGCAAAGGGAATGGAAAGAGAGGAAGAAAGGAAAGGGAAAAAGAGACCCGGTCATCACATCCCATGCCCTCACAAAGGCTACTAAGAGAGGGAGAGAGATCAAAGCACTTTGTGTGGGATCATTAAACTTTTTGGGTATGAAGTTCACATATTTGGGCCAATCAAGTTTTGTGTATTGTTCACACACTAGAAAGTGTGTTTAACGAATTCATTTTCAGCAAAAATGTCCTCATAATTATATATTCCATATGAGCTCTCACAACATTTTCGTTACTCAAATTGTTTTTCTTTTACTTATTGTTACCATTGTCAAGCTTGAAATTTTAAACAAAATGTAGCTTGATCTCCTCTGGTATTACTTATTAATTACAGGATTTGACGAACCAATGGAATAAGTAAATAATTAATCAGCCCTTACAATTGAAAAGTCCGTCATTTAAACTAGACCTTATATGAAAGGCAAGGAAATCAAATATCTAACTCCAACCCAAACTATTGTGGATCTTGTGTAGCAATAGTTTATTATTAATTCCTTTAATACTCATAAAGTTCATTTATTATTAGTAATTATTTATCACGTTTCCCTTATTTATGACAAAGTGTTGCATGGTATTACTCTACACCCTTTTATGCATTAATTACTAATTTCTTTGAAAAATATCATCGGATAGAAAAATTAAAAGGTACACAAAATCAAACCACACATGGACATTACATTATCATTCTCATATGGACTAAATGGGAAATAAAATGGGAGTCAAATTATTTATACAATTTTGTGACATATAGGGTCCCAGTTTGAAGATAAAAGTACAATCATAATCCTCTTCCTTTTTGAATGAGTGTTCCACGCCATTTCTCACTGTTTTGATAAGCATCAAGCTTCATATTGTCCTGTAAAAATGAGATTTCAAGGTGTAGACACCCTATTTTTGACCGACCTTAAGACTCATATGTCATCGTTTGTGCACGCGATGATTGCACATGTTTGTGCTTGTTTCGAGCGCCCGAAGTTCTTGGCTAAGTGCCTTGTCTTTAAGCCTCTTAACACTCTATGCTTTGGCCTGGTTTTTGGGCCAAACCTTGGTGCCTCTTGCCTGGAGGGGAGAAGGGCCTTGCCGGCCACTTTTGGCTATTGCCGACCACTTTTCCTTCTTGCCAGCCACTTGAAGTGGTCGGTCGGCTAGGGGAGGTGGCCGGCGGCCAATTTTCTCATTTTTTAGATATTTTGAGCCAGTTGTTGGTCACGGAATACATCCTCCATATACGTGTATGGAGAGATGAAGCAAGCTTTTTGCTTGCTTGTTCTATATAAGGGGAGCTGTGGTATCCCTGTTCCGTACTATGCTAATTGGTCCTTAATATGAATATGATTATGTGTTTGATATGATTTTGTATGCCATTCATGTGAAAATATGTGGTTTTGAATTTCTATCTGTTCACCGTAGGAATATCTGTTTGATTATCTGCTTTGGAATTTAAATTGAAGGCCCTATCGACCACAGAAACCGAGATTGATTGCACAATTGTGATTAGCGTAATTTTTAGAGCCTACGGTGAAATTTAATTAAAAATTTATTAGGATCAAATTAATTAGATTAAATTAATGGATTAGTGCTCAATTAATTAAATATTGGTTATTGTGATTAATGGGGCTTATATATATAAAAAAAAAAGAGCCACTTGCACTCAACTTCTCTCTTTATTTCATTTTGGCTGAAATCACCCTAAGGAGAGAGAGAGAGAGAGGCCAAATTTGAGAGAGGGAGTGTGGGAAATTGAGGTTTTGATCTTGAAGCTTGAGTAAATTGAAGACCAACTCAAGATTTGACCATAGTTTGGGAAGATTGAGCCTCTAGGTGAGTAATTGATTATGAATTCATGAGTTTAATTTTGTAATTTTTTGAATTCAAAGTTGAATGGTGATCAAGAGCAAGAATTGTGTTGTATTTGATGAATTTGAAGTCAATAGGTGCATGCATGTGAGAAATTGCTTTGAATTTGCATGTTTGAACGCAAAATGTATAATCCATGTGGGATTTAATTAAAGCCCATATTTTTGACCATCTCTTCATCATCTAAGTTGAGAATGAGGGCTATATATCACATGCATGTACAATTCATGAGAATATGAGTTTGAATGCATGAATTTGTTATGTTGGAAATGAGCTTGATGTAAGTTGGGACATGCATGTGATTAATTTGTGAAATTGAGCTTCATTGTGTTGTAATTTGGTGCTTGTACCAGGTTAGTACATGTTTATGTGGAGTTTGAGCCATAATATGCAAGAAATGTTGGTTTGAATGTTGAATTTGAGCTCAAGAACCATTCTGGAAAATCTAGAAATTTTGATGTCCGCTCGAGCGGGAGAACCGCCGCTCGAGCGTAAAATACGAGCTCCCAGTATTTTCTGCAGACATGATGTCCGCGCGAGCAGGGAAGTTCACGCTCGAGCGGGAAGCCATGTAGTGAGGCCTTCAACTCGAGTGCCTAACTTCACGCTCGAGCGTAAATTTGACATAGCCAGTACTTTTGCAGGCCTCATGGGTCCGCTTCGAGCGGGGACCCTTGTTTCTGAAATTTTGTAATGATGTTCTGTGTTTCGTTTTCCGTTCTCTTTCACTTCTAAGTACTCTTAGGCATGCATTGAGCATTATGAATGAATTAAAAGAGTAAGAAAGAAGCCTAAAGAGGAATATGTGAATTAAGGAACGGATTAAATTGTTTGTGACCCATCTATGTTGTGTGATGTGTAGGGTCAAGCTCTAGGGCAAATCAACCAACCGATCACTGTGAGTAATATCTTAATAAAGATATCTGAAATATGCCATTTGTCCAATGGCTTATCTTCCTAGAAGTCTGTTAATTTGAATTATGGACAAATGTTTGCTATGCCTAACGTATGAAAGTATGAATGGGCTGAAGGCCAATTTGGTACGAATGAAAGTATGAATGGGCCGAAGGCCAGTTTGATATGAATGAAAGTATGAATGGGCCAAAGGCCAGTTTGACATTAATGAATGAATGGGCCAAAGGCCAGTTTGACATTAGTGAATGAATGGGCTAAAGGCCAGTTTGGCAAGAAAGAATGAATGGACTAGAGGCTAGTATGCCATGAACGAATGAATGGGCGAAAGGCCAGTTTGACATGAACGAATGAATGGGCCAAAGGCCAGCTTGACATGAAAGAACGAGTGGGCCAGAGGCCGTATAACACGAATGAATTGGGCCCGAGGCCGTATGATATGTTTGGAACCACAGTCATTTGACCTGTATTTATATATATATATATGCAAAATAGAAATACGAATTGGGCCCAAGGCCGTTTGAAGTACATTGTTCTAAATACCGTTTGTATAACTCCTTTATTTGATATTATTCACTGGCTTTCGCTCATGGTCATTCATGTGTCTGTAGGTGAGCTAAGGGAGGTCCAAACCCAGCCTCAGTGAAGTTTGTGTGGAGCAACTCAGGTTTTGAAGAGTCAGCCCTTACGTCTCACGCACGAGACTCGTCTTCGCCCTTTTGCTATCCCCCTTTATTTTTGTCATGTTGGCGAGGACTTTGGATACATTGTATATAGTTTTGATTGGCTGACCTAGACTTAAACGATCCTGTCTGTATAAAACCTTATGCTACTGTATTTTCTGATATGAGTTATTAATATGTACATGTTTGGTTTGTTATGATGTGCCATGTAAGCACAGCTCAATGGAGAAAGTTTTAAATTTTGCTTCCGTTTAGCCCCTTTACTCTGATGAGTTATGTCTGACTTGGTTTGAGGCCGTAGGTAATTCTAGGATTACTGGCCAGTCATGTCCTTAACCCATGGTGGTGGGTTCGGGTCATGACAGAGTGGTATCAGAGCACGAGTTAATAACTCACATACTTGTCCAAAGGAGCAATAAGCGTCTAGAAAAGATCTAGGATGCATTCATATGATAGTATGAATTTGGAAGCATCTAGAATGTGCTTAAATGTTTTAATGTGAACGATTATGTGTTATAAGATGTGATTTGCTTGTATTGCAAATTATTTGAATACGTATGCTGTTTCATATATGCATACCTGTGAATTTTTTGTACAAAGAATAATATAAGTCTAATCAAATGGTGAGAACAAGGGGTGATGAGATAGCAGAGTCCTCTACTGCCAGAATAGATAGAATGGAGAGATTGATTCAGGAAATGACAGAAACATTGAGGCAACAACAAGAGTGGCAACAACAGTGGCAGCAACCACATCCTCCACCTCTGCCTCCAGCACCTCCTATGCCAGATAAACAAAATGATGATCGGATAATAGCTCTCACCAAAGAGTTTAAGAGAATGAAACCACCACAGTTCCATGAGGGATTAGATCTGTTGAAAGCCGAAGCATGGGTTCTCGGCAACGAAAAATTGGTTGAAGTGTTCCCGTGTTCGGAGACACAGAAAGTGCTTCTAGCCACTTTTATGCTAGAAGATGAAGCAAGGAGATGGTGGATGTTAATGTGAGAAATTCATACAGATGTTGACTGGGCGAAATTTCTAGAAATTTTCTATGACAAGTACTTCCCACAATGTGTTCGGGACAGGAAAGTGTTAGAGTTCATGGAACTAAAGCAAGATAGTATGACGGTAGCCGAGTATGAAGCCAAATTTACTGAATTGGCCAGGTTTGCACCACATGTGATTGATACTGATTATAAGAAGGAGAGACATTTTGAAGGTAGGTTTCGAAGCGACATTTTAGAAAGGGTGAATGTCTTAAAGCTAGAAACTTATATTGGGGTGCAAGACAGGGCCATAATATCAGAAGCTAACATAGCTAGACAGGCTAAGTCAACGACTGACTGGAAAGGCAACAAAAGGCAAGGCTTCTTCTCAAAGAAGAAATTTTTGAAAAAGCAAAACACGGGCTCCTCAAATACTTCAAATTCTTCCCGAGACACCTCTCCCATGTGCAATATTTGTAGCAAAAGGCACCGTGGGGTTTGTTACCGTGTGTCAGGAGCCTGTTTCAAATATGGTAAACAAGGGCACATGGCCCGAGATTATAATTAGAACAGTGGGAAGCTAGCTGCTAGTTCCACTGCATTGATCCCGAAGTCGGAAAATACCATGAGATCTACTGCCACCAGGGATACCGTGAGACAAGGGAGAGCTTTTGCGCTTGTTCCGGGCGATACGCAGAATGCCAACGCAGTTGTCTCAAGTACTATTTCTATATGTAATCAGGATGCCTTTGTGTTAATTGACTCCGGATCAACACACTCTTTTGTGGCATGTGCATTTGCATCTAGACTAAGTAGACCTCTAGAATTATTGCCATATCTGCTATGTGTATCTGTTCCATCCGGGGAATCTGTATTATGTGAATCTGTATATCGTTTTTGTGACATGCGTGTTGGGAATGCCATCCTGTATGTGGATTTGTTGCCCTTGAACTTTAGGCACTTTGATGTAATTTTGGACATGGATTGGTTAACTAAATATTGTGCCACCATTGATTGTGTGACAAAATGGGTTGTGTTTAGACCACCAGAACAAGAAGAAATTGTGTTTGTGGGTAATGGGGTAGTACCTCCACCTTATTTGATATCTACAATGAAAGCATGTAATCTTATCAGGAAAGGGTGCTAGGGTTATTTGTGTTATGTATTGTCTGAACAATTTGTAGATGTTGAATTGAATAGTATCCCAATTATTAGAGAATTTCCAGATGTGTTTCGAAATAAACTACTAGGGGAATTGGCGGACAGGGAGATAGAGTTTACAATTGAGATTATGCCAAGCACCCAGCCTATTTCCAAAACTCCCTACAGAATGGCTGCTACTGAAATGAAAGAATTGAAAGAACAGTTGCAAGACCTTCTTAACAAAGGATTTATCCGACCTAGCGCTTCGCCATGGGGTGCACCTGTATTTTTTGTCAAGAAGAAAGATGGAACCTACGTTTGTGTATTGACTATCGAGAACTAAACAAGGTAACAATAAAGAATAAATATCCCTTACCCCGTATTGATGATCTGTTTGACAAGTTGCAGGGCTCGCAAATGTTTTCCAAAATTGATTTGAGATCCGAATATCATCAGCTAAAGGTAAAGGCAGCAGATGTTGAGAAAATCGCATTCAGAACGAGGTATGGTCATTTTGAATTTCTTGTCATGCCATTTGGAGTGACTAATGCTTCGACAGTATTTATGGACTTAATGAACTGAATTTTTAAAACCTACCTTGACGAATTTGTTGTGGTTTTTATTGATGACATTTTGATATACTCGAAGAATAGACTTGAACATGAACATCATTTGAGAACTGTCCTGCCAATACTTAAGGAAAGGAAATTATTTGCTAAATTGAAGAAATGTGAGTTTTGGTTGGATGAAGTTGTTTTCTTAGGGCATGTTATCAACAAAGAGGGGATTTCAGTGGACCCATAGAAAATAGGGGCAATTATGAATTGGCCTACACCGACAAATGTGACAGAAGTCTACAGCTTCATGGGCTTAGCCGGTTATTACAGGAGGTTTGTGAAGAACTTTTCAAGGATAGCTGTACCTCTTACCTAGTTGACACGCAAGGGGCAATCATTTGAATGGAATGACAAAAGAGAATCAGCCCTTTCATGAACTAAAAACGAGACTGACCATTGCGCCAGTATTGACATTGCCCACAGGTACGGAAAATTTTGTAATTTTTAGTGATGCGTCTTATAAAGGCTTGGGTTGTGTACTAATGCAAAATGAAAGGGTAATTGCTTATGCCTCCCGTCAGTTGAGACCACACGAGAAGAACTACCCAACACACGATTTAGAATTGGCCTAAATTGTTTTTGCTTTGAAAATCTGGCGGCACTATCTGTATGGGGCAAAGTGTGAAGTCTACACGGATCACAAAAGTTTGAAGTACTTCTTTACACAGAAGGAGTTGAACATGCGACAGAGGAGATGGCTCGAACTGATAAAAGACTATGATCTTGAAATCTAGTACCACCCCAGAAAAGCTAATACAGTTGCTGATGTCTTGAGCAGAAAATCAACGGGGAGTATGGCTTGTTTGCTTACCGATCAGAAAGAGATCTTGCAAGATTTTGAGAAGTCTAAAATTGAAGTGGTGTTGTATCAACAGGGCGGATTGATAGCCGCTATTTCAGCCGAACCGACAATCATTGAGGAAATTAAACAGAAACAAAAAGAGGATGAATTCCTCAAGAAGGTGATTGATGAATTTGAGACAAGTCCAAAGGTAGAGTTCGACATTGAAAATGAAGTGTTGAGGTTTCAAAACTGAATGTGCATCCCAGATATTCGGAAACTAAAGAAAAGGGTTTTAGATGAAGCCCATAAATCAGTGTTTGCTATGCATCCGGGTAACAATAAAATGTATCGGGATTTGAAGCAAAGCTATTGGTGGCCTAAGATGAAGAAGGAGATTGCAGAATATGTATCCAAGTGTCTTCAATGTCAGTAAGTTAAAGCTGAACATCAGAAACAAGGCGGTCTACTTTAAGCTCTCTCTATTCCTGAATGGAAGTGGGAGCATGTGACTATGGATTTCGTTGTTGGCCTACCTCGAACTTCTCAAGGTATGAATTCTATTTGGGTTGTAGTTGATAGACTAACTAAGTCTGCACATTTTCTACCAGTTAAAACTACATTTAATGCTTCTAGACGGGCTACCATTTATGTTGATGAGATTGTCCGTTTATACAGAGTTCCAGTATCTATTGTGCCGGATAGAGATCCAAAATTTGTATCTAGATTGTGGAAGAGTTTGCAAGAAGCTATGGGAACAAAACTAAGGTACAGTACTGCTTCCACCCACAGACAGATGGGCAATCAGAACGAACAATACAGACTCTGGAAGATATGCTTCGGATGTGTGCTTTGGATTTTCAGGGGAGTTGGGAAGACTATTTGCCACTTGCAGAATTTGCATACAATAACAGCTTCCACTCTAGCATTAGTGTGGCACCATACGAGACTTTGTATGGCAGACGGTGTAGATCACCAATTTGTTGGACAGAAGTCGGCAATAGAGCTTTACTTGGGCCTGAAATTGTGCAAGACACTTTTGAGAAGATCAAAACTATTCGGCAAAGGCTCAAAACAGCTCAAGACCGACAAAAGAATTATGCAGATGTTCAGAGAAGACCTCTTGAGTACGAGGTTGGTGACCATGTGTTCATCTATGTGTCTCCGATGAAAGGCCAAGTCAGATTTGGAAAGAAGGGCAAGCTGTCGCCCCGTTACATTGGGCCGTTTCAAATTCTGGAAAGGCTTGGTCCAGTTGCCTATAGAGTCGCTTTGTCCCCGGGATTTGAACAAATCCATAATGTGTTTCATGTGTCGATGTTGAGGGGTTACCTCTGAGACCCGTTTCACGTGATTGATTATCACCGGGTAGCCATTGATGAAAATATGGAATACGCCGAATGACCGGAACGAATCGTTGACTGGCAAGTGAAACAACTTAGAAGCAAGTCCATCCCAATGGTGAAAGTGGAATGGAAAGAACACTATGGGACAAATGCCATGTGGGAAAAAGAAAAAGAAATGCGACTACGCTATTTACATTTGTTTCCCGACGAAGGTAAAATAAGTTTGGAGGACCAAACTTCCTAAAGGGGGGAAGACTGTGATATCCCTGCTCCGTAGTATGCTAATTAATCCTTAATATGAATATGATTATGTGTTTGATATGATTTTGTATGCCATTCATGTGAAAATATGTGGTTTTGAATTTCTATCTGTTCACCGTAGGAATATCTGTTTGATTATCTGCTTTGGAATTTAAATTGAAGGCCCTATCGGGTATAGAAACAGAGATTGATTATGCCATTGTGATTAGCATAATTTTTAGAGCCTACGGTGAAATTTAATTGAAAATTTATTCGGATCAAATTAATTAGATTAAATTAATGGATTAGTGCTCAATTATTTAAATATTGGTTATTGTGATTAACGGGGCTTATATAAACAAAAAAAGAGCCACTTGCACTCAACTTCTCTCTTTACTTCATTTGGCTGAAATCACCCTAAGGAGAGAGGGAGAGGCCGAATTTGAGAGAGGGAGTGTGGGAAATTGAGGTTTTGATCTTGAAGCTTGAGTAAATTGAAGACCAACTCAAGATTTGACCATAGTTTAGGAAGAATGAGCCTCTAGGTGAGTAATTGATTATGAATTCATGAGTTTAATTTTGTAATTTTGTAAATTCAAAGTTGAATGGTGATCAAGAGCAAGAATTGTGTTGTATTTGATGAATTTGAAGTCAATAGATGCATGCATGTGAGAAATTGCTTTGAATTTGCATGTTTGAGCACAAAATGTATAATCCATGTGGGATTTTAATTAAAGCCCATATTTTTGACCATCTCTTCATCATCTAAGTTGAGAATGAGGGCTATATATCACATGCATGTACAATTCATGAGAATATGAGTTTGAATGCATGAATTTGTTATGTTGGAAATGAGCTTGATGTAAGTTGGGACATGCATGTGATTAATTTGTGAAATTGAGCTTCATTGTGTTGTAATTTGGTGCTTGTACCATGTTAGTACATGTTTATGTGGAGTTTGAGCCATAATATGCAAGAAATGTTGGTTTAAATGTTGAATTTGAGCTCAAGAACCATTCTGAAAAATCTAGAAATTTTGATGTCCGCTCGAGCGAGAGAACCGTCGCTCGAGAGTAAAATACGAGCTCCCAGTATTTTCTGCAGACATGATGTCCGCTCGAGTGGAAAAGTTCACGCTCGAGCGGGGAGCCATGTAGTGAGGCCTTCAGCTCGAGCGCCCGACTTCACGCTCGAGCGTAAATTTGACATAGCCAGTACTTTTGCAGGCCTCATGGGTCCGCTTCGAGCGGGGACCCTTGTTTCTGAAATTTTGTAATGATGTTCTATGTTTCGTTTTCCGTTCTCTTTCACTTCTAAGTACTCTTAGGCATGCATTGAGCATTCTGAATGAATTAAAAGAGTAAGAAAGAAGCATAAAGAGAAATATGTGAATTAAGAAACAGATTAAATTGTTTGTGACCCATCTGTGTTGTGTGATGTGTAGGGTCAAGCTCCAGGGCAAATCAACCAGCTGATCACTGTGAGTAATATCTTAATAAAGATATCTGAAATATGCCATTTGTCCAATGGCTTATCTTCCTAGAAGTCTATTAATTTGAATTACGGACAAATGTTTGCTATGCCTAACGTATGAAAGTATGAATGGGCCGAAGGCTAGTTTGATACGAATGAAAGTATGAATGGGCCGAAGGCCAGTTTGATATGAATGAAAATATGAATGGGCCAAAGGCCAGTTTGACATGAATGAATAAATGGGCCAAAGGCCAGTTTGACATGAGTGGATGAATGGGCCAAAGGCTAGTTTAACAAGAAAGAATGAATGGGCCAGAGGCCAGTATGCCATGAACGAATGAATGGGCCAAAGGCCAGTTTGATATGAACGAATGAATGGGTCAAAGGCCAGTTTGACATGAAAGAACGAGTGGGCCAGAGGCCGTATGACACGAATGAATTGGGCCCAAGGCCGTATGATGTGTTTGGAACCACAGTCATTTGACTTGTATTTATATATATATATATATATATATATATGCAAAATAGAAATACGAATTGGGCCCAAGACCGCTTGAAGTACGTTGTTCTAAATACTGTTTGTATAACTCCTTTATTTGATATTATTCACTGGGCTTTCACTCACGCTCATTCATGTGTCTGTAGGTGAGCTAAGGGAGGTCCGAACCCAGCCTCAGTGAAGTTTGTATGGAACAACTCAGGTTTTGAAGAGTCAGCCCTTATGTCTCACGCACGAGACTTGTCTTCGCCCTTTTGCTATCCCGCTTTATTTTTGTCATGTTGGCAAGGAATTTGGATACATTGTATATAGTTTTAATTGGCTGACCTAGACTTAAACGATCCTGTCTGTACAGAATCTTATGCTACTGTATTTTCTAATGTGAGTTATTATTATGTACATGTTTGGTTTGTTATGATGTGCCATGTAAGCACAGCTCAATGGACAAAGTTTTAAATTTTGCTTCCGTTTGGCCCATTTACTCTGATGAGTTATGTCTGACTTGGTTTGAGGCCGTAGGTAATCCCAAGATTACTAGCCAGTTGTCTCCTTAACCCATGGGGGCGGGTTCGGGTCATGACAGGAGCTCCCTCCCCCTATTTGGGGGTTCAGAAATATTAGAAGCAAAATTTTCCTCTCTCTCTAGAATTCTCTCTCTCTCTCTCTCTCTCTCTCTCTCTCTCTCTTTCTCTCTCTATTATGCTCTATTGTGCTTGAAAGTGAGTGTTCTTCACATATTTGCATACAACCCTGTTAGCCAAACATCTTGACCTTGGAGCTGAGATCCCTTAAGGCTTGTTTGGACCTCCTAAAGATGGTTTTTGGCTCAGAAGTTTCCTCTTAGCTGTTGTGCTTCAAGGGTAAGGCTTTACCCCTTTTAAGCTTATTTTTGTACACTACTTTAGGCCACCTTTGCATGCTATTTTGGCCTAGTTGTCAACTGCAAAAATCTCTATTTTTAAGTGTTAAAAATGTTGGTTTGAGTTTTTTTTGGAGTTAGGGGTGGTCCACCCTCTTTCATTGCTTATTTGCTAAGCTTTGGGCCATCATTTAAATTTTTTTTTTTTAATAATCTCTTTTTGGACTTTTAACCACTAAATTCCAGAGGAATTTCAGTGGTAGAAATTTGGTTTTGAGGTCCCAAATAGGAAGGGGTGGTCCCCCCTCCTCATATCTTGTTTGCATGTGTTGATGGCTTAGTAGTTAAGCATGTTTTTCTACCATCTCTTGGCTTGATGTTAGCATGTTTTCGGCCTTATTTTAACATGTTATGACTCTGTTTTTGGCTGGTTAGAGCACCTCTTATTTGCTTCTTACACTTGTGGTGTAATCATGCTTGTTAGCCTAGCTTACTTAATGCTTTAGCCTATCATCCTAGCATGCGTTAGCTTGACTCCAAAACATTTTTGCTGATGTTTTAGCATGCTTTAACTCTATTTTGAGTGGTCTTGGTCCTTTGAGGCTTGCCTTGCATGGTTGTAGTGTACAGGCCTTGACTAGCTTTGAGTTTTGAGGCCTTTAACATGTTGTGTATGTGATGATTGCATGTTTTGGCATCATTTAGCATGTAATTTCAGAGCATATATTCCACTTTTTCATTACCCTTGAGAGGTGTGCTTTTTGTCTTGTTAATGAGCCAATATATAAGCATGATCTTCTTGCTTTCTAAGCTGCCATTTCAGCATACTTTGGCATCTGATTTGGCATGATTGAGCTCTGTCCAGAGTTGGTTTGGTTATTTAGGCTATGTATTGCATTGTGTAATGCTCTTTACTAGCTTTGATGTTTTTGGCCCTCAACATGTTATGCTTGTAGTGCTTGCATGCTTTAAGGTCTTTAGCATGCCATTTCAGCACTGAATTTTTGCCACCTCTCTCATTTCTTCATTTTTCCATTTCATTTGAGAGTTGGTTGGCCTTGAGATTGTGTTTAAGCTTGTGATTGAGGCTTGTGCTTAAATGGCTTTAACCCTCTTTTGAGGGTTCCTCCTAGTTAAAGGCATGGTCTCTCCTATGCCTTAAACCATTCTCTTGGTTGACCTCCTCTCCTTAGAGGACTTGCACATTGGACTTAACCAATTAAGGAATGGCTTGGTAATGTAAAATGTGTAAACAAGAATTGAGCAAAGTAAAACATCCCAAGATAACATATGTGTGTTGCATTGCATGTGTTTGGATAGGACGTTAATCCAAACACAAGAAATGTGAGACATTTTATACTCAAAGTGATGAAACGTGTCACATTTCTTGGTCGCCAACACCCTTGATCATGCATGATAGGGTGGAGGCACTTTGAGTCTTATGTGCGCATTCACAAAGCTTGTACAAGCTTGATTTTTGGGCCATCATGCTGTAGACGTCCCCGAACGCCCCGGGAGGGTGAGCTCCCGTTCTGTTCATTTGGGGTCACTACAGCTCAGGACTCTCAAATTGTCACGGTTCTAAATCTGAACCAAAGAGTCCAAATC
Source organism: Camellia sinensis (assembly GCF_055761805.1). Classification (NCBI taxonomy): domain Eukaryota; kingdom Viridiplantae; phylum Streptophyta; class Magnoliopsida; order Ericales; family Theaceae; genus Camellia; species Camellia sinensis. The sequence continues at coordinate 41,695,130 of NC_138961.1, forward strand.
CGGCAAATCATTTTGAGAAAACAGATTTTTGAAAGAAGTGCCAAACATGGACTGCTTTGCCAGATACAGAGTCGCCACCTAAATATTTTATTTTGGGGAAATTTAGGAAACCCTGACTCGTTCGCCTAAGGCCACGTGTCTGTCATCACCAAAGTTGCCTCGGCTCGGAAATTTGGGTACGATTGGGGAAGGTCACTTCGTGAGCACCCCCGCTCGCCTGATCAAAGATCGGCCTCTACTAACCATGATATCTATTTTTGAAAACATTGTGTGTTCTTATCTCGGTTATTAGCCTAGATTTACTATGTGATGTGCACAGCATACAAGTATAGACTGATCGTCTGAATTGGAACAAAACATTTCATGTTTGTTTTTGAAAGATGGTTTGCTACTCGCAAGTAGGCTTAAAATGCAGATTTTGCCACCCTCAGGTGGGCTTAAGAAAAGATGGTTTTGCCACTATCTAGTGGGCTTAAAACTCACAGTTGATGATTTGTTCCAATCCAAATAACCCAACCTTCACCCACAGGCATTCAGGCAGTTATATCACATAAGCACGTAGCCTCATGGTAGCATTCTATTCATGGCAGTCACTCACACGCATGCAAGGATGCTAAAGCATAAAACTTACTGAGTACTCCAAGCCAAAAAAGAAGCTAATTAGAAATCCATGCATGATCCTAATTATGCAGAAATGCCTAATGCAACACATGCAAAAATGCGACTATAGCAGGCTCGGCTATTCTAAACATGGCATATGAGATGCAACAGCTAACAAGTATTCAACTTTGAAATTGAAATACAATGCAGTTAGTATGATGCGCCGAGCCCGGTGCATACAAAACAGATGAATGATGCAAACATGCTGTCATACTGTATGCTAATCGAAACATGCCCTAATCTAACCATCATAAGTTGGTAAATAAAAGGGAGAAAGACGTGGGGTTGGAAGACATACATCACACACACGCACACTTATTACAGTTGTGCCCTCGCGCAGAGGGTCCGAATAAAGAGTACAGTCCAAATAATACAGTCCAAATATATACAAATTCCTAATTAATTTACAAATTAACTAAGAAAATAATAAACTGGCATGCAAGCCAGGGACTACCTTGACTCTTCTTCAGATGATAGATGATGCATGTCTCGGCTGCCTTGCGCGGAAATCCACTGGGATGCCCCGATTAGCCTCTGTTTTACAATTATTCTTGGAAAGCGCGCCAAGCTCCGGAAGGTTGCTAATTCTTGATTTGCTGCAACAGAGAGCAGGAAAGGGGCATAGCAATGTATTTTCACAAATGTATGCATGCCTCGATCCTCGTGCCACCAATTACGCATATTGATGCATGATGGTCGAGGAGTCGAATTGTGCAACTCAATATGGAATGAATGCACATATAAACACAACAAGACCTAACTCCATCATGGATAATCCAGAGTGTCGGTGACTTGGAATTGAGACACGTTCCGTCACTCGGAGTACGAAACGTACCTCGTTTCCCGTGCTCGGGCTAACTCCTATCCCAAGCACAATGCAATATGCATGATATGCATGAAATGCAACTAAGATACAACCTAGCATACACAATGCTATGAAATGGCATACACGATGCACGAGGTAATATGGCATACACAATGCTCTAACATACAACCTAGCATACGTAATGCTATGAAATGAAATGGCATACACGATGCACCATGGACTTACACCAACATGAGTGGACCTCAGTCACACTCACATAGGAGGCCATAAGATGAAAATGAGACAACTCGGAATGCGTGCACACATGCACGCAAACCGAGGACCGACCCTAAGGCACAAAATGCCACTCTAACGAGACATGGCAAGGAATGGAGTATGGCATACAGGCATGCAAATTTCAGCAGCAAAATATGACCCAAAACAGCCCCAAATCAATGGAAACATGGCTCCCGATGCATGAAATGAAACCGAAATACGAAACTAGGCCTATGCAATGGCCTACAGCTATACAAAACATGCACTATTCGATCATGACATGTGAAGAAAGATTCAAGGAAGCCCCAAAACAAGCATGTTTACAGTTCTAAGCAAGGTCAAATAATAAACAAAAATAGGGCAAAACTAGCATGCAAAAATGGCCCTAAATGTGAGATAAAGAAGCAAGTCACAGCTGAAGACCTCAAACAGGTGAGGACCCTTCAATAATGTTGAAGAGGGACCCAAAATATGATATTTTACAGTTTATAACAAACCCCAAAAACCAACACAGGTATGGCCAAGCTCTCATGCAAGAAATGGGCCAAAAGAGGGACAAAGAAGCAAGTGGTGGTTTCTGGCCTAAAACACAAAGGGGACCTTCGAAAATGTTGAAGAGGGGCCCAAAATGTTGCACATTACAGTTGATGACCGGACCCAAAACAGTATGCAGGGATGCTCAAAATGCTATGCAAAATAATGCCAAAAAGAGAGATATAACACAAAGTATATAAAGGATGCCTCAAACAATGAAAGACCCTTAATAAAACATGAATAGGGGATCAAAATAAGGTCATTTGTAGTTCGGACCAGAACCCAAAAACAGAAGCAAAAGAGGCTAACAAATCATGCAAAAATATGGCCAAAAGAGAGATATAAAAGCAAGTGATAAATGAAAGCCTCAAACAGCAATGAGCCCTTCAAAAATGTTGAAGAAGGGCTCAAAATAAGATACTTTTCAGTTCATGACAGAGCTCAAAACAGTTTATACATAAGCCAAAAATACTACACAAGAAGATGGCATACAAGAGGGGTAATGAAGCAAGTGCACCAAGGAGACCTCAAACAGGTAAATACCCTTAAACAAACATGAAAAATAGCTCAAAATAAGCCTAGTTCCAGTTAGGGTCGGAGCCCAAAACAGCAAGCAAGAATGACTAAGAAAGCATGCTAAATATGGACAAAAAAGAGGGAAATGGAACTTACCCTTGTAGACCAATCTTTTGGAAACTCTTGGCTTGAGTTGCAGCACTCCTAGGCTCTGAAGAACAACCTCCAGCTGCTGGAATGGAGGATGGAAGGGTAGGGCTATGGGTTGGTGAAGAAAGGGGTGTAGGACTTGAAAGGTTTTGAGCTTGGAATAGAGAGGGAGAGGGATATAATGCAAGAGGCTTAAAGGGAAATTTTGTAACCCTAATAATAGAGCTAGAGCTTCTGTTATATAGCCAAAAAAGGAGGGGAAAAGGGGGAGAAAAATGGAGGGAAAACAATCAAGTTTCCCCCCAAAAATGCACCCCCCTGGATACACAATTTGGGGGAAAAACAGATGCATATCTGTACTGTACTTGATGCAAGGAGCATGGCCGGCTGCTTATCTAGGTTGCAGGTGGCCGGCCGGCTACTTCCCATGGCCGGCCGGCCAAGGGTCAAAAGGTTCAAGTGTGATTAGTGGCCGGCCACCACAGAAAGAGAGCCTCTGATGTGTGCACAACACAACCCTGTGGTTAAACACTTGAAAAAGTGAACCAGGAGAGAGAACAACCCACTTTTCAAAGGGGTTCAAAAGGTTCAACAACAATTACTGGCCGGCCACCAAATATTGGTGGCCTCCCCGATGTGTACATCACAAATATGGGACTTAGGGTTCAAGAAAATGGCCCAAGGGTGTTCAACATTGGCTTTGAAGTGAAGAAAATCGGGCGACGGAGGGTGACAAAGGGATAAAGTTGGCTGACAGAACAATTACTGGCCTCCCACCCTTCTACGGCCTTCTTACCAATGAAACAGAGGTCCCTGCCAAAAATGAACTCAAACCGATGCAGAATGAAGGTTCGGGGGCCGAAACGCGCAGCCTGAGGCCCCGAAAACTGACTGTTAGGCACCGGGAGTGATGTCTGACCACGAAGTTGTTCTCTCGGGCCATAGTGTCCCTCAAAAGGGATCAAATAAGAAGTATGCCAAAAACCAGAGCAAACGGAGATGGTTAAGCGGTCCCGAACCGAGGCACACGGCCAGCGATTCTGAAAAATCGGGAACCGGACTCCAAACGGGCAAAAATGGCCTACGACCATGAAACGTAGCCTATGGCCACTGAGAGATGATCTGCGGGACCTCTCCCTCCCTTCCCGAAGAAAAAACAGAGAAAACCGAGCCTAGTTCGCAAACCGAGGCAAAGCGTGAAAAAGTCCGAAAGTTCGGAGGCAAGGCTCGCGGCCAAGACTCTGAAACCTCTGAACGAGCACGATATGCAACATCACCAAGCGCTCAATCGATGACGTCTAAGTCTTAAGGTCGGTCAAAAATGGGGTGTCTACACATGCATTGAGATGCTTGGTTGGTGGCTTAAAAGCCGAGCGCCACACTCCTTTGAGCTTGAGAAATGATGAGGAGTGTGGCAGTGCATACATTTCGTTGCAAATACATTGATGTGCCTCTGTTGCAGCAAAAACAGGAGCCTGGAAAATAAGTGGTCGACCGGCCACTTGAAGTAGCAGACCGACCACTCCAACTAGCCGACTGGCCAGTTAAAGTGGCCGATAGCCACTTCTTGTGGCCGACCGGCCACCAGTCCATTTTGGTGCAGAAGTGCTCCTGTGTTGGGGCAGTCGCAATCTGGAATATTGGTTCAGTGTTCAAACATCACAACAAGTGTAAATAGAGGGAACAAAGATGAAAGCGACGGATTTTTAGGAGGACGCGACCGAGTATGATTGTCTCCTTCGCCCGCGGGGCCACTTTATCGCTTTAATTAGTTGGAGTAGCTAATTAATTCATTTGTTGTAATATTCTAAATAGCTTAGATTGGCTAGTTATTTAATTTGGTTTGTAATAATTAATTAGCTTTGATTAGTTAATTAGTTGGTTTGTAATAAGTAGCTTAGCTTAGCATAGCTTAGTTCTTATTTATTGAGACCCTCCTACGAGAGGTCACAATATTGTAATAAGGGTGCGTGTGTGTGTGCATGTCTTCCAATCCCACTTCTTTCTTCCTTTTATTTAACTGCTTTCGATGGTTAGATTAGGGATCATATTTTGATTAGCATACCTTATGCTTGCACGTTTGCATCATTCATTTGTCTTGCATGCACCGGGCTTGGCGCATCATTCAAACTGCATTGTATTTCAATACCTATTTGAATACATGTATCAAACTGTTGCATTCATATTCCATCTTAGATAGCCGAGCCTATTTAATTGCATTTTTCATTCGTTGCATTAGGCATCTTAACATAATTAGGATCATGCATGATTTCTAACTAGTTTTTTGTTTTGGCTTGGAGTACACTATAAGTGTTTACGCTTTAGCATCCTTGCATGAGTGTGAGTGTTGCCATGATAGCATGCTTGCCATGAGGCTATTTGCTTAAGTGATTAACTGCATGAGTGCCTGTGGATAGAGGCTTTATTGCTTGAATTGGGACAATTCGATGAATGTGAGTTTTAAGCCCACTTTGCGAAGTGGCAAATCATGTTGTTTTAAGCCCACTTGAGGGTGGCAAATCCACGCTTTAGCCTACTTGTGAGTAGCACTTTTAAACCATTTTAAAAAACAAGCATGAGTTATTTTGTTCCAATTCTCGTGATTGGGTCTGTACTTGTATGTTGTGCGCATCACATAGTAAGTTAGCTAATAACCGGAATAAGAACACATGTGTTTATGAAACAACATATCATGATAGTAGAGGCCGATCCTTTGATCGAGCGAGTGGGGGTGCTCATTTCAGGACCTTCCCTTCTCGTACCCAAGTTCCCGAGCCGAGGCAACTTTAGTGATGACAGACACGTGCCTTAGGCACGAGTCAGGGTTTCCTAAATTTTTCCAAAAACAAAATATTTAGGTGGCGACTCTGTAATTTGGCAAAGCAGTCCAATTTTGGCATTATTTGATTTAAAATCTGATTTTCCTAAATGACTTGCCGGATTGGACTCTTTAGTGTTTATTAGTCTCACATTGCACTTTGTGAGACTAGATTCAGAACCGTGACAGGAGTCTGAACTGTAGTAAGATCAATTCGCGCCCTCTCCGAAAGGGGGGGCACACGGAGGAAGTCGGGTGCTACAGTTTCCGGCAACTCTGCTGGGGATTTAGAAAACTTGACTCGAATGCATGATATGTTGTTTTATCTGCACTTATGTGTTTCTTTGCATTGCATTTGCATTGGTGTGCCTAAGTCACAGTGTTTGCCATTTGTTATTCCTGAACGGTTTGCCGGAGGCTTGCTTGGAAAAGCATGCCATAAGGTTGACCGATTGCGGGCTCTGCTACGATGGGAACACAAACCTTGGATCTGGATCACCGCCGTACCATTTGATCCACCTTTCACTTCTCAGTGTTAGGTGCAAGAGGTATATTAGGTGGTCTTGCTGAGGCACCCTTTTTGACCATTCGACCTAGTTGCATATCGGAAGCCATAGAGACCATTCCAAACTAGGACAGGTTGCTTAACCGAATGTAGGTTGTTTGAAACCGCATGCATGTGTAGTGAATCCCTAGCTCCTAACAAAATAGAATAGGGAAACACTACCCCACCATAGGGGTGTTTTGGCTCTCACTTGCTTGATATGTGCTTTTGGAGTGTGACTTTATAGAGAATGTATGTATCAGTTGCAAGTCTGGGTATCAGTCTAAGGACATCAGAGTTTGAGGGTATCAGTGTTTAAGGGTTTCAGTTTTGAGGCAGAGTATTTGGGGGCAGAAATCAGTGTTTGAGTACAGATTGTTCAGCTTATGATATCAACTGTGTGTTGTCTTTATTTAAGCAGAAATGCTGTCCGTTTTCTGATCATTGTTTCCTTTTTTTGCTTTATTTATTTTTTTGCAAGGTAGTATTTCATCATTGCTTCCGATGAGGCAGATACCCCCCGAGCACTCTGGACTAGAGGTAGAAGGCTTTCCAGATCTGAGGATCTTATTGACGGACAACCAGTGTTTGCTTCATTTTCCCCGGTAACAAGATGGAGGGCAGTTAGGCACATATCACCAGTACAACAGTTACCAGTTCAACGGTCGCTATCTGATTCACCTGTGCGTAGTAGGGATCCGTTTTCTGTTTCTACGTCAGAGAGGGAATATACACTTGTTCAGATAGATCAGCACTTTACAGTCAGCATGGAGGAAATGATGCGTCAACTCCAAGAGACCACGCAGGCCATGCTGCGGGATGCTACTTGCCAGGCGGAGGTTACCGCTCGTTAGATAGACATTGTAACCCAGCAGGCAGAATTAAGTGCTAGGCTTCAACAACAACAACAACCGCAGCAAGCTGGAGCATCTTCTTCGCATCCACCCCCACTCCCGCCTAGGGTTCTAACACCAGGGGATACAGTTACCATTCAGGAGAATATGGACATTCCAACAGGGCCAGTTCCACCACCAGTCCTTTCACAGATTTCAAAAGCACCGGCCTTCCCAACAAACATGCCGTTCGAATTTGAGTCCGATCCTACTGCTTTGAAACTCAGTAAGCTTGAAAAGCTGTTTAAGCGAGCTCAGGGAGTTAACTTAATCCCTGATATAGAGGCTGGTTACACAGATTCGGCGGTGACATTGTCGGACAGGTTCAAGATGCCTCACATAGATCGCTTTGACGGCTTGGGCGATCCTATGGTTCATCTGAGGCTGTTTTCTGATATTCTGCGCCCGATGGGCTTGACTAGACTCCAGAAGCTTTTCCTTTTTGGTCGGACCTTGTCGGGTATTGCGGCCATCTGGTACTCCAAACTGGAGGACTCACTGAAAAGAAGTCGGAAGGAGATGGTCAAGGCCTTCATTGCCCAGTATGCTTACAACACCCAAATTGAGGTCACGACTCGTGATCTCGAGACAACCAGGCAAGAGCCGAAAGAGGGCTTTTCTGATTTTGTCACTCGATGGAGGGCCAAGGCCTCCATGATGACAACTCTGCCACCCGAAAAAGATTAGATAAGAATGGTTGTGCGCAACCTGCAACACAAGCTGATGTAGAAAATGATCATCTTACCCCTCCCTACCTTTGCTGATGTGCACGAGATTAGGGTACAGATTGAAGATGCTATGAAGCAAGGTCTGATTAACCAGGAGAAAGAGCAGCCGAAGAGGGCGTTTATACGTGGTTCGAATGCAACTACAAGTAGTAGTGCAGCTACCAGAACTTCTGATGTTAGCATGGTCGCCACCACACCAAAAACAGCTACATCCTTCACCGATGCATCTGGAACCAGCTTTCAACCAGCAAAAAATGCACCCCGGGGTTAGAGGACTTTCTCCCCACTTTATATGTAGTGACCTTGAAGGTCTTGATTAGAAAGGGACATCTGAAGCCCTTGGAACCTCGCCTGCTACCAAACAGCCTCCCTCCAACACATAACCCATCAAAATATTGTGCCTTTCATCAGCAGCACGGTTACGACACTGACCTCTACTTCAGACTGCGTCATGAGATCCAGGATCTCATTGACAACAAGGTGATTGCGCCTCCCGAGATGCCAAATGTCACCACTAACCCTTTCCCACCACATAACAACCCCCTCCTCCACCCAGACAAATAAACCTGATCCAAACCATGGCCATCCCATATGACCCTAGCTTATACATCACTCCCTCCCACCTACCCAAGCCGGCAGTCTTCATCCCCGAAAGCACAGATTTGTGCATGATGAGCACCTCCCTAACCCAGCCCAAACCAGTGGTGGTGACTGTCGAAGACAAGACTGGAGTGACCTTGGAAGAGAATGAGGTTGTTGGTTCAGAACTTGAGGGATCTGAGGGCTTAACGGAGGAAGCATACAACCTGTGTGGTTATATTGTGTCAATAGACCAGGCTAAACCGAGGGTAGAATTACCAACTGGGGCAGAGGTACATGTTGTTTGGGAGGACGAGCCGAGTTAGGGGCTCGATGATCTAGCCGACCTCGAGGAGGATATTAGGGACCTTCAGTTCTTTGACGAGCAGGATCCGAGGGATGTGAGCATCAATTGGTTCGACCTGAATGGAGCAACAGATGCTACAAAGTGGCTCAGTGACCAGCCGGATGTTGTTGAGATGCCTCAATCAGAACAGGATCAGTCAGAAACAAGAACATCTGCGGTGGCCGGAATGGCCGAGAATTTGGAAGAATCGCCAGAGAGCAACCGTGCGAAGAATTTTGCTCGAGACTTGGGCAATTTGTGTACAGTAGGCACTGAACAGGAGGCCGCATTGAAGCGGTTTGAGCAGGAGAAAATCGAGAATGATGACAGGGCTAGAAAAGCCAAGGCACCTGAGGGGACAGAAAGTGTTGAGAACACGGGAACAACTACAGCGAAACCGAACAGTTGTCTGTCAGTTGCCGATGGGATGCGGTGGGAAGACGATGACTTGCGTCTTGTCCATACGGATGAGGACTGGGGTCAGAATCAACCAGACGATACTTGGTATCCCGTGGAGGTCAACCATATGACCCTAAGTGGGCGGTACTTCAAGCCCCCACATTTGGACCAGCCAGAGGCGTCCGGGAAAGACAAGGAAGTGGAAAAACAGAAAGATAAACTGCTAGAGGAGGAGGCTGTACTGAAGCAGCTAAAGAAAATTCAAGCAGACATCTCCATCTGGGGACTGCTTATGGCCTCAAGGGTGTATAGACAAGCCGTCCTTTTAGCCATGGACAAGGCTAAGCTTTCGATTGATACAACGCCCGAGCAGTTGGTAGGGTTGGTTTTCTCGGGTGGAGCTTCACCGACTTTAACCTTCACAGACAAAGAATTACCGCCTAAGGGCTCTGATCATAACAAGCTGTTGTACATCTCTGTGGAGTGTAAGGAAAAATGGATACCGGTTGTTCTAGTTGATACGGGATCTGCAATCAATGTATGTCTGTTGCGAACGACGTATGCTATCGGGTTGAAGCCTGCAGATTTCTCACCAACAACCCAGGTAATCCGGGCTATGATAACACCGGTTGGGAGGTGATGAGGACGGTTCAGATCAAAACTAAGGTTGGCCCGGGGCAGCATGACATTGAGTTTCATGTCTTAGATGTTCCAGCCACCTTCAATCTACTCCTTGGGCGTCCGTGGCTGCACCAGGTGAGAACCGTCTCTTCCACTTTACACCAGATGCTGAAGTACCCCCATGGGAAGGGGGTAACAATTATTTTCGGGAATTCTTCCATACATCTGCCGCCAGAGGTTTCTACACCGGTTTTGGAGATTGAACACAGCGTGAAGGATGTCTTTCTGTCGGGATTCACGTTGGCTGAGGCTTGGGTAGTACAGGACTTGCTGGCTGTTGATGAGGGACTGTATGTCAGTGCGCAATCTGTTTACCTCATGAACAAGCTTCAACACATGCCCGGAATGGGACTAGGACGGAGTGGCCGGAAGGGTGTCGCCGCATTGGCCGAAGTGCCACACAACCCTTATACCTTTGGTTTAGGTTACTTGCCTACGAAAGAGGATTGGGCAAGGAAAGGAAGGGAAATGGTCGGAAGAGCCAAGGCTAAGCAAGCCGGGAAGCACTATGAGTTGGCGCACAGACCTATCCAAGGAACCATGAATGGATGCTTTGTCCCGGAGGGGGAAGATTTCTCATTTTGCAGCTTTCCAGAGCCATGGTTAAATTCAGAGAAATGACGCTTACCCGGCTTCGAGATCTTTTTTGACCTTTAGTTGTCAGGGGATGAAGTTGCAGAAGAGCAGACTGACACACCAGTTGAGACTGAGCAGTGCAAGGAGGATGAGTCCGAGGGCACAGAAATTGAGATAGGGGTAGCGCTGGCCTGTGTCCTCTTAGATCCTTAGATCATGCCGAAGTGCTTGGAGGATGATTTCTCTGTTTCCATGATTGGGGATCAAACGGCTGCGGACCCTTATTCTAGCATTCTGGATGCATCTATCCCACCATCCCTCGTCTGGCAATACGAGGAAGGCTTTTTGTCAAGCAGTTTTGAGTCTAGTAGCGAACCAGAATCTGATTCCACAGAGTCCGTGGAGTCGAAATTAGATTCTAGTTCGTTTGAGTCAGAGTTCGATATTCTTGGGGTTGATAACCCGGATGCTATTGTTAAGTCCAGGTCATCTTTTTCATTTTCCTTTGAGTCTATTGTAGTCGAAGGATCCGACGAACTGGATATTGTTAATGAGAATGGTTTAGCTGTGGCTTTTGAGTACTTTTCTGTGCCTTTAGCTTATTGCATTAATCAGGATTTTCAAAACTTTGATGAAAATGACGTGGAAGAAATTCCTTTGATTTTGAAAAATTTGATTGATCAAGAGTAGGAGAGGTTTGTAAAACCTTTGGTTAATGAAATCACCTTAATTAATGTTGGTACTAAGAAGGACCCGCGGTTGGTCCAGATCGGGTCCACGTTGTCTTCGGAGAAACGCGAGTGCTTAGTCGCTTTATTAAAAGATTTCAGAGATGTTTTCGCGTGGTCCTACGAAGACATGCCTGGAATCGATCCTGAGATTGTGCAGCACCGGATCCCTCTTGACCCAGAGGCCCGACCTGTTAAGCAGATGCTCTGAAGGATCCGCTCGGACTGGGCTCTAAAAATCAAAGAATAGGTCACTAAGAAGATTGACGCAGGGTTCCTGTTAGTATCTGAATATCCTACTTGGTTGGCCAACATTGTTCCGGTGCCGAAGAAAGACGGCAGAATTCGGGTATGTGTGGACTTTAGAGATCTGAACAAAGCCAGTCTGAAGGACGACTTTCCTCTGCCGCATATCGACGAATTAGTGGACTTCACCGCTAGGCATGCCCTGCTCTTGTTCATGGATGGGTTTTCAGGCTACAATCAGATTATGATGGCACCCAAAGATAGGGAGAAAACTGCTTTCACTACCCCGTGGGGAACTTACTATTATAGGGTGATGCCATTTGGTTTGAAGAACGCTGGGGCTATATATCAACAGGCTGCAACCACAATCTTGCACGACATGATCCACAAAAAGGTTGAGGTGTACGTGGACAGCATGATTGTCAAGTTCAAGGAAAGAGAGGGCCACTACACTGCCTTGAAGAAATTTTTCCAATGGATCAGGGAGTATCGGTTGCGATTGAATCCTCAGAAATGTACTTTTGGCGGTACAGCAGGGAAAATGCTAGGGTTCTTGATCACACAAAGGGGTATCAAGGTCGATCCCTCCAAAATCAAGGCCATCTTAGAAATGCCACCATCAATGACTGAAAAGGAGGTGCGAGGCTTTCTGGGTAAAGTACAATTCATAAGACGGTTTATTGCAAAATTAACCTTGACTTGTGAACCATTGTTTGGTCTTTTGAAGAAGAAAAGAAGTTCCAATGGGATGACCGATGCCAAGTTGCTTTTGAACAAATCAAGCAGTATCTACAGAACCCACCTATGTTGTCGCCGCCAGAGCCGGGGAAACCGTTGATTCTGTACCTATAAGTGACCGACACGACAATGGACTGCTTGCTTGCGTAGGAATCTGAGGATAAGGTGGAGAAGGCTATCTACTACCTGAGCAAGAAAATGCTGGAATACGAGACCCGCTACACTTCGCTAGAGAAGGCTTGTCTAGCCTTGGTATAGGCTACCAGAAAGTTAAGGCACTACCTGTTAGCTCACTCTGTAATTCTGGTTTCGAGATTAGATCCCATCAAATATCTCTTTGAGAAACCAGCACTTATGGGTAGGCTAGCTCGTTGGTTGCTTCTTCTCTCTGAATTTGATTTGAAGAACATGACACGTAAGTTTGTGAAAGGGAGAGCAGTAGCAGAGTTCCTAGCCGATCAACCAGTGTAGGGAGATGAAGCAGTAGAATACCTGTTCCCGGACGAGGCCATTCTGCAGCTTGAAGAAGAGATTTGGAGTATGTACTTTGTCGGAGCGTCTAATCAGTATGGGTATGGGATAGGGATGTTGCTGATAGCACCCGACAATTCCCACATTGTCACGACCCCATTTCGCCCCTAGTAGAATGGTGCCGTGATGGCCAGTAATCCGAGATTACCAAAGGCCAATTGACAAAGGTTTACATACAATCAGAGTATACATATGGGGCTTACATGTGCGAAAGCAATAAATTTAAAACTAGGTAGTCCATAAGAGCTATGCATAGATCAAATGAAATGGCATACATCTTAACACAGTTCGCAACTTGGATACAAATAAAATAAAGTACATAGTACATCTTGATCAAAAGGTTTCTCAAGCCGACATATACAAAAGACATAACCAAAAGCTAAGAAGCATAATCTTCAAGATGCTAGCAAAACATGATTCCAAAACATCTTGCAAAACACATCTAGGCATCTCTGCCTTCTTGCTCGTCACCTACATATATATATATATATATAGAGAGGGTGAGCTTGGATACTCAGTGAATGATATTAGTAATAAAGGGTTAAATGAATGATATCCGAGATCTTTATCAAAACAACACATATCATAGTTTGTACAAAATCAAGGGATGCACCAAGTTCATCTATCAAGTCTTTCAAAGCTTCAAGGGATGCTTACTAGCATCAATATAATACAAGGGATGACATTCCTGACAAAACAAGGGAATAATCGACCCGGAATCGATTAGACAAACCCACCCGCACAAGGCCGTCGGTGGCAAGGGAGATATCTCAAACAAGGGTACTAGTTGCAATATAGTCCCCTAGCACTAAGGACTTTCTAAGAATGTCATCAAAACAAGATAATACTTGATACAAAACTAGGGATAATCATTCATATTCGAATAAACACTTTTCCAAAGCAAAGTTTTTATCAAAATATTAGAACATAGCTTTATCAAAAATACCACTCACATAGCTCTTTGGGTGTGGGGATTACAAGCAAGGATCCAAGGCCTACAAGTACATAATAAATCCTATTGAATTCATTTCAACGAGAGAAGAAGAGATGCTCGAAGATGGACGTGGAATGCATTTTTAAAACAAGCTTTGCATGAGTGTAAATGATCACGACATTTCTTTCAAAACTAAGTCAAGACAAAGCAAACAGGTGCTAGGAGTTAAAACACTGTTTTCTTATCTCGGAAAAACATGCTGGGTACCAACCAGGTCTTGGCTGAGGTCCCACACCTCTTGGCCGAGGTATGGTCCCGATGACCACATTCAGGGAAACAGAGTCTGGAAATTCTGGGTTTCTTTTTGAAGAACATTAAGGATAAGAACATGAAGAACATGAATGCTAATATCATAACTTTTTTATTCAAAATCTGAGATTTCATGAGATGAGTTCGAAAACATGGACCTGGGTGCCCATACTTGAAGATCTTAAGAAAACAAACACAAAAACATGGATCTTGATACAAACTTTCGGATCAAAACATGGTTTTTCTTCAAGAACACATGAACATCATTTTCTCTTTCTAAAACAAACTTTAAATCAATGCATGGCTCATGAATCATGCTGGATCATGCAATGTGGTTGGATAAATATAAAGAACAACACGGGTAGATCAAGAATCTAACCTCAAAACACTGATCAAACGGTTCGAACTCTAAAGATCAATCTTGGAAATCCAATCTCACTCTAAGAACTCTTCCTCCTCTCTTCCTAGAGCTTCTCTCTCTACCATGCAAAAGATATAACACACAATGATATGTTTTCTCTACTGTCGGTTGACTTAACCCTCTGTTGGGACACGTGGCAACGACTGGTTGGTTCTGCCCAAAAAGGTGACAGAATGACAAGACATGAGTATGACAAGGTGTGTACAAGAAGTAAGGTGACAAGGGCACTCTAACAAGGCAATGACCTCGGGTCAAGACATAGGCTTCGGCAAGTAAGGTCTTTGTGATCTCGGCTAGGAAGGATAACACTTGGCCCAGCTGTGCCACATCTCGGCCTAGATGTGCCATACCTCGGTCTAGGTCATACCAGTCCAGGAACAAGATCACTAGGTGCAAGGATCAAGGATGTTGGATGCCTAGATGATAACATCTGGGCCAAGATGCCAAAGTGAAGGTGGAGGTCAACTAAAGCGGTTCCAAGATGGTCCTAGGTGTAAGAGGTTCAAAGGTGTGACCTAGGCTTAAGATGATCTCGGCTTAACACACACTAAGCAAGGAACAAAGCATGCAAGTAACACTCAGTTCGAACAAATCAAGGTCTGCAATTGCAAGTTTAATCAAGACAAAGAACATGCAGATGCATGTGAGCATGACTAAGAAAAAGTGAAGGTTGTTACATCCTACCCCCCTTAAAGAAGTTTGGTCCCCAAACTTAAGTTATCTTGTTCCACAAACAACTTCGGATGTCGAATTTTCATTTCTTCTTCCATTTCCCATGTAGCATCCTTGCCATAATGCTCTTTCCATTCAACCTTCACCATCGGTATCGACTTGTTCCTCAGCTGTTTTACTTGTCTATCAAGAATTCTCATCGGCTTCTCCTCGTAGCCCAAATCTTCACAACCACGATTCCGGAATGATCAATCACATGCAGTGGATCCCGAATATACTTCCTCAGCATCGAGATATGAAACACATTATGGACTTGACTTAGTTCTGGCGGCAAAGCAAGTCTGTAAGCAACAGGGTTAACTTTCTCAAGAATTTCAAACGGTCCAATATAACGAGGTGCTAACTTACCTTTCCTTCCAAATCTTGAAACTCCCTTCATCGGCAAAATCTTCAGGAATACATGGTCCCCAACTTCGAATTCTAACTCTCTTCTCCTCTGGTCGGCGTACCTTTTTTGTCGACTTTGAGCAGTTCAAATTCTTTGCTGGATAAGTTTAATCTTCTCAGTTGTCACTTGAACTAGTTCGGGGCCAATCAGGGCTTTGTCTCACATCTCGGTCCAACATATCGGCGATCTGCACTTCGTTCCATACAGGTCTTCATACGGCGCCATGTCAATGCTAGCTTGATAACTATTGTTGTAAGCGAATTCCACCAACGGCAAATGCACTTCCCAACTTCCCTTAAAGTCCAATACACATAGTCTAAGCATATCTTCAACTGTCTGAATTGTTCTCTCTGTTTGCCCATTGGTCTGGGGATGAAAAGCTGTGCTGAACCTCAACTCTGCTCCCAAAGCTCTTTGTAGACTCTGCCAAAATCTAGAAATAAACTTCGGATCTCGGTCTGAAACAATGGACATCGGCACTCCATGAAGTCTCACAATCTCGTTCATATACAATGAAGCAAGTCGATCCGCATTAAATGTAGTCTTGACAGGCAAGAAGTGTGCTGACTTAGTTAATCTATCAATGATAACCCAAATCGAATCCATACCTTTTTGTGTCTTCGGAAAACCAACCACAAAATCCATGGAGATGTGTTCCCATTTCCACTCAGGAATTGACAAAGGTTGAAGAAGTCCTGCCGGCCTCTGATGCTCTGCTTTTACTTGTTGACAATATAAACACTAGGATATAAACTTGGCTATTTCTCTTTTCATATTTGGCCACCAAAAATTTTGCTTCACATCTTGGTACATCTTGGTATTTCCCGGATAAACGGCAAATTTGGAACCATGGGATTCCTGCAAAATTCTCCTTTTCAACTCCGGGACGTCGGCCACGCACAATCTCCCTTCAAACATAAGTACCTGATTCTCCATGGTATACCCCGACCTCGGCTTGGTGACAAGCTCATCAATTACCTTCTTGAAGAATTCATCCTCCCTCTGTCTTGTCTTTACTTCCTCCATAATAGTCGGTTCCACTGAAATCATTGCCAAACATGCCAAATTCCCAACTAACTTCATGCTCAACGCGTCGGCCACTGAGTTTGCTTTACCCAGATGGTACTGAATCTGCATATCATAGTCTTTCAATAACTCAAGCCATCTGCTCTGCCTCATGTTCAATTCCTTTTGAGTGAACAAGTACTTTAGGCTCTTGTGATCTGTGAAAACTTGGCAAGATGCTCCATACAAGTAATGGCGCCAAATTTTTAAGGCAAATACCATGGCTGCTAGTTCCAAATCGTGGGTAGGATAATTCTTTTCATGGGGTTTTAACTGGCGAGATGCATATGTTATAACCTTACCCCCTTGCATTAATACACAACCCAAACCCTTATGTGAAGCATCACTATAAATCTAAAATTCCTCATTACCTGATGATAGTACAAGAACTGGTGCTGTAACTAACCTCGTCTTGAGTTCTTGGAAGGCTGATTCTCTACCCTCAGTCCATTCATATGTCACTC
Organism: Camellia sinensis; assembly: GCF_055761805.1. Taxonomy (NCBI): domain Eukaryota; kingdom Viridiplantae; phylum Streptophyta; class Magnoliopsida; order Ericales; family Theaceae; genus Camellia; species Camellia sinensis. The sequence goes on from NC_138961.1 coordinate 41,712,191, forward strand.
CCTTTTGAGTGAATTGTGTCAATGGCACTGCAATCTTCGAGAAATCCTTCACAAATTTTCTATAATAACCTGCCAAACCAAGAAAACTACGAACCTCGGACACATTAGTTGGTGTCGGCCAATTCACAATGGCTTCAATTTTGCTAGGATCAACTGAAATACCTTCTTCATTAATCACATGTCCCAAAAATGAAATGGTAGAAGCCAAAACTCACACTTGCTAAGCTTGGCATACAACTTCCTGTCTCTCAAAATCTGTAAGGCAAGTCTCAAATGTTTCTCATGCTCAGCTTCACTCTTGAAATAGATCAATATATCGTCGATGAAAACGACCACAAACTCATCTAGGTTTAAAGACTCTATTCATCAAATCCATGAATGCTGCAGGAGCATTAGTCACTCCAAAAGGCATTACCAAAAATTCGTAGTGCCCATATCTTGTCCGAAAAGCAGTCTTCTCAACATCCTCGGCTTTAACCTTGAGCTGATGGTAGCCCGACCAGAGATCAATTTTTGAAAACACTCGTGCTCCTTGTAGTTGATCAAGCAAATCATCGATCCTCGGCAATGGGTACTTATTCTTAATGGTAACCTTGTTCAGTTCTCGATAACCAATACAAAGACGAAGCGTACCATCCTTTTTCTTCATAAATAGAACTGGTGCTCCCCAAGGTGAAGTGCTCGGCCTAATAAAGCCCTTATCTAACGACTCTTGTAATTGCAGCTTCTCTCGGCTGGGGCCATTCTATAGGGTGTTTTGGAGATAGGCTGGGTTCCCGACATAACGTCAACAGTAAATTCTACTTCTCCATCGACTAAGTGGCCAGGCAAGTCACTTGGAAAGACATCGGGGAATTCATTAACAATTGGGATATCGGCCATTTTGACGTTTCCATTCGAATTACTTAGTACACTACACAGATAACCTCGACACCCTTTTTGGATTAACTTATAAGCTTTCATGGACGTGATCAGGTAAGGTGGGGATACTACTCATTTACCCTGAAACGTAACCTCGGCTTGGTTTGAGGGTTTCAATGTGACACTTTTGGAAACACAATTAATGAATGCATGATTTGCTACTAACCAATCCATTCCCAATATACCATTAAAATGAGGTATGTCCAACGACATCAAATCAACTAATAATTCAATATTCTCAATCACAACAACATATGCTCTATAAATGGATGCAACAGTCATAGTTCTTCTAGACGGAGTAGACACAAATAACACATAACCAAGGGGTTCTAGATCTCTATTTAACTTCTTGGCAAACTTAGTAGATACGAATGAATATGTAGAACCCGAATCAATCAATATGTATGCATCTTGCGAGCAAATTGGAAGTATACCTGACACTACTGTCTCGGCACTCTAAGTGTCTCCTGGCACTAATGCAAAGACCCTGCCCTACCTCATTTGTCCTTTTCCGACGTTGCCTTTTGGTGCAAAACCCGAGGCACTCTAGTTCTTCTTACTATCATTAGCCTTGGTCTTGGGACAGTCTTTAACACGATGCCCCATCTCTCCGCATTCAAAACAAGCTCCAGACGCCCATCGACATGCTCCAAAATGTGGCTTCCCAAAACTGTAACACGTCGGCTTAGTACCACTTTCCTACCTTGATTTGTTCGAACTGCCCATATTTACCCTCTTCTTGGCATCAAACGATCCTCGACGATTGTCATAATTCTGCCTCTTCCTTTGAGTCTCTCCTGAACTCTGATATCTGTTCAAGTTAGCCTCTGCCAAAATGGCCTTGTCTAGTACTCCGGCATAGGTCGGCATGTTGAGCATATTAACTCGATCTTGTATTGGTCCACGAAGTCCACTCTCAAACTTCCTAGCTTTTCTATATTCGTTATTGACCATTTGAGGTGCATATCTAGCCAACTTGGTGAAAGCACGGTCATATTCAACCACTATTCTGTTACCTTGCGTCAAAGTCTGGAATTCAGTGGTCTTGCGATCTTGGACACTAAGGGGGAAATACTTGTCATAAAATAACTCCAAAAATCAAGCCCAAGTCAAACCCAGATTACCTTCTCGGACCATCATCCACCATCTACGAGCGCCGTTATCCAATGTGAATGCTGCCAATGACACCTTCTCAGCGTCGGTGCTAGGAAAAACCTCGAACAACTTCTCCATTTCTAAAACCCACGCTTCAGCTTTCAACGACTCTATGCCTCCATTGAATTTTGGTGGATTAATCTTCTTGAATTCTTTAATCAAAGTCAATGTGCCATCCCTATACAAAGCTGGCTGCGGAGGCACTTGTGGTACTGGGGGAGGTGGAGGTGGAACTGCATCTCGGCCGTTTGTCTGCTCGGCCTGAGTAGAGGTTGTATTGGTGTTCTGTTGCCTTTTTCGCCTCAACTCATGGGCCAAACCCTCTACCATTCTTTCTAATCTGTCCAACCTGTTGTAGACACCCCATTTTTGACTGCCCTTAAGACTTGGGCGCTACTGATGGTTTACTCGGTGATGAAGGTGTGCAGGGCAAAGGTTCAGTTTCTTCGGCAAGGAGAGAGGGTCAAATCTCAACTTCATACCCCTTTTGGACCAAAACAATCTTGATCGAAAGATTTTAGATTTTGAAACCCTCTCTTTCAAAATGTTTTAAAAATAAAGTTCCTACGATGTTCCGACGCTCGCATTTCATTAAATGTTGCGCTTTTCGGTAAACCGAGCAAGGATGAAGTGGAAATGACTGAAAGAGAGTTGAAATCTTTGAAAATTTTTTCAAAACACCTTGTTTAGGGGTTTGGAGTTGAGGAAAATTGGAGAAGAGGGAAGAAACCAAGTTGAAGAAGAAAATGGGCATGTACCGCTAAGGGAGAAAGTCGAGCGGTCCTCGCTAAATCAGGCTTAGCTGTCTATACGTTTGAATTTAAGCTATGAGTATACCACCGTTGGAAAGAAGACTTTCGGGGCTTCATTTTACGCTCAAGAATCTCCTAAAGCCAAGTCCGGACGGGGGATATATAGTTAGTTGAAGTAGGGCATCAATCTGGTTGGACCGAATCTGCGCAGCTTCACCAAAACAAGCATAACTTTTTGCACAGTTGGAATTTTAATGCAAGGATAGCGCCATTGGAAAGCTAACTTCTGGGGCTTCATCAAAGGGGATGGCCGACAACCTTAGACCTTTTGAACTGGTCGGCCGACCAGGTTAAGTGGTCGGCCGACCACTTGAACTGGTCGGCCAGCTCTCTCCAGCTTCGTCTCTGTGAGTTGGTTCCAGTTGTGCCAGCTGGAGGGCACAGACTGGATCCTCCATACACGTGTGTGGAGGATCTTTGGCCTTGCTTCTTGGCTTCTTGGAGAAGTTTTGGTCTCCTTGGTCTATAAAGGAAGCCCTCCCTCTTCATTGCAAGGGTTCAGATTTTGGTGAAGGCTCATAGATACATCCCTCTTTGTATCTCTCCCTTTGAGCCCTAAAAGAGTGAGCTCTTGACCCCTTTGCATACCATCTCCTAACCTAACCCCTCCACCATCACTCTAAGCATCTTGGAGGTCATTTTCAGAGGCTAAGGGACTGGTTTTTGGGTCCAGAGGTTGCTGGTTCTCGCTCTGCCACAAGGGTAACCATTTTCTTCCTTTTTGAGCATCATTTTGATCCTTATTTTAGCCATACTTTCAACCATATTTGAGCTTTGTTGTAAAATGAAAAAATTCTTATTTTGAGCTTCTTAACAAGTTTGTTTGAGGTCATTTTTCTTTTGGGGTCATCTACCCCCTTGCATGCTTGTTTTCATCTTGTTTTGAGCCATGCATTAAGGCCTTTGAAGTGAGCTTTGTTTGGCCTTCTAGCCATTGAAATCCAATGGATTTTCAGTGGCTAGCATACTATTTTGAGCCCCAAAATCAGAGAGGGGTGACCCTCTCACCCCTTGTCTTGTTTACTAGCATTGTTGGCCTAACAAAGGGGCCCATATTTACACACTTCTTGAGCATGTTTCAGGCCATTTTTGGTGGGTTTTAGGACCTGCATGACCTCTGTCCAGAGGTGGTTTTTCCATATTAGGTGTCCCTCTTGCATGTGTAGAGTAACCCTCTTCATGGCCTTTCAAAGGACCCTTTACTTGCATGCTTCCTAGCCTCATTTCTGGCCCTTTTCAGTGAGTTTTAGGGCCTTCATAACCTCTATCCAGAGGTAGTTTTTCCATTTTGGATGTCCATCTCGCACGTGTAGAATAACCCTCTTTTGGGCCTTTCAAAGGAACATATCATCCTTGCATGCATTGACCATGTTTTCATGAGTTTTTGGGCATTATTTGGCATGGCATACTTCTGAATTTTGTTGATTTGGCAACCTCTTGATTGCCTCACATACTTGTAGTGCAAATCCTCTTTACTAGTTTACATTGCATGCTATGTTGGCCCTTGATTTTAGCACTTTTTGGCCATGCCTTAAACTGATTTTGTGCATGCTTTGGACTGCCTTAGCTCTATTTTTAGGTCTCATGGTCGAACGATGCTTGGTTTGCATGCTTGTAGTACAATATCCATGCCTAGCTTTGAGTTTTGAGGCCTATTGCATGCATATACTGAGGTGTTTTCATGTTTTGGGGCCATTGCACATCATATTTCAGAGCTTATATGTATGCCATATTCCCATGATTTTCACTTTTTAAGTGCATTTGAGAGTTGTACTTGTATGCCTCATTTACCGACCATTACATGAGCTTCATTTGGATTCATTTCGAGCCATCTTTTTAGACCACTTTCCCACTGTCTTGGACCTACCTAAGGTCTGTTTGGGGGTGGTTTGGTCATTTGTGCGTCACTTTGTATATCTATAGTGTAATCCACTCCACTAGTTTCAGTATCCGGGTCATCTAGCACGCATTATGTGAGGTGTTTGCATGTTTCGAGACCATCTTTTATGCCATTTCAGAGCTGGATCATGTGCCATTCTATGCCATATTTCATCCTTTGCCATGCTTTGTTAGAGTTGCATGTTGTGCCTTAGGATCGGTCCATTGCATTCGTGCATGTTTGCATGTATTTCAGTTGTCTCGTTGTCATCACATGGCCACTGATTTGAGTGTGGCTGAGGTCCACTCATATTGGTTTAAGTCCACCTTGCATTGTGTATGCCATTTGGTTCATGATTGTTGCATGTTTGACCATCGCATTGTGTATGCTTTGATTATGCCTTTATGTATGTCCATCTTCGTACGTGTGCATTGTGCATGCCATATAGCTCATGTGTATTGTGTATTGTGTATGCCATATAACTCATGTGTATTGCGTATGCTAAGTTGCATGTGTGCATATCATCCCTTGCACGCCAGCATGATTAGGTTGCATTGCATTTAGGGTTGCATGTTAGTCGCATTGTGTATGCCATCTCATTGCATTGTGTTTGGAGTAGGGTTAGTCCAAACACGGGAAACGAGGGGCGTTTCGTACTCAAAGTGGCGAAACGTGTCTCAATTTTCGATCGCCGACACTCCGGATTACCCATGATGGAGTTTAGGCCTTGTTGTGTTATATGTGCATTCATTTTACATCGAGTCGTGCAATCCGACTCCTCGGCCATCATGCATTGAAATAAGTGATTGATGGCACGAGGATCGAGGACTACACTCCCTAGAGCTTGTGCAATGACGAGGAGAGTGGTCGAGCACACATTTGTTGAAATTAGCTTGCCATGCTTCCCTATTGTTTTGTGTTGCAGAAAACCAGAATCCAGGGGCAGGAAGTGGTCGGCCGACCAGGTTTTCTGGCAGGCCGACCACCCTTTTTGGTCTCCACCACAAATGGGTGGTCGGCAGGTGGTCTCCCATGTCATTGGTTGGTCAGCAGCCTTGCCACAACTTCCCAGAGTGGAGTTTCAGCCTTTTGGAGCTTCGTGCAAGTTTCTGAAATAAATTGCACACAAAGGCAAGATAAAGCATCGCGATGGATTTCCCGACGAGGCGACTCTAGCATGCATTCATCCATTGTCATCCAAAACTGAGCTGAGGCAATCACATTCATTTAGTTTACATGCTTACTTAGCTAGTTTGTTAATTAGTTAATGTCTAGTGATAATTAGCTGTAGTTCATTATTCATCTTGTTTTGTATTATTCGGATCCTCCGAGGAGGGCAATATTGCAATAAGTGTGCATGTGTGTGATGTATGTCTTCCAACCCCACGTCTTTCTCCCTTTCATTTACTAGCTTTTGATGGTTAGTTTAGGGCATGTTTCAATTAGCATACTTATGCTCGCATGTTTGCATCATTCATCTGTATTGCATGCACCAGGCTCGGCGCATCATGCTAACTGCATTGTATTTCAATTCCAAGTTAAATACACGTTATCTATTGCATTTCATATGCCATGTTTAGAATAGCTGAGCCTATCCTAGTTGCATTTTTGTATGTGTTGCATTAGTCATCTTAACATGAACTAGAATCATGCATTGATTACTAACTAGTTTCTGTTATGGCTCGGAGTACTCGGTAAGTATTTATGCTTTAGCATCCTTGCATGTGTGTGAGTGACTGCCAAGATAGCATGCTTACCATGAGGCTATGTGCTTATGTGATATACTTACCTGAATGCCTATGGGTGAAGGTTGGGTTGCTTGAGTTGGAATAATTCGTCGAAACCCGTGTTTTAGCCTACTTGCGAGTAGCAAACTTCAATCCATTTTCGAAACAAACGGATATGCGATGCTTTGTTCCAACTTAGGCAATCCAGTCTATACTTGTTTTTGTTGTGCGCATCACATAGTAATTCTAGGCTAATAAACCGAAATAAGAGCACATGTGTTTTCAAAACTTGATATCATGGTTAGTAGAGGCAGATCTTTGATCGGGCGAGCGGGGGTGCTCACGAAGTGACCTTCCCCAATCGTACCCAAGTTCCCGAGCCGAGGCAACTTTGGTGATGACGGACACGTGGCCATAGGCACAAGTCAGGGTTTCCTAAATTCCCCCAAAATAAAATATTTAGGTGGTGACTCTGTATCTGGCAAAGTAGTCCATGTTTGGCACTTCTTTCTAAAAATCAGTTTTTCAAAACGATTTGTCGGATTTGGACTCTTTGATGATTCATCGGTCTTGCATTGCACTCTGCGAGATTAGATATAGGACTGTGACAATTGAGTCCGAGTTGTAGTGAGCCCAAATGATCAAAACAGGATTTCTTCCCGGAACGTTCGGGGATGCCTACAGTTTCTGGCGACTCTGCTGGGGATTTATAGAACTTGACTCGAACTCATGATATCTTGTTTTGATTACACTTATGTGTTTATTTGCATTGCATTTGCATTGGTGCACCTAGGACACCGTGTTTGCCATCTGCTATTCCTGAACGGTTTGCCGGAGGCTCGCTTTGAGAAGCATGCCGTAAGGCTGACCGGTTACGGGCTCTGCCATGATGGGAATACAAATCCCAGTTTTTATCGGGGCACCCTTTTTGACCATTCGACCTAGTGTATATCGGAAGCCGTAGTAACCATTCCAGACTAGGACAGGTTGCTTACCCGATTGTAGGTTGTTTGAAACCGCTGCGTGCGTAGTGAAACTCTAACTCTTGACAAAATAGGACAGGGAAACCCTACCCCACCATAGGGGTGTTTTGGCTCTCATTTGCTTGTTATGTGCTTTTAGAGTGTGCCGCTACAAGGAATGCATGTATCAGTTTGCAAGTCTGGGTATCAGGCCTGAGGGCATCAGTATTTTGGGGGGATCATTTTTACCCGAAGGTATCAGTTTACAGGCAGAGTTTTGGGTAGAATTCAGTAGAGAGCACAGTCGTTCAGCTATGTTTATACCTGTTCTGGTGAAATCAAGTTGAGATGTTGTCTGTTTTCTCTTTTGAAGGGTAGTGTAGACACCCCATTTTTGACCGACCTTAAGACTCAGATGTCATCAATTGAGCGCTCGGTGTTCGCGCATATTGTGCTCGTCCTGAGGTCACGAAGTCTCGGCTGAGAGCCTTGCCTCCGGACTTCGGGACTTTTTGTGTTTCGCCTCGGTTTGCGAACCCGTTTTTGTTTTCTCTTCCCGAAGGGAGGGAGAGGTCTTGTAGACCATCTCTCAGTGTCCGTAGGCTACTTTTCGTGGTCATAGACCACTGTTCCCGTTTGGAGACCAGTTTTCGATTATCGGAGCCGTTGGCCGTGTGCCACAGTTCGGGACCGCTTAACTACCTCTGTTTGCTCCAGTTTTTGGCACACACCTTGTTTCCTCTCTTTAGAGGGATACTATGGCCCGGGAGACCACCTTCTTGGTCGCACGCCACCTTTTATGCTTAATAGTCAACTTTCGGGGCACCCGGCTGCGCGTTTTGGCCCCCGAACCCTCGTTTTGCATCCGTCTTGGTTCATTTTTGGCGTAGACCCTAGTTTCATTGTTAGGAAGGTGGCACAGGGGTGGGAGACCACCTTTTCTTCTTGGAGACCACCTTTCCCCGGTCGGCCAATTTTTCTTGACAGGTAGGTGGTCTCCCTCACTTTTGAGCCACATTTTCTGGTCTCCTATACCACCACTAAGTTGCTTTAACCTGGGAGACCACCAATCAGGGCTGCCGACCAACTTTTGATGATTGACCCTTTTGAACTTGGTCGGTCGACCAGGGCAAGAGGTCGGCCGACTACCTGAACTGGTCGGCCAGCTTTCTCCTTTTTTGTCTCACTGAGTGTTAGCCAGCTGTGCCAGCTGGAAGCCTCAGAATTGATCCTCCATATGGGGGATCTTTAAGCTTGGTTTAAAGCTTCTTAGGAATCTTTAGCCCCTCTCCTCTATAAAGGAAGAGGTCCTCTTCCATTGCAAAGGTTCAGACTTTGCTTCTAAGGCATACAATATGCACCTCTCTATATCTCTCTCTTTGGTGCTCAAATACTCCATAGTTCTTGGCCCATTGCACACCAACCCTTAGCTTAACCCTTCCACCATCCATCCAAGCACCTTGGAGCTAGTTTTCAGAGGTTGAAGGTTTACTACTTTGGTCCAGAAGCTGCTGGAGGTCTTCTCTACAAGGGTAACAATCATTTCCCCCTTTTAAGCACTATTTTGCTTCACATCTTAGCTCCATTTTCAAGAACATTTGGGCTTTTTCATAAACAGAAAAAAGTCTTGTTTTGAGCTCCTCTTGAAGTTTGTTTAAGGTCATTTTTCTGTTGGGGGTCATCTACCCCCTTGCATGCTTGTTTTCACCTTATTTTGAGCCATGCATCTAGGCCTTTGAAGTGAGCTTCATTTGGCCTTATAGCCACTGAAATGAAGTGGATTTTCAGTGGCTAGCATACTATTTTGAGTGCCAAAATTAGAGAGGGGTGACCCTCTCACCCCTTGTCTTGTTTAATAGCATTGTTAGCCTAACAAAGGGGCCTATATTTGCACACTTCTTGAGCTTGTTTAGACCATTTTTGATGAGTTTTAGGACGTGCATGAACTCTGTCCAGAATTTTTTTTGCCATATTAGGTGTCCCTCTTGCATGTGTAGAGTAACCCTTTTCATAGCCTTTCAAAGGAGCCTTTGCTTGCATGCTTCCTAGCTTCATTTCAAGCCCTTTTCAGTGAGTTTTAGGGCCTTCATAACCTCTGTCCAGAGGTGGTTTTGCCACTTTTGATGTCTATCTTGCATGTGTAGAGTAACCCCTTGTATAGCCTTTCAAAGGAGCACATCATTCTAGCATGTGTTGACTGAGTTCCAGTGGATTTTAGGTCATATTTTGGCATGCCTTGTTTCTATTTTTGGCTAGTTTGGTAATCCTTCACATGCTTCGTATAGTTGAAGTGTAAGTCATGGTTCACTAGCTTGTTTTGCGTGATGTTTTGGCTGCCTTTCCTAGGATATTTTCACCTTGCCTTAAACTGATTTTGTGCATATTTTGGACTGCCTTAGCTCTATTTTTGGGTCTCATGGTCGAATGATGCTTGTTTTGCATGCCTATAGTTCAATATCCATGCTTAACTTTGAGTTTTGAGGTCCATCACATGCATATACTGAGGTGTTTTCATGTTTTGGGGCCATTGCACATCATATTTCAGAGCCTATATGCATGCCATATTCCCATGATTTTCACTCTTTAAGTGCATTAGAGAGTCGGGCTTGTATACCTTATTTACCGACCATTGCATGGGCTTCATTTGAATGCATTTTGAGCCATCGTTTTAGACCAATTTCCCACTATCTTGGACCTACCTAGGGTCTATTTGGGGTTGGTTTTGCCATTTGTGCATTGCTTTGTGTACCTCTAGTGTAACGCACTTCACTAGTTTCGGTACTCGGGCTATCTAGCATGCATCGGGTGAAGTGTTTGCATGATTCGGGACCATTGTGCATCATATTTCAGAGTTGGATCATGTGCCATTCTATGCCATATTTCACCCTTTGCCATGCTTTGTTAGAGTTGCATGTTGTGCCTTAGGATCGGTTCTTTGCATTCGTGCATGTTTGCATGTATTTCGGTTGTCTCATTTTCATCATATGGCCACTGATTTGAGTGTGGCTGAGGTCCACTCATATTGGTTTAAGTCCATCTTCCATTGTGTATGCCATTTGGTTCATGTTGTTGCATGTTTGACCATCGCATTGTGTATGCTTTGATTATGCCTTTGTGTATGTCCATCTTCGTATGTGTGCATTGTGTATGCCATATAGCTCATGTGCATTGAGTATGCCATTATAGTTTCATAGCATTGCGTATGCTAATTGCATGCGTGCATATCATCCCTCGCATGCCAGCACGATTTGGTTGCATTGCATTTGGGGTTGCATGTTAGCCGCATTGTGTACGCCATCTCATTGCATTGTGTTTGGAGTAGGGTTAGTCCAAACACGGGAAACGAGGGACATTTCGTACTCAAAGTGATGAAACGTGTCTCAATTCCCAGTCGCCGACACTCCGAATTACCCATGATGGAGTTTGGGCCTTGTTGTGTTTATATGTGCATTCATTTCATATTGAGTCATGCAATTCGACTCCTCAGCCATCATGCATCGAGATGCGTGATTGGTGGCACGAGGATTGAGGTCTACACTCCCTAGAGCTTGTGCAATGACAGGGAGAGTAGTCGTGCATACATATGTGAAAATGCTTTGCCATGCCCCTTTCTTGTTCTCTGTTGCAGCAAACCGAAAACCGACAGCAAAAACTGGTCAACAACCTTCTGGAGCTTTGTACAGCATTCCGGGATCAATTGCAAATAGAGGCGAATCGGGGCATCGTGAGGAATTTCTCGACGAGGCGGCTCGAGCATGCATGCATCTGTCATCATTCGAAACAGAGCTGAGACGGTCCATAGATCTGCATATTAGTTTATTTCGTTTCTTAGTTAATTTGTTAATTAATTAGGGTTTTGTAATATTTAATTAGCTAGAGTAGTTAATTATTTATTCGGTCTGTATTATTTATTCGGACCCTCCAAGGGAGGGCAATGTTGTAAATAAGTGTGTGTGTGTGTGTGTGTGTGTGTGTGTGATGTATGTCTTCCAACCCCACGTCTTTCTCCCTTTTATTTACTAGCTTATGATGGTTAGTTTAGGGCACATTTAAATTAGCATCCTTATGCTCGTATGTTTGCATCCATTCATCTGTTTTGCATGCACTGAGCTCGGCGCATCATACTAACTGCATTGTATTTCAATTCCAAGTTGAATACATGTCGTTCGTTGCATTTCATATGCCATGTTTAGAATAGCCGAGCCTATCTTAGTTGCATTCTTGCATGTGTTGCATTAGGCATTTCAGCATAGTTAGGATTCATGCATGTTTTCTAATTAGCTTCTTTCTTTGGCTCGGAGTACTCGGTAAGTGTTTATGCTTTAGCATCCTTGCATGCGTGTGAGTGACTGCCATGATAGCATGTTTACCATGAGGCTATGTGCTTATGTGATATAACTGCCTGAATGCCTGTGGGTGAAAGTTGGGTTATTTGAATTGGAACAATGCATTGAATGAGAGTTTTAAGCCCACCCGAGAGTGGCAAAATCATGTTTTCTAAGCCCACCTGAGGGTGGCAAAATCCACGTCTTAGCTTACTTGCGAGTAGCACCTTCAAACTGTTTTTCAAAACGAACATGAGATGTTTTGTTCCAATTCAGGTAACCCAGTCTATACTTGTTTGCTGTGCGCATCACATAGTAATTCTAGGCTAATAAACCGAAATAAGAGCACATGTGTTTTCAAAAACTTGATATCATGGTTAGTAGAGGCGGATCTTTGATCAGGCGAGCGGGGGTGCTCACGAAGTGACCTTCCCCAATCGTACCCAAGTTCTCGAGCCGAGGCAACTTGGTGATTACGGACACGTGGCCTTACGCAAACGAGTCAGGATTTCCTAAATTCCCCAAAATAAAATATTTAGGTGGCGACTCTGTATCTGGCAAAGCAGTCCATGTTTGGCACTTCTTTCAAAAAAATCTATTTTCAAAAACAATTTGCCGGATTTAGACTCTTTGATGATTCATCGGTCTTGCATTGCACTCTGCGAGATTAGATACAGGACCGTGACATTTGAGTCCTGAACTGTAGTGAGCCCAATGACCAAAATGGGATTCCCTCCCGGGACGTTCGGGGACGTCTACTGGTAGTCGTGGAACTATAGCTTCAGAGGGCTCCAATATCCCCCGGGTACATTGGACTTGTGCTGATAGACTTTGTTAGGTCAAAGATTCAGTTCAAGAGCAATCAGTGTTCCTTTGCCAGAGGCATTGTAAAAAAGCCAGTTAGACACAGATCATCAGTTCAACAGTCCTCAGATCAGCGGTCATTATCCATCTCACCTGTGCGCAGTAAGGTTGAGATATCTGCTTTTACCTCAGGGAGATATACCACTTGTTCAGTTAGATCAGCAGTTTTCAATTAGTATGGAGGAGATGATGCGTCAACTCCAAGAAAGTATGAAAACCATGCAGCAAGATGCTGTTCGTCAAGCAGAATTTGCCAAACAACAGGCCGAGGTCATGGCTCAACAGGCAGAGTTAATTGCCAGGCTACAACAGCAAACAGGAGTATCCGCATCACACCAAGCTCCTTCCCCACCGAGAGTGCCAATACTCGGGGAGACAGTTAATGTCCAGGAAGATACGGACATTCCAATAGGGCCGGCTCCGCCTCCAATCCTACCCCAGCTATCCAAAGCACAGACCAACCTGTCGGATTCTCCCTTTGAGTTCGAGGTGTACCCTACGGCACTAAAAGTAAGCAAGCTTGAAAAGTTATTCAAGAAATCTCAGGGTGTGAAGTCCATTCCGGACATAGAGGATGGATACACCGATTCGGCGGTGACATTACTGGACCAGTTCAAGATGCCACATATCGATCGTTTCGATGGTTCTGGAGACCCAATGGTGCACCTCCACCTATTTTCTGATATCCTGAGGCCAATGGGTTTGACCACAGCCCAAAAGCTGTCGCTATTCGGTCGAACCATGTCTAGGATAGCCGCAATCTGGTATGCGAAATTGGAGGACTCTGTGAAACAGAACTGGGAAGAGCTAGATGAGGCCTTTATTGCTCAATACTCCTACAATACACAGATCGAGGTCACAACTCGTGATCTCAAAGACACCCGCCAAGAGCCAAAGGAGAGTTTCTCAGAGTTCGTGGCGAGATGGAGAGCAAAGGCCTCAATGATGACTATAAGGCCTTCCGACAAAGATCAGATCAGGATGATTGTTTGGAATCTACATGGCAAGTTGTTGCAAAAGATGGTCGTCCTACCTCTGTTTACCTTTCCAGCCCTTCATGAAATGGGGGTTCAAATCGAGGATGCCATCAGACAAGGAATCTTTGTGGAAGATGATGAGCCTTTGCGGAAGAATGTTGTTCGTAGTTCCAATGCTACTACTGATGGTAGCACATCTGCAAAATGCTCAGAAGTAGACTCTATCACCCATTCCCTCAATGGCCAAAATCCCGCCACTTCAAATCAGCCCCAAGCCCGAAAATTCAATCCTCTTTACATGAGTCTCTCTCAAGCTTTGAAAAAGCTGCGAGAAGAAGGGCACCTTGAACTCCTAGAACCCCAACCCCTTCCAAATCCTCTTGCACCAAGATATGACCCAGCTAAATACTGTGCCTATCATCAACAACACAGTCATGATACGAACCGTTGCATCCGCCTTCGTCATAATATTCAGGATCTTATTGACGAAGAGACCCTAGCTCCACCTAAAGGACCTCAGGTTAGTACTGACTCATCACCTCCCCACCTCAACCTCATCGATACACTACTATCCACTTTCGACCCTAGCATATACATCACCCCGGCCCATCTACCAAAGCCTGAGGTGTTCATTCCAAAAAGCATGGACTTATGCATGATGAGTGCACCTGAACCCCAATCATCTCAAAGCCGTGAACCCACTACTTCTGAGTTGATGAGAATGATTGAAGATCTTCAAAAAACTGTGACAAATCTGGCCTCCAGAACATTGGCTCCCTCATCGACCACATCACATGCTAGGAATTTCACGACAAAAGGCTCCCCAATCTTGGAACGGGTTGTATTGGAAGAAGGCCAATCCCTTGGCAAAGTGGGGGCAAGAGGTAAGAACAAGGTAAGGGTAGGAATTTGTCTCCATGAACACCTTCAGTGGGCTGTTGAGGCTTTGAAAGCCGAGGGACTGAACAAACAACAAGTGCTCGCAGTTGTTGCAAAAATTATGGACGACACTTTTGCCACTCTGAATGAGAGCAGTCTGAATCAAGGGGGAAGCTAGGAGAAGGGCCGTCATACCAGGAACGTTCCTTTCAGCTCTAATCCTACACTCAGAAGAGATCAGCAGACCCAGTCAGCACTTACTAATCCCTTTGCTGGTGCATCCAGCAAAAATCCACAAACTTTGAAGTACCAACCCCGAGGTCAGAGGGTCTTCCATGCCCTCTACATGACTTTGTCCAAAGCTTTCCAAATCCTCGTTGGACAAGGCCATCTCAAACCTCTTGAGCCTCGGCCTCTCCCTGGTCGTCTTCCGGCCACGCATGATGCTACCAAATACTGTACCTTTCATCAACAAGCCATCCATGACACCGACATGTGTTTTCGTCTTCGCCACGAAATACAAGATCTGATTGACAATGGGGTCATCGTCGCGCCAGGTCCTGCAAAGTCTATCGACACCGGATCGGTGAACTTGGGGGATAATGTGACCATGTGATCGGGGGATGAACCAGCTGCGGGTGGCACTCAATTTACTCCAGACGTGGGAATGGCACGCACTATTTTGAGCATTTGCGAATGCTAGTTTTTGTAGTTTTTGACTTGGGTATTGGGTCAGTCTTGTTGTTTTGTATTGAGTCAGTCTTTCCATATTGAGTCAGTCGGGTCTGTCTTCTTGTATTGAGTCAATCCTGTTTTGTTAGAGTCGGGTGATTTCGGGGATGTTACCTCGGACATCACTTTCTTGTTTTGTGTTTGTCTTTTATACTCTTTTGAGTCTGTTTCTGCCATGGAGCCAGTTACGACAGTAGATTTGAATGAAACAGCAGCGATTTTCACATTCATGTGTTTGCTTCTGCCTTGCGCAAGTTGTGCCAGAAGTCCTGAATAAGACGACAGTATTTGACTAAAAACTGTGTCTTTTCTGTGCCTTGAAATCATTGCATTGACCTAAGTTTTTCAAAACCATTTGAACATTGTGATGAAAACGAAGAGGAAGGAATTCCTTGGGATTTGCAAAAATTTGATCAATTGAGAGAAAAAGAGGCGTGCTAAGCCCTTAATGAATGAAATCATGTTTGTTAATGTGAGTACTGAGAAGGATCCTGGCTTGATCTAGATTGGTTCTACAGAGTCTTCAGCGCGAGCGATTCGTCGCTTTCTTAAAAGATTTCAAAAAATGTTTTGCGCGGTCCTGCGAAGACCTGTGCGGAATCGCTCTTGAGATTGTGCAGTTTAGGATCGTTCTCAGCCTCGAGATTCGACCCCTCACTTTCAAACCTTGAACTTGGATTCAAAATGTTAAATGGGTTAACACAATGTAAGGCCTGTGTGGCCAGATTAGAAGCAGCCCATGAACTAGGGGGGAGAATATCTGATGTGATCAAAGGAAGCTTGTGAGGCTAGATCACAAGCAACCCTTGAACTAGTGGCAAAAATGTCAGATGCGCTCAAAGAGTCAAAGATGAGCCTTATCTGCAAACCAGGGAAGACTGGCAAGAATGCCAAATCTCAGAAGGGGGAAAGAAGAAAGTATTGCTGAAGGAAAACCAAGTTCCTATCCACAACACTAGGGGCAAATTCACCCTCCATTGGATGGACTTTTACATCATCAGCGAATAGCAGCCATTCTCTTGGATTCAGATGGCTCCGAGATCTTAAACCATTCAACATGGATAGAGCTAAACTTTTACCCTTGAGAGGCTCGTTGGGCCAAAAACCCGTAAGGGCGACCCAGGCAAAAGTTAGAACAAGCAAAAGAACAAAAAGAACAAAAAAAAAGAAAAATGCAAAGAATAAAAAAAAAAGGAAAAGTAAAGAAAATGAAAAATTCTGAACAAAGAAAAAAATTGAAAAGAAAAGAAAAACAAAGCTCGCAATGTTGAAGACCCGGAAGGGCGGCCTTGGCAAAAGTTAGAGCACAAAAGGAGAGGTCAATACCCAAGTGTATCTTGCCCTCGAACTACGTAAGGCTTGATTCCTATCTTTGTGATATGTAGCCAGCTTCATTCCGAAGTCCAGCCGTAAAACACTTCAAATTCGACTGTGTCCGTGTGATGGTTCTGGTTATCTTTGTCTTCTCTGTATCCGAGAATTTGGTCGTAATTGTCACTGTGAGGACTGGTTGCCATGTGCTGCGACGCTATTCAGACTAGGGGCAACTTTCCGTTGCCATGCAGTGCTACGGTGCTATTCAAACTAGGGGCAACTTTCAGTTGCCATGCAGTGCCGTTCAAACAAGAGGCAATTTTCCATTGTTATGGATCTGAGGTTGTGCATCTCAAGAGTAAATTCTGTGCTCGTTGAGCGATGGCCATTTGCAAAAATAATTTTTCAGAATTTTTACTGAGGTTGACTAATTTTATTGAAAATTTTCCATTTTTCCAAAACTGGACCATTTCTTGGACCCAAAAAAGGAAACTGTACAGTGCTCATAACCTGACTTGCATGATTTTTAATCAGAAAATCGAACAAGCGTGTTAATCTAACTCTAATGTTGGTCAAAATTATTTTAGTAGAAAGCCAAAAACAAAAAATGGTCAAAATAATGAACTAGGGGCACAGTTAAGTCAGGTGTTCTGTCTTTTCCCCTTTATCAATGCACTTGCCAGAAAGGGCACTCTACCTGCTTGAAAAGGGCACAACTGAAGCTAACAAGAAAGGGCTAAAAGCTCTCCACATCCTCTAAGCAGCGAGGTATCGAGCCAAGTGCGAAGCACGAACTGGAATGGATCAAGATATTCCACTTCCTCATTTGGATAGATCTGACCACGTCCAAACTCCCCAGCAGAGCATCGTCAACCGATGTCAGCTGCAGATTTGCTACACACCCGGTTGTAGCGCAACCCCTCTGTGGGAGAAATTCACTGTTGTGAACAAGAACAAGAATATGATAGAATACCAGGGACAAGAGCCCACAACTTCCTGCTTATCCATCAACCACCCATGGGAGGGATAAAAAATGAGAGATTGAAGAATAGAGAGATGTGCGCTGAGAGAAAAGGTGAGGAAAAGGGCTTTTTCAGAAAAACAGAGCTTGAGGACCGAGTGATGTGAGAATCACAAGTGAGAAAGAGTGGGAAACAATACCCAGAGAAACTGGCTCCTCGTGCACCGAGAGGTCTCTTGCCTTTATAACACAGCTGAGTGTTGTGTTTGTGTGTTTTTGTTTGTTTTGATTCTTGTTTTGAGTCGTTTGAGTGTCAATAGATGTGTTTAGGTTGTTTTACCTTGTTTTTCCTTTATTGAGTTGTGTTTAGGTTGTTTTACCTTGTTTTTCCTTTGTTGAGTTTTGTTTAGGCTGTTCTACCTTTTGTTTTCCGTTGTTGAGTCGTTTTGGCTGTGGTCAGTTGTAGGCTCAATACCCGGTTAAGAACCCTTTTCTCATCTCACTTTCAAAAAATAGTTTTGTGCTTAGAGTGCCGTGCTGTTCTCTACATTTGTACAAAACAGGATTTGTTCTTTCATAAAACCGCAGGGTTCAACCCAAGTCATGTCAGAACAGTAAAACCAGGACCTATCTGAAGTTATATGGGTTCTGGACTGCAAAGTAAAAGAAAAGAGGGAAAATTTTGAGCATCTGGGTTTGCTTCAACTTCCACAAGCTCCGTCACTACATCATGTATGTTCAAAATGAGCTGAGTGTTCAGAGTAAGCAGTCTGATGTATGAGCTGTGTACCGAATAAACCAAATGCTGTGTTATGAGCTGCGTGTTCAGAATGAGCAGTGTGCTGATACGAGCTGTGTGTTCAAAGTGAACAGAATACTGTGTTGATTGTTTCACTGTTTCAAGCCAGGATGGTGATCAGAAGTGCTCTCCCTGAGTACCATTCCCCGTCAGAGTAAAGCAGTTTACCGCCACTCATTCCATGAGGTGCTTTCTAGAGTGCCGCTTTGTCTGTTTATTGCATTCCCTAAGCAACATGCTCCACATTGCTTATAACATGTACTGTATCATCGCACTTATTGCGTTTATTTGCATCTTGTGTTATCTTGTATCATTTATCCTTTTACGCCGAGCTACATTTAGGATCGTTGTCCTTCGGGACTTTCTCAGGTGGCGCCGAGCACGCGTCTGATAGTTTGTTGGACCTCCTTTCACGATTTCAGCGTGGTTTGAGTGTACCGTTCCTTACGCGATTTCAGCGTGTTTGGAATTTATCTTAGGATGCGTGATGCACGGGCCTGGGCGGGTTTTATCTCAGGTTACGTTATAGACGCGCTGGGCGGGTTGTTGGACCTGCTTTCACGATTTCAGCGTGGTTTGAGTGTCCCGTTCCTTACGCGATTTCAGCGTGTCTAGAATTTATCTCAGGACACGTGATGCACGGGCCTGGGCGGGTTTTATCTTAGGTTGCGTTGTAAACGCGCTGGGCGGGTTGTTGGACCTCCTTTCACGATTTCAGCGTGGTTTGAGTGTCCCGTTTCCTTACACGATTTCAGCGTGTTTGGGAATTTATCTCAGGACGCGTGATGCGCGGGCCTGGGCGGGTATTATCTCAGGTTGTGTTTAATACACGCCAGGGCGGGTTTTTGGACCTCCTCTCACGATTTCAGCGTGGTTTGAGTGTCTCGTTCCTCACACGATTTTAGCGTGTTTGGAATTCATCTCAGGTTGCATTGTGTACACACCTGGGCGGTTGTTTTCAAGCCTCTTCTCACGATTTCAGCGTGGTTAGAGTGTTCTTTTCCTCGCACGATTTCAGCGTGTTTGGAATTCATCTCAGGTTGCGTTGTGTACACACCTGGGCAGGTTGTTTTGGACCTCCTTTCACGATTTCACCGTGGTTTGAGTGTCCCTTTCATCACACGATTTCAGGGTGTTTGGAATTTGATTTAGGTTGCGTCGTATGCATGCCTGATTGTTTGTTTTTTCTCCTCTCATGATTCCAGCATGGTTGGAGTATTTTCCCCCTTTGCATTCACCATTGCATTTTGCATGCATTGCATCATGCTTTTGCGCGCACCTTACCTGTACTTGTTAGTGCATTGTTCGTGCTTTCTTGCGCACCTTACCTGCACTTGTTAGTGCATTGTTCGTGCTTTTTTGTGCACCTCACCTACACTTGTTAGTGCATGGCATCGCACTGTTTTGTGCAGTTTATCACTCGAGCTGTTTTGTGCAGTTTACATTCACGCTATTTTGCGCACCTCAATCGCACTATTTTGTGCATTCACCCTGCTTGCACTGTTTTGTGCACCTTTAGCTCGCACTGTCTTGTGCACCTGTATCACACTGTTTTGTGCATGCACCCTAGTCGCACTGTTTTGTGCAACTTTAGCTCGCACTGTCTTGTGCACTCAGCTGGTCTAGGAGACCTTAAATCCTGCACCTTTATTCGCACTGTCTTGTGCACTCTCCGATCTAGGAGACCTTAAATCCTCTAAAGGTGCAATTCCTTTGGTGTTTGTCGTGCCCGAATGACTTCTAGTGGTTTGGTATAGCCACCTGCCTGTGTTAGCGGTGAGTTCCTAAGAGATCAACTGAGACGATGGAAACTAGAGTTCGAATGGCTTGTGCCTAAAATGCAAAGGTTCGGGATTTCCGAGACTAAAGTCTGGTTTAAATACCTAGGGGTATATCCTCAGTTTGAAATCTGTATGGTAGCCCCATAGATTGAGATAACATGTGTATGCGCCTCAATTTTGGATACTGAACCAACCTAGTCTGTCACCCTATTGGAGAATAGGGAAAGCTACGACCATAGTCAGGGAGAAAAGTAGTACCTGCGGTTCAACCGAGAAGAAGGGAAAGATTCTCACATCAGCATGAGGTAGGACATTGCCGAGGTAAGTCATTGCCAATTGCCCATGTAAGGTACCTTCACCTCTTAGCTATTACATTGCATTTTAGCCATTACATTACAGTGCTTTGCATAAATCCACAATTTTCGAACCGGCTTCGCGTAGCATATAAGTCCAATTATCAAAATCTTCCTACATATCATTTTGCATCCTGCCCCTGAACTACGCTGGTTTGATTCCTTGCAAAGGGATACGTAGGCAGCCTACGGGCGCAACCATTTATTTATCTGTATTTTGATTGTTTGTCCAAGTCTTCGGCCTTGTCGAAAGTGGGTCGTCTCTGGGCTTTGACATTCACTCCCGTCACTTCTTGACTTTTGAGTTCTGTCAAAGAGGGGCAACTGTAGACACTCCATTTTGACCGCCCTTAAGACTTGGGCACTACTGATGGTTTACTCGGTGATGAAGGTGTGTAGGGCAAAGGTTCAGTTTCTTCAGCAAGGAGAGAGAGTCAAATCTCAACTTCATACTCCTTTTGGACCAAAACAATCTTGATCGAAAGATTTTAGACCTTGAAACCCTCTCTTTCAAAATGTTTTTAAAATAAAGTTCCTACGATGTTCCGACGCTCGCATTTCATTAAATGTTGCGCTTTTCGGTAAATCGAGCAAGGATGAAGTGGAAATGAATGAAAGAGAGTTTAGGGGTTTGGAGTTGAGGAAAATTGGAGAAGAGGGAAGAAACCAAGTTGAAGAAGAAAATGGGCATGAACCGCTAAGAGAGAAAGTCGAGTGGTCCTCGCTCAATCAGGCTTATCTATCTATACATTTGGATTTAAGTTATGAGGCCACCACCGTTGGAAAGAAGACTTCCGGGGCTTCATTTTACACTCAAGAATCTCCTAAATCCAAGTCCGGACGGGGGAGATATAGTTAGTTGAAGTAGGGCATCAATCCGGTTGGACTGAATCTGCGCGGCTTCACCAAAACAGGCATAACTTTTTGCACAGTTGGAATTTTAATGCAAGGTTGGTGCCATTGGAACGCTAACTTCTAGGGTTTCATCATAGGGGATGTCTGACCACCTTGGGCCTTTTGAACTGGTCGGCCAGCTCTTTGCAGCTTTGCCTCTGTGAGTTGGTTCCAGTTGTGCCAGCTGGAGGGCACAAACTGGATCCTCCATATTTGGCCTTGCTTCTCTGCTTCTTGGAGAAGCTTTGGTCTCCTTGGTCTATAAAGGAAGCCCTCCCTATTCATTGCAAGGGTTCAGATTTTGGTGAAGGCTCATAGATACATCCCTCTCTGTATCTCTCCCTTTGAGCCCTAAAAGAGTGAGCTCTTGACCCCTTTGCATACCATCTCCTAACCTAACCCATCCACCATCACTCTAAGCATCTTGGAGGTCATTTTCAGAGGCTAAGGGACTGGCTGTTGGGTCCAGAGGTTGCTGGTTCTTGCTGTGCCACAAGGGTAACCATTTTCTCCCTTTTTGAGCATCATTTGATCCTTATTTTAGCCATACTTGCAAGCATATTTGAGCTTTGGTGTAAACTGAAAAAATTCTTATTTTGAGCTTCTTAACAAGTTTGTTTGAGGTCATTTTTCTTTTGGGGGTCCTCTATCCCCTTGCATGTTTGTTTTCATCTCATTTTGAGCCATGCATTAAGGCCTTTGAAGTGAGCTTTGTTTGGCCTTCTAGCCACTGAAATCCAGTGGATTTTTAGTGGCTAGCATACTGTTTTGAGCCCCAAAATCAGAGAGGGGTGACACTCTCACCCCTTGTCTTGTTTACTAGCATTGTTGGCCTAACAACGGGGCCTATATTTACACACTTCTTGAGCATGTTTCAGGCCATTTTTGGTGGGTTTTAGGACCTGCATGACCTCTATCCAGAGGTGGTTTTGCCATATTAGGTGTCCCTCTTGCATGTGTACAGTAACCCTCTTCATGGCTTTTCAAAGGAGCCTTTACTTGCATGCTTTCTAGCCTCATTTTAGGCACTTTTTAGTGAGTTTTAGGGCCTTCATAACCTCTATCTAGAGGTGGTTTTTCCATTTTGAATGTCCATCTCGCACGTGTAGAATAACCCTCTTTTGGGCCTTTCAAAGGAACATATCATCCTTGCATGCATTGACCATGTTTGCATGAGTTTTTGGGAATTATTTGGCATGGCATACTTCTGAATTTTGTTGATTTGGCGACCTTTTGATTGCCTCACATACTTGTAGTGCAAATTCTCTTTACTAGTTTACATTGCATGCTATGTTGGCCCTTGATTTTAGCACTTTTTGGCCATGTCTTAAACTGATTTTGTGCATGTTTTGGACTGCCTTAGCTCTGTTTTTGGGTCTTATGGTCGAACGGTGCTTGTTTTGCATGCTTGCAGTACAATATCCATGCCTAGCTTTGAGTTTTGAGGCCTATTGCATGCATATACTGAGGTGTTTTCATGTTTTGAGGCCATTGCACATCATATTTCAAAGCCTATATGTATGCCATATTCCCATGATTTTCACTCTTTAAGTGCATTTGAGAGTTGTACTTGTATGCCTCATTTACCGACCATTACATGAGCTTCATTTGGATGAATTTCGAGCCATCTTTTTAGACCACTTTCCCACTGTCTTGGACCTGCCTAAGGTCTATTTGGGGGTGGTTTGGTCATTTGTGCGTCGCTTTGTATACCTATAGTGTAATCCACTCCACTAGTTTCGGTATTCGGGTCATCTAGCACGCATTATGTGAGGTGTTTGCATGTTTCGAGACCAACTTTTATGCCATTTCAGAGCTGGATCATGTGCCATTCTATGCCATTTTTCATCCTTTGCCATGCTTTGTTAGAGTTGCATGTTGTGCCTTAAGATCGGTCCATTGGATTCGTGCATGTTTGCATGTATTTCGGTTGTCTCGTTTTCATCACATGGCCACTGATTTGAGTGTGGCTGAGGTCCACTCATATTGGTTTAAGTCCACCTTACATTGTGTATGCCATTTGGTTCATGATTGTTGCATGTTTGACCATCGCATTGTGTATGCTTTGATTATGCCTTTGTGTATGTCCATCTTCGTACGTGTGCATTGTGTATGCCATATAGCTCATGCGTATTGTGTACGCCATTTTAGTCCATAGTATTGCGTATGCTAAGTTGCATGTGTGCATATCATCCCTCGCATGCCAGCGTGATTAGGTTGCATTGCATTTAGGGTTGCATGTTAGTCGCATTGTGTATGCCATCTCATTGCATTGTGTTTGGAGTAGGGTTAGTCCAAACATGGGAAACGAGGGGCATTTCGTACTCAAAGTGGTGAAACGTGTCTCAATTTTCGGTCCCCGACACTCCGGATTACCGATGATAGAGTTTAGGCCTTGTTGTGTTATATGTGCATTCATTTTACATCGAGTCATGCAATCTGACTCCTCAGCCATCATGCATCGAAATACGTGATTGGTGGCATGAGGATCGAGGACTACACTCCTTGGAGCTTGTGCAATGACAGGGAGAGTAGTCGAGCACACATTTGTTGAAAATACCTTGCCATGCTTCCCTATTGCTTTGTGTTGCAGAAAACCAGAATCCAGGGGCATAAAGTGGTCGGCCGACCAGGTTCTCTGGCAGGCCGACCACCCTTTTTGGTCTCCACCACAAGTGGGTGGTCGGCAGGTGGTATCCCATGTCATTGGCTGGTCGGCAGCCCTGCCACAACTTCCCAGAGTGGAGTTTCAGCCTCTTGGAGCTTCGTGCAAGTTTCTGAAATAAATTGCACACAAAGGCGAGATGAAGCATCGTGATGGATTTCCCGACGAGGCGACTCGAGCATGCATGCATCCATTGTCATCCAAAACAGAGCCGAGGCTGTCACATTCATTTAGTTCACATGCTTACTTAGCTAGTTTGTTAATTAGTTAATGTCGTGTAATAATTAGCTGTAGTTCATTATTCATCTTTTCTATTATTCGGATCCTCCGAGGAGGGCAATGTTGTAATAAGTGTGCGAGTGTGTGATGTATGTCTTCCAACCCCACGTCTTTCTCCTTTTTATTTACTAGCTTTTGATGGTTAGTTTAGGGCATGTTTCAATTAGCATACTTATGCTCGCCTGTTTGCATCGTTCATCTGTATTGCATGCACCGGGCTCGGCGCATCATGCTAACTGCATTGTATTTCAATTGTAAGTTGAATACATGTTATCTGTTGCGTTTCATATGCCATGTTTAGAATAGCCGAGCCTATCCTAGTTGTATTTTTGCGTGTGTTGCATTAGCCATCTTAACATGAACTAGGATCATGCATTGATTACTAACTAGTTTCTGTTTTCGCTCGGAGTACTCGGTAAGTATTTATGCTTTAGCATCCTTGCATGTGTATGAGTGACTGCCATGATAGCATGCTTACCATGAGGCTATGTGCTTATGTGATATACTTACCTGAATGCCTATGGGTGAAGGTTGGGTTGCTTGAGTTGGAATAATTCGTCGAAACCCGTGTTTTAGCCTACTTGCAAGTAGCAAACTTCAATCCATTTTCGAAACAAACGGATATGCGACGCTTTGTTCCAACTTAGGCAATCCAGTCTATACTTGTTTTTGTTGTGCGCATCACATAGTAATTCTAGGCTAATAAACCGAAATAAGAGCACATGTGTTTTCAAAAACATGATATCATGGTTTGTAGAGGCCGATCTTTGATCGGGCGAGCGGGGGTGCTCATGAAGTGACCTTCCCCAATCGTACCCAAGTTCCCGAGCCGAGGCAACTTTGGTGATGACGGACACGTGGCCTTAGGCACAAGTCAGGGTTTCCTAAATTCCCCCAAAATAAAATATTTAGGTGGCGACTCTGTATCTGCCAAAGCAGTCCATGTTTGGCACTTCTTTCTAAAAATTAGTTTTTCAAAACGATTTGCCAGATTTGGACTCTTTGATGATTCATCGGTCTTGCATTGCACTGTGCGAGATTAGATACAGGATCGTGACAATTGAGTCCGAGCTATAGTAAGCCTAAATGAACAACACGGGATTTCCTCCCGGGACGTTCGGGGACGTCTACACCTGTCCTCAGATTGATCTCGGCCAACTGGAGGTCTACCCCTTCTCATGACGCTAGGAGTATGCAAAATGCGACTCTTAAAACAAAATGAGCAAATAGACATGCATGCAGGTAACAAATGATCATGCCGAGATGATGCACATCTTGTCAAGTAATAAGCAATATGATGCAATCATAATATCATTCTAAGGGAAATCCTAAGCTCTTTAGGACTCAAAGTGTGTGAATAACATACCATAAGGAACCGGTGCTCTGATACCAATCTGCCACGACCCCATTCCGCCCCTAGTAGATTGGTGCCATGATGGCCAGCAATCTGAGATTACCAAAGGCCAACTGACAAAGTTTCCCACACAATCAGAGTATACATATGGGGCTTACATGTGCGAAAGCAATAAATTTAAAACTAGGTAGTCCATAAGAGCTGTGCATATATCAAATAAAATGGCATACATCTTAACATGGTTTACAACTTGGATACAAATAAAATAAAGTACATATTACATCTTGATTAAAAGGCTTCTCAAGCCGACATATACGAAAGACATAGCCAAAAGCTAAGAAGCATAATCTTCAAGATGCTAGCAAAACATGAATCCAAAACATCTTGCGAAACACATCTAGGCATCACCGCCTTCTTGCTCGTCACCTACATATATATATAGAGAGGGTGAGCTTGGATACTCAATGAATGATATTAGTAACAAAGGGTTAAATGAATGATACTCGAGATCTTTATCAAAACAATACATATCATAGCTTGTACAAAATCAAGGGATGAACCAAGTTCATCTATCAAGTCTTTCAAAGCTTCAAAGGATGCTTACTAGCATCAATATAATACAAGGGATGACATTCCTGACAAAACAAGGGAATAATCAACCCGGAATCGATTAGACAAACCCACCCGCACAAGGCCGTCGGTGGCAAGGGAGATATCTCAAACAAGGGTACTAGTTGCATTATAGTCCCCTAGCACTAAGGACTTTCCAAGAATGTCATCAAAACAAGATAATACTTGATACAAAACTAGGGATAATCATTCATATTCGAACAAACACTTTTCCAAAACAAAGTTTTTATCAAAACATTAGAACATAGCTTTATCAAAAATACCACTCACATAGCTCTTCGGGTGTGGGGATTACAAGCAAGGATCCAAGGCCTACAAGTGCATAATAAATCCCATTGAATGCATTTCAAGAAGATAAGAAGAGATGCTCGAAGATGGATGTGGAATGCATTCTTAAAACAAGCTATGCACGAGTGTAAATGATCTCGGCATTTCTTTCAAAACTAAGTCAAGAAAAAGCAAACAGGTGCTGGGAGTTAAAACACTGTTTTCTCATATCGAGAAAACATGCTGGGTACCAACCAGGTCTTGGCCTAGGTCTCACACCTCTTGGCCGAGGTATGGTCCTGATGACCACATTTAGGGAAATGAAGTCTGGAAATTCTGGGTTTCTTTTTAAAGAACATGAAAGACAAGAACATGAAGAACATGAATGCTAAAATCATAATTTCTTTATTCAAAATCTGAGATTTCATGAGATGAGTTCGAAAACATGGACCTGGGTACCCATACTTGAAGATCTTAGAAAACAAACACAAAAACATGGATCTTGATACAAACTTTCGGATCAAAACATGGTTTTTCTTCAAGAACACATGAACATCATTTTCTCTTTCTAAAACAAACTTTAAATCAATGCATGGCTCATGAATCATGCTGGATCATGCAATGTGGTCGGATAAATATAAAGAACAACATGAGTAGATCAAGAATCTAACCTCAAGACACGGATCAAACGGTTCGAACTCTAAAGATCAATCTTGGAAATCCAATCTCACTCTAAGAACTCTTCCTCCTCTCTTCCTAGAGCTTCTCTCTCTACCGTGCAAAAGATATAACACACAATGATATGTTTTCTCTACTGCCGGTTGACTTAACCCTCTGTTGGGACACGTGGCAACGACTGGTTGGTTCTCCCCAAAAAGGTGACAGAATGACAAGAAATGAGTATGACAAGGTGTGTACAAGAAGTAAGGTGACAAGGGCACTCTAACAAGGCAATGACCTCAGGTCAAGACATAGGCTTCGGCAAGTAAGGTCTCTATGATCTCGGCTAGGAAGGATAACACTCTGCCCAGCTGTGCCACTTCACGGCCTAGATGTGCCATACCTCGGTCTAGGTCATACCAGTCCAGGAACAAGATCACTAGGTGTAAGGATCAAGGATGTTGGATGCCTAGATGATAACATCTCGGCCTAGATGCCAAAGTGAAGGTGGAGGTCAACCAAAGCGGTTCCAAGATGGTCCTAGGTGTAAGAGGTTCAAAGGTGTGACCTAGGCATAAGATGACCTCAGCTTAACACACACTAAGCAAGGAACAAAGCATGCAAGTAACACTCAGTTCGAACAAATCAAGGTCTGCAATTGCAAGTTTAATCAAGACAAAGATCATGCAGATGTATGTGATCATGACTAAGACAAAGAGTGGGTTGTTACACACATACCCCTAGCTTTCAAACTCCGGTTCACAGTATCAAACAACGAAGCTGAGTATGAGGCACGTATCGCTAGCTTAGAAGCCGCCCTGGAATTGGAGGCAAAAAGGTTGGACGTCATTGGGGACTCGAACTTGGTTGTCTCAGGTGAAAGGAGACTAGAAGGTGAAGGAAGAAAGGTTGAAAATTTATCATCAAACCCTGGACGTTCTAATTCCTAGGTTTGAGAAGTTAACCTTCACCCATCTGTTGAGAGAGAGCAACAGGTTCGCAGACACTTTATCAACTCTATCCTCTATGATAGACATCCCTTTGGGAGTCCGGATGTGTCCAATCATCACTGAACAATGGTATGTGCCGGCCTACGAGCTTATTGCCGCCATAGATGAGGTACAAGATCAGAACCC
Source organism: Camellia sinensis (assembly GCF_055761805.1). Taxonomy (NCBI): domain Eukaryota; kingdom Viridiplantae; phylum Streptophyta; class Magnoliopsida; order Ericales; family Theaceae; genus Camellia; species Camellia sinensis. Next base: position 41,740,517 of record NC_138961.1, read on the forward strand.
TTGGTATCATGACATCTGGAACTTTTTAGAAAATGAGACTTATCTACCCGGGGCAAATGCCAAAGATAAGAGGACAATTCGATGAATATGAATTTTAAGCCCACTTTACGAAGTGGCAAATCATGTTGTTTTAAGCCCACTTGAGGGTGGCAAATCCGCGCTTTAGCCTACTTGCGAGTAGCATTTTCCAGCCATTTTCAAAAACAAACATGAGTTGTTTTGTTTCAATTCTCGTGATTGAGTCTATACTTGTATGCTGTGCACATCACATAGTAAGTTAGCTAATAACCTGAATAAGAACACATGTGTTTATGAAACAACATATCATGTTAGCATAGGCCGATCCTTTGATCGGGCGAGCGAGGGTGCTTATTTCAGGACCTTCCCCTCTCGTACCCAAGTTCCCGAGCTGAGGCAACTTTGGTGATGACGGACACGTGGCCTTAGGCACAAGTCAGGGTTTCCTAAATTTTTCCAAAAAAAAAATATTTACGTGGCGACTCTATAATCTGGAAAAGTAGTCCAATTTCGGCATTATTTGATTTAAAATTTGATTTTCCAAAATCACTTGCCGGATTGGACTCTTTGGTGTTTATCAGTGTCACATTACACTTTGTGAGATTAGATTCAGAATCGTGATCGGAGTCTGAACTGTAGTAAGACCAATTCGCGCCCTCTCCAAAAGGGGGGGCGCGCAGAGGAAGTCGGGGGTAAACTGTACAAGCGGGGTCATCTTGGGATGCCCAAACTCTGTGTTGATGCTGAAGAGTCCAAGCGCCTGATGGAGGCCATCCATGGAGGAGAGTGCGGAGCGCACATGAGTGGGGTAATGCTGGCTCGGAAGATTCTCAGACAGGGTTATTATTGGTCAACCATGGAGGAGGATTGTATTGGCTTTGTTCGGCAATGCCACAAATGCGAGATCCATGCGAACCGCATGAACATTCCGCTATCAAAGCTGTACAACATGACTTCGCTGTGGCCATTTTCAGTCTGGGGGATTGATGTGATTGGGGCAGTTACTCTGAAAGGGTCTAACGAGCATGAGTATATCTTGGTAGCGATAGACTACTCTACAAAGTGGGTCGAGGCCCAGTTCTATGCAGTGTTGAAGGCGTCGCATGTTGCTAAGTTCATCCGGAATGATATTATCTGTCGCTATGGAGTCCCGAATAAGATTATTTCGGACAATGGTTCCCACTTCAAGAAGGAGGGAAGCCGGGTGCTACACAAGGGCATAAATATAAACTCATTCTAGATTAGTTTCGGGCACTAACAAAATTCACCTAGTTCAAGCACAAAAAATAATTACGATAATTTAAAATCACCATTAATATAAGGTGGTCAACGTTTTTGGTGCAGAAAATTAACACTGTATGACATGACGAGTGTCGATTTTATTACTTTGTTACTTTGTATAGTATTTTTGTATACAAAATAAGGTCAATAAGATTGTTCATTTAAAAGCACACACTCTGTTCCTCCTTGATGCATTATTTATTTATTTATTCGTTTTTTTAAGCATGTTCATTAGTGCAAACCAGTGCAATATACATGCATTTTGCCTCAAGATTCAAGACTTAGAATGGTAGCTTTTATTTAATCACCAGCACGTCTTTAGATGCGACATCTAGCTAGAAACCTAATATGTAAACCTCTATAAATTAATATATGTACATTAATTTACTGTCTTAACTATATGGCATTCAGATTATGCATCATGCGCCATGAGTCAAAGGTTCTTTTTGAAACTTCCGTACCATGAAATCTGTAGGACCAAATTAAGCTTCAATCAATGCAGCTCGTGGAGAACATTCCTTATATTCATTCGATCTTATAGTGACTCCATCAAGCATGCCACTCCAATATTAACCATTATAATCATCGCTTCTCCATTGGACTTGCATTTCTTACTTGTCTTGCTTTCAGATTCGTTGGGGCTTATTCTTCTTCTTTATTGCTACTTAGAAGTATCGGGTCCACAATTTCAATAACATGGTCAAGCAAGGCCATCCTAGCAAAGTTGTGAAGGTTAAGGTCTTCTCCAAATATACGGTAAGTTGATCCTTAATGTCGTCATCTCCAATAACAAGATCCCATAACTATAGGTATCACCATTTGGGGACATCTCACCTCCTACACCATACTCTGCAATGAAATTTTAGGGAAAACATTTTAGGGAAAACATTAGACATAATTAAAATTTAATCATTGGAAAAATTAGCATTAGTTTTGATTAAAAAAGTTATCCGAAGCTGCTTATCCAATAGTTCCCCTTACTCCAATAGAACTGCTATGGTTTGGATTACTGAGCTTGGTGTGAAACCTAGCTAAACCAAAATAACCAACATGGGCTGTCCTGTCATGGTCAAGAAGAACATTTCTTGGCTTCAGATCACAATGAATGATTAGCATTTGACAGTGGTGATGAAGATAATCAAGTGCACACGCCATATCTATAGCAATGTTTATTCTTTGAAGAAGGCTGAGTCTTTGTTGTTTCTCTTCTCTATTATTTGTTTTTGGACTTGAATGCAGCCACTTCTTGAGACTCCCATTTGGCATGAACTCATACACTAGAGCTCTAAAATCATTACCTTGAAAATCAATATTTGAGCAAGTAGTTATGATCTTTATGAGGTTCCTATGTCGAATATTTCTTAAGGTTTCACACTGTGCCAAGAACTCTTTGAGGCTCCTCGAGATTATAGGTTAAATACTTTGACAGCGACAACTGATCCATCTTGATCAAGGATTCCCTTGTACACAGAAGCAAAACCACCCACACCAATCAAATTTTCTGAAGAAAACCCTTCCTCCTAAACCAGAAGAGCAACTTTGTAAGAAACTTTAAGGAGTATTTTGTAAGAAACTTTCATGAATGACCTCAACAATGATCCATAAGACCAACTTTCCTTTTCCTCTTACACCAACAAAGCAGAAATGCTGACGCAATTATTACTCCAACAAGCATACATGCTGTAGAGATAATTAATATGACTGCAATGGACATTTTTTAGATTCTTTGATCTTTGGATGGTGCATTTTGGTAGCTGTAGTGCAGAAATGCCCCCACAGAGCCTATTATTCCCAGAAACTGATATTGCACTTGCATGTGAGAAAATTCCTATGCTTGGAACCTCATTCTCAAAATTATTAGATGACAAATTTAAATACATGAGGGGAATCTGCTCCAAGAATTTGGGAATCTGTCCTAGTAAGTTGTTATGAGAAAGATCGAAGTATTGAAAACCTCTTAAGGAGCTCAATGATGAATGAATTGACCGTTGAAGCAAGTTACCCTCCAAGAATAGGTTTTGGAGACTAGTGCGGCTCCCAAGGGTGTTTAGAACTTCACCAGACAATTTATTCTCAGAGATATCCAGTTCGGCCAAATTCTTTAGGTTGCCAACCTCTGAAGGGAGGGATCCAAACAAACCATTTCGACCTAGATTTAGTGAAATTGAGAGAGAGGAAATACTGAAAAGTTGTTTAGGTATGGTATCGCTAAAGTTATTTAGAGATAGGTTTAGTAATATTTAACTCTGCCAATTTCCAATGTTTGATGGTATGATTCCCTGTAATCTATTATTATCCAAGTGAAGTTCATTCAATAGTGACAGGTTTCCCATAGAATTAGGTACTTCTCCTGATAGTTGATTAGAACTAAGCAGCAGTCTTTGGAGCTTTTAAAAATTACCAGCAGTGGTGGGAAGTGTGCTAGTGAGTTGATTACCATGTACAACTAAGTATGTTAAATTGACAAGATTACCGACTATTGATGGGATGACTCTGTACGTGCTAAATAATTGAGTTTAGTTGAAAGATTGCCCACATGATCTGCTAACACTCCCCTCAATTTGTTACCAAACAGATTCAATACTTCTAAATTACTATAATTGGCTAGAGAGCCAAAAAAATCCATTTCATCAGGCTCTCCACTTCCAAAATTGTTGGAATGTAGATTTATGAACCACTTATGTGTTAGGCGTCCAAAATCAATTGATATTTTCCCATTGAAATAGTTAATTTCTATGTCAATATATTCCAATTCTAACGCATTGGATAGTGAAAGTGGGAGGGGCTCAGTCAATTGGTTGTCATATAATCGAATTGCTTGAAGCTGAGGAAGCATCTGGCCGAGGTTTGGAGGAAAATTGCCTCAAAGTTGATTTATAGTCAAAGAGAAAACAGTAAGAAAGGATAGGTTATAAGTGGAGGTAGGGATCATACCATATAGGTTGGTCTCACCCAATGCAAAATAACTAATGTTTCTCAGTTGACCCAATTCATCTGGGATACTTCCACTGAAAGCATTTTGAGCTGCAGATATAACCTCCAGAGCTGTCAGGTTCACGAGAAGAGAAGGGATCCCTCCTATTAAATTGTTCTTTTGAATAATGAGATGTTTGATCTTTGACAAGAAACTGAGCTCCTTGGGAACTTTGCCTATAGGGTTGTTGTTAGCCAAACCAAGGAACGTCAAGTTGGAGCAGTGAGAGAAGTTGGCTGGAATTTCTCCTTCCTAAGAGTTATTGTTCTAGTTTAAAGTTTGCAGACTGGACAAGAGGCTAAGTTCTGTTGAAGATTGGCTCAGATTTGCTTTGTTTGCTTTGTCAATGATGGCTGCTAATTGAAGAAAAAATGAAGAAGCTAGACATTCAGCCGAGCTATCCATGATAAGGTGGCTGACTATTGGTGGTTGCCATGTTGGTGGCTTGTTGAAGACTTTGGCCCTCCCATTGCATCTATAAATGGTTAGCGAATGGAAGGGGTTCAGTGCAGTGAGTTGAAGAGAGAATACAGAGCATAGAGAGAATTATAAAGTGTGTAATTCTTCCAAATTTACTGAATTCGGCTACCCGTGGATGTAGGCGATTTGCCGAACCACGTAAATCTTTGTGTGTTCTTACTTGTGTGCTTTATATGATTGTTTTTTGCCTCCTAGGCACAGCAAATTGGTATCAGAGCGTTGTTGTACGAAAAACAAAGCATTTTTTATGTAAACTGAAAATTTCAAAGTTGTCAAAATTGAGTTTTCAGCCTACTAGGATGACCGCTTCGATGAGAGGAGTTCAGACCCAGAAAGACCAACCCACGAAGACACTTCACGCACCATCACGCGCTTGCCGGATTTTTGCCGGAGACTTGCCAGAAAGTTCAGTTTGGCGAAGGAGCAAAAGCTGAAGAAGTCAACCTGTCCTAAAGGCTTTAAGTATTCACTTGTGCACCAACATAGCACAAGTTAACACTTGGCAGAGTGGTTAGAGCCTTGGTTAAAACCCTTTAGGGCAAGGGTTCAAAACTCATCACAAATAAATTTCCAAATTATTTTTGGAAACTGCCACACCAACGCCAGGTGTCAGCCTAGTCACTGCCACGTCTGAACCACATGGCTGCCAAGTCATTACCACATGTTGATCCATGTCATCAATAGCTCACCTGCCACATCGTCAACACACGTCAGCACATCTGCCACATCATCATCCCACTTAGCCATTTTTTTGAAATTGCAGGAAGGCACTGAAATTTTGGTAAATTGTATTTCAGTCCCTGATCTTGCTAAAATTTCAATTTAGCCCCTAAAACTTCTATTAATTGCAGTGAGGTCCCTAGAGTTTTGGAAAATTACAATTTGGCCTTTGGATTTGAAGAAATTTCATTGAAGTCTCTAGAGAAGTGGAGAAAGTTCTTTCCTAGCTAAATTAACCATTCTGGACACAACCGCAGATTCCATTTTTTGAGATTCGGAACTGAATTTTCAGTGAAGTTTTTGGGAGCTTAGAATTTGCCATGTTTCGGGCATTTCAAGTGTTTGTTATTGTTTGTAGTGGAGATTATTGAATAGTGTCATTGGCAGAACCTACAGAGACGAGATCAACCGAGTCCACAAGTAACCCGATGACTACAAGCAACTCTAAGCGTTGGACCCCAATGTCCCATGCTAAGTTCGAAGTAGAAAAGTTTGATAGAAGCAGCAACTTCGGCATGTGGAGATGCAAAGTTAAAGATATGCTTGTCCAGATGAACTTACACTTTACTCTGGGAGAAAAACCAGATGAATTGGATGAAATAGAATGAGAGAAAGTGAATCTCCTAGCCTGCAGTTCCATCTGACTTTGCCTTGCAAAAGAGGAGAAGTACACCTTCACAGAATATGATACTGCGAAGGAGCTTTGGAAGGCGCTGGAAGACAAGTTCATGACAAAGAGCATTCAGAACCGGCTCTACTTGAAGAAGAGGTTGTTTCATTTCGACTACAAGAAAGCTATTTCAATGAACGAACACCTGAATAATTTCAACAAAATTCTTACCGATTTAAAAAACCTGGATGTTCAAATTGATGATGAAGATAAAGCACTGTTATTGTTAAATTCCTTGCCTAACGTATATGACCATCTCACCACTACTTTACTATACGGTAAAGAAAAGATCAAGTATGTTAATATTTCAAACACCTTGGTAAATAATGAGTTCAAAAGGAAAGAAAAATCGGTAAACAGGAACTTAGCATCAGAGGCATTAATAGTCAGAGGCAGTACAAATAACATAAGATATACAGGGCGAGGAAAGTCTCACTCAAAATCTAGAAGGAGATCATCAGATAGAAAATGTCTTGCAAAAGACGAGTGTGTTGCTTGTCGCCAGAAGGGGCATTGGGCAAAAGATTGTCCTAATAAAGACAAGAAAGATGAAAAGGTGAACGTTGCATGAGATAGAGATAATGGTGATGGATCAGCCTTCACAGTTTCATCACTTGGCCATTCTAATGAATGGATTCTAGATTCCTAATGTTCCTACCACATATTTTCTAACAAGCAGTGGTTCTCAAGCTTACGAGAGTTCGATGGAGGAGTTGTACTGATGGTCAATGACCAGGCTTGCCAGAGAAAGGGGATTGAAACAATTCGACTAAAGATGCATGATGGAACAATCTGAATTCTTGAAGATGTTCGGTATGTACCAGATTTGACGAAAAATCTCAACTCAGTGGGAGTTTTAGGTTCCAAAGGTTACAGAGTAACTATGGAAGGTGGAGTTCTCAAAGTTGTTCAAGGAGCATTTGTTGCAATGAAGGATACTCGAAAGAGAAATTTATATTTCCTAGATGGCTCTACAGTCACAGAGAGAGTGGCTGTCTCCACCAGCTCAGAGGATGATGGGTCAGACACTTCTAGACTTTGGCACATGCACTTAGAGCATACTAGAGAAAAGGCTTTACAAGGATTGGTAAAGCAAGGCCTGTTGAAAGGCTTCAAAATAGGGAAGCTTGAGTTCTGCGAGCATTGTGTACTGGGCAAGCAAATAAGAATCAAGTTTGGTACTGCCATTCATTGTACCAAACGGATTTTGGACTACGTTCACACAGATATTTTGAGACCTTCCAAGAATTCTTCTTTGGGAGGTAAACACTACTTTGTGTCGTTCATTAATGATTTCTTAAGAAGAGTATGGGTTTATGCAATGAAGCATAAAGATGAAGTATTAGGCATCTTTCTTATGTGGAAGAAAATGATTAAGACCTAGACAGGCAGAAAGATCAAAAAGCTTAGATCTGACAATGGCAGAGAATACACATCAGATCCCTTCTTTGAGGTTTGCCGGAATGAAGGGATAGTCAGACATTTCACAGTTAGTGGAACGCCACAGCAAAATGGAGTTGCAGAACGCATGAACCACACTTTGGTGGAGAAATTCCGGTGTATGCTGTCACATTCAGGAATGAGCAAGGCATTTTGGGGCGAGGCATTGAACTATGCTCGTCATCTTGTCAACAGACTACCTGCTGTTGCACAAGATGGCAAGACTCCCATGGAGGTATGGTCAGGAGTGCAAGCTACTGATTATGATCAGCTACGTATCTTCGGATGTCCAGCCTATTTTCATGTTACAGAATTTAAGTTGGATCCTAGAGCTGAGAAAGCTATCTTCTTGGGCTTCAGTGACAGTGTCAAGGGATATAGACTCTGGTTCCTTGAATCAAAGAAAGTTGTCACTAAAAGAGACGTTACCTTTGATGAGTTTACAATGTTGAAGTAGCCAAATCCTTAAGAGAATGGGGAAGCATTGAAGAAGTCAGTGCAGGTGGAGTTTGAGACTCCAGCAAAGATTATTCAGCCAGTCAACCACCCTGAAGAAGCCTCAGTTGATAGCTCTGAAGAAGATCTTGAAGAGAGTTCAGATGAGAATGAAGATCCAGAGGCCCCACAATAATCAGAACCCATTGCAATCCGAAAAGGAAAAAAGGATTGCTATACAACCCGGTTGGATGACCGATATGAGGACCTATGCACAATGTTCCTTGCACTTTCAAAGAAGCCGTGCATAATGCAGATAGTGTTAAGTGGAATGAGGCTATAGAGAAAGAGATTGGGTCACTTCACAAGAACCAGACTTGGGTGTTGGTGCAACTTTCAAAGGGAAAGAAAGCAATTGGGTGTAAGTGGGTTTACACCAAGAAGGAAGGCATCCCAGGCAAAGAAAACATCTGATTCAAAGCTAGATTGGTAGCTAAAGGCTATGCCCAGAATGAAGGAATAGACTACAATGAGGTATTCTCATTTGTTGTGAAGTACACGTCTATTTGTATCTTGCTAGCTTTGGTTGCACAGTTTGATCTCGAGCTTGCCCAACTCGATTTCAAAACTGCCTTTTTACATGAAGATCTTGAAGAGGAGATATAAATGTCCCAAAAAGATGGTTTCAAAGTTGCTGGAAAAGAGAATTGGACATGTAAGCTGAACAAATCATTGTACGGGTTGAAACAATCCCCAAGACAGTGGTACAAGTGATTTGATCGGTTCATGATGGAAAAGAAATACACAAGAAGCCAGTATGATCATTATGTATATTTCTGTAAGCTTTCTGATGGTTCCTTCATCTATTTTCTCTTATATGTCGATGATATGGTAATTGCATTTAATAGCAAGTTAGAGATTGACAAACTTAAGGCATAGTTGGCAGGAGAGCTCGAAATGAAGGATCTTGGCGAAGCGAAGAAAATTCTTGGCATGGAGATCAAAAGAGACAAGAAGAAGGGCACGGTTTGTCTGACACAAACCCAGTATCTGAAAAAGGTGTTGGACAGATTTGGCATAAATGGGAAAACAAAAGCTATGGGTACACCATTGGCCCCTCATTTCAAGCTTAGTGCTTTGATGTCTCCACGCACAAAAGAAGAATTGTGACACCCCGATTCTATGCTATTGGTTGCAGACAAGGGAGAGTCACTAATGAGTCCTATGGTCAATAGCCAAGTAAGATCCCAGATCGCCGAAGGAGTCAAAATAGCCTCCCTTCTAAGTCCAGCTTTCTTAAGCAGCACACTACCCTTTTGACAGATCTTAAAAGGTATTGACACAAGGTCTCATAAGCAACGATAAGGTTCATACATATAAATATATAGAACATAATAGCCATGAATATCCTTTATTACAAAAGTTCGTTCCATTACATTACATCCAAAAAGAAAGTTTAAATCTTTGCATGAGTCTTACAAAATATCCAAAAAGAACTCCTAACTTTTTTTTTTTTTTCTAGGATAACCAAAAGTCTTCAAATGCTTCAGGTTGGACATCTCCAGCTATGAGTTCCTCTTCGTCACCTGGCATGATACGCCGTGAGCTTTGAATGCCCAGTAAACACACACACACACCCCACCCCTTTTTCCCAATCCAATACACAATCACAAAATATAACATCAAGTAGTAAGGCATGATACTCCAATAAATAAATAATTAAATAATTAAATGGTTAAGTTAGATGTCAGTAAACTAGAAATCCCCCAAAGAGATTCCGTCCACCCAACCACAAGAATCGGACGTGGATTATTCGGTATGCCCCCTCTTTTGCTGCTTTGTTGCAGAACTAACCTCGGATGCCTACCAACAGTTATATACCGCGTAGCGCCAACCGCAGGGCCTCAAAAGAGACGGTGAAATAGGGCCTTGCCCGAATCCCTCCTCACACCAAACCATTTAGGGTCCGAATACAACCGCTCCGTTCAAGGGTTCTGAAAACCACTTGCGCAAGACTTTAACTTCAAATAGGGAACGCATCCCAACAATCCATATGACACATATTCTCATCTTTTCATTTCTCAAGTGCTCGAAAACCCAATACCCTCCTAATTAGGTTTCCCGTTGAATTAAGTGTTTTAAGTCAAGGTTAGTTCAACTAAACGATAAAATAAAATTCGCATAAGCATGCCTCCTCAAGATAAGAAGATAATTAACATAACATACCCATACAACATTATGCCAAGATATGATAATAGGCCGTTAGACATTTTCATGAATACAAGGGTATAAAACATCCAAACATAACAAATTTCCAGATTTACATCACATGAAGGTTAATATGGAAGGACTACTTAGGTTCATCCACCGGACTCGGTTTTCCATGTGGTTCATAGAGAATTTGATCTAGTTCCTAGAACATCTTTCAGAAATGGGATTCATTTTCCCTATTTTAAGTTATTTAGAAAATAGTCCAGCACTGTTCCAGAATCTGTCCAGAATCTGCCCAAATTTGTCGACTGTTACAAAAACTTGATTTTCTTGCAAACCACTCAATGTTTTTCGATAAAACCAATTTTAGTTGAAAGCCAACTCCTTAAGGAAGGTTTTGACATAAAATATAGGTTCAGAATATTTTTTTTACATTTTTCTGGAATTTTTGAAAGTTGACTGAAAAAAACAGGTTTTAAGGTGCAATGCCCAACACAAGGAAATTTATAAAAAAAAGGGGTTCCACCATGGGAAAGTTTCATTTCTTTTGTGAAGAAAATATGCTAACTATCACATGTTTAACTTGAAAATTTGTTTGAAAGAGTACCCTTGAAAAGTTGAGAGATTTGTACAAAAAGAAGATGGTTTGTACCAAAATGAGGAAAATACAAGAGAGATGGAAACAATACTCAAATCTTGGTATTTTTAACATAAGAACATGATAATAACAGATCTGAAACATCACTTAAAATCTTTTAAAGGACATGCATTAGAAAAGAAAATGAAGAGAAGGTTGTGTCGGTAGCTTACCTTCTAGCTTTGCACAAGAAAATCTCTTCTTCTTCCCTCTCCTCCTCTAGACTCCTCTTCCTTGCTCTCCTCTCTCTCTCTAACCAAAATGTGTGTGTGAGTGAGTGTGTTGTGTGAGTTTGTAAGCTAGGGGGTGTGGTATATATATATATATAGGCAATTTTGGTGTAAAAGGACATAAAAGCCCTTTAGTTGAAAATGGATGGGAAAGCTAGGATTTTGGTTGGTGTCAAATGGGATAGTTGTAACTAAGGTGCTAAATCATAGGTTTTGGCATCAATTAGTTGATCTTTAGTTGAAAGGTAACTAGTTTTGAGATTTGCAACCTAGGTCTAGGTCACTAGGTTTGGATTTCCTAGAATATCTTAATCATAGTCTTGGGGAAATGTGATGGGTTGTTATTTTAATTAATTTTGGTCCTAGGCCCATCCCTCAAGGTGTATAGATACCTATATATATATTGAAAGATTGATGGTATACCAAGGTACAAGGTACAAGTACTAGTTTGGGGTAAATTTAGAATTTAAATAAAGAAGTGAGGGCTTGGAATTAAACTCATGTATTGGAACCTTACTTATGTAGAATTAAATTAAATTAGGTTAGGGAACCTAATCCGGCTAGTGTAATTCCTGTTCCGATAAAAATTAAAAATGCTATCTGGCAAGATTCGAAATAGTTAAAGAAACTGAGGGGCTTTAAGGAAAATACATTTTTTCGGGACTTCACATTAAATGTAATGAAATAAGGAGGATTAGAACCTTAATGATGTATTTAATTATGATCTAGTTAGGTCTAGGACTAATGTAAATATCTTCTAGTTAGAAGTACACACATATATATATAGCAAATCTTTATAGGTACCAAAGTCATTATTGCTCCAAGATTTCAAGAGATTTTAAAGTACAATGATTATAGTCTAGGGGGGCTATGATGGCTAGCCAAGTGATGGTGAATTGATGGACATGTTATATATATATATATATATATTTTGTACAAATCTTGAAAATTGTAAAATGTATTATTAAAAAAGATTTTTGGGTAAAAGTGTATATATATAAATATATAATAGTACTTGTTTGGGGTCAATTTGTGATTTAATAAAAATGTGCGGGCTTGGGTTCAATTAAAGTATCTATTTCAAGTGTAAAATAATTCAGTTTGTATTATCTTGCTTTGAATTTAAAAGTAAATAACCGAACGATGACAGTAAAAATTGAAAGTTAAGGTTTAGAGCTATTAATCTAAAATTTGAGAGTTAAGTAGTTAATATTAGAGTGTTAGAAGTGATTTCTAAGCTTCTAGGATCGATTAGGGTTTGTATGGATTCGCCCGTGATGCGTTTTCAGTCCTAGGGCTTAATTTGCGATTAATCGACGAACTAAGGGCTTTATTATAATAATTCAAAATTTAGGGACCTAATAAGGTTTACAAAAAAAGTCAAGGGCCTCACAAGAGCATATGTCACAGGTTCCATATGCAAATGCAGTTGGTGCATTAATGTATACTATGGTTTGTACAAGGCCTAACATCTCACATGCTGTGAGTATAGTAAGCAGATATATGCAGGATCTAGGAAAAGGTCATTGGCAGGCAGTGAAGTGGATGTTGAGGTATTTACATGGCACAATTAATATGGGTTTGAAGCTCGAGAAAGATCATAGACTTGGACAGAATTGGGTTGGATATATGGACTCAAATTATGCTGGTGAGTTGGACAAACGCCGATCAACAACAAGGTATTTATTTACGCTTGCTAAAGGGCCGGTGAGTTGGAGGTCAACGCTTCAGTCAACGGTGGCTTTGTCTACTACAGAGGCAGAGTACATGGCAGTGACAGAAGCCTTTAAGGAAGCTATTTGGCTACATGGATTGATTGAGGACTTGGAAATTGTTCAGAAGCACGTTGAGGTCTACTGCGATAGTCAGAGTGCCATTTGTTCGGCAAAGAACCAAGTTCATCATTCCTGCACCAAGCACATTGATGTCCGTTTCCATTTCATCCGAGAAATTGTGAATGAAGGGGATATTCTACTTCAAAAGATTAGCACTGCAGATAATCCCAGCGATATGCTCACAAAAGTGGTTTCTGGGATCAAGTTCCAACACTGTTTGTACTTGGTCAGCATCTCTCGGAACTGAGCACCTTCGGGTGCATGGCAGTGTTGATCGATCACTATGTTGGATAGAGAATCCTCTCCAAGGTGGAGATTTGTTGAAGATTGGCTCAAATTTACTTTGTTTGCTTTGTCAACGATGACTGCTAATTGAAGAAAAAAATGAAGAAGCTAGACAATCAGCCGAGCTATCCATGATAGGGTGGCTGACTATTGGTGGTTGCCATGAATGCTGTCTGTGGCTTGTCGAAGACTTTGGCCCTCCCATTGCATCTATAAATGGTTAGTGAATGGAAGGGGTTCAATGTGGTGAGTTGAAGAGAGAATACAGAGCAGAGAGAGAGTGAGAGAGAGAGCGAGAGAGAATTATATAGTGTGTAATTCTTTGTTCCAAATTTAGTGAATTCCGCTGCCCGTGGACGTAGGCGATTTGTCGAACCACGTAAATCTTTGTGTGTTCTTACTTGTGTGCTTGTGTGCGATTGTTTTCTACCTCCTAGGCACAACAAGTTCCCGGAAGATATTTCCTTGAAATGTGTTGTTTAAGAGTGAAATCTTTTGAAGGAAGCTCAGGTTTCCTATGCAAGGACACAATGAACCAACTAGGCCACTGGACTCTAGGTCTACGACAATGACTCTCCTGTGTCGATAGCCACAGGAAACACCTTCTCATTCACAGAAATGTAGAGAATTGTTCCTGGAGTTCATTACTCCTTGGGGATCATGAATGATCTTTCACTTGAAAGCCAACAGTGCAAGATGATCAGTCTCATTTCCACCAAAGGTGCTAAAGATGGCAGCAGTAGTGGGAAGCGTTCTGAGATGGATCAATGTGATGAACATGAGAAACATGACTGACATGTGAAATTGACAGAACAGACTAATCTTCATTTGTGAAATTGGAAGCATCATTTTTAGTGTTTCTGTCACTATATTGTTTATGATCAATTTGCTTCCAGATGTTGTTTAATCTTTGTACATACAAAAAATTCTCATTACATCAGTTCTATAAATTGCAAACTATTTTAATGCTTACTACCATGCGATAATGATGGTGATGATGGGGGTCGAAAATTTCTTCCCAGTTTCTCATAGATGATGGTGATGAAGTCAATTCTACCCTATGGTTTTTAGTCACACAAATTGAGATAAGACTGAAACTGTTGAATAGAGGAAGTCGATTATAAGATAATCTATTGATTATGTCTTCTATTAATTTATCGTTATTGACACCAGTGTGAATAGACCTACATTTCAATTTCAAGGGTTCACACCATTTTATTTTATTTTTAACTTATACTCTTGTACATACAAAAAATTCTCATTACATCAGTTCTATAAATTGCAAACTATTTTAATGCTTACTACCATGCGATAATGGTGGTGATGATGGGGGTCGAAAATTTCTTCCCAGTTTCTCATAGATGATGGTGATGAAGTCAATTCTACCCTATGGTTTTTAGTCACACAAATTGAGATAAGACTGAAACTGTTGAATAGAGGAAGTCGATTATAAGATAATCTATTGATTATGTCTTCTATTAATTTATTGTTATTGACACCAGCGTGAATAGACCTACATTTCAATTTCAAGGGTTTACACCATTTTATTTTATTTTATTTTATTTTTAACTTATACTCTTGTCAAGCTTGAAATTTTTAACGATGTGTATCTAGCTTGATCTCATCTGGTATTACTTATTAGTTGCAGAATTTGACCAACTAATGGAATAAGTAATTAATTTATCAAACCTTACAGTTGAAAAACTAAAACCTATTTTGGCAAGTTGGTTGAAAGTCAGTTTTTTGGCTTTTTGACTCTTTCGGGTCATATTACCTTTTTACTTTTTTGCATATTTTTTCAAAGAAGGTAAAAAAACTGACTTTTAACCTACATAAAGGCAAGGAAATCAAATATATAACTACAGTTGCAGTTGTATATTTTAATTCTTTTAATACTCAAAGTTTATTTATGTGGGGAAGTTGTTTGGAAATACTCTTCAACTCCTGGGGGACGCTCGTGATCCTCAGGTAGTCGCCTGAAAAGGAATGAACACTCCCGTCGGGGGTGCCGGAATTAGCACTCCAACGGATAAGTCAGTGTATACTCTCTTGATTGCTTGTAACCTAAGTTAAGCATACTAGTTCTCACATACCTCTCTTTGGTTGTTGTTCTTCTATTTATATACGCTCCTGGTCTTCTAGGTAGGGCCCACTCTTGATCTGTCATGTACCTATTCACTCAGCCCCCAATTATGCCGTATTACAACTTTTAATCGGCCCCCTGGTCGACTTATTCGGCATATGAAACATCGGGTGAGGGGTCGAATGCATACTATACACTGATTGGGAAAATATAACCTGCCTATCTGTGTCTGCAATTATTTGGCTACCACAATTGCCCCCCAAACACCCCACTAACTCTGTTTAGTCGGCGTGTTTGGTTTCGATCTTGAAAAGTAAAAAATTCGGTGGTTAACCTCATTCCAAAGTGTGTCAGAATGCACACGTTTTCTAGTCATCATTACAAGTTCCCGCCTCTTCGTACGCTTCCTCCATTTAATGTGGTTTAAAACTTTGTCTCTTCAAGTGTATACTTTGAATACTCAAGATTTTTTTGTTCGCCGTCTAGTACAACTTCTTCACCTCGTGACCTCTGCAACTATCTTCTGTCTCTCATTATCCCTTCCGCTCCCTATAAGTTCTCTTCTCTTTCACTCCCAATACCATTTTCTCATTTACTATTAGTTTTGCATAACCCTTAGGCTGAATACGATGGCAAGAAATTTGAAAGCACTCCTTTCTCAGGATCGGATTTCCAGCTTTCGACGCCATTGTTCCATCCCTGATGACGTTCATCTGTCACTCGTGGAAGACAACACCACCGATATGCAGAGGACCGATGAGAGCACAATCATCTTTCCTCTCCTATCGATTGTTGAAGGCGGCGTCCGTTTTCCCCTTCATCCATTTTTTAGAGTCGTCCTTCGACATTGGGGCCTAATTCCTTCCCAGCCTAACGTGAATTTTTTTCGTATCATAATGAAGTTCATAGAATTAAACCGTCGTCTTAGGATTAACCTAGGCATTCCTGTGATTCGGCATTGCTATGTCTTAGCCAAGTCCACTGGCTATCTAGGACGCTATTTGCTTAGGTCCAAAGACACCGACCATCATTTAGTGACCATGTTTGCCAGCTCTGGCAAGCGTGTTGATGAAGTGATGGTCATTGTTCAAGGCAACTGGGAATTCGGCGAGGGTGAAAATTGCCTGGATCCCGTGCCAAGGAGAAAAGGTGATCCAGGTGCCGTATAGCTCATTCTAGTTGTTTATATTTTTGCATGTGTATTCAGCTCTCCTTTCATGTACTTACCATTTTGTTTGCGCAGGCAACGCGTTGAAGAAAGTGTTGGTTTCGGCCGACGACGCTGTACTTGCGGATATTAAAGTCGCTCTGCAATTCATTGGCCATCCAAATCTTCAGAAATGAGAAGGGCGGCACATGTTCTCTTGCGCTACGCGCTGTCCTACGCAACGTTTTCGACAGCAGACCATATTCCAGTTCCATGAGGCGAAGATCATCTTACAGCCCTCATCTTCCCCGGCTTTAAAAATCTGAAGGAGATCGGTTTAGAAGTCTCTGATTCGGAACACGCAGAAAAACAAAGAGCCGATCAGATCGTCGAGGACCCAGACCAATTGGAAACCTAGGTAGACGAAGCCGTGAATTCGGCATTTGAGGAGGCTGGATTGAATTTGTCCGACCCTCCATCCACGTCTGGCAGAGACGACGTCATTGAGGACATTTTTACAAACGTAGGAGATCTTCCTGGCACTTATCCAGAGGATATGGTTGGGAAATCACTTCAGCAACTTGCGCGGAAGAATAACGCTGAGAGGATGACCGCCAGGCGCAAGGCCAAGGCCAAGGCCATGGTCGCTGAGTCTACTCCTCCGGTCACTGCCGAAGAGTAAGCTCACCTTGAAATGGCCGAGATGAAACAGGTGGGGCAATCCAACGAAGGTGAGCAAAGAGGCGAAAAGCGCCCCGCCGATCGGGAGGCCGAGCACGAAGAGGACCAAAGCGATAAACGGCCCCGAGTTGAGGAATTGGATTTGATCCATCCATTCACAATTCAACCAAGGGTCAGAAATATGCCGATTTCCTCAGACTCCTTGGCTTTAAGGGACTCGGTTGTGGCCTTGCGCATGGCCTCCTCGATATCCCTGCCGGTCGACAGAGCCATATTTCGAGCGGAGCCAGATCTGATGATAATTGCTTTGGCCGCTCAGTCGGCCCTATTGGTACGTTACTTGTCTTATTTTGCAATCTTCCGTCTTTACGCATGCACGTTTGTAAATATTTTTGTAATTATTTGTTTGCTGTTTCTTTGTTTGGTAAGTGGTGGGCAGGATAGCCGAGATGGGCTGCCGTTAACACGACACCATAGAATAGATCGGCCTATTGAAAGACGAAATTGACAATGAACAAAACAAGGTTGTGGCGGCCTCTCAAAGGGCCGATCACGAGGCAGTGCAAGCGGCGGTGGAACGCGCCAAAGCCGACTCGAAGGCCGAGCGAGCACGAAATTTCGATCAGTTAAGGCTTGCCGCCGAGGAAAAGGCAAAGGCCAATGAGAATGCACTTAAGTTAGCCCAGGAGGCAATCGCCAAGCTAGAAGGCGACTTGGTGGAATCGAAGAAGGCAAGGAAAAAGGCCGACTCTGAGATTTCCAAGGCGTTCCAAGCTGGGCAAGAGGCCGCCTTGGAAAGCTACGCAGAAGAAGCGCCGAAGTTTGAGAATCGGGGCTTCAAACACGGCTGGGTCCAAGCCCTCCCTACTGCGAATGTGGCATTGGCACAACTGATTCCATACGAGTAGGTGGACGTTGACCCGCTGGCGTCTGACCCTGAGGAATGACCAAGGCATATTTTGATTTTTGGTAGGCATCTTAGATGCATAGTTTTTTGTTAGTAGATTTTCATCGTTTTTGAATGTCAACCGATTTTCATATGTAAAATGTCCGCTGTTAGCGTCCAATTTATGAATGAAAATTTTCTATGCTCTCAAGCGATTGCTTATACTATTTGTTATATAAGTACATAATTAAAAGAATCAGCAGTTAGAACAAAATGTCAAGACTACGTAAGATGGCAAACTTATTAGCCAATTTTATTAATGAATTTGATTGATGAATCTGACTAAGAATGAATTCATGAGGTGCTGATAGATCAGTTCATGAACTAGAACACCGAATAATTAGAGATTCATGGGGCGGCTGGGGCAAATACGCCGATTATATTGACGAATTTTCCCTTGCCCAGCTGGTTCATGAACTGGAAAACCGAATAAAATAATATTGTGTTAATAAATCGATTCATGGAGTGGCTGGGGCACTTAAGCCAACTATATTGACGAGCAGGCTGTCAAAATGTCAAGACTATGTGAGACGACAAACTTATTAGCTGATTTTATTAATGAATTTGCCCTTGCCCCAACTGTTTCATGAACTGGAAAACCGAATAAAATGAACTCATGAATATTGTGCTGATAAATCGATTCATGGAGCGGCTGGGGCACTTAAACTGAGTATATTGATGAATCTACCCTAGCCCAACTGGTTCATGAACTAGAAAACCGAATAAAATAAACTCATGAATGTTATGCTGATAAATCGATTCATGGAGCAGCTGGGGCACTTAAGCCGACTATATTGATGAGCAGGCCGTCAAAATGTTAAGACTATGTGAGACAGCAAATTTATTAGCCGATTTTATTAATGAATTTGCCCTTGCCCCAGCTGTTTCATGAACTGGAAAACCAAATAAAATGAACTCATGAATATTGTGCTAATAAATCGATTCATGGAGCGGCTGGGCCACTTAAGCCGACTAGATTGATGAATCTGCCCTTGGCCAGCTGGTTCATGAACTAGAACACCGAATAAAATGAACTCATGAATTTTGTGCTGATAAATCGATTCATGGAGCGGCTGGGGCACTTAAGCCGACTAGATTGATGAATCTACTCTTGCCCAGCTAGTTCATGAACTAGAACGCCGAGTAACAGAGATTCATAAGCCGACTGCGGCAAATACGCCGATTAGATTGGCAAATTTGCCCTTGCCCAGTTGGTTCATGAACTAGAACGTCGAATAACAGAGGTTCGTGGAGCGGTTGGCGCACATGACTCAGTCAGTGCTGGGCTGTTGAGGTTTAATATTAATGAGATCACCTCAGAGGTGCTGCCCCCGTAGGGAATAAATGGGGCGTGTACTTCGTGCATGAAGGTCCTATTTATATGCTCAGAGTCAGTAACTCAGTCCAGTTCGTTGAGGAAGGTTAAACAAGTGCGAATGTCAAATAGACTTTTCTTCAACAGCAGAGGAAAATCGAGGACATTAGCTGAGCTGGAAGGAGACATGAATCGAAGTGGCAAACCTATGCGCACGGGAAGTAGGAGTTCGAGGGATCGGGAGAGACACCAATCTCTTCGCCATCGAAGTAGGTCACCCGGGAGGGACAAGCAGCCACGGGGCAAATCTCCTCAACCCGTTCAGGAAGGGAATCTGATGCGACACCGTGCCCATTGAGTTTCGCGGTCTTCGTGGAGAATAGTCCAATGACAAAGGCGGATTCAAACGTTCGAGATCCAAATATGGCAGTTGAGTTCGCTCGACAGATTTTTCCACCCGAAGTCCAGCAGTCGATGGTAGGTCGGCAGAATTTTGAAGTGTTTTGTGAAGGCATTCATGGGGCGGTGAAGGGGCTGTACACTGCTTATGAAATTGGCATGCGTCTTTGCGCCGCTCGGCGTGATATAGCACAGAGAGATGAACGCATTCGGAACTTAGAAGCTCGGGCGGAGAAGGCCGAGCGTCAACTAAGGAAAATCAAGTCTGCCGAGTCCCAATCGGCCAGCCATCTCAACCCGGTTGTGGAAGAGAGGGTGACCCAGAGGCTGATAAGTCATGTCATTACCGATCGGAACACGGCTAGCATGTTTACGATTAAGACTGCGAGGTCCACGGCATATGAAAAAGGATTCCATGACAGCCGAAAGGTCAGAATACAGAAGACCATGGAGAAACTCGCCGAGGAAGTTTGCCGATGTGAAAATCGTGGATTTAAGCACGGTTGGATCAAGGCACTTCAGGCCGTGGAGGCTCTCCGAGTTGCAGGCGTTGATTCGGCGTTGCCGCTATACCAGCGTGAAACTTTCCCTTTTCCGCTTTCAAAATCGAGAAGAGTGACGATGAGGGAGACACCGGATAAATGTAGACATCGTAATGCTCAAACGCAGATTGCGTGCAAAATTATGTAATTATTGGCTAATTTAATAAAATGCTTCGTTTTCAAGTGTTAGCGTACTTTGTACTTATATTAGTACACTTCATGCCAATCGATTAATCTAAGGACACATTTTATTTTGAATGTTCGCACGTTTCAGCCTACGTGTATACGGCTTATCCCATTTCATTTCGAATGTTTATATGTTTCTGCCTTCGTTTATACGTCTTATCCCATTTCATTTCGAATGTTTGCATGTTTCAGCCTTCGTTTATACGGCTTGTCCCATTTTATTTTGAATGTTTTATGTGTTTCAGCCTTCGTTTATACGGCTTGTCCCAATTTATTTTGAATGTTTTGCATGTTTCAGCCTTTGTTTATACGGCTTGTCCCAATTTATTTTGAATATGTGATATCCTTGTTCCGTAATATGTTAATTGGTCCTTAATATGAGTATGATTATGTGTTTAATATTATTTTGTGTGCCATTATGTGAAAATATGTGGTTTTGAATTTCTATCTGTTCACCGTAGGAATATCTGTTTGATTATCTGCTTTGGAAATTAAATAGAAGGCCTTATCGGCCACAGAACCCGAAATTGATTGCGCCATTGTGATTAGCGTAATTTTTAGAGTCTACGGTGAATTTGATTGAAAATTGATTCGCATCAGATTAAATTGATTAAATTGATGAATTAGTGCCCACTTACTTTATTATTATATTAGAATTAGTGGAATTGGTTGTAATAGAGCACTACACCCTCAATTCTCTCTTTAGCTTCATTTTGCTGATTTTGAACTCAAAGAATAGAGAGGGCCAGCTATAGAGAGAGAGAGAGAGAGAGGGAGAGAATTGTGTAATCTTGGCTCAAGGTTTGGGGAATTTGAAGATTAATCTCAAGAATCTGCTATAGTTTGGAAGATTGAGCTCCTAGGTAAGGGAATTCATGAGTTTAACGTTGTAAATTGTGAATTCAAGTTTGATTAATCGTCAAGAACATGAGTTAGATTGATTATGATGAAATTGGGTTGGTTTTGTTGAATTTGAAGTCTTAGAACACATGCATGTAAGAAATTGCCATAAATTTCCATGTTTGAGCATAAAGTATGTAATCCATGTTGAGTTTTGATTATTGACCATGTATTTGATCATCTCTTCACCAATTAAGTTGAGGATATTTTGTATATTTCACATGCAAGTGCAAATCATGGGAGTTTGAGTCTTGCATGTTTGAATCTAGTGTGTTGGTGATGAGTTTGAGTTAATTTGAGACATGCAAGTGATTAAATTGTGAAATTGAGCTTCATTGTGTTGTAATTTGTTGTTTATACCTTGTTAGAATAGGTATATGTGAAGTTTGAGCCAAAATCATGCATTTGAAACCTTTGAACATCAAATTGAAGCTCAAGAACATGTTCTGGATTTTTCCAGAATTTTGATGTCTGCTCGAGCGGGGAAATCGACGCTCGAGCATGAAATTCATGTTCCCAGTATTTTCTGCAGACATGGTGTCCGCTCGAGCGAGGAAGTTCAGGCTCGAGTGGGGAGCCATGTAGAGAGGCCTTTCGCTCGAGTGCCAGAGTTCGCGATCGAGCGTAAATTTGACATATCCAGTACTTTTGCAGGCCTCGTTGGTCCGCTTGAGCGGGGTCCCTGTTTTCTGAAATTTTGAAAATGCATTATGTGTTCCGTTTTGCTTTCTCTTTCGCTTGCAAGCACTGTTAGGCATACATTGAGCATTATAAATGAGTTAAAGAGATAAGAATGAAGCCTAAAGAGGAATATGTGGATTTAAGAACGGATTGAATTGTTTGTGACCCTTTTGTGTTCATGGAATGTGTAGGCTCGAGCTCCAGGGCAACCAACCAACCGGTCACTGTGAGTAATATTGATATTTTGAAGCTTGTCATTTGTCCAATTGCTTATTTCTTTATAAGCCTTATAAGTGCTAGTTTGAATTATGGACAAATGTTTGTTATGAATAAATGAATGGGCCAGAGGTCCTTTTGACATGAAAGAATGGGCCAGAGGCCAGTTTGACATGAAAGTTTGAATGGGCCAAAGGCCAGTCTGACAAATGAAAGATAAATGGGCCAAAGGCCAATATGTTTGGAACCACAGTCACTTGACCTAAATTATATATATATATGTTAAATGGAAATATGAATTGGGCCCAAGGCCGTTTGAAGCATGTTGTTCTACATATCGTTTGTATAACTTCTGTATTTGATATTATTCACTGGGCTATCGCTCATGCTCATTCATGTGTTTGTAGGTGTGCCCAGAGAAGTCCAAACCCAGCCCCAGTGAAGTCTGTGAAGAACAACAAAGGTTTTGAAGAGTCAGCCCTCGCGTCTCACGCGCGAAACTCGTCTTTGCCGTTTTACCCTTTTGTTTTGTTTTGTCATATTGGCGAAGACCTTGTATCTATTGCACATAGTTTTGATAGATTGACTTAGACTATTATGATCCTGTATGTACAGAACTTTGTGTGGTACATATTTTGTTGTGAGTTATTAATGTGCATATGTATGGTTGTTACGATGTGCGATGTAAGCACAACTCTATGGACAAAGTTTTAAATTGCTTCCGTTTGGCCCCTATTAACTCTGTTAAAATACGGTTGGTTTGGTTTGAGGCCGTAGGTAATCTCATGATTACTGGCCGGTTATGTCCTTAACCCACGGGGGCGGGTTCGGGTCATGACAGAGTGGTATCAGAGCACGAGTTAATAACTCACACACTTGTCCAAGTGAGCAATAAGCGTCTAGAAAAGATCTAGGATGCATTCATGTGATAAGTCTGAATTTGAAAGCATCAAGAATATGCTTAAATGTTTTGATATGAACAATTATGTGTTATAAGTTTGTGATTTGCTTGCATTGCAAATTTTCTGAATATGTATGCTTTTTAGTATATACATACTTGTGAATCTTTTGTGTGAAATATAATGCAAGTTTAATCAGATGGTGAGAACAAGAGGTGATGAGATAGAGGAATCCTCTGCTGCCAGAATAGACAGAATGGAAAGACTGATACAGGAAATGGCAGAAACTTTGAGACAACAACAGGAGTGGCAATAATAGTGGCAGCAACCATATCCGCCTCCTCCACTTCCGGCACCACCCGTGCCAGATAATCAGAATGATGATCGGATAATAGCTCTCACCAAAGAATTCAAGAAGATGAAACCACCACAGTTCCATGGTGGATTAGATCTGTTGAAAGCCGAGGCATGGGTTCTCGGCATTGAGAAATTGTTTGAAGTGTTCCCTTGCTCGGAGACCCAGAAAGTGCTTCTAGCCACTTTTATGTTAGAAGACGACGCATGAAGATGGTGGATGTTAATGCGAGAAAATCACAAGAATGTCGACTGGGTGAAATTTTTGGAAATTTTCTATGACAAGTACTTCCCACAATGTGTTCGGGATAGGAAAGTGTCAGAGTTCATGGAACCAAGGCAAGACAGTATGACTGTAGCCGAGTATGAGGCCAAATTCACTAAATTGGCCAGGTTTGCACCTCATGTGATTGATACCGATTACAAGAAAGCGAGGCATTTTGAAGGTGGGCTTCGAAGTGACATTTTAGAGAGGGTGAATGTCTTGACGCTGGAAACCTACATTGGGGTGCTAGACAGGGCTATCATATCAGAAGCTAACATAGCTAGACAGACTAAGTCTACAACTGATTGGAAAGGTAACAAAAGGCAAAGCTTCTTCTCAAAGAAGAAATTTTTGAAAAAGAAAAACACGGGCTCCTCAAATACTTCGAATTCTTCCCGAGACATAGCTCCCATGTGCAATATTTGTAGCAAAAGGCACCGTGGGGTTTGTTACCGTGTGTCAGGGGCTTGTTTCAAATGTGAAAAACAAGGGCATATGGCCCGAGATTGTAATCAGAATGGTGGAAAGCTAGCTGCTAGCTCAACTACATCGATCCCGAAGCCGGGAAATACTTTGAAGTCTGCTACCACTGGGGATACCGTGAGACAGGGGAGAGTTTTTACGCTTATTCCGGGCGATACACGGAATGCCAAGGCAGTTGTCTTAGGTACCATTTCTTTATGTAATCAGGATGCCTTTGTGTTAATTGACTCTGGATCAACACACTCATTTGTAACGTGTGCATTTGCATTTAGACTGAATAGACCTTTAGAATTACTGCGATATCTGCTATGTGTGTCTGCTCCATCTAGGAAATCTGTATTGTGTGAATCTATATACCGGTTTGGTGATATGCATGTTAAGGATGCTATCCTATATGTAGATTTGTTACCCTTGAACTTTAGGCATTTCGATGTAATTTTGGGCATGGATTAGTTGACCAAATATTGTGCCACCATTGATTGTGTGACAAAACGAGTTGTGTTTAAACCACCAGAAAATAAGGAAATTGTGTTTGTGGGTAATAGGGTAGTGCCTCTACCTTATTTGATATCTGCAATGAAATCATGTAAACTGATCAGGAAAGGGTGCCAGGGTTATTTGTGCTATGTGTTGTCTGAACCATCTGTGAATGTTGAATTGAATGATATCCCTATTGTTAGAGAATTTTCAGATGTGTTTCCAAATGAATTACCAAGGGAATTGGTAGATAGGGAGATAGAGTTTACTATTGAAACTGTGTCAGGCACCCAGCCCATTTCTAAAACTCCTTACAGAATGGCTACCGTCGAAATGAAAGAATTGAAAGAACAGTTGCAAGACCTGCTTGACAATGGGTTTATTCGACCCAGCACTTCGCCTTGGGGTACACCAGTATTATTTGTGAAAAAGAATGATGGAACCCTATGCCTGTGTATCGATTATCGGGAATTGAACAAGGTAACAATAAAGAACAAATATCCCCTACCTTGTATTGATGACTTATTTGACCAGTTGCAAGGATCACAAGTGTTTTCCAAGATTGATTTGAGATCCGGGTACCACTAGTTGAAAGTAAAGGCAGGGGGTGTTGAGAAAACCGCATTCAGAACGAGGTATGGTCATTTTGAATTTCTTGCTATGCCATTTGGAGTGACTAATGCTCCAGCAGCATTTATGGACTTAATGAACCGAATTTTTAAAACCTACCTTGACGAATTTGTTGTGGTTTTTATTGATGATATTTTGATATATTCTAAAGATAGACTTGAACATGAACATCATTTGAGAACTGTCCTACAAATACTTCGGGAAAGGAAATTATTTGCTAAGCTAAAGAAATGTGAGTTTTGGTTGGATGAAGTTGTTTTCTTAGGGCATGTTATCAACAAAGAAGGATTTCAGTGGACCCACAGAAAATAGAAGCAATTGTGAATTGGCCCACACCAACGAATGTAACAGAGGTCCGCAGTTTCATAGGCTTGGCCGGGTACTACAGGAGGTTTGTGAAGGACTTTTTGAAATTAGCTGTGCCTCTTACCCAATTGACACTAAAAGGGCCAGCATTTGAATGGAACGACGAAAGAGAAGCTTCCTTTCATGAACTGAAAACGAGATTGACCACTGCACCAATTTTGACACTACCTTCAGGTACGGAGAATTTTGTAATTTTCAGTGATGCAGCTTATAAAGGTTTGGGTTGTGTGTTAATGTAGAACGAAAAGGTTATTGCTTAAGCCTCCCGACAGTTGAGGCCACACGAGAAGAATTATCCAACACACGACCTAGAATTGGCCGCAGTTGTTTTTGCTTTGAAAAGCTAGCAGCATTATCTGTATGGAGCAAAGTGTGAAGTCTACACGGATCACAAAATTCTGAAATACTTCTTCACGTAGAAGGAGTTGAATATGCGACAGAGGAGATGGCTGGAACTGATAAAGGATTATGATTTAGAGATTCAGTATCACCCCGGGAAAGCTAATACAGTTGTTGATGCATTGAGCAGAAAATCAATGGGAAGTATGGCTTGTTTGCTTATTGAACAGAAACAAATCTTGCAAGATTTTGAGAAGTCTGAAATTGAAGTGGTAATGTGTGAATAGGGCGGATTGATAGCCGCTATTACAGTCGAGCCGGCAATCATTGATGAAATCAAACAGAAACAGAAAGAGGATGAATTCCTCAAGAAGGTGATAGATGAATTTGAGACAAGTCCGAAAGCAGAGTTTGGCGTTGTAAATGAAGTGTTGAGATTTCGAAACCGAGTGTGTGTCCCAGACATTCTGGAACTAAAGAAGAGGGTTTTAGATAAAGCCCACAAATCAGTGTTTGCTATGCATCCGGGTAACAATAAAATGTATCGGGATTTGAACAAACCTATTGGTGGCCTAAGATGAAGAAAGATATTGCAGAATATGTGTCCAAATGTCTTCAGTGTCAGCAAGTTGAAGCTGAACATCATAAACCAGGCGGTCTACTGCAACCTCTCCCTATTCCTGAATGGAAGTGGGAGCATGTGACTATGGATTTTTTTTGCTGGCCTACCTCGGACTTCTCGAGGTATGTATTCTATTTGGGTTGTGGTTGATAGACTAACTAAATCTGCACATTTTCTGCCTGTCAAAACTACATTTAATGCTTATAGATTGGCTACTATTTATGTTGATGAGATCGTCCGTTTACACGGGGTTCCAGTATCTATTGCGCCAAATAGAGATCTAAAATTTGTATCTAGATTATGGAAGAGTTTGCAGGAAGCTATGGGGACAGAACTAAGGTTCAGTACTGCATTCCACCCACAGACAGATGGGTAATCAGAACAAACAATACAGACTTTGGAAGATATGCTTTGGATGTGTGTTTTGGATTTTCAGGGGAGTTGGGAAGACTATTTGCCACTTGCGGAATTTGCTTATAATAACAGCTTCCACTCCAGCATTGGTATGGCACCATACGAGGCTTTGTATGGTAGAAGGTGTAGATCACCAAATTGTTGGACAGAGGTCGAGGATAGAGCTTTACTTGGGCTTGAAATTGTACAAGATACTTCTCAGAAAATCAAAACTATTCGGCAAAGGCTCAAAACAGCTCAGGACCGACAAAAGAACTATGTAGACGTTCAAAGAAGACCTCTTGAGTATGAGGTTGGTGACCACGTGTTTATCCGTGTGTCCCCAATGAAAGGCCAAGTCAGGTTTGAAAAGAAGGGCAAGTTGTCGCCCCGTTACATATGGCCGTTTTAGATTCTGGAAAGGCTTGGTCCAGTTGCTTATAGAGTTTCTTTGCCACCAGGATTCGAACAAATCCATAATGTGTTTCACGTGTCGATGTTGAGGGGTTACCTCCGAGACCCGTTTCATGTGATTAATTATCTCCGGGCAGCTATCGATGAAAATATGGAATATGTCGAATGGCCGGAACGAATTGTTGATCGGCAAGTGAAACAATTGAGAAGCAAGTCCATCCCAATGGTGAAAGTGGAATGGAAAGAACACTATGGGACGGATGCTACATGGGAAAAGAGGAGGAAATGCGACTACGCTATCCACGTTTGTTTCCCGACGAAGGTAAAATAAGTTTGGAGGACCAAACTTCCTAAAGGGGGGGAGACTGTGATATCGCTATTCCGTAATATGTTAATTGGTCCTTAATATGAGTATGATTATGTGTTTAATATGATTTTGTGTGCCATTATGTGAAAATATGTGGTTTTGAATTTCTATCTGTTCACCATAGGAATATCTGTTTGATTATCTACTTTGGAAATTAAATCGAAGGCCTTATCGGCCAAAGAACCCGAAATTGATTGCGCCATTGTGATTAGCGTAATTTTTAGAGCCTACGGTGAAATTTGATTGAAAATTGATTTGGATCAGATTAAATTGATTAAATTGATGAATTAGTGCCCGCTTACTTTATTATTATTATATTGGAATTAGTGGAATTGGTTGTAATAGAGCACTACACCCTCAATTCTCTCTTTAGCTTCATTTGGCTGATTTTGAACTCAAAGAAGAGAGAGGGCCGGCTATAGAGATAGAGAGGGAGAGAATTGTGTAATCTTGGCTCAAGGTTTGGGGAATTTGAAGATTAATCTCAAGAATTTGCTATAGTTTGGAAGATTAAGCTCCTAGGTAAGGGAATTCATGAGTTTAATGTTGTAAATTGTGAATTCAAGTTTGATTAATGGTTAAGAACATGAGTTAGATTGATTATGATGAAATTGGGTTGCTTTTGTTGAATTTGAAGTCTTAGAATACATGCATGTAAGAAATTGCCATAAATTTCCATGTTTGAGCACAAAGTATGTAATCCATGTTGAGTTTTGATTAATGACCATGTATTTGATCATCTCTTCACCAATTAAGTTGAGGATATTTTGTATATTTCACATGCAAGTGCAAATCATGGGAGTTTGAGTCTTGCATGTTTGAATCTAGTGTGTTGGTGATGAGTTTGAGTTAATTTGAGACATACATGTGATTAAATTGTGAAATTGAGCTTCATTGTGTTGTAATTTGGTGTTTATACCATGTTAGAATATGTATATGTGATGTTTGAGCCAAAATCATGCATTTGAAACCTTTGACCATCAAATTGAAGCTCAAGAACACGTTCCGGATTTTTCCAGATTTTTGATGTCCGCTCGAGCGGGGAAACCGACGCTCGAGCATGAAATTCGTGTACCCAGTATTTTCTGCAGACATGGTGTCCACTCGAGCGGGGAAGTTCACGCTCGAGCGGGAAGCCATGTAGAGAGGCCTTTCGCTCGAGCGCCAGAGTTCGCGATCGAGCGTAAATTTGACATATCCAGTACTTTTGCAGGCCTCGTGGGTCCGCTCGAGCGGGGAAGTCCACGCTCGAGCGGGTACCCTGTTTTTTGAAATTTTGAAAATGCATTCTGTGTTCCGTTTTCTGTTCTCTTTCGCTTGCAAGCACTGTTAGGAATACATTGAGCATTATAAATGAGTTAAAGAGATAAGAATGAAGCCTATAGAGGAATATGTGGATTTAAGAACGGATTGAATTGTTTGTGACCCTTTTGTGTTCATGGAATGTGTAGGGTCGAGCTCCAGGGCAAACCAACCAACCGGTCACTGTGAGTAATATCGATATTTGAAACTTGTCATTTGTCCAATTGCTTATTTCTTTATAAGCATTATAAGTGCTAGTTTGAAATATGGAAAAATATTTGTTATGAATAAATGAATGGGTCAGAGGCCATTTTGACATGAATGAATGGGCCAGAGGCCAACTGGACATGAATGAATGGGCCAGAGGCCAGTTTGACATGAAAGTTTGAATGGGCCAAAGGCCAGTCTGTCAAATGAAAGATAAATGGGCCAAAGGCCAGTATGTTTGGAACCACAGTCACTTGACCTAAATTATGTATATATATGTTAAATAGAAATATGAATTGGACCCAAGGTCGTTTGAAGCATGTTGTGCTACATATCGTTCGTATAACTTATGTATTTGATGTTATTCACTGGGTTATCACTCACGCTCATTCATGTGTTTGTAGGTGAGCCCAGAGAAGTCCAAACCCAGTCCCAGTGAAGTCTGTGAGGAACAACAAGGGTTTTGAAGAGTCAGCCCTCGCGTCTCACGCACGAGACTCGCCTTTGTTGTTTTGCCCTTTTGTTTTGTTTTGTCATATTGGCGAAGACCTTGTATCTATTGCACATAGTTTTGATGGGTTGACTTCGACTATTATGATCCTGTATGTACAAAACCTTGTGTGGTACATATTTTGTTGTGAGTTATTAATGTGCATATGTATGGTTGTTACGATGTGCCATGTAAGCACAACTCTATGGACAAAGTTTTAAATTGCTTCTGTTTGGCCCCCATTAACTCTGTTAAAATACGCTTGGTTTGGTTTGAGGTCGTAGGTAATCTCATCATTACTAGCCGGTTATGTCCTTAACCCACGGGGGCGGGTTCGGGTCGTGACAGAATATTTTCCAATGCACTAAGGGTGCTCCGAATCCAGAGGCCTAATCGGCCAATCGTGATATCCACGAAGATTAGGCCAATCCGAATCTGGAGACTTGGCCAATCGTGATATCCACGAAGGGCGCTCCAAATCCGGAGGCTTAATCGGCCCAGAAGTGTCGTGCACTAATGGGGCTCTGAATCCGGAGACTTATCTTGGCCAATCGTGATATTCACCAAGGGCGCTCCGAATCTAGAGGCTTAATCGGTCCAAACGTGGTATCCACGAAGGGCGCTCTGAATTCAGAGGCTTAATTGGCCCAAAAGTGTCGTGCACTAATGGGGCTCCGAATTCGGAGACTTATCTTGGCCAATCGTGATATCTATGAAGGGCGCTCTGAATCTGGAGGCTTAATCGGCCCAAAAGTGTCATGCACTAATGGGGCTCCAAATCCGGAGACTTAATCGGCCTAAAAGTGTCGTGCACTAATGGGGCTCTGAATCCGGAGACTTGTCTTGGCCAATCGTGATATTCACAAAGGGCACTCCAAATCCGGAGGCTTTTGTCGGAACACTTTTGAACTGGATTTTGTAGTGAGTAAACAGGAATCTTTGCATTACAAAAGTGGAATGTGTACATGGGGAACCATTCAAAACTAGTATCATTCCCCACAGGTCGGGTTTAATGATAGAATTTACGCAAGTACGTTGAATTCCAAGGCCGTGGTAGACTCCTTCCAGACATGTCTTTGAGCCTATATGCCCCTACTCCTGCGATCAAATTGACCTGATAGGGGCCGTCCCAGTTAGGACCCAGTTTTCCATCAGCTGGTTTCCTGGCAGCTGGAAGTACTTTCTTCAGAACCAACTCTCCTGGTGTGTAGCGGCGCAACTGAACACGTTGATTATACGACTTAGCAAGCTGCTGCTGGTATCATGCCATGGATGCAAGGGTACGGTCTTTTCATTCTTCAATCAGAATCAAATCCAAGGCTAGCATCATGTCGTTTTGGCCCATATCAAAAACTTTTGATTTCAAGGTGGGGAGGCCGATCTCCAGGGGTATGATTGCCTAGGCTCCAAAGCATAAAGCAAACGGCATTTCCCCAGTGGATCATCTCGGCATAGTTCGATGAGCCCACAACACACTCGGCAATTCTTCGACCCATTTGCCTTTAGCTTTCTCTAGCCTCTTCTTGATGCCATCTAAAATGGATTTGTTAGAGGCTTCAGCTTGACCATTGCTTTGTGGGTAAGCCGACGTGAAAAAGTAAGGTCGGATACCATACTTGCAGCACAGCTCTCGGTAGACGCCACAATCAAACTGGGTGTCGTTGTCTGAGATAAGTGCTCTTGGAATGCCAAATCATGTTATGATATTTCTCCAGACAAAGCGCTTAACATCAGCATCTCAAATACGGATTAATGCCTCCGCTTCCACCCGTTTTGTAAAGTAATCTGTCACGACAATCAAGTATCGCTTGTTCCCCGGGGCCCTCGGCAATGGTCCGACGATATCAAGTGCCCACTGGGCGAACGGCCAGGGACTGGTGATAGAACTTAACTCTTCAGCAGGCAGATGGGTTAAGGAGGAGAACTTCTGGCATTGTTCACATTTTTTCACATAACATCCGACATCTGTTCTCATTGTCGGCCAATAATACCCCTGTGTTACAGCTCGATGAGCCAAAGAGCGCCCGCCAGAATGTGCGCCACAACTGCCTTCATGTATTTCAGTCAGAAGCTCTTCGACTTTATCCGGATGTACGCATTCCAGGTATGGACTAGAAAGGGATTTTTTATAAAGCTTTCTTTACAGATCCAAGTAGTATCGCAGGGCTTTGTTTCGCAGCTTGTGCGCTTCTTTCCTGTCCGCTGGAAGCTATTCGAAAGACAGGAATGCAGCAATGGGGTCCATCCAACTCGGTCCTGACTCTATGACATTGACATGGACTTCCTCCGAAGGGCCAATGCTCGGCTCCGGGATGAAACCTACTTTGATGGTCCGTTTAATCTCTGAGTTGATGTTGGAGGCTAGGCAAGCCAGGGCATCTGCATGTGTGTTCTGATCTCGTGTTATTTGATTCAATTCATGATGGTCAAATTTTGCCAGCAAGGAGTTAGCCGTTTTCATGTAAGCCGCCATACGATCATTTTTGGCCGTGTACTCCCCCTTTAGTTGATTGATCACCAGTTTTGAATCGCGAAATATAAGCAAACGCCGAGCACCGAGAAGATGTGCATTCCGCAAACTGGTTAGAAGGGCTTCGTATTCAGCCTCGTTGTTTGATGCTTCGAAGTCGAGTTTGACGGCCTGCTCAATTATTGCGCCGTCGGGAGCCATGATTACTACTCCGGCTCCACTACCCCATTGGTTAGATGATCCATCACAATACAACTGCCAAATGTCCCCAACATAAATTCTCCAATTTGGCTTAGGTCGAATTTCATCAGACTTGAAGTCGGCAAGACCCTCAGTGAATTCAGCCACAAAATCAACAAGCACCTGTCCCTTGATTGAGGTTCTAGGCAGAAACTGAATATCGTACTGGCCGAGTTCAAGAGCCCACTTTGAAACACGCCTGATGCTTCTGCGCTACGGAGTACCGATCGGAGGGGGTGGTCCGTTAGTACCCTGAAGGTATGCCCCTGAAAGTAATGCATCAGCTTTCTCGTTGCCATAACAAGGGCCAGAATGAGTTTTTCCAACGGAAGGTAGCGTGTTTCGGCATCAACCACTGCCTTGCTTACATAATACACTGGCCGCTGCTCCTCCAGCTATTTCTTTATCAGTACGGCGTTGACGGCTCGGTCGAAAACTGCCAGATACAAAATGAGTGAGTCACCTGCCGAAGGTGTTGTCAAGAGTGGAACTGATCGGAGGTAGGTCTTGAGGCCGTTGAAAGCGGTTTCGCACTCGGCGGACCATTCAAAAGCCTTGCCCTACCGTAGTGTATGAAAGAATTGTCGGCAGTGATCTATGGACCGACTGATGAACCTGTTGAGTGCGACGGCCATCCCCATCAACTTTTGAACCTCTTTCACTGAACGAGGGGAGCCGAGCTCCAAGATTGCAGTTATTTGCCTTGGGTTGACTTCGATTCCTCGGTGGTTGACAATGTAACCCAAGAATTTTCCAGAGCCGATCCCAAACGCACATTTGAAAGCGTTTAGCTTCATTTTGTATTTGCGTAAAATGCCGAATGTCTTTTCCAGATCGGCTAGATGAGTTTGCCCTTCTTTGGACTTGACCATCATATTGTCAATGTACACTTCCATAGTGTGGCCAAGTTGCTCCTTGAACATGGCAGTGACCAGTCTTTGGTAAGTTGCCCCTGCATTCTTCAGCCCAAAAGGCATAACCTTATAGCAATAGGTTCCTCTTGGGGTGAGGAACGGAGTTTTGTCTTGGTCCTCTGGATGCATGGAAATTTGATGGTAGCCTTTATAAGCATCGAGGAAGCTCATGCGCTGATGGCGTGTCGTCGCATCTACAAGTTGGTCTATTATGGGGAGGGGAAAACAATCCTTGGGGCAGGCTTTGTTTAGGTCCGTGAAATCAACGCACACTCGCCAAGTCCCATTTTTCTTCTTCACAACCACAATATTAGAGAGCCATGTAAGGTAGGTCACTTCCCTGATTGCCCCGGCGTCAAGCAACCGGTCAACCTCTTCAACAATGGCGGCAGTGTGCTCTACGGCTAACCGCCGGCTTTTCTGAATGATCGGCTTGCATTTAGGGTCAACATTTAAACGGTGCTGCGAAACAGACGGATCTACACCCGGCATCTCATATTGAGTCCACGCAAATACATCAAGGTTGCCGAGCAGGAAGGAAATTAGCTGTTGTCTCTCGGCTTGATTCAGGGAGGCGCCAACCATGAACAACCTGTCTGGGTTTCCGTTGATTTCAACTCGATCTAGGGCTTTGGTGGCCTTTTCACTTGGGAGCCGCCCAACATCGTCGAGGCTCTCCCAAGCCATCACCTCAATATAGTTCACTTGCAACTCCTTTGGCGTTTTTTCAGCAAGGAGATAACATGCTTGTGCCGATTTCTGGGAGCCACGGATTTTCTCAATACTGCATTCTATCGGGAAGCGTAGCAACTGATGATAGGGGCTTGGCATGACCTACATAGTATGCAACCAAGATCGCCCCATGATGAGATTATATGGTGATGGCAGCTTGACGACCAAGAATTCCACATCCACTGTTCGGGAGCTCGCTCGAACGGGTAGTGTGATTTTCCCCAACGGGTATTCTGGATTGGCGTTGAAGCCGCATAGTGGATAAAGACCCGGAGAAAGATCCGATTTGGAGAAGCCGAGTTTGGTGAACGTCTTGTACTACATGACTTCCGTTGTGCTCCCTGGGTCAATGAGTACGCACTCAACGGTGAATCGGTTTATGCGTAACTCGATTACCAAGGGATCAATGTGGGAAAGTGTCACTTTGGCCAAATCTGAATCATCAAAAGTAATGCTCGCAGCTTCATGGGGCCGTTTAGTCGGAGTGAGTTGATTTTGAGGGTCGGGATTCGACTGAATCATATGCACCGCGGATGACATTGGCAGGCCGTATATCATGTGGATCACGCCGAGTGGAGGTGAATCCTGTCTGAAGGCTATTGCTTTGGTTGAGTTGTCTTTTCGGACGTACTGTTGTAGCCGACCATCTTGTACCAATTCCTCTAGGTGATCCTTCAATGCATAACAACTCTCAGTATCATGGCCATGATCCTTGTGATATTCGCACCGCCTATCCCGTCTTCGCGTGTCGGGAGGTCCCACCATTTTCGACGGCCATTTGAAGAACAGAAGGTGTTGGATTTTGGACATAACCGCGCTGATCGGTTCTGACAACTTCGTATATTTCTTGTTGGCGCGCCTTGTGCACCTGCTATCGACTTGCAGTTGTTCATTTGCTCGGTGGGAGCATTGGTCGCTTGATCAGCGAGAATCCCGTCTCTTGTCTTATTTAGCCCGATGTCGTGGTTCAGGGCTCTGAGGCAGTACAGAATTTAACGGCTGAGCAATTTCAGAAGGAGTCGTCTTGTTGACCACATTTCCAGCTTTAACCCGCAAGGCATCATCTTTCACTTTACATTATTCCTCAACTTTCTTCGTCAACGACCAGACTGTTTTGGGGGGCCGTCTAGTCAAAGAGTTGCGGAGGGCAGTGTTGGGATGTAATCCCATCTTGAAGGCGGTAATGGCCATGGAGTCATTGCAAGCATCATCCACCAGATTAAAACACTCCCAATACCGTGCCGAATATGCACGGAGGGTTTCCCCCGGTTGAATCTGCATTGCCCAGAGGGAATCGGCTTGCTTTGGCTGGACCTCATTAGTGATAAACCTTGCCCTGAAGGATTTTTGGAGTTGGTGGAAGCTTTTGATCAAAGCCAGCTCCAGTTTATAATATCACCTGACAGTCAGTGGTCCCAAACTACTCAGAAATATTCTGTACATGAGAGCCTCGTTGTCTGCATGCAGCATCATGGCTTGCTTGCAATGGCGAATGTGATCGGTGGGGTCTGATTTACCGTCGCATAAGGTGAAACACGGTGCTTTGAATTTCTTGGGTAGCACTGCCCTTGCAATTTGTCGTACAAAGGGATCGTGCGGGTCTTCTTCGTCTGAACTGTTTCTTCTTCGCTTATGCCTTATACGTGGACTCTCTTCAGAGGAACTGGTAGTTTCGGGCCGTCCTTTCTTCTTGGGCTCCGGGGATAATGAGTCGGAGTCGCTATCAGTGTCTTGTTGTCGGGCTCGAGGTCGTCGACCACCTGCCCTCAGAGGTCGTTCCGGATCTTGGCGTTTAGCTTGTTTGGACTTCGCCACTTCCAAGGCCAAATCCTGATGAAGACGTTCGTTCTCAGCAATCATGTTCTCCAACCTCTGTTCGTTTTGCTTTGCTTGTTCCATGATCGCTTACATTGTCTCATGTGTTGAAGTCGAGGGTGAGGCGAAGTTCAAGGCGTGTCTTGCGGCGATAGTCTCCGGTCCAAGCATGTTTGTTAGAGTGAGGTCGTCTCTCTGTGTGGTTTCATCAGTGACTATCAGAGGGTTTTCTGTTACGCCCGCCATGGATGTATTTGAATATTCCCACAGACGGTGCCAATTATGGGGAAGTAGCTTGGAAATACTCTTCAGCTCCTAGGGAACGCTCGTGATCCTCAGGTAGTCACCTAAAAAGGAATGAACACTCCAGTCGGGGGTGCCGAAATTAGCACTCCGACGGATAAGTCAGTGTATACTCTCTTGATTGCTTGTAACTTAAGTTAAGCATACTAGTTCTCACATACCTCTCTTTGGTTGTTGTTCTTCTATTTATATACGCTCCTGGTCTTCTAGGTAGGGCCCACTCTTGATCTATCATGTATTTATTCACTCGGCCCCTAATTATGCCGTATTACAGCCTTTAATCAGCCCCCTGGTCGACTTATTCGGCATATGAAACGTCGGGTGAGGGGCCGAATGCATGCTATACACTGATTGGGAAAATATACCCTGCCTATCTGCGTCTGCAATTATTCAGCTACCACAATTTATTATTAATAAATTAAATTTATCAAGGTTCTCTTATTTATGACAAAGTGTTGTATGATATTATTCTATACCCGTTTATGCATTCATTACTAATTCTTTTGAAAAATATTATCGGATAGAAAAATTAAGGGGATGTGGGGGGGAACAGAGTTTCTTGTAATAAAATAAATTATGGGTTTACAATTTTATCAATTTAAATTCTTATATTTTGATTTGTTATCAATTTAAACCATCTACTATTTTCGTTATGTACAACTAACAGAAAAATGGTATTTAAGCCATTGAAGTCAACAAAAAAGGGTCAATTGGATATTTTATTGTAATCTATATTGAGTTTAATGATTAAAAATATGTTTTTTTTATCAGTTTTATTCAACTTAAATAGGCATATAATTACCTTCTTTGTTAAACCTAGTTAAAATTGACCGAAATGTTAAGTGTTAAAGAATATAAAACATGAAGATGCATCATGCATTGGTTGTATAATATCATCCACATAATAAATTTAATCTTTTTTTTCTTCATATTATATTATGTATCTCACTGTTGCAAGTCTTTGTTAAATATTGTTAGAAACTTGAATGGAATATTTTTCTCATGGTGGCTTGTCAAAGAGAAAATGAGCTTAATTTTAGTTAGATGTCATTCAGTTCAAATTTCTCATATTCATCACCCCCTTCTACTTGTTACTCTTGCAGTCATCAAACTATTAGAAAACTGTTGCCAATGAGCTATGACCTTAATTATGTCTTTTTTGTTTTACTCACTCTTGCGAGTCTTTGTTAAACTTTGTTTAACTTGACCAAGTAATGGAACGTGAGATTTTTGCATAAATTCTTATACAAAAAATGTCATTGTCATGTTATTTCAAATAAAATTTTGAGTAATTCTATTTATACATCACTAACCCTTTTAGTACACACCATTAACCGATTAAATTTATATTCTAATAATATCCTCAAATAAAATGACCATTAAGGACAACATGGGGGTGTATTCCATCCATTCAATGATTTTATATTTAAAAACACAAAATATTCTTCACACACCATCATCACCTATAGGGTTTAGGGTTTAAACATATAAATACTGTACTTTTTCATTATCTTCACAGTTAACACACTACACTCATGATATAATTTATTATCAATTAGTTCACTTCATTCGCTTCTTCATTGTACTTATTTCCCATACTGAAAACATTTTTACCATTAAAGATTTAGAATTCAAGAACATTTGAAATTAATTAGCTTTGAAGATTTGCATAACATGGATGACACTGAGATGGTTGATTCTAATATAAACATTGAAATGTTGATTTGAACATTGAAAATGTTAGTTTATTACTTAGCTTTTTGGCTTTTTATTTATTTCGTTCATATGTACGGAAGACGAGTTTGTTCGTCATGTGTTCAAATAACTAAAGTTGAACTTTTACACAATATTCTATTATTTATATTTGAACAAAACAATTTTGTTCAAATTATTAAGGTTGACCATCAAATATTAAATGTTCATACATGAAAAAATTGAACATTTAAAGTTAGTTCGGTTAAAATAAATTAAAATTTTATTCTTTGTTTAGATATAATTTTTTGAACACATTAAGTTTGTTCAACTTTGTATTCATGAATATGACTATTTTATTTATTTTTTATTTTATTTTATTATTATTATTTTTTAACGGCAAAACAATGGTGAGACAACGGCAAAGATGAAGAACGACAATGTACCATGACAACGAAGATGGAGGTCTAATGAAACCCTCTGCCGGCAATGGAGTTCAACACTGACAATGAAGATCTCTGAAGATGGAGGTCTCTGTTCTGAAGATGAGAGTTTTTGGTGTGTATCATGGTGTGTATTCAAAGACAAGTGGTGTGTTACCATAGAGCCAGTAATGGAAAGTTAAGAGGTGAACTAAGAAATTTTTAAATCTTAAAAATTATTTTATATGTATACTAAGTAATGGTATGCATTGAAAGAATTAGTGATATGTAAATAGAATCACCTTAAAATTTTCTATAAAAATCTCTTTGTCATTTAATTCTTCGTGGAATACATAGGGAAAAATTGTGAATCAATAGTGCAATGACAAGTGTTGCATAAGTATTGTATCCTTTTATACAATTCATTATTAATTCCTCTGAAAAATATAAGTGACCCATTTACATGACAAATTAGAGCATCTCTAATGGCAAATGCTATAATAGTATTTGTCATTGTTATAATTTGGCAATAAATAATAGAAAATTGTCAAATTATAGTAATGGCAGTCCAATGGTCACATGCCATTTTAGCAAATTTCTACTAACTTTCCCTCTAATTTTGTAAGTGTTGTTTGGATATAGATTTTACAATGATTTTTTTATTGTTTGTTTTTTGTCTTTTGTGACATTTTTCAAACTTTTCGAAAAAAATTAAATGTTTACATTCAACCCAACTAGACAAATATAAAAAATAATAAAATAATAAAAAATTGATTTTTTTTTAAATATAATTCACCTCATCAAAAAACATACCACTACAAAATTAAAAACCCATCCACCAACAATCACCCAATATGCATTCACCAACGACCAACAACCACCCATTATTCACTCACCATTCACTCACAAACAACTATCTACCAACAACCATCTATTATTCACCTAACATTCATTCACCAACAACCACCCATTATTCATCAACCATTCACTCACCAACAGCCACAAACCACCAACCACTAATTATTCACCCACTCATAGGGGTGTAAATTTGGCCCAGCCCGGCCAGACCCATGTCAAGCCTCACCAGTTCCCACCAAAATTCAAATCGGGTTGGCCCACGGGTCAGAAAATTAGGCCCAGGCTAAGGGGTATTCGGGACTTGGGTGGGTTGGTGGGCCTGGGCTTGGGCTTGGGCTTGGGCTTGGGCTCGGGCAGGCCTGAACATATTTTTTTATTTTTTGTTATTTTTTCAACCAAAATTTTATTATTTTCCACTAAAACAACACTGGGCCTTGGGCAAGCCGGGCCTTGAGTAAGCCAATGGGTTGGCACACGGGTCTAGCCAGGCGAGGCGCGTCGAGCTGGGCCGGGCTTCAAAATGATAGCCCAGCCAAGGCCTAGGGTCTTGGGCTGGGCTCCAGCCCAAACGGGTCGGCCCCACCCCGGGCCACGAGCAGGCTGCGGTCCACCCACTGGCCGCGGGCCATTTTTACACTCCTACCTGTTAGGTTTTTATTCTTGGCAATCCCGTTTGACAAAACTCCTTTCAGTTGTATTTTTATTCGATCTTTTATTTCAATAAGGCTTTGAGTTTTAGATGCTAATCCAACCCTAATTGTTTGCGGAGATGTTTCAGAAGTTAATTGAAGTTTATTCTTTCATGTTTGCCACTTCGCTGACTATGTCGAGAATTGAATTGCCCGGTCAGCTAGCGAGGGTCCAAGGGGCAGCGCCCCTTGGCGGGTCCGGGGCAGCGTCCAGGCAGGCTCGAGGGGCAGCGCCCCTGAAGCAAAATGCAACAATGTATTCGAAGGTGCTTGTCTGCTCGAGCAGTCGTTTGTGCCCTCGAGCGGAGAACGTTTGGTTCCAGAAGTTTGACCTGTCTGCAAAGTACTAGAAGTTGGGATTTTACGCTCA
Organism: Camellia sinensis; assembly: GCF_055761805.1. Taxonomy (NCBI): domain Eukaryota; kingdom Viridiplantae; phylum Streptophyta; class Magnoliopsida; order Ericales; family Theaceae; genus Camellia; species Camellia sinensis. The sequence goes on from NC_138961.1 coordinate 41,780,942, forward strand.
AGCGAACTTTCCTGCACTCGAGTGAGGTCTGCTCGAGCGGCCATTCCTGCGCTCGAGCGGAAAGCACGATTCAATTTTCTATAAATATGTGTTTTAGTCAGATTTTAGGGTACGACTTCCATATCTTCTTTGAGGGTTCTAGGGTTTTCCTCTTCGGCTATTTTGCTAGTTTTCTTTGATGTTTAATTGAGTATTTAACTCATGGTTTAAGAACTACACATCAAAGGATCGTTTGTTTAGTTTATACAAAAGAGAGAGTTGTTCCGCGGTGGATTCTGTGGAATTTGGGCTTGAAGCTTTGGTGGATTCTGGAGTGGCTCATCGTCATGGATCTGACATCTACGTTGTGGATTCAACATTGGGCAAGACAATTTCGAGGTGAAGACTGCGGTGGAAAAGGCATATAGGGGTCGGTTTAATTCAGGCGTGGATTCGCTAGGTAATTGAGAGTACATTTATGTAATTCATTTTGTCTTCTTAGTGGATTGTTTTGTGGCTTGGGCCCGTGGTTTTTTATCACAATTGGAGACGCTGCAATTGTGATTTTTGCACGTTAAAGTCGTTGTGTCGATTTGTCTTGATTGTTTGATTGGGCTTGTTATTTGCTGCTTAAAATTGATATATAATTACAAATCAATATCTAGGGGATTTCTAGATTTTTCAATTGCTATTAGAGCAAGTCGCTCTATTTTTTTTTAAAAAAAATCTTTTAGAGTAAGATCTTGTTTGATTTGTGATAATGGATTCAGTTCGTAAGGGAAATTCTGTGGTTCGACCACCCCTACTTGATGGATCCAATTATTCTTTTTGGAAAGCTCGGATGAGATCGTTTTTGAAATCTATGTCACGCCCCAAAACATCACTTAAACATTATTGTTCTTGCATTTTTAGTTGCAAAGTTAAATCAAAAGCTCTTTATTGAGAGTGAATTAATTCTACTATTTTTTTTTTCTTTTTCATATATAGATAAATAATTTCTAGGAAGTATAATGAAATAAACAATCCAATATATCCACAAGTCAACAAGAAAATATCTATTCAAATTCTAGAGATTTTAATATTTGAGTAAAGTTAACAAACAATTGAAATAGAAGTTGAAATGATATAAAATCTAAAGGCATCTAGAGAGAATATCAAGACCTAAGAAAGTTCAATTTTAAAATGGTGAATTGAATTGAACATAAGTTTGTTAAAGTAAAATCAATTACTTTGGGCTCTCCACTAACAAAAATAATTTTATTTTTGGACTTAATAAGTAAAGTAATTGGGGTCCTCTACTAATAAAAACAGTTTTGTTTTTGAGTTTAGTGTTGGGGCTCTCTATTTAATTAAGGTCTAATGAAAAAATGAAAATAAAAAACTGGGTTAAATTTAATAAGTCCAAATCTAGCAGGTCGAAGTGGCCATTTTGCCGGCATGCTCATTAGCCGGCCATGCAATATAATTGGCATAAAAAGGTAATTCACCAAAACAAATCGATACATTTCTTTGCTCAATTCAATGGGGCTTCCAAGATTAAGCTTGAGCATGTCATGGCTAGTACACAATTTGCATATTCATCTAATACTCTTATCTTGTTTGAGCATTCTCAACTCTGGCTTTACTGCTACCACATCCAGCTCCGGGCTAATGGGGAACGAGACCGACCGACTTTCATTGCTAGCAATTAAGGCAAAAATAGTTAAGGACCCACTGCATGTTTTGAGCTCCTGGAATGACTCTATCCACTTCTGCCAATGGCAAGGCGTTACGTGTGGCCGCAGGCATCAGAGGGTCACTGCCATGGACTTACAGTCCCGGGAACTGGTGGGATCGATATCACCACACCTTGGGAATTTAAGCTTTCTGAGGGAATTACTGCTTCAGAACAATAGCTTTGGCAATGAAATTCCCCCAGATATTGGCCGTTTGCCAAGGTTGCAAATTTTGCAGCTGAGCAAGAATTTAATTGGTGGCCAAATTCCTGTAAATATATCTCGTTGTGCTATAACCTCATTTACATCAATTTTTCACACAATGGATTGGTAGGGGAAGTTCCCGTGGAGCTGGGATCCTTGTCGAAGCTCGCAATAGTAAATATCGAGGCCAACAATCTTAGAGGGAGTATCTCTCCTTTCACGAATTTGCCATCTCTTCGCGACCTGTTTTTAGACAGAAACTACTTTGACGGCAGCTTTCCTGATGGTTTTGATCGATTGAAGAATCTTCAGATACTCGCACTCAGCGTAAACAGGTTGTCCGGCGTCATCCTTGCGTCGCTCTTTAACCACTCTTCTCTCACAAGTTTTAATGTCATTGTTAACCAAATTCAGGGAAGTCTTCCCTGGGACTTGGGAATCACTCTTCCCAATCTTGAATTATTTGGCATTGCTGGAAACCAATTTACAGGATCAATTCCAGTTTCAATATTGAATGCATCTAAATTCCATAAACACAAATTGGATCAAAACAATCTTACTGGAAAGGTTCCTAATTTAGCAAGGCTGTAAAACCTCAAGTGGCTAACCATCGGGGACAATCAGCTTGGTTGTGGGGAAGCTGATGACTTGAACTTTATCCACTCTTTGATCAATGCTACAAATTTACAGTATTTGAACGTGGGCCTAAACAATTTTGGCTGCAAGATTCCAGAATCCATCAGTAATCTCTCGAGCAATCTTAAACTTTTGAGTTTAGACAACAATCAGATATTCGGAAGCATTCCACCCGGGATTGTAAATCTTGTTGGCTTGCAGAGTTTGTATATGCAGGTTAATCAACTCACCGGTACTATTCCAAGTGGGATTGGAAAGCTTCAAAATTTGCACGAATTGAATCTCCTCAACAATTCATTGTCTGGTAACATTCCATCTTCCCTAGGAAATCTGAGTTTGTTAAGTAAACTTGTTTTAGGACTAAATAATTTTCTGGGAAACATTCCTCCGAGCCTAGGGAATTGTAGTAATTTGCAAAAGTTGCTTCTTTCTCAAAACAACCTTAATGGTAGCATACCAAAACAAGTTGTTTCTATCTCATCCTTATCTATGTATCTAGACCTATCCCAAAACCAATTGAGTGGTTATCTTCCCATGGAAGTTGCAAAGTTGATAAACCTTGGTTACTTGGATGTCTCTAAGAACCTGTTATGAGGTGAAATTCCGAGCACTCTGGGTAGCTGCACAAGCCTGAAAATGCTACGTTTGGGGAACAACTTTTTCAACGGAACCATTCCTTCTTCTTTGAGTTTCTTGAGAGGCCTTAGTGAGTTGGATCTTGCGAATAATACCTTGTCTAGTGAAATTCCAGTGTACTTGAAGAGCTTTATTTTGTTGTAAAATTTGAATCTGTCTTTTAATAATTTTGAAGGTATAGTACCAACACAAGGTGTATTTTGTAATGCAAGTAAAATATCAGTAGTGGGAAACAGTAAGCTCTGTGGGGGGGGGGGGGTAACTGAAATGAAGCTACCTAAATGCAACTTCAAAGTGGATGAAAATAGGAGATCAAACAGTGCCTTAACTTTAGCACTGCCTATACCCTTTGGGCATGTAGGACTAGCTCTCATGGGATGTGTTCTCTATCTTTGCCAGTTCAAAAATAGAAGAAAAGATACTCCTTCAGATTCATCAAAAAATTCACTCTTGAGGGTGTCTTACCAAACTCTTGTTAAAGCCACTGATGGCTTCTCATCTTTCAATTTAATCGGTGTTGGTAGTTTCGGGCTGTGTACAAAGCAGTTATTGATGGAAGAATTTTCGCTGTGAAGGTACTCAACCTTTTGCGACATGGAGCTTCGAAGAGTTTTGTATCCGAATGTGAGGCCTTGAGAAACATCAGACATCGAAATCTTGTCAAATTGGTAATAGCATGTTCGACAGTAGATTATCAGGGTCATGACTTCAAGGCCTTGATTTATGAGTTCATGGTCAATGGGAGCCTTGAGGAGTGGTTACATCCAAATCCCAATGAAGATTTATCAAATGAAGAGATTAGGAAGTTAAATCTTTTTCAAAGACTAAATATTGTCATTAATATTGTTTGTGCACTAAATTATCTCCACAACCATGGTCAAACACCAACAATCCATTGCGATCTTAAGCCAAGCAACATTCTTCTGGACAAAGATATGGCTGGGCATGTAGGTGATTTTGAATTAGCAAAATTCTTTGCAGACCATGCCCCCATGACTTGTCTACAAGTGAAACAAGATCTATTGGCATAAGGGGAACAATAGGTTATACTGCTCCAGGTTAATATGCTTTCATTTATTCTTAATTATTTCATGCACCAAAAAGTGTAAAGAAAATTACATGTGTGATTTGGGCAACACATTATTTTTCTATGCACTATTCTTTGACTTTTTCTGTTTATGAAGCATTTCTGTCTTTTATATCCAACATTTTGTTTTGCCCTTTACAAATGCATTTTGCTTGCAGAATATGGTATGGGAAGTGAGGTCTCGGCGTATGGTGATATATACAGTTTTGGTATCCTCATGTTAGAAATGTTTACTGGGAAGAGACCCACAGATGAAATATTTAAAGATGGTTTAAGCCTCCATAACTTCGTCAAAGAGGCTTTGCCTGGCAGTGTATCAGAGATTTCAGGCCCAATACTTTTTCAGACCGAATGAGAAGAAAAAGAAAACATCATAAGGAATGAAAAGATTGTGGAGTGCTTGAGTTTGATACTTGAAATTGGAGTCAATTGTTCTTCAAATTTTCCTAGAGAAAGAATGGAGATTAATGATGTTGCATCTAAATTGTATTTCATCAAAGACACTCTTTTAGGATTTGAAATACATTGAAAGAGATGAATTTATGAGGTAATCAATTGGAATGTAATACTTTTGTCTTTATGATCTCCTTTCTGGAAGAGATTACATGTTTAATAATAACCTTACTTTCACATTGGTTGAGCTAACTATGCATTGTAGACTTTCCCATTCAAAAAAAGTGTTAGAATTTGAAATGTATAGACATGATTTATTTTGAGTGTGATTCATATTACACCAAATTTAATATTGGACAATCTTCACTGTATATAAATAGATTAATTTTGTTTGTGTACTTAACAACAAACAGAATATAAAAGAAATAAAGGAAATGAGAGAAAAATGTTTGATTACAAAAATCAAACTAGAAATAAAATTAAATAAATAAAAACGGATTTTATTTTGTTACAAAAACAAAATTAAAATCTGATTTAAATAAACAAATAAAACAGAAAAATAAATTAAACAACTTACTTGATTAATTTCTTTGAATAATAATCTTATCAAGTCCAGTGTTCGACACTGTGTCCTTAAGACAGATTCGTCCTCTCCACGGTGCTTTCAAAATACGGACGTCTATCCCCCAAGATGAATGGTCACCAACAAATAAGTGCAGCACTACAATTTATTTGTTCAACGAACACACTTAGTGTATACACTCTTTCTGACAGGAAAAATAATAGAATAAATGCAGCAAAATGCAGAGATGAAATTGCAGCAAGGATGGATGAAAAATTGGTCTGTAACATCAAATGAGGGCTGCCTATTTATAGATGGATTGGTGGCTGCTGGTTTTGAATTAAACATGTGTAAACCCGTTTTGAACAAGTACTGAACCTGTTGGGTTTTGAATTGGACAAATAACCGAATCTTTTTGAATTTGAAAAATAAACAGAATTGAAATCTATTCGGGTGGAACATATTCGGTTTGGACGGAATCTTGTAGAGAGGTGCATTACAAAATTTGAATTTAATTTCACACCAGAATTTTGAAATAAAAACGGACATATTTTTATTTCAAAATAAATAAAATAAACTCAAAAGTTTTTGGCCCAAAAATATTAATATTGGGCCGAACAAGCCCAACCCAACCACACACCCGTGCCCAAGCCTAGCCCGCCCGACCGGCCAACGGCTGCGGCGTGCGCGTGTCTGTTGATTTTTGGGTTCAATGGGTCTAGTCCATTTTGTCCATAACCTCTCCCTTCTACAAACTTGGGGTGCCCCTTGGGGCCCTCCCCTAGTTATAATTCCAAGCTATATAAACCCATCCAAAACTTCCCACCAAACCAATGTGGGACAAGCCAATTTCCAAACCTTAAGAAAATTTCTACCAAAAACTCCATTTCCATGAAGCGCACTTTGGCTTCAATTTCCCATTCACTTGATAATGGTTTTGAGCAACCAAATATACCACGTGAATCACAACGTGACATAGAACGCGTTACCACTTTGACTCACGAAAATCGACGCACGGGTGCCACCTAAAAATTAGACCAAAGTTAGGGAAAAATTCTGTTTTTACCCAGAATTTTTCCAACCATTTCTAACAATCCCCCACATGAATGAAATTTGATGACAATGGAAATGCAACAATATGCAGAATTTGTCGAAAGAGTATAAATCAAAAATATCTTACATCAAGATAGGTAGCTTATGGCCTTGAACCTTCTCTAGTGATAACCTATCAGACTTACTAGCTAACCAACGGATGTGATGCCTTGAATTGATAAACCGTTTGTGAAAGCCAGGACAATAGATTTCACACAAAATATCTTCTAACACATCGTGGTTCTCACTGCTGTGTTCATTTTGGCCTTGAACGCTCCTGGTTTTCATGAGTGTTTGTAGAGAATTTAGCCTATTTCATTCTCATAGAACCGGCCCCAATTCGACACTCATATAGGTGATTCTTATTGTGATTATCTCCTTATACTCGTCTTGATTTTATGCCTTAATCAAGATATAAGTAATCATTAAAAGCAAAGCTTATCCTTATGCCCATACATACAACATATGTTGCAGATATCACTCTCACCATAGGAATGAGTAGGGAGTTTTTAATCCCTTGGTGATTTCTGGCGAGCCACACATAACTTAGTTGTCCCTTTGAACTTAGTTCTTCGGATCTCCAGTCATATAAGTAGGGTTACCATTATGATGACTCTTATGTAATAGGCTTTAATCCCATCCCCTTCGATGAACTATACACTTGCTCTTTTGTCAAACCTTTTGTTAACGGATCTGCAATATTCTCTTTAGATTTTATATAATCTATTGAGATTATTCCATTTGACAACAATTGTCTTACGGTATTATGTTGACGACGAATATGTCGTGACTTACCGTTATACATATGGTTCTGTGCCGTGCCTATAGCAGATTGAATATCACAATGAATGCAAATAGCTGGCACAGGTTTTGGCCACATTGGAATGTCTTCTAAGAAGTGACGAAGCCATTCTACTTCTTCTCCTGCTTTGTCTAAAGCAATGAACTCAGATTCCATTGTGGATTGTGCAATGCATGTTTGTTTCGTGGATTTCCAAGAAACAGCAGCGCCTCTCAGAGTAAAGACATATCCATTAGTGGATTTTGAATCTTTAGTATCTGATATCCAATTTGCATCACAATAACCCTCGAGTACTGCTGGATATCGAGTAAAGTTCAACCTATGATCATGAGTAAATCTTAGATACCTAAGAACCCGAATGATCGCTTTCCAATGGTCTTCTCCGGTGTTACTAGTGTGCCTACTCAATTTACTGACTGCATAAGCTATGTCAGGACAAGTACAATTCATTAGATACATTAGGCTTCCAATGATTTGGGAGTATTTTAACTGAGACACTGCATCACCTTTATTTTTCGATAAATAAAGGCTGATATCTACAGGTGTTCTAGCTACATTCATATCATCCTTGATAAATTTATCAAGAATTTTCTCAATATAATGTGATTGAGATAATGCACATCTGTAAGATGTTTTAGTAATTTTCATTCCTAAAATACCATCTGCGACCTCCATATCTTTCATATCAAATCTTTTGTTAAGCATTTGCTTAGTTGATTTGATCATATTTTGACTGCTTCCAATGATAAGCATGTCATCCACATAAAGACAAACTATGACATATCGTTGGTCAATGTTTTTAACATAGACGCATTTGTCACATTCGTTTATCTTAAACCCATTAGTAAGCATTGCATGATCAAAATTTTCATGCCATTGCTTAGGTGTTTGTTTTAATCCATAAAGAGATTTTACATGCCGACAAACTTTCTTTTCTTGCCCCAACACTACAAACCCTTCGGGTTGCTCCATATAGATCTCTTCATTTAGATCACCATTTAAGAAAGCTGTCTTAACATCCATTTGATGTATTTCTAAATTAAACAACGCTGCTATAGCAATAAGCATGCGAATGGATGTTATTCTTGTCACAGGGGAATATGTGTCAAAATAGTCCAGACCTTCCTTTTGTCTATAACCTTTTACTACAAGTCTTGCTTTATACTTGTCTATTGAACCATCTGCCTTCATTTTTCTCTTGAATTACATCCAAGAGGTTTGGAACCAGGTAGAAGATCCACCAATTCTCGAGTATGATTTTGCATAATGGATTCAATTTCATTATTAACACCCTCTTTCCACAAAGGTGCTTTAGGACCTGTCATTGCTTCCTTAAAGCTTTGAGGTTCATTTTCTAACAAGTATGTCAGAAAATCTGGACCAAAGGATTTTGATGTTCTCGCTCTCTTACTTCGTATTGGTTCATCATCAATTAAATCCTGTTGGCCGAGACCATTACTAGTCTCTTGTGTTTGATTGTCATTAGTCTCTTGACTTTATGTACAATCATAAGTTCTTTTCTGTGAACTTAAATCACGTCCTTTCTTGTAAGGAAAGACATGTTCAAAAAACACAGCATTCCATGATTCTATAATAGTGTTCACATTTATATCAGGTATTTCTGATTTATATGTCAAAAACCGATATGCACTACTATTTTGAGCATAACCAATATACACACAATCTACTGTTTTTGGTCCAATCTTAGGCCCTGTTTGGTAGAGCTGTAGGAAACAGCTTATAGCTTATGCCTAAACAGCTTATAGCTTATAACAATGAACATAAGCTGATTTCTGACTTCCAAAAAGCTATAAGCTATAAGCTATAAGCTAAACCAAACACATCAAAATAGATTAAATTAAGCTGAATGCTGAAATAAGCTGCTTTTAAGTTCTGCCAAACAGGCACTTAGTCTTTTTAGGAACAGGAACTTGAACTTTTGAAAACACCCCCACACTTTTAAGTATTTGTAGGAAGGTGGTCGACCTTTCCATAATTCATAAGGAGTGTTGTTGGTTTTCTTGTGGGGTATTCTGTTAAGAACATAATTAGCAGACAAAATTGCATCCTCCCACAAGTTCTGTGATAAGCCTGAACTTAGTAACACGGCATTCATCATTTCTTTTAGGGTTCTATTCTTCGTTTTAGCAATTCCATTTTGCTGAGGAGAATAGGATGTTGTAGTTTGGTGAATAAGGCCATGTTGTGCACAAAATTCATTTAATGGTGCATCATATTCACCACCCCTATCACTTCTAACCATTTTAATGGTTTTACCAAGTTGATTTTCAACTTCTGTTATGTAGAGTTTAAACATTTCTAAGGCTTCATCTTTGCATCTAAGTAAGTATACATAACAATATCTTGTGCAATCATCGATAAATGTTATGAAATACTTTTTGCCTCCTCTAGTTTGCACAACTTTAAGATCATATACATCTGTATGAATTAATTCTAGAGGTTCGGTTTTCCTTTCAACTGATTTAAATGGAGCCTTAGTTAGTTTCGCTTCTACACAAATTTCACATTTATGATTAGGATTAATTTCAAACTTTGTTATATAATCTAAACCAATTAATCTATGCAAAGCATCAAAATTCACATGTCCGAATCTACCATGCCATAAATTTGACTCAAGAATATAAGCAAAAGATGTGTTATTCTTATTCATAGCAACTTTTGGTACAACTGTCATTACATTTAATTTGAAGAGACCATCACTCATGTATCCCTTACCAACATACATACCACTCTTTGATAATATAAATCTATCAGACTCAAATACAAGCGTAAAACCATTTTTACTTAACAAAGAGCCAGAAACCAAATTCTTCCGGATGTCAGGTACATGCAGTGTGTTGTTAAGGGTCAGTTCTTTCCCTGATGATATCTTCAAGATCACCTTTCCTTGTCCAGTCACAATAGAAGTAGAAGAATTTCCCATGAAAAGTTGTTCACCATTTGCAGTCTCATTGTAGGTAGTGAACATCTTTTTGTCCGCACAAATATGACGAGTTGCCCCAGTGTCAACCCACCATTCCTTGGGATTTCCAACCAAATTAGCCTTAGACACCACAGCAGAGAGGTTGATGTCATTCACTCCGTCAGAGATGTAATCTACTTCAGTTACATTGGCTTGATTGGTAGTCTTCATGCTTGTACTTTTGTGATCCTTCTTAGGGCGGCGGCAGTCAGAAGCTCGATGTCCATTCTTGCCATAGTTATAGCATTTTCCTTTGAACTTCTTGTTGCCATTGTTGTCGCCTTGTTTAAGACCATCTCCAGTAAACTTCCTCTTTTTGTTATGTGGTTTGTGAACTTGTTCAACCACATTAGCCATGGACTGAATGGGATTTTTCTCATTCCTCTTTTTAGCCTTACGGTTATCTTCCTTAATTTTCAGTCTTACAATAAGTTCATCCATGGTCATCTCTTTGTGTTTATGTTTTAAATAATTTTTGAAATCTTTCCAAGCCTGTGGTAACTTTTCCACTAAAGCAGCGACTTGGAAAGACTCGCTCAGAGACATACCCTCAGAATGAATATCATGTAAAATTAATTGAAAACTTTGAACTTGAGAAATTACCATTTGGGAGTCTACCATAACGAAGTCCAAAAATTTACCGACAACAAATTTCTTCATGCTGGCATTCTCTGTCTTGTATTTCTTCTCCAAAGAATCCCATAATTATTTTGCTGTTTTCAGAAGACTGTAAACATTATACAGCATGTTGTCAAGGCCATTGAGAATGTAGTTTCTGCACAGGAAATCTGAATGTTTCCAAGCATCTACAGCGACAACAACTTGCCGATCACTTTCACCCTCTTTAAGTGCTGGAGCCACTTCACAGAGAAACCGGGCCAAATTAAGAGTTGTAAGATAGAGTAGCATCTTCTGCTGCCGTCTCTTAAACTCAGTATTGTTAAATTTTTCCGATTTTTCTCCATAATTTATTGGTACTTGAACATGGTTCTGGATAGGTACCAGAGTTGGTGTAACAGTTGGAGTACCACTACCAGTTGCAGATTCAATTGTAGTAGCCATAATATCTGATTAAAAAAATTAGAAAAACAAACCACAAATTAATTTTCTAGTTACTAAAACCAAAAAATAAAGTAGAACACGAAATAATTTTATTTTCCTTCTTACTAAAACTAGAAAAATAAAATACCACAATAATTTCCTGTAACACCAAATAATATTCTGCAATTGTTAATGACACCAGTATATTACTACCAGTTGTCAAAGAAAATAGACAGTATATTACTACTATCTGTTAACTAGTTTATAAATACTACTTGTATTTTCCAACCAGAATATTACATTGAAAACACAGAAAGTTAAATACAATAAAGACACCAAATATAATCTGTCTTAAGATTGTCGGACAATCTTCACTGTATATAAATAGATTAATTTTGTTTGTGTACTTAACAACAATCAGAATACAAAAGAAAAAAAGGAAATGAGAGAAAAATGTTTGATTACAAAAATCAAACTAGAAATAAAATTAAATAAATAAAAACAGATTTTATTTTGTTACAAAAAAAAAATTAAAATCTGATTTAAATAAACAAATAAAACAGGAAAATAAATTAAACAACTTGCTTGATTAATTTCTTCGAATAATAATCTGATCAAGTCCAGTGTTCGACACTGCGTCCTTAAGACAGATTCGTCCTCTCTACAGTGCTTTCAGAATATGGACGCCTATCTCCCAGGATGAAATGAACACCAACAAATAAATGCAGCACTTCAATTTATTTGTTCAACGAATACACTTAGTGTATACACTCTTTCTGACAGGAAAAATAATAGAATAAATGTAGCAAAATGCATAGATGAAATTGTAGAAAGGATGGACGAAAAATTGGTTTGTAACATCCAATGAGGATTGCCTATTTATAGATGGATTGGTGGCTACTGGTTTTGAATTCAACAGGTGCAAACCTGTTTTGAACAAGTACTGAACCTATTGGGTTTTGAATTGGACAGATAACTGAATCTGTTTGAATTTGAAAAATAAACAGAATTGAAATATGTTCGGGTGGAACAGATTTGGTTTGGACGAAATTGTGTAGAGAGGTGCATTACAAAATTTGAATTTAATTCCACACCAGAATTTTGAAATAACAACGGACAGATTTTTATTTCAAAATAAATAAAATAAACTCAAAAGTTTTTGGCCCAAAAATATTAATATTGGGCCGAACAAGCCCAACCACGCACCCGCCCGATCGGACGGCGGCGCGCGCACGGTGATTTTTGGGTCCCACCAACAAACTTGGGGTGTCCCTTGGGGCCCGCCCCAAGTTATAATTCCAAGCTATATAAACCCATCCAAAACTTCCCACCAAACCAATGTGGGACAAGCCAATTTCCAAACCTTAAGAAAATTTCCACCAAAAACTCCATTTCCATGGAGCACACTTTGGCTTCAATTTCTCATTCACTCGATAATGGTTTTGAGCAACCAAATATACAACATGAATCGCAACGCGGCATAGAACTCGTTACCACTTTGACCCGCAAAAATCGACGCACGGGTCTGTAGACACCCCATTTTTGACCGTCCTCAAGACTTGGACGTCATCGTTTGAACACTCAGTGATCATCCATGTTCGTGTTCGTTTTGAGTTCCCGGAGGCCTCGGCCACACGTCGTGTCTCAGGATCTCTTAACTGGACTGTTCTGTGCTTGGTTTTGCACCAAGGACTTGTGTTTTCTGCATCTGAGGATGGGAAGAGGCTTGTTAGCCATCCCTGAAACCCACCGACCGTGGCATGAAGCCACCGGCCTTTCCTTTTTCCTACCGACCAAGTGTTAGGTCGATCGGCACTTATCTGAGGTGTATCGGCATTTTGTGTGGTCGGCCGACCATGTATTTGGCCGGTGGTCTCTTTTTTTGGCCGGCACCACCTTTTTGCCTTTTTCAGGCATTGTGCATGCCAGCTGTGCCAGTTGGAGTGCACGGACCTGTCCTCCATACACGTGTATGGAGGAATTGCACCCTTTGCACCCTTTTGGTCTAGCTTCTTGGGGAAGCTTGGACCTTTGTCTTAGCTTCCTCAAGAAGCTTAGACACCTGTCTCAGCTTCCTAAGGAAGCCTTGGCCCCTTTGCCTTAGCTTCTTTAAGAAGCCTTGACCCCTTTTGTTAGCTTCTCTTGGAAGCTTAAGCCTCCATCTTGCTCTATATAAGGAGACCTTCCCTCTCCTTTGAGGAGGTTCAGCAAAACCATAGATAATACATATATATCTGATATATACTCCACTCTCTCTCTATATCTCCCTCTCTCTCTTCATTTTTGTGTGTTTGAGGGCCTAAAAGTGTGTTTTCTTCTTAGTTTTGCACTAAGACACATAGCATTACACCATACTTCGGTTGTGGAGGCGTTGAGAGTTTGTTCTTGGAGTTTTGAGGTGGTTTTGATCAGAAAAAGGGGGCTGGACTTGCTGTCCTTGAAGTGTTCTTCAAGGGTAACACTATTATTTTATATTCCCCAATCTTGCATTAGCTTTTACCCCCATTTGCATGCTGTTTTGAACTTTGTGTATAACTGAAAAAAGTCTTGTATTTACATGCTTAAGATGTTTCATTAAGGTCATTTTGGTGTTGGGGGTCGACCTCCCCCTCTTAGGCCTTGTTGGACCCTTTTGTGCCTTCTTTGGTTGAGCTTTGAATACCTTCGTGCGTTGGTCTTCTCACCACTGAAATCCAGAGGATTTTTAGTGGTCAAGAAGAGGTTTTGAGGTCTTGCATAAGGGAGGGACACCCCTTTCCCTTTGTGTCTCTTTTGTCCATGTTTTTGGCTCATAATGGTAGCATTTATGAGTAGTTGTCTTTGGCTCCATTTCAGAGGTTTTTGGGTGTTGTTAGGTCATAATAGGCCTTTGTTTTTGGTCGGATTAATGTTCATTTCATGCATTATACACTTGCCTTGTATTCCCCATTTTATCTAGAAGTGCATCTTGCCATTAGACCATCATGCTTGCATGTTTTTGCCTAGCTTTGTGAAGCTTTTGGTCATGTTTCATCATGCTTGAGGTCTATTGGGTGTTGATTTGGTCATGCCTTTCATGCTTTGTATAGTCTCTTTGCATTCTAGCATGTTGGCATCGAGTGTGTGAGTCATTAGCATGCATTATCTTGGCTATTTCAGTGATTTGGAATCACTTATTAGGTCATTTCAGTCCATGTTTTTATGCTTACATGTTTGCATTTCGTTATCCTTTCAATGCATTGAAGATATGTGATCCTATGCTCCATATATAAGCCATTGTGCATGCTTATGTGTTTAAGTCTTTGGGGCTGCCATATCAGTGGGTTTCGGGGCATATTTTGATGCAAAGAAACTCTGTTTTTCGTTGCTTAGTCCATGCCATGAGTGGTCATGATAGTTGTAGCAGAATGCTCCTTTTTATGCCTTAGTCTTAGGCCCATTGGTATGCATGTTTGCATGAGCATTTGTCCACCATTTCCACCACTTTTGGCCACTGTTTTGGGGCATGGCTGAGGCCTCCCATTTCTGTTTAAGACCACCCTTGTATATAGTTGCATGCTTAGCATGATGCATGTTGGATTACATTAGTTGCATGCTTGCATTATATCTTGTTTGCATGTTTGCATATTGTTTAGCTGAGTGCATCACATAGTCTTGTTGTATGCTTGACATGTTCATATTGCATTAGTTTAGCTTGCATGAGTAAGTAGTGTCATGTTACGTTAGCTTAGCATGCTCATATTGCCTTGCATGAGTTGCATCACTTTGCATTGTATATGACATACATGCATTGCATCTTGTTTGGTTTGGGGTGTCAAACCAAACTTGAGGAATGAGGTGTGTTCGTACTTAAAGTGACGAAACACATCTCATTCCTCGGTCACCAATGCCCTTGACCTTAACATGATAGGGCATGAGGCATTCATTTCTTTTGTGCATGCATTTACATTGAATGGCAAACTTGGCCTCTTAGGCCATCATGCATCAAAATGCATAATTGATGGCCCGAGGGTCGAGAGCCACGCTCCCTTGAGTCCATTGCATGATAGGGAGTGTAGCCATGCTCACATTTGCTTGAAAATTCCATGCCATACACTGCTTGCCCTTAGCTGCTGTTAATTGTAGGATTTTGCAGGAAGAAATAGCCGGCCGGCCATTTGTAGTGCCGACCGACCATCAGTGTCCAGCCGATGTCCCAATATTTACCCGATGAGCATATTCCCATGGTCGGTGATCTTATTCCTTGGCCGGTGGCATTCCACAATGCTCAAGTAGCAGTTTAGAAGCAACCTCAGGATTTTCATAATTTTCAGAGGAGCAGGGCAGTGTAAACAGAGGCAACAGTGGCATGGTATCGGGTTTCCGAGCAAGGCAAATCAAGCATACATCATCCACGTATTCCGAGGCAGAGCTGCGGCGGTCTCTTTAGTTTCATATTTAGGCTGTTTTTGTGAATAATTTGTTAATTAATTAGAGGGTTTGTAATAATTAATTGGCTAGTATAGTTGATTTGTTATTCGTCCTGTATTATTCTTTCGGACCCTCCGAGTGAGGGCAATTGTGTATTAAGTGTGCGTGAGTGTGTGTATGTCTTCCAACCCCACGTCTTTCTTCCCTTTTATTTACTAGCTTTTGATGGTTAGTTTAGGGCATGTTTAATTTAGCATACCTTATGCTATGCATGCGTGTATCATTCATCAGTCTTGCACGCACCGGGCTCGGCACATCATACTAACTGCATAGTATTTCCATCCCAACTTGAATACGTGTATTGAGTTGTCGCATTTCACATGCCATTCTTAGATTAGCCGAGCCTATTCTAGTTGCATTCTATATGTGTTGCATTAGCCATCTTAACATGAACTAGGATCATGCATTTGATTACTAACTAGTTTCTGTTTTGGCTTAGAGTACTAGGTAAGCTCTTATGCTTTAGCATCTTGCATGCGTGTGAGTGTTTCCATGTTAGCATGCTTACCATGAGGCTATATGCTTATGTGATATATCTGCCTGAATGCCTGTGGGTGAAGGTTGGGTTATCTGAATTGGAATAATGAATTGACTATGAGTTTTAAGCCCACTAGACAGTGGCAAAACCATCTTTTCTAAGCCCGCTTGGGGGTGGCAAAACCTGCATTTTAGCCTACTTGCGAGTAGCAAACCGTTTTTCAAAACAAACATAAAATGCTTTGTCCCAATTCAGGCGACTCAGTTTATACTTGTTATGCTATGCGCATCACATAGTAAATCTAGACTAATAACCGAAATAAGAACGCAAAATGTTTTCAAAACAAGATATCATGGTTAGTAGAGGCCAATCTTCGGATCGGGCGAGAGGGGGTGCTCATAGTTGACCTTCCCCAATCGTACCCAAGTTCCCGAGCCGAGGCAATTCTGGTGATGACGAACACGTGGCCTTAGGCAAACGAGTAAAGGGTTTCCTAATTTCCCCAAAATAAAATATTTAGGTGGCGACTCTGTATCTGGCAAAGCAGTCTATGTTTGGCACTTCTTTACAAAAATCAGTTTTCCAAAACGATTTGCCGAATTTAGACTCTTTGATGATTCATCGGTCTTGCACTGCACTCTGCAAGATTAGATACAGGACCGTGACATTGAGTCCTGAACTGTAGTAAGCCCAAATGAGCAAAACGGGATTTCCCTCCCGGGGCGTTCGGGGACGTCTACAGGGTCCCACCTAAAAATTAGACCAAATTAGGAAAAAATTTTGTTTTTACCCAGAATTTTTCCAACCATTTCTAACAAAATCTACACCCCGAATTCAAAATTTATATATGTTTTTAATATTTTTTCTTAGTACATAACATCAATTATGCACATTTTACTTCATTTTTGAGTTGGGTTAATTACATTTTCCTTAGTATGTGTCTTGTATCATTTTGTTCATTGATATTTTAAATGCACCAATTTGATTTCCAATCTTTTAATTTTGTAGTAAAGGTTTCTACCTCTATTTCAATTTAAAATTAATAATGGAAGTAAGGGCATTTTCATCAAATTACATTTAAACAGCAACAAAACTAGAAAAAAATCTCAAAATGTGTGATTAATTTCATTTTGCTCCCCAATGTTTTCAGTTGTGTTAATTTAATCCCTAACTTATTTAGTATCATAGGTGATTTGATAAAAATGTTCTCACTTTTGTTATCAATTACAGGCAAAAACGAACGCAAAGACTATTTAGTGACAAAATTAACAAATTGACGATTAAATTGAAACATTTAAAACATTAGAGATTATTTGTGTAAAACATAAGAGACGCACTAAACTATTGGAAACTAATGAGCTCCGGTGCATTTTGCACAAGACTTGGAGGAGGAGATTGCATGCTCTATTTTGGGTTAATTACACTTGCGATTCAAAATATATATATATATATATAGGCTAAATTACATTCGTATCACTTTAGTTTTCTTAATTTTAATTTAAATAATTTGATCAATATACTTTTAATTTTGTTACAAATCTAATTCCTCCATCATTTATTATAAAAATTTGAAAATAAAAAGACCATGCGTAAAACTAATGTGACTAAAGACCGGTGGTCCCTTTAGTTTGTTTGAAATTCCACTTTGATCCATTTAGCTTTACACAATATATTTTTTTTTATTCAAATGTTAATAACACATGACAGATAGATCACATTACAATAAAATTTAAAGTGTAGAGATTAAATTATTCAAATTAAAATTTTGATGACCGAACTAAATTTCGTTCAAAATAAAGGAACCGATATAATTTACTCTTTTTTTTTTTAACCACAATTCTATTTTGATTTATTCACTTATAATTATGGATAGAAAATAGAATTTCGCCAAAATCTTACACTGTTTGGTCTGTGTTTAGGCTGAAACAATAATAAACCAATCCCTTTCCATTTTATTACCTTCTTCCTTTTCTCCATCACAATTGCAGAGAGCCACCAACCAACAGCAGCTCATCTACTGTCGTCGCCACCACCACCAGCATCCAACCATTGTCAACCATCATTCAGCCAACATTGTATACCGTCCTGCCGCTGCCATGACCGTAACCCAGATCTGATTCAGTTATCATTGAAACACTGCAATCGTCGAACGACCATATTGCCACCATTGCATTACCATCAGATCTCATCAAACCAAAAATGAGTAAAATTACATGATTGGTTCCCTTTAATTTGAGCAAAATTTCACTGTCTTCGTTGCCATTACATTTTCTTAATATTTTAAATGAAAAAAAAAAAATTCGTGCAAAAACAAAAAAAGCATAATATAATAAAAAATATATAGTATATTTTATAGGGTTCATTGAGGTAGTTATAGTTTTGCACGTCCAAAATTCTAACGGGACAATACTGTGACAAAATTCAAAATTTAAAATATAAATTATTTAAATTAAAATTATGAAAATTAAAGTCATACTTGGTTTAAACTTTAGATATTAATAGAAGGGGTAAATTATACTTTGCGCCTTTGCACTTTACACTAAATCTCACTTTAGTCTTTACACATGAAATCATAGCAGTTAACCCCTTACACTTCTGCTCAAGTCTCACTTTAGTCTATACATATGAGATCGTGATAGTCAACCCCATGCACTTTTATTCAAATCCAACTTTGGTTCCTACATAAGTATCAATGTCCCTCTTCTGTAACTTCATTTTTAAATCTTTAACAAAATCTAGTTATGTGACAAAAATGTAACTACGAAATGAGGGTAAAAGAGAAAAATCATATTTCCCACCAATACACTTTATCCTATGTGACAAACACATGAGAGTTATATAATATGATATATGTATATATATATATATATATATATATGCTCGTATTGTAAATATTGAGACGAAAAGGAAAAAAAGGTCGAACTTTTGAAGTTAAAAAAAAAAATGCAACAAAGAAATCCAAGGGAAAAAAAGAAGATAGAAAACTATGTTACCGTGAAAAATAGAGTTTCGTTATTTCAATTTATGCAAAACCATAGTTCATTTTCTTAATTGTTCACAATTTACGTTTGATTTTAGCCTAATACAGTCATATTTTGATGTAAATTTTGGGACAAAATGTGTATTGGTGAAAAATATAGATGATTTTTGGGATTTTTATTGATAAATCCCATTTAGAAGTGTTTTAACCTAAGAGGTCTATGAAGAAATTTATTAACACATTTAGTCCCATGTATGTATAGTTTTATTCCATAAAGTCATTTTTCTTGATTTACACTCTTTTTCTAGACTCTTATGCCCTTATATTTAATTTTGATACCCTTACAAATATTTTTTGAACGGTTAGCAATTTTATGATGTAAATATTCATATTTTAACATTCACATTGGTAAGAATTTAATTTTGATACCCTTACAAATATTTTTTGAACGGTTAGCAATTTTATGATGTAAATATTCATATTTCAACATTCACATTGGTAAGAATGTAAAATTGGCCTGTGGCCCGTGGGCGGTCCGAAGATCGCCCCCGGGCCGAGGCGGGCCCGGTCTGTTGACAATGTGAATATTCATGTTGACATGTTAACATTCACATTGATAGAAGTGTAAAATTGGCCTACGGCCCGTGGGCGGCCCGAAACCCGCCCGTCGCCCGTGGGCTGCCCGGGGCGGGCTCGGCCCGGCCCGGCCCGTTGACAATGTGAATATTCACATTAACATATTAACATTCATGTTGATAGGAGTATAAAATTGACCCGAGGCCCGTAGACCGCCCGAAAACGGCCCGCGGGCCCGGCCCGTTTACAATGTGAATATTCACATTAACATGCTGACATTCACATTAATAGGAATGTAAAATTGGCCCGTGGCCCGTGGCCCGTTGGCGGCCCGAAGCCCACCCATTGCCCGGGGCGGGACGGGCTGTAAATATTCATATTTTAACATTCACATTGCTAAGAATGTAAAATTAGCCTGTGACCTGTGGGCGGTCCAAAGCTCGCCCCCGAGCCGGGGCGGGCCCAGTCCGTTAACAATGTGAATATTCACATTAACATGTTAACATTCACATTGATAGAAGTGTAAAATTGGCCCGCGACCCGTGGGCTGCCCGGGGCAGGCCCGGCCCGGCCTGTTGACAATGTGAATATTCACATTAACATATTAACATTCACGTTGATAGAAGTGTAAAATTGACCTGCGGCCCGAAACTCACCCGCGGGCCCAGCCCGGCCCGGCCTGTTTACAATGTGAATATTTACATTGACATGTTAGCATTCACATTGATAGGAGTGTAAAATTGGCCCGCGACCCGTGGACGGCCCGAAACCTGCCTGCGGGCCCGGCCCGGTCCGTTTACAATGTGAATATTCATATTGACTTGTTAGCATTCACATTGATAAGAGTGTAAAATTGGCCCGCGGCCCGTGGGCGAACCAAAACCCACCCGTTGCCC
Organism: Camellia sinensis; assembly: GCF_055761805.1. NCBI lineage: Eukaryota > Viridiplantae > Streptophyta > Magnoliopsida > Ericales > Theaceae > Camellia > Camellia sinensis. Next base: position 41,801,451 of record NC_138961.1, read on the forward strand.
GGGGCAGGGCGAGCTGTAAATATTCATATTTTAACATTCACATTGGTAAGAATGTAAAATTGGCCCGTGGCCCGTGGACGGTTCGAAGCTCCCCCTTGGGCCGGGGCAGGCTCGGTCCATTGACAATGTGAATATTCACATTGATATGTTAACATTCACATTGATAGAAGTGCAAAATTGGCCCGCGGCCGTGGGCGGCCCGAAACCCGCGGCCCGTAGGCTGCCTGGGGCAGGCCCGACCCAGCCCGTTGACAATGTAAATATTCACATTAACATATTAACATTCACGTTAATAGGAGTGTAAATTGACCCACGGCCCGTAGGCGGCCTGAAACGCGCCTGCGGGCCCGGCCCGGCCCGTTTATAATGTGAATATTCACATTGACATGTTAACATTAACATTGGTAGGAGTGTAAAATTGGCCCGCGGCCTGGAGCAGGTTCGACCTGTTGACAATGTGCATATTCACATTGACATGTTAATATTCACATTGATAGGAGTACAAAATTGGCCCGCGGCCCGGGGAAAGCTCGTTAGGGCCCGGGTCCGAGCCCAGCCCGAGAACTTGGACTAGGACCTGGTCCATCACTTTAAAGCTCGGCCTGCATAAGGCCCATTTAAGGCTTGGCCCGAGGGCCAGCCCGCCAGAGGCCCGGTGTCTTTTTTGTGGAAAATAATAAGATTTTAGGAGAAAAAATTAAAAAGAATTAAAAAAATGGCGAGCCTCACCCAAGCCCGACCCAAGCCCAAGTTTAGGCCCAAGCCCTTTGGCTCGACCCACCGGGGCACCCAAAGCCTGAATACCTTTGTGCCAGGGCTAGGGCCTAGACCTAATTTTTTGGCCTGTGGGCTGGTCTGGCCCGGCCCGAATTTTGGCAAGCACCCACGAGGCTTTGCATGGGTTGGCCCCGGCCTGGGTTGGGCCGAGCCCCTACACATTGACAGTGTGAACATTTATATTGACAGTGTGAACATTCACATTGACGATGTGAACATTCACATTAGGGGTATTTTGGTAATTATGTCACCCATAGGATGTGAACATTCACAATAGGGGTATTTTGGTAATTATGTCACCCATAGGACTTATTGAAACATAAGAAAATAATGTGGATTAAATGGAACATAAGTAGATGAAAAGGGTATTCTGGTCTTCTTACCTCAAATAGGAACATTCACATTGACGGTGTGAGCATTTACATTGACAGTGTGAACATTCACATTGACGATGTGAACATTCACGTTGGAGGTATTTTTGTAATTATGTCACCCATAGGACTTATTGAAACATAAGAAAATAATGTGGACTAAATGGAACATAAGTAGATAAAAAGGGTATTTTGGTCTTCTTACCCCAAATAGGAACATTCACATTGACGGTGTGAACATTTACATTGACAGTGTGAACATTCACATTGACGATGTGAACATTCACGTTGGAGGTATTTTTGTAATTATGTCACCCATAGGACTTATTGAAACATAAGAAAATAATGTGGACTAAATGGAACATAAGTAGATGAAAAGGGTATTTTGGTCTTCTTACCTCAAATAGGAACATTCACATTGACGGAGTGAACATTCACATGGACGGTGTGAATATTCACATTAGGGGTATTTTGGTAATTATGTCACCCATAGGACTTATTGAAACATAAGAAAATAATGTGGACTAAATGGAACATAAGTAGATGAAAAGGGTATTTTGGTCTTCTTACCTCAAATAGGACCTAATAGAATACTCAAAAAGAATATGGGTTGGATGGAATAAACCTCTTAGAAAAAGGATTTATCAAAAAAGCTCCCATGATTTTTCTTACTCTTAAAGATTTAAATAATTGAGTAATAGAAATGGGACTTGTATATGGACCAAAGTCAGATTTGACCAAAAGTACAGGGATTAATTGTCACAATTTTGTGTGTAAGGACCAAAGTGAGATTTGACCAGAAGTGTAGAAGGTTGATTGTCATGATTATATATATATATGGACTAAAATAAAATTTGGTACAAAATATAGGAGTGCAAAGTATAATTTACCCTAGTTTAATTTGCGTACCAAAAATCTTCCCTATTTTCTTTACTTTTTTGGCTTGTTCAAAAAGTAATGCATGTGCGTATGACCTTGCTTAATTTACTTTTATTTATTTATTTTTAAAAAAGTCCTGAACTTTTAAACTACGTGTCTAATTGTCTTATATTTTGAGAATATTATGGTAATGTTAATCTTGTGGCTGCCATTCTTCTTATTTTTTGTTTTGTTTTGTTTATTTTCAAGTTTCATTATTTAGTTGCATGGTATTATTTATTCATTATTTGAATCACCATTAATAGTAGAGGAAATATCATTTCCCTCAAACTATCACGCATTTTTCACGTTGACCCACATATTTCGATTTATTTCAATTTAGTACCTAAATTTTTCACAAATCAATTAGACTCTTATCGTCCCCTTCCGTCCACAATTGGACAGAATGTGTTGATGTGAGGGGCAAATTGATTTTTAAAGTATAGTATGGAGGGCAAATTGTTGGGAGATAAATTTATTTTTAAGGTATAGTTTGGGGGAAAAAAATGAAATTTTAAATGTCACGTCAATACATTCTGTCCAATTGTAGATAGAAAATGATGGCTGGGGTCTAATTGATCAATTTGTGAAAAGTTCAGGTATTTAATTGAAATAAATCAAAGTATGGGGTCAATGTGAAAAGCACGTGATAGTTTGGAGGGTAAAATGATATTTCCTCTTAATGGTATGTTAGATTACCCACAAAGGCATGGTGGCCAATAATTTTAGAATAATGTTATATAAATAAATAAATAATACAAAAAAAATAATAATACAAAATGGCCTGACGAGTGTTGATATTATTACCTTAAAGCAATAAATCTATTAAAGTGATATTTTTTACTGCCACGTCTTTCTAATTAATAGTCATATATTACATTCTATACAAAAACCTATAAGAATATAATTTTCCATATTAAGAAAATTGGATTGTTTTCGATTGATATTTTTTTATTGGAAAAGAATAAGCTCATTTGAAATATCGCTAGAAAACATGCCATGCTTGCTCCTCGTTATCGTCCAATTATCTACGCAGTGTCCTGTTAACAAGGACAAACCATGGAGGCTCAAGACAAATGTTAAGAGGATCACTACACTATTTTATAAACAATTATAAATGCCAAGCAACCATTGTTTGAAGGTCAATTTTGTTCATAAAAAACTAATGAAACTTGAAAGGGCAAAAAAGGAGGGTTTCTATTAACATCTACCTAATTTCTTTGGACCCCCCTTCTTTGAACCCTGCCCACACTATTACAAAATCATAAATAGATTGCGGATTTGAAGTGTGATGTATGATTTTTAATCACGGATTTTTTATTTAGACAAAGTGTGATCTTTGAGAGTGATTGTTAAAGTTCATTTTCAATCACACTTTTTTATCTTCATTAAAAGATAATTTCATAACGGATCTCGTCCGTGATAATAAATATTTAGATCATGAATTTTAAGGGTGATTAATAACTAATAAAACTTGAGATTGAACTTAAATAATCTGTGATTAATAATAAAATAAAATCATGGTTATATGCATTTCTCATCATGGTTAGTGCGTGTAATAAAAAAATAGTCCGACCACAAAATGTGACTATCAATCACAATATATAAACCGTGATTAAAATTTGAATATAACTAATATGTAAAATAAAATCAATATTATTTGCATAAAAAATTCCTTTGAATCACAACATTGACCACATATCAATAGCTATTAATTTCATAAATGAAAGTCAAATGTTCGAAAAATATATACAATGAAAGTTAAAGAATAAAAGGGTTTTTTACTTTAATTACACAATAAAAATGTAATTTAAAAAAAAAATAGAAAAACTTAAAGAAAACTCAAAGTTCTTGAATGTTCCGTCTTCTTTGATCATATTTCACAACTGTCCAAGCAATTTTTGACCTAAATAAAAATAACACAAATTAGTTCAGAAGCCGTTAGAAGCATAGGAATAAGCTTACACATTTTTTCATTTTTTAAAAATAAAAATAAAAAATTAATGGATATCCCACTTGCAACTATCAAGCCAAGGCTCGAGAGGTCCAGCCTATATTTTTTCATTTCAACCACAAGAAGAAAGAGAATGCAGTTGATAAAATTAATGGTTCAATTGTCCAAAAAGCACCAAACCATGTTGGTATTGTTGGCTGCCTATTGTACCGCAGAACCTTTATACAGATTGGTCATGGGTATATCGGCCTTGAATCTTGATGGACAGACTGGCGGCCTCGCTCCATTTGAAGTAGGTTTTTCCCTTCTATGTGTGTTCTCTGTTGCTCAAAATATTCTATACTTTATTGAAATGCTCAAAATTCAAAATATCCAGTAGTTGAATTGCGTTCACGTTCTAATGACATAACCTCCTTTCATTTCCTTTGGAGACAAAAGCAGCTACCCTTTTGCATTTTTGAATTTTAAAAGCTTACTATTGCAAGTAGCTACCTAAAGGCAATGTTTGTTTGGGTGGACTGGATTAGGTTGGATTAGAATTTCCATAACTAATAGTCCTATACTACGAATTCCTTTGGATTGTATATCCTATCCTATGATTGGATTGAGTTAGGATTATGAGAAGAGACTAATAGTCCAGAGTTTGGCTTAGTCCGCCAATTTATATCACACTCCTCTGTGGGATTGAATAGTCCATCATACGTGGGATACCATATCCGGATGGATTATTAGTTAATAGAAGTGAAAGAGAATGCAGCCTATATTTTTTCACTTCTATTAACTATGTTCTGATTTAATATCATTTTTCCTAGTGTACTCAGTCCATGACCTGGTGACTAATTTGCACAGATGAGGTGTCTTGTTTTATGAGTTAGAGCAGTCCACAAAGCACCAAACCAATAACCAATCAAAACAATAGCCAATGAGAGTGTGTTTAATGGAGCTCAACCCCAGTTTGATGTGCTGTGTGAGTTGATAAAAGTGAAGGTTGCTTTGTGGACTAAATATCATTTTTCTTATTGTGTGTACTATGGTGGTTAGGTACAAGCAGCCAACAAAGAAAAAACAAAGCAAGTCCAACTCCATCTAAAGCCGAAGGACTCTAACTACTGCTAAATGGCGCAATGTCAATATATTGGTCATCTAATTACCATAATATGATATTAAATTCTGAAGGATTAAAAATAAAAAGGATTCCCAAAATGGAATCAATTCCAATTACTCTAGGTCCTAAATGTCAGCAAAGTCATATCAAATAATGGTCCATCCTCTTGATTTCTGCACCCAAATAGACAAATTTAATAATGGTCCATGACAAGTTTAAAAACACATACAGTCTTTAGTCAAACGAAAATGACAAAGGAAAGAACAATTGCACCTATGCAGCTGAAATTTGTCATTATTGGAAATATATATATATATATATATATAGGTGCAGTTTTTACTTTCTGTTCTTTAAGAGGATTGTATCCAAATAGACAAATTGAAAGATAGAGAATAAGGGCTAATTTGACGCAAAGCGAGCATGAATTTAAAATCTTACTAGACAAAAACTTCAGCTATAATTAACTAGTAAATTTACCTTTTATAGCTATAACTCATTCATCAACCTCAAAGTGCTCACACCACGCCTGTAAATTAAAAATCACAAAATGGCAAATAATTCTAATCTTGTAATGATATTTCATACCAAACAAATGCAAAAATAATAATAATAAATAAATAAATGAAACAACAAAATGATTTTGATAAGCCCAATACAAAAATAAAAAATAAAACACACAATAAGAAATCAAATGTGTTCTTCGTGAATTAAACTACTCCATCAAAAGTAATTTATAAACCTTGCTCAAACTATGAACTTTTAAATCAATGAATTGTAAACCTACTTCTTGTAATAATATTTGGAGGATTCAACCTGAAGCATCATACCAAACGAAACCAAAAAAAAAAAACCAGCAAAATAACTTTGATCAACTCAAGACAAAAATTCCACAATAAGAAATCAAATGTATTTCCTACACAAACACTTCCAAGAATTTGTTCCTTCTTGTTGGAAATTGGGTTAGTTTTAGAACCCATACCCGATTGGCCCGCCCATGGTGGCATGACCCAAGACCCATAAGGAAAGATCCAGTCAAAGTGGATTTAGATTAACTTATCTTACGGATAAGTGTGATTAACCCACTATCTCATCTTTTAAGGAGATAAGAGTTGTGGATGGTTAGAACACTCCCATATAACATACGTATTATATGGTGAGAGTTAATTTTAACTGTATCAGATCAATCTCATGTAGTCTTCTCTATTTTTTTCTCTCTCCACAGAAACACAGAATAGCCTTTGTACTGTAAAGAGTGTGGGTAATTCTTTGGTTGTTTTACTCCACTGCTGAGAATTACTTGAAGACATCCATGAAGACACGTGATTCATCACATGATATATGGATTCGGTTTAAGCGTAAAAGGTATGCCCGAATTCATTTATTTTCATTGTGTATTATTTCTTATTTTTCCTACACTTGTGAATTAAACTACTTCATCTAAATTAAACTATAAACCTTGCTCAAACTATGAACTCAATAAATTGTAAACCCATTTATTGTAATAATATTTGGAGGATTCAATATCTATCAGCAGATTTCTTTTCGACGCCCAAATAGATGTCATGTTGGTTGTTGTAAGTGTAATAGCAAACACACGTAAAGCGATTTAACATTGCTCAGACTAATACATGTAAGATAAAAAAAAAAAATCAATTTTGAAACCAAAGAAAGAATTCAACAATTGAATCCACTGCCCAAAATCATCTTGTTGAGCCCAAAATATATGTGATTCCTGCTAAAGGAAAAAATCCACTTATCCATCTTTTTATTGGAAAAAAAAAATCCCAAACATGTAGAAGCCATAAGAAATTTAACATCTCATTGAATTTACATTATTTTTTTTTAATTTTTTTTTATGAACATGCAAAATTTGGTAGTCCATGGTAAAATTGATTTTCCACCTAATCCTACATTCCTAAACTGATATTAAGACTACAATTGTCATGACCCGAACCCGCCCCCATGGGTTAAGGACATAACCGGCCAGTAATCACGAGATTGCCTACGACCTCAAACCAAATCAAACATAACTTATCGGAGTAAACGGGCCAAACGGAAATAATTTCAAACTTTGTCCACAGAGCTGTGCTTATATGGCACATCATAACAAACCACACATATACATGTTAATAACTCACATCAAAATATGTACTAACACAAAGCTCTGTACATACAGGATCATTCAAGTCTAGGTCAGCCAATCAAAACTATATACAATCGTAATCCAAAGTCCTCGCCAACATAATAAAATGTAATAAAATAACAAAAGGGCGAAGACGAGTCTCGTGCGTGAGACGTATGGGCTGACTCTTCAACACCTTCGTTGTTCCTCACAAACTTCACTGAGACTGGGTTTGGACCTCTCTTGGCTCACCTACAAACACATGAATAAGCGTGAGCGAAAGCCCAGTGAATAATATCAAATAAAGAAGTTACACAAGCGGTATTTAGAACAACGTGCATCAAACGGCCTTGGGCCCAATTCGTATTTCTATCTAGCATATATATATAAATATAGGTCAAGTGACTGCTGTTCCAAACGCATCATACGGCCACGGGCCCAATTTATTCGTGTCATACATGTCATACGGCCTTTGGCCCATTCATTCGTATCATTCATGTCAAACGGCCTTTGACCCATTCATTCTTTTATTCATGTCAAACTGGCCTTTGGCCCATTCATTCTTTCATTCGTGTCAAACTGGCCTTTGGCCCATTCATTCTTTCATTCCTGTCAGACTGGCCTTTGGCCCATTCATTCTTTCAATCATGTCAGACTGGCCTTTGGCCCATTCATTCTTTCATTCATGTTAAACTATTATTCGAGTCAGACTATCATTCATGTCAGACGGCCTCCTGCCCACTCATTTATAGCAAACGGCCTTAGGCACAACCATATGGCATAACAAACATTTGTCCACAATTCAACTCAACAAGCTCATAAGACTTATAGAGAAATAAGCAGTTGGACAAACAACATATCTCAAAATATCTTCATTAAGATATTACTCACAGTGTTCTGTTGGTGGATTTGCCCTTGAGTTCAACCCTACACATTACATAACACATATGGGTCACAAACGATTCCATACGCTCTTAACTTATGCATTCCTCTTTGGCCCCTTTATTATTTTCTTAATCCATTTACAATGTTCAATGCCTGCCTAAGAGTGCTCAGAAATGGAAGAGAACGGAAAACGAAACACAAAACATCTTTACAAACTTTCAGAAACAGGGGTCCCCGCTCGAGCGTGGCTTTGGCCGCTCGAGCGGACCCATTGGGTCTGCAAAATACTGGTTGCCTCACTTTTACGCTCGAGCGCAAACTCGGACCCTCGAGCTGAAGGTCATTCTACATAGCTCCCCACTTGAGCGTGAACTTCCCCGCTCGAGCGGACATCAATGTCTGCAAAATATTCTGGGAGCTCGTATTTTACGCTCGAGCGGCGGTTCCCCCGCTCGAGTAGACTTCAAGAATTCTGGGTTTTCCAGAACTGTTCTTGAGCTCAAATTTGACATTCAAAGGTTCCAAAGCTCATGATTTTGGTTCAAAACATGCAAATACATCACACTACATGAGAATGAAAGAGTATGACACCAAATTGCTCAAAATCATCATCTAATTCTCAAATTATCCAACATTTCCTTTGTGAACTCAAAACACATGCATTCAAACTTCATACCAAATTCATATCCCTATCAATTCAACATGCATGTTAGCCTTTGACCCCAATTCCATTTCAAATGGCACTAATGATGCTCATAATCATGAAAATCAACAAAGCCATACTTCCATGTATGCTTTAACACTCATATTCTCATATTCAACTTAATACATTCTTGATTATACAAAATCATGGTGATCCTATACATGCATGTGCATATTAACTCCAAATTCACCAATTACAACACAATTCTTGTTCTTGGTTAGCTATTCCTTTTGAAGTCATATGGTTACAAACTCAAACCCATGAATTAAGGGTTGGTTACTTACCTAGGAGCCTCAATTGTTGAGTGTGGCTTCCCAACTCACAAATCTTGAGCCAAAATGCACAAAGATGCCTTCTCTCTCTCTCAAAGTCGGTTCTCTCTCCCTCTAGAGAGTTGATTTCAGCCAAAAAGACCTAAAGAGGGGGAATTAAATGTAATAAGGCCCTTATATATGTGTGCCTAATCAAATTTGATTAAGGCTAAGCAATTGAGCTTAATTTAATCGTTCTGAATCTAATTATTTTGATCCTAATAAATTTTCAATTAAATTTCACCGTAGGCTCTAAAAATTATGCTAATCACAATGGCGTAATCAATTTCAGGTTCTGTAGCCGATAGGGCCTTCAATTTAGATTCTAAAGCAGATAATCAAATAGATTTTCCTACGGTGAACATATAGAAATTCAAAACCACATATATTCATATAAATGGCACTCAAAACTATATCAAACACATAATCACAATCATAATCAAGATTAATTATCATAACACGGACCAGGGTTATCACAACAATGTTGCATTCGATTATTTAAACAGGAGGCACTTGTTGGTGGGAGTGGGGTGCAAACCCCTTATGGTGGTTCACAAAAAACAAATACAAGAGAGAGAATTTATAATCTAAAAACAGATTCTTTTTTCACTCAAATATTTAGAATAGACTAAAAAGGAGAAATATACCGAATAGGAGAAACACACTCTTACTCTCTAACTCTCTTCTTTCTACCACACACTCACCACTCAGACACTTTAGATATTTATAGACAAACATGACAGTGTAAACTCATTTAATGCAAATACAACTAAAACTATAAATTTCAACCTTGAATTCAACTTCCATGCTCCTACTATCAGCTAGGCCGGTGGAAAAACTTTCATTATAGGTTGGCGGTGAAGCAAGATTACTTCACAACATCCCCCCTTAATCTTGATTCTCCATACTGCTTCATCCCGGGCATCATCTTCATTCTGTTGAACAGATCATTTTTCAATGGCTTCGTGAAAATATCTGCAAGCTGATCTTGAGACTTGCAAGAAATTAACTCCACCTCTCTCTTTTTACATGTTCTTGGATGAAATGATAGCGTGTATCAATATGCTTACTTCTTTCATGATAAACTGGGTTCTTTGCTAATGCAATTGCTAAGTGATTATCGACATAGATCTTAGTAGGATTTTCTTGTGGAAATCCTAAATGCTTCAACACATTTCTTAACCAAATTGCATGACACACAATTGAGTTGGCTAGAACATACTCAATTTCACAAGTTGATAGTGTCACAATAGCTTGCTTCTTTGACGACCAAGCAAACACTATATTTCCCACAAAGAAAGCAAACCCAATAGTACTCTTTCGTTCATCTAAGTCACATCCCCAGTCACTATCTGAATAGCCAACAAGACTGAAATTATCAATCGGTTTATAGAATAAACCATCATTGATTGTACCTTTGATGTAGCGAATAATTCTCTTTGCTGCATAAAGGTGTAACTGATCCAGTGTTTCCATATATCTACTAATCAGTCCTACTCCATAGAATATGTCCGGCTTGGTGCAAGTAAGATAGCAGAGACTTTTAACTAAGCTCTTGAAATAAGTTGGAACCACATCACCCGCCTTTATACCTTTTCTGAGCTCCACTCCACTGTCTACAGGAGTATTCACTGGATTGCAATTCTCCATTCCACATCTCTTGAGAATTTCCTTAGCATAGGCACTTTGGTAAATAAAAATTCCATCTTTTCTTTGTGCCACTTCAACGCCAAGAAAATGAGCTATCAATCCAATATCTGCCATTTCAAATTCTTGGACCATGCTTTTTTTAAATTCTTTGAACATGGCTGGATTGTTTCCAGTGAAAATTAGATCATCAACATAAAGGCAAGCAAGCAACATGCTTCCATCAGCTTCCTTCTTCAAATATAGTGCATGCTCATATGGGCATTTTTCAAAACCATTGTCATGAAAATATTGATCAATTCTAGTATTCCATGCACGCGGAGCTTGCTTCAATCCATAAAGTGCTTTCTTCAATTTGTACACTTTGTCTTCATGCCCATTTTGAACATACCCTGAAGGTTGTTCAATATAGATTTCTTCTTCAATAAAACCATTAAGAAATGCAGATTTCACATCAAGTTGATAGATCTGCCACTTGTGCTGGGTAGCCAAAGAAATCATTAGCCTGATACTCTCCAACCAGGCAACTGGAGCAAACACCTCTCTATAATCAATTCTAGCTCTCTGCTTGTAGCCTTTTTCCACTAATCTTGTGTTGCAGCGTTGCATTTCGCCTTGCGTATTTTTCTTTGTCTTGTATACCCATTTCACTCCAATGGGTTTGTGCCCCTCCGGTAGACTGGTAAGCTTCCATATGTCATTTTTCTCAATGGCATAAATTTCTTCATCCATTGTTTTCTTCCATTTATCTTCTTGGATGGCTTCTAAGAAAGTAAGTGGGTCATTATCTGCGAGTAAGCAGAACAAATTCAGATCTTCTTCTTTTATGGTTTATGTGGCTTCATATATGTCTCTTAAGCTCTTTATTTCCTTATGTCTTTTGAAAAAACTATCATCTGATGATGATGATGATGATGATGGCATGTCAATTCTATGAGATGATGATGATGGAGTACCTCTTATATGTGATGTGGGGTTTCCACATATAGGAGTTTGTGGCTTATCTGGGACTTCTCCTGTGATTTCAACTGGGGCTTTTGATGTTTCATCTTCAAGAGTGAGTTCTATATCTTTAACAACTTCATCTTGATTCCAATTCCAAGCTTCTTCTTCTTCAAATATCACATCTCTACTCATGATCACCGTTTTGGTAATGGGATTATACAACTTGTATCCCATTGTTCTGTCTCCATATCCGACGAGGATGCATTTTTCTCCCTTATCATCAAGCTTGGTTCTTCTTGCTTCTGGAATCTCGGTGTATACAACACACCCAAATATTCTAAGATGGTTGGCACTTGGCTTATGTGAACTCCAAGCCTTTTCTAGAGTCATGGAGTGAAGGCTCCTGGTTGGGCATCTGTTTAGTAGATACACATCACATGATACGGCTTCAGCCCAAAATTGCTTGGGCAATCCTTTTCCTTTTAACATGCTCCTTGCCTTATCTAAGATTGTGTGATTCTTCCTTTCAGCAACACCATTCAGCTGTGGCGTATAGGATGGTGTTGCTTGATGCTTGATTCCATGCTCTTTGCAATAATTCTTGAAAGCATCTGATGTATATTCTCCACCTTGATCTAATCATAACATCCTAATATAGTAGCCACTTTGTTTCTCAAGAAAACCTTTGAATTCTTTGAAGATGTTGAATACCTCCAACTTGTTTTTGAGGAAGTACACCCATGTCTTCTTGTTGTAGTCATAAATGAATGTAAGGAAGTATCTATTCTGTCCATTTGACATTGGTTTCAATGGACCACACACATCAGTGTGTACTAGCTGCAGCGGTTTTGAGACTTTCCAATTCAATTCTTTAGCAAAACTTGTTCTGTGATGCTTGCCAAGAATACAGCTTTCACAAACTTCATTAGTATAAGCAATATGAGGGAGCCTTTTTACCATATTCTTGCTTGACAACAGCTTCAAGCTTCCACAGTTGAGATGTCCAAACCTCAAATGCCATAGCCAGTCTTTGTCTTTGATGATGGCACTTAAACACTTCGCAGCATCACATTGGATGTTCAACGCAAACAAATACCATGATTGTCACCCGAGCGATTAAATTACCATGATTGTCTTTGATGGTAAGATGACAATCTTTCATGCTGATGTTGTATCCTTTCTCTAGGAGTTCTCCCATACTCAAAATGTTGTTCTTCATAGCAGGAACATAATAAACATTGGAGATGTAATCATGATCTCCATTTTTGAGCTTGATCAAAATGTTGTGTCTTCCTTTCACTAGAGTCTTTGAAGAATCACCAAATGAGACTTGTGCTTGTACAGTCTCGTCAAGCTCGACGAACAACTCTCTTTTACCACACATGTGATTACTGGCTCTCGACTCTAGATACCAAACATTGTTTTGGTTTTCAGTATCTCTATGGTGGACAAACAAGACTGTAGGTCCAACTTTGTTTGTTTCCTGCTCGGCAAAATTTACTTGCTCTCTGGTTTCTGTTGTTGCTCTACTTCGACATTCATTGCTGTAATGCCTGAACTTGTGGCAATGGTAGCATTTGAACATTGCTTTTGTCAAATCCTGGTTGGTTGTTGTAACCAACTCCTCTTCCTCTTGCTCTTCCTCTTGGAGCAAAGTGTGGTTGACTTCTTCCTCCTTCGGCTAGACCTCTTCGGCCTCTTCCTTGAAAACCAAAACTTCAGTTATTGTAACCACGGCCTCTTCCTTGGCTTCTTTGTGATGTCCCCCCTTGCTTGTTTCTATCATCTCTGAAAGACAGTTTTGATTGAAGAGCTTTCGCTAGAGAACTTGAGGGAGTCTTCTTGTTGATCCTTTGTTCATGAATCTCAAGTGTACCCATCAACTTATCAGCGATCAAGGCACTGAGATCCTTGGACTCTTCTATTGCTACAACCACGTGCTTGAATTTGGGATTGAGTGATTGTAGAATCTTCTCTATCACTTCAAGAGATTCCATCTTCTCTTTATATCTTCTGATTTGAATAAAAATGGTCAAGAATAAAAATGGTCAATGTTTTGTTGAAGTACTCAAAAATTGACTCATTCTCATTCATGTGCAACATCTCGAATTCACCACGTAACATCCGGAGTCAAACTCTGATCGTCTTCTCAATTCCACGGTGTGAATTGCGAAGAATAGCCCATGCCTCTTTAGACGTTGATACTGCTGAAATCCTCTCAAAGGTTGACTCATCAATGCCTTGATAGAGTAGATACAAGGCCTTTTTGTCTCTCTTCCTTGAATCTTTTAACGCCGTCTTATGAGTTTCATTTAAATTTCCTTCATCTTCAAGAGTAGCTGGGTCATCACATCCTCGATCCACTAACTCCCACAAATCTTGTGAGGCTAGTAGGACTTGCATTTGAATACTCCAATTTTCATAGTTCTCTTTGCTGAGTTTTGGAAACTGGGACTGAAAGAAATTGTTTGTGTTGGCCATTAGTTGACTTTAAGAAATATGCAAATTTTTAGGATGTAATTTTCGAATTCTGACCGTACTGATGTGTTCAGAATATTCCAAATAGTTGGAGAGCACTATTGGATCACCAAAAATGGACTTCAAACGGCTTAGATCTAGCCAAAATAGTTAGACGGTTTAGATCGGCAAAATTTGAAACTTCTGGAAGCACCAGATAATTTCTCCGGATCAACTGACATTAGCGTGATGTCTGTAGCTTGGCGGCATGACTTGGCTTAGTTTGCAGCTTGGCGGTGCGGCTCCTATCTGTGGCATGACTCTGCTCGGCTCTGCTCGGCTCTAATGGCTTGGCAAAAAAGAATATTTTGAATTGCTGTTGCCGAGTTTTGAACCAACCTCGGCTCGTGTGATTCAGAAGTAAGAGTTAACCACTTTGCGAAACAATTTCCATTGGTCTTATATCTCAACTTATATTATTTAACTTCACTCTTCTTCACTCTGTCTCAATCGTCTTCTTTCTTTGGTTCACACGTTTGGTGCGTGTAGGCATCTAGGAGCGTGAGAACAACGTCAACTAGAGCGTGTGGCGCATGTAGGATCCTCCTGGCTTGGTTTTTGACGCGGTTTTTTTGAGTGTGATCGTCTTGATGAAACCTACACACTAGTGTGATTAGGGCTGAGCAAGGAATCCGTGAAATCCGTAATCCGATCCAGTCCAGTCCAATCCGATAGGTTTGGATTGGTTTTTTGAATCCGTGGTTCGGTTCCGGATTGAAAAATAAAAAATCCGTAGTACACGGATTGGTTCCGGATTGAATCCCACGGTTCCGGATTGGAACCGATCCGTACCGTATACAAATAGTATATATTTTTATTATACATCCTCCCCCATAGTATCTTCTCTTATTCTATATAAAATCTAAACTCAAACCTAAAACTGTATAATATCTTCTTTTATTACTTTTGTTTGTTAGTTTTTAGTTTTAATTTGTAATGGTCTAAATACTTATGGTGAAACCAGTTTTCTTATGGTTGTTTAAATTCTAGCACAGTATGTCACTATTATAGAAATAGATGTTGCTATTGTGGAACTAATATAGCGCTATGTTTATATTTTTATGAAATTAAAGTGTTATATATATTTTTTTGTTATTTAATTATGTGAATCCGTGGTCCTAAACCGATCCAATCCGTATTTAAATGGATTGGTTCGGATTGGTTCCATGATTTAAACGGATTGGATTGGTTCCAATTTTTCAAGAACCGTAGATAACGGATTGGTCCTGGTTTTACCCCAATCCGGTCCAATCCGAACCAGGCTCACCCCTAGGTGTGATCAAAAGTTGATTTCAACAACTTCGATTTTTAGGGAAGATTTGAAACGATGCTCTATTCTTGAAAATTTGCAGAATGTTTGTAAATTCAAGCTACCTTCAGCTCTGATACCACTATTGATGGGAATGGAGTGCAAACCACTTATGGTGGTTCACAAAAAACAAATACAAGAGAGTGGATTTACAATCTAAAAATAGATTTTTTTTCACTCAAATATTTAGAATACACTGAAGAGAAGAAACACACTCTTACTTTCTAACTCTCTTCTTTCTACCACACACTTACCACTCCGATACATTAGCTATTTATAGACAAACATGACAGTGTAAACTCATTTAATGCAAATACAACTAAAACTAGAAATTTCGAAGATAGCAGCCATTATTGAACCTTTGTAACGCCCTCAAAATAAAACCATTAAACCCATTAATAAAGACATACATTGTTATATATAAAAGTTCCACATCCTTCTATTCATCAGTGTTTCATTACAAAAAGTATTACATGTTAACGACAAAAGCAAATGCCCTAAAGGCTTACAGCTTTCCAAGCTAACACTTGGTTACAACAAAAGAGTACTAACTCATTTACACATTAAGCCCTTGGCTTGAATATACATGTAATACATCAAAAGGGAAAAGACAACAAAAGTCTGCCCGCCTCTAGCCTCCCAAGCTACGTCCTTGGAGGTGGCATGCTACCTGTACCTGAAAATGATGTTCCCATATAGGGTGAGCCACAGCCCAGCAGAGATATACTAAACCAATTATGAGCAATGACTAAAAGATTAGCAATCGATAGATGGCCAACACCAATACATCCGCATATATCACGTCACAATTTCATAACATACGAGTTTATGTCACTTTCCATTTTCCATCCTTATTTCATAGATAAGCATATTAGCTATATCGACACATCAACAGATAAACATCTTACGCATCAACAGATAAGCATAAAAGCTGTATCCACACTTCACTAGACAAGCATATGAGCTGTATCTACACTTCACTAGACAAGCATATGAGCTGTATCTATACTTCTCAAATAAGCCTATGAGCTGTATCTTTACTTCTCTAGACAAGCATATGAGTTGTGCCTACGGAGTTCATCCCCCATCTCCTCTCAATTCTATCCGGTTTAGAGGTACATCCCCCATCTTCCCCTAAACCGCGGAGTATATCCCCCATCTCCTCCTCTACACACAATGCATATAAACACAAGGGTTCTATATACAATCAATCAACACATAAAATTAATGTATTCAATTCACCGCCATGCTCTATGACACATTCAATCGATTAGTTTTAGTTTGCCTAATCATCATGCATTGTCTACAACAATCACGACTGTCCTCCACTGATAGCCCAAGCAGTTATTTCTAAACAGAAAATAAATGCACAAATGGATATTAAATCAACATTTTAATTCAGTGAGCGATAAGTGACTCTACTACACCTTTTTTCCCTTCCCTTTCCAATTTCCAACAATTAATTTTACAAATTAATCAATCAATGTAATTAGGGCATTTTCCATAATTAA
Organism: Camellia sinensis; assembly: GCF_055761805.1. Taxonomy (NCBI): domain Eukaryota; kingdom Viridiplantae; phylum Streptophyta; class Magnoliopsida; order Ericales; family Theaceae; genus Camellia; species Camellia sinensis. Next base: position 41,818,526 of record NC_138961.1, read on the forward strand.
CATTTCAACCCTACACGGTTTCACTTTCATCAATGTTTCAACATTTACTTCATTCATTCATGTCAAACATGCATTTAGGTTTTATATAACTAAAACCCCAACTTTTGTAAATTTACACAAAGGCCTCAAACTTTCACGAAGTTACCAAACCAACCCCAACATCTCAAAATACTAAAATTTAAAGACAAAACTCATAGAGAGGAGTAGGATATCCCTACCTCAAAGTTTGAGCTCCAATGGAGATGAAGACCAAAACCAATATGCTTCAAATTCTGAAATTTTCAGATTAAAATGTAGCCCTCGACGATCAACACAACTTTCGTAAAGACCAAAAGAGAGCAAACAACTCCTACTAGATCAAATCTAAGAGAGAAGGGCCGGTTTTAGAGTGAGAAGCTCTGAAAATGGCTTTTTGGAAAAGTAAGAGAGAGAAAAGATCTTGAAAAAGTGATCCAAAAGTCGGATCTCGGATTTATATAAAAGTCTCCCCGCTCGAGCGTCCAAACAGACTCCCGCTCGAGCATCAACAATCCCGCTCGAGTGGCGGATACACACTCCCAGAACTTTTACAGAACTAGGTCTCCGCTCGAGCGTCAACCCTCCCCGTTCGAGCGCCACACACAACATCCCGCTCGAGCGTCAAAACTCCCGCTCGAGCGCACAACACTGCAGAGGAGATACTGGAAGATGGAAAACTACGCTCGAGCGTCGAAAACCCCGCTCGAGCGAACAGACAACAACGAAGGGCCCGCTCGAGCGTGAAGGCCAAAATCTAGGCAACTACTCTTGGTTCCCAAGTTCAACCAACTTGCTTCAAACTCGCCCAACACAACCCAAGACTCGAATGCAAGGAGTAAAGGATGTAAACAAGACATATACAACAACCAACTCCACGGAACCTAAGTCCGGGTACAACAGTTAAAGAAAAGGGGAAACCAGGATCGCTATAACCTCCTCCCCTTAAAGAATTTCGTCCTCGAAATTAAACACAGTTTCAGAAATATGTTTTCTCCATGTCCAACAATATTATGACATAATATTAAGCATTCCGACCCATTACCGGTCAATTCCATCTCTTTTCAAGAGGCATTGCACAACCCATATTACAAGTGCATTATCATCATGCAATTTTCTCCCATTTCCAACCATTTTCAACATACATGGTTCACAGTTCATATCATTATCAATATACATGATACAACTCCAATTCTACAATATAGCCAACATATGCAATATCACAATCAACTTCCCATATCAAGGTAAGTTCTACAACATACTTCCATTAAACCAAAACACTACCAATGTTTTACAACTTAAGACATATATAAAGCTCTTAAGTCCAACAATATTACAAAAAAATTTCATTACATGGTCACACATCAGCAAACAAGTCCGGATATTTCTCGCGGACTTCCAACTCACGTTCCCAAGTGGCTTCCTTCACTCCGTGATGTTTCCACAAAACCTTTACCAAGGGAATGGTCTTGCCACGCAGGACTTGATCCCGCCTATCCAAGACCCGAACTGGTCTCTCCTCATACGAGGCATCCTCATCTACCTCTAAATCGGTCCAATCTAATACATGCGATGGATCCGGCTCATACTTCTGAAGCATACTCACATGAAACACGTCATGAACTCCGGACAACTGTGGCGGCAAAGCCAAACGATAAGCAACCTCGCCAATCTTCTCAAGGATCTCAAAAGGCCCAATAAATCAAGGGGATAACTTCCCACTCTTCCCAAACCTCATCAAACCTCGCCTAGGTGATATTTTCAAGAAAACATGATCACCTACCTCAAACGCCAAAGGCCTCCTCCTACGGTCGGCATAACTCTTTTGGCGACTCTGGGCTGTAACAAGCCTCCTACGGATAAGCTGAACTTTCTCCGTCGTCTCCCTAACCAACTCCGGACCCAACAAAGGTGCATCACCCACATCGGCCCAACACACTAGAGACCTACACAGTCGGCCATACAAGGCCTCAAACGGTGCCATACCGATACTAGACTGAAAACTGTTGTTGTAGGCAAACTCCACCAATGGCAAGTGCCTCTCCCACGTCCCACTGAAGTCTAGGACAGACCCTCAAAGCATATCCTCAAGGATCCGTATAGTACGCTCGGACTGCCCGTCAGTCTGAGGATGATAAGCCGTACTAAAGGTCAACTTAGTGCCCAAGGCACTCTACAAACTCTGCCACAACCTAGTAGTAAAACGAGGATCTCTATCTGAGACGATCGTCACTGGGACCCCGTGCAATCTCACTATGTCCCGAATGTACAAGTCGGCAAGATGATCTACCGAATCTCTCACGCGCATAGGAATGAAATGCGCCGACTTAGTCAACCGGTCTACAACCACCCAAATAGCATCACTACCCCGCTGAGTCCTCGGAAGACCTACAACGAAGTCCATATTGACATGCTCCCACTTCCACTCGGCAATAGGCAAGGATTGCAACAAACCCGCTGGCCTCTGATGCTCGGCCTTCACCTGCCGACAAGTAAGGCACTTCGACACGAAAACAGCCACATCTCTCTTCATACCCCGCCACCAAAACTGGCGACCCAAATCCCGATACATCTTAGTGCCTCCCGGATGCACCGCAAGGCGTGAATGATGGAACTCTCGGAGTACTTCCTCTCGGCAAGACTCCGTTACAAACAAACGGTCTCGGTATCTCACACTCAGGTTGGGATACACCGTCAAACCCTCCTCAGCCTTCCCACTGGAGATCTTCTCTCGGAGGGACTCTACCTCACGGTCACCTCTCTGCGCCTCTAACACTCTAGTCACAAGTGTAGGCTGCGCAACAACAGAAAACAAGGCCGCAGCCTCAACAGATTCGCCCAGTAGCAAATCAAACTCACCAAGTGCACCCATCATCTCCCATTCCCGGATGGCAATACAAGCTACATCACTAATGGATTTCCTACTAAGGGCATCGGCAACAACATTGGCCTTTCCCGGGTGATAGTGTAACTCAAAGTCGTAGTCCTCAATGAACTCCATCCATCTCCTCTGCCTCAAATTCAAGTCTCTCTGTGTAAACAAATACTTCAGACTCTTGTGGTCCGAGAACACCTCGAACTTCTCACCATAAAGGTAGTGCCTCCAAATCTTCAAGGCAAAAATCACTGCTGCTAACTCTAGGTCGTGTGTAGGGTAATTCTTCTCGTGAATTTTCAACTGACGTGAGCCATAAGCTACCACTTTCCCCTCTTGCATCAACACACAACCCAAACCCTCTCGTGAGGCATCACAATAAACCGCGTAACCTAACCCTCTCTCCGGAATAATCAAAACCGGAGCGGTGGTCAATCTAACCTTCAACTCTTGGAACGACTTTTCACAAGTCTCACTCCATACAAACCTGACCCCTTTCCGCGTCAATCTAGTCAACGGCGAAGCTAGCCTGGAGAAATCCTTCACAAACTGACGGTAATACCCAGCTAATCCCAGAAAACTGCGGATCTCAAACACACTCTTAGGCTGTGCCCAATCTTGCACTGCCTCTACCTTGGATGTATCAACAGACACTCCTTCCCCGGATACCACGTGGCCTAAGAATTTCACCTCTCCTAGCCAGAACTCACACTTCCCAAACTTGGCATACAGCCTATGGGCTCTAAGTAACTCAAGCACCACTCTCAAGTGTGCCTCGTGCTCCTCCTCAGAAGGCGAATAGATAAGGATGTCGTCCACGAAAACGACTACAAAACGATCTAAGAATTCCCGGAAGATCCGGTTCATCAAGTCCATAAAGACTGCTGGTGCATTGGTAAGTCCAAATGGCATCACCAGAAACTCATAGTGGCCATATCGCGTACGGAATGCCGTCTTCGGAATATCCTCCTCCCTGACCCTCAACTGGTGGTAACCCGATCTCAAGTCTATCTTAGAGAAACAACGGGAACCCTTCAACTGGTCAAACAAATCATCTATACGGGGCATAGGGTACTTATTCTTGACCGTAGCCCGATTCAACTTCCGGTAGTCTATACACAATCTCAAGGCACCATCTTTCTTTTTAGCAAAGAGGGCCGGTGCTCCCCACGGCGAAACACTAGGGCGAACAAAACCCTTATCTAGCAATTCCTGGAGCTGAACTTTTAACTCAACCAACTCTGCTGGAGCAAAACGGTAAGGTGCCATAGAAATCGGCGCCGTGCCGGGCACTAGATCAATAGAGAACTCTATCTCTCGGTGAGGTGGCAAACTAACAAGGTCCTCGGGAAAAACATCTGAATACTCACAAACCACCCTCGGTAACACAATCTAGGTCTAATCACACTCACCACTCCTAAAGTTGGCAAGTAGACCACTAAGCTCACTCCGCCTTCGCGAATCATACCCTGGCGGCAAAACACTACCAACCCGATCTTCCAAGAAATGGAACCACTCCCCGCTCAAGGTGCATAACGTGACCCTCTGGTGGTAGCAATCGATAACAGCCCGGTATGACGATAGCCAGTCCATACCCAAAATAACATCAAAACCCTTCATAGGCATGACTACAAATGGAAAAGGAAGCCTATGGTCGGTGACCTCTATATCACAACCTCTAACACCCTGTTTCAAGATCAACTCACCACCAATAGGTGATACTACACAAATAGGAGATGCTAACTGTGCCAACTCCAATTCCAAAACAGATGCAAATGCAGCAGATACAAAAGAATGAGATGCTCCCGTATCAATCAACACACTAGCAACCGAGTTACAAAACAGAAAAGTACCTCTCACTACTGATGGAGCCGGTACTAGATCCTGCACGGTAACAGCATACACGCGCCCTGTAGGCCCCTGATCCACCTGCTCACCTCTAGGAGCAAAGGACTGCTGCACTGACTGGGATGACGAAGCTCCCGGATTGGCCCTCGAGGCCTGCACAGACTGAGTTGGCTGATAACTCTGCGTCTGCCTAGAACCAGACGCCCCTGAAGTAGCACTCAACTGTGGGCAAAACCTCTTCAGGTGCCCAGGTTGACCACACTGATAACAAGACAAGGACTGGTCCCTGCCCTGACTCTGGCCTTGAGGTCTAGCTGAAGAAGAAGCAGCTCGCTGACCCCCCCCTTTCTGCGGGCAAACCGAAACCTTGTGACCCAGCTGGCCACACTTGTAACAGGTGAAATCCCCCTGACTACCTCTCCCGGAGCCTGTACTCGGCACTGGAAAGGTCGTCCTAGCCAGACCACCCTGAGACTGCTGAGGGTTAGAACCCCTTTGTCTCCTCCCATCACCCTGACTGTCTTGGCTCCTCTTGGAGCCTCTCTGTCCCTCATCCTCCGCCTGCATCAAGAGCTCCATATGAGCTGCAGCATCCACCAACCGTCTATACTCTCGGATGAAAGATCCGCCAACCCTCATCTTGAGGCCTCGCCTCAGCTTCCACTCATACTCAAAACAACGGCGTTCCTCGGACGCCACTAGTTTAGGTGCAAAGCTGGACAGACTAGTAAAAGTAGCCTCAAACTCGGCCACTGACAAGCCTTGCTGTTTAAGTTGGCAAAACTGCTCCCTCAGCTTCTCCCTTGCAGCTGAAGATAAAAACTTCTCCAGGAAAGCATTCACAAATGCCTCCCATGCACCACCAACACTGCCCTTGTTGTACTTCCACCATTGACCCGCATCTCCCTTCAGTTGGAAGGATGCCAAGGTCACCTTAAGAGCCCCGTCCTCGATGCCAAGCATCTCGAACGTCTTCTCCATTTGTTCCAGCCACTCGTCAGCCTTAAGTGGCTCTTTCGGATCCCCAACAAACTCGTCCGGGTTAGACCGGAAGAACTCCCTCTTCAAGAAAGAAGGTTCAGCCTCTGTAACTTGATTTTCAGCTTTGAGAATACCCAAAGCTCCCGTTATCTCTCGGGCCAAGGCGCCCATAGCCTGCTGACCCGCTGGCTCGGCCACGTTGGCCTGACCAACTCCCTCCTACACTGTCGGAATATCATCCGGTAAAGGTACTTCCTGTCTCGCAGGCCTACCACGCCTAGCACCTCTTCCTCGTCCTGACATCCTAATAAAGGTAACCAAAACTATTAGCACATTTACAAATGTGTCGAAGCTATAACACTCGCGTCCTAATGCATGGACAACTGTAATTCACTCCACGTAAGCACATAATCACATAAGCACTTACGAATTTCATTTCCAGATAATGATAGTCCCGAGGCGTTACTAGAGTTCCGGTTGGAAACAGCATTGATCAAGTGCCTTTCCAACAAGACTCACAGAAACCCAAGGATTCAATCAACATCCTAGAAACTAAATCCCATACCCATATAAACACATAAGCATGTTATCAATTTAAACACATAGCATACGACATTACATCCAAGTCTCTATCAAGCGAGACAAACCCATTGTGATACTAATCACTTCCCACGTACCCAAAGTATTCGAACCCGGTACGCTCTGATACCAAGTTGTAACGCCCTCAAAATAAAACCATTAAACCCATCAATAAAGACATACATTGTTATATATAAAAGTTCCACATCCTTCTATTCATCAGTGTTTCATTACAAAAAGTATTACATGTTAACGACAAAAGCAAATGCCCTAAAGGCTTGCAGCTTTCCAAGCTAACACTTCGTTACAACAAAAGAGTACTAACTCATTTACACATTAAGCCCTTGGCTTGAATATACATGTAATACATCAAAAGGGAAAAGACAACAAAAGTCTGCCCGCCTCTAGCCTCCCAAGCTACGTCCTTGGAGGTGGCATGCTACCTGTACCTGAAAATGATGTTCCCATATAGGGTGAGCCACAGCCCAGCAGAGATATACTAAACCAATTATGAACAATGACTAAAAGATTAGCAATTGATAGATGGCCAACACCGATACATCCGCATATATCACGTCACAATTTCATAACATACGAGACTATGTCACTTTCCATTTCCCATCCTTATTTCATAGATAAGCATATTAGCTATATCGACACATCAACAGATAAACATCTTACGCATCAACAGATAAGCATAAAAGCTGTATCCACACTTCACTAGACAAGCATATGAGCAGTATCTACACTTCACTAGACAAGCATATGAGTTGTATCTATACTTCTCAAAGATAAGCCTATGAGCTGTATCTTTACTTCTCTAGACAAGCATATGAGCTGTGCCTACGGAGTTCATCCCCCATCTCCTTCCAATCCTATCCGGTTTAGAGGTACATCCCCCATCTTCCCCTAAACCGCGGAGTACATCCTCCATCTCCTCCTCTACACACAATGCATATAAACACAAGGGTTCTATATACAATCAATCAACACATAAAATTAATGTATTCAATTCACCGTCATGCTCTATGACACATTCAATCGATTAGTTTTAGTTTGCCTAATCATCATGCATTGTCTACAACAATCATGACTATCCTCCACCGATAGCCCAAGTAGTTATTTCTAAGCAGAAAATAAATGCACAAATGGATATTAAATCAACATTTTAATTCAGTGAGCGATAAGTGACTCTACTACACCCTTTTTCCCTTCCCTTTCCAATTTCCAACAATTAATTTTACAAATTAATCAATCAATGTAATTAGGGCATTTTCCATAATTAACATTTTAACCCTACACGGTTTCACTTTCATCAATGTTTCAACATTTACTTCATTCATTCATGTCAAACATGCATTTAGGTTTTATATAGCTAAAACCCCAACTTTTGTAAATTTACACAAAGGCCCCAAACTTTCACGAAGTTACCAAACCAACCCCAACATCTCAAAATACTAAAATTTAAAGACAAAACTCATAGAGAGGAGTAGGATATCCCTACCTCAAAGTTTGAGCTCCAATGGAGATGAAGACCAAAACCAATATGCTTCAAATTCTGAAATTTTCAAATTAAAATGTAGCCCTGACGATCAACACAACTTTCGTGAAGACCAAAAGTGAGCAAACAACTCCTACTAGATCAAATCTAATAGAGAAGGGCCGGTTTTAGAGTGAGAAGCTCTAAAAATGGCTTTTTGGAAAAGTAAGAGAGAGAAAAGATCTTGAAAAAGTGATCCAAAAGTCGGATCTCGGATTTATATAAAAGTCTCCCCGCTCGAGCGTCACTCACAGACTCCCGCTCGAGCGTCAACAATCCCGCTCGAGCGGCGGATACGCACTCCTAGAACTTTTACAGAACCAGGTCTTCGCTCGACCGTCAACCCTCCCCGCTCGAGCGTCACACACAACATCCCGCTCGAGCGTCAAAACTCCCGCTCGAGTGCACAACACTGCAGGGGAGATACTGGAAGATGGAAAACTACGCTCGAGCGTCGAAAACCCCGCTCGAGCGGACAGACAACAACGAAGGGCCCGCTCGAGCGTCAAAATCCCCGCTCGAGCGTGAAGGCCAAAATCTGGGCAACTACTCTTGGTTCCCAAGTTCAACCAACCTGCTTCAAACTCGCCCAACACAACCCAAGACTCGAATGCAAGGAGTAAAGGATGTAAACAAGACATATACAACAACCAACTCCACGGAACCTAAGTCCGGGTACAACAGTTAAAGAAAAGGGGAAACCGGGATCGCTATAACCTTGAATTCAGCTTCCATGCTCCTACTATCAACTAGGCTGGTGGAAAAACTTTCATTATAGGTTGGCGGTGAAGCAAGATTACTTCACAACAGCACTTTAGGCATAATTAAAAGCATAACAATAGAAACTTCACACAGCTTATGAAGCATGCTTTCTAGTCCTGCCTTAAGATGTATATTTACATCAATCATACTAATATTTTAATCGCTAAAAGATTCAAAAAAAAAAATTAATTTAAAAATGCTTTAAGAACCATACTTTCTTATGAATTTTCTTAAAGAACCAACGTGGAACTAAAAAAATTGTGATGTCAATACTTTGAATCATAATAATATATTTGTTTAAAAAAGAGTATATGTGCTTCTATATCAACAAACTGTCGGTATTTTTTCATAGTAATACTATAAAAATATATAAAACAAATTAAATAGAAATAACAAAACAATTTTATTTTTTTTAATATTAAAGGATGATATAAAGAATAAATGACACTACTAAATACAGAAATAAATTAGATTACATTACTAAAAGAACAAATTATTAACATGGATGACTAAATATTAGAACTCGTCGAGGTAAACTAATTTCTGAAAAATTAAAGAACAAATAATAAGAAAAGAAGCAAACCGAAGCCTGTGTGATACCACAGTTTCCTTAAAATAGATTCACCGCCTCTTGATGGGTGCTGGAGGTATGCCGGTGTCTGCCTCCCAAGATACAACGGTCGAAACCAGCTAATGCAGAAGCACCTTCTGAAAACTACAACAAAAGTAACCTATGCTGACAAAAAGTAATGAAGAAAATAAATTTTGTCACTAAATAAGAGTAATTCATGACGAATTATAAAATTTTGTCACATATAATAAAAAAATAAAAATAATTAGTGATGAAATTTATTTTCGTCAATAAATATTTCTTTTTAGGTGAGGAAAAATTAAATTTTGTCATCGAAGGTTTTCTCGCTAAATTTTTTTGGTGGCACCAAAATTTTGAGACTTTTGATGAGAAAAAAATTTGTCATCAATTATAAAATTTTTAGTGAGGAATATATTTTCGTCACCAATAATTTTACATTTTTTTTTTCAAAAACTCGATTTTAAAAATTTTAAGATTATATGGTGAGAAATATAATTTCGTCACTAATCAGCTTGTTCAGTTTTGGGTTTCAAAAAATTCAACTTTTTTATTTTCCAAATTATGTTTTCAATTAATTTTTTTTAAAAAAAAAAATTAGACACACATAACATAAATATACTTAAAAAGTACAATATTTGTGAATTTTTTTAAAAAAAATATAAAATCCCCCCCCCCCTCTTTTTTTACACTTGAAAATATGAATTTTTACACTAAATACGAATTCACTAATTTTGAAGGTAAAATTTTGACAAATTAGGCGAAAAAAAAATTAGACTACTAATTTTTTTCCTTTTTTTCTTTTTTGGTTTTGTTTTGTTTATCAGTTTTCCTCTCATATCTCTCTCTCAAAACAAAACACAAGCTAGTCCTCCTTTAGAGTGTTCTCCTCTAGCGTCACCACCGACATTTCCCGTTCTCCTTCTTCAGTGCCGCTGTCGACATCGCATCTCCGAGCCTGTCTACCCATCTCCTTCGATGCCTCATGTTCTCTTCCATCAGCGCCTCCTAATGACGAAAACTAGTAAAGAAAACAAATTTCGTCACTAAATAAAAATAATTCGTGAGGAATTTATAAATTTTGTCACATATAATAAAAAAATAAAAATGATAAGTGACGAAATTTACTTTCGTCAATAAATACCTTCTTTTAGGTGAGGAAAAATTAAGTTTTGTCACCAAAAATTTTCTCCCTAATTTTTTTGGGTGGTGCCAAAATGTTGGGACTTTTGGTGAGAAAAAAATTGATCACTAATTATAAAATTATTTATGAGGAATATGCTTTCGTTACCAAATTTTTTTAATATTTTTGAGATCTTCTGGCGAGGAAATAATGTTGTCACTAATTTTGCTGGGAAAATTTTGATGTATTAAGCGGCAATGGAAAAAAAAAAGGATTTTAATTTTTTTATCCCTTTTATGTTTATCCACTACTACAAAATTGGGTTTTTACAGCTTCATATCAATGACATACAGTAAATGCAAGCTGTGGTTTCTTAGTTTTACGACTTGCTTTTTTTGTATATCGTAAATAATTAATTTCTCAACCATAACGTGGGTATTGCGTAGGTTGTAAATGCTAATAATGATGATTTTTTTACGACTTGCAATGTTAGTCATAAATAATAAAAAAAATTATGACGTGCACATGACATGCCGTTAATTCATCAACTATACACAACACTCATATACAAATTAATAAAAATATTAAATATTTCATAATATACAAACTAACCGTTAAAAATTATACTTTTCACGATACACAAAAAAATTAACTGTTTAAAATATTACACTTTCCATAATACACAATGCTATTCTAAAAGATGTGACTAAAAAAAATAGCCTCAAAATAAAATTTTCAGAGTGTCGAACACTACCTAGCATTAGAACTCTGTGTCTTTCCGTATGTGTCTCTCTCTCTCTCTCCATAGCTTTCGTCTCTCTCACTCTCTCTCTCCATCATTTTTTCTTTGTTTCTTCTCTAGAATGACCATCACTACAACTACAAACCCTAGATTATCCACCGCCTGCTTCTCTAACCCCGACCTTCTTTCTGGCCAAACCCTCACCTCCGACATCCGGCAAAGATCAGTCCCAGCTAGAGTGCTCCATCTCTATCTCACCCTCTCACCATCTCTATCTCCATCTCTGCCTCACCTTCGTTCTCAATCTCTGCCTCACCATCTCTCTCCATCTCGATCTACCCTTTAAAACCCTCCCAAACTCTAATTAAAACCCTCATAAACCGAAACTCCAATTCAAACCCTCGATGAGTTCTATACATGGTGATCAGATGATGAGTTTTATATATGGCAATCCACTCTCACAACCGATAATGAGTTCTCTGCTTTATCAGCTAAAATTTTAAAACAAATAATGATTCATGAAAGGTTTAAATAGTCATCTAGAAGGCCCTAATTTGTTGGGGTTCAAGATCAATTCCAAGGGCTGGCTGATTTTTGATGACCACGACAGTAATACGGCATCATTTGTTTCTTGATCAGCTCAGGTTAGTTTAGTTGGCCTACATTTTTTGCATTTCATTGGAATTAGATTTCAGATTGTATCAAAAATAAAGCTTTTATAGCTTCCTCTAGATATCTATCTTCCATTTAGTCATGCGCGTATATAATTATGAATAAATCTGCAACACATATATCAATTTTGTAGAATTTGACACAAACTGTATATGAATGAATAAGATTTTTCATAAATAGAGTCCCATAAGATTTTTCATCTTAAGAGTCGTATGTTCTTTGCTGGAATATGGACTGTCACTTGAGAGTTGAGTTGCTTTCTATTATGGATTTTAAAGAGGGGAAGCTTCCTATGAGGTATTTGGGGGTTCCTCTTGTCTCTACTAAGTTGTGTAAAATAGATTCTGATAAATTGGTTGCTAGGATTACTAAGAGGATTCAATCGTGGGCTAATAAAGTGTTGTCGTATGCTGGTAGAGCCCAATTGATTAAAAGAATTTGTATTAATAGAATTCTTAATTTTAATATATAATAGAGTTTGTATTTGTTCAATTCCACTCTCTTAATAGAATTTGTATTTGTTCAATTCATTTCTTAATGGGTTTGAATTTTGTTTTTTTTATATATATATATATAAACAAATCTTTGGGTTTAGTTTGATTATTGGATTAAAAAAGGTCAATTGATGGTGTTTGATTGCAATTCTAGATTCTAGATTATTTGATTTTTTTTCAGCTTATTTAACTTAGAAAAAGTAAGATTACTTGTAATTGTTTTCAAATTAAGAATGTGCCTGAATTCATTAGAAGCTAAATAGTATAATGATAGCAGAAAGAAATGAGATAAAGAGAGATTATTTTTAATTAAATTCCATGTATATATAATAATTTAGTTGCCATTTTTTTTTTAATATTAGCAAAGATATGTATCAATACTAATATTGAGAACATCAGGAAAATGAAATCTTAGGATACCACCATAGTGTATTTGCTAATCATTTTTCACATTGGTGGAGGTTGTGCCTCTTTGGGTTAGTTCAGACCATGGTTGTTTGTTGTGGTTATGCCTCTAATTGGGTTGCTTCAAGCCATTATTGTTTAGTTTGGTTGTCAGGTGGCATGAGAGGTGTCACACTCTTCATGGTTTTCATGAAAATGTTGTCGGCTATAGAATTTCGTTCTTAATTTTTTTTTTTTAATACAACTCCAAAAGGATGTAACCATGGCTAGAACTCTGTTTTTGTGTATATAACCTACTCTACTATACAACCATATCACTATGAGATTGAATAAATGATGGGCATGACAACCCAATACTACACACACGAGAGGCAAAGAAGATCTCATTCTTATGAGGTATTAGTAAGTTTGTTGTCCCCTAGTACATGGGACTAACTAAGGATGTCATTTATATACTTTTCCAAACACAGATAGCATAGAATATCCATATGTATAAAACATTTCAATAGAGTCACTACTACAATAATGGTTAAAAGTCACACTTTTCAGATTGAATTTAGATAAGAATCATGCTTAAAAGTAGCAAATTATGAGTACAAAACTCTAAAATTCTGCTCAAAGCTTGCTTTAGTCTGAATTTATGTTCAATGTTGAGAAGTATAGATAAGGAACATGAGGTTGCACCTGCCTTGCTCCATTCTACAGACTTGATGTATAGATATTATAGCTTTATTTTGTTTTATTTTAAAGCTATTATGTAACGCCCTCAAAATAATAACATTAAACCCATCAATATAGACATGCGTAGATATATAAAAGCTCCACATTCTTCTATTCATCAGAGTTCCATTACCAAAAAGTATTACATGTTAACGACAAAAGCAAATGCCCTAAAGGCTTACAGCTTTCCAAGTTAACACTTGGTTACAACAAAAGAGTACTAACTCATTTACACATTAAGCCCTTGGCTTGAATATACATGTAATACATCAAAGAAACTAAACAACAAAAGTCTGCCCGCCTCTAGCCTCCCAAGCTACGTCCTTGGAGGTGGCATGCTACCTGTACCTGAAAATGATATTCCCATATAGGTGAGCCAATGCCCAGTAGAGATATGCTAAACACAGTATGAGCAATAACTAAGACATTAGCAATTGATAAATGTTCAATTTTCATAAACCAATTCATAACCCATTTCCATCTCATGACCATTACGTTCATGTTTCATTTCGGTTTCCATTTCTTATCAATTTCACAAATTACATCAATGGCTCAAAACCTGGCCAACTACTTATATGAGACAGTGACTCATATTAAACATTTTTGATTATCACAATAGATAAACATACAAGTTGTATCAACATCTCAACAGGTAAGCAAACAAGCTGTACCCACATTTCAACAGATATGCATATTAGCTATATCAATACTTCCAATGACAAGCATATGAGCTGTATCAACACTTCCAATGACAAGCATATGAGCTGTATCAACACATTATCTGACAAGCATATGAGCTGTATCAGTGGAGTCCATCCCCTATCTCCTCCCAAGCAACATTCGGTTTAGAGGTCCATCCCCTATCTTCCCCTAAACCGTGGAGTACATCCCCTATCTCCTCCTACACACACAATGCATATATACACAAAGGTCATATACACAATCAATCAATCAATACATAACGTTAATGTATTCTGTCAACCGTCATACTCTATGACATATCCAATTGATTAGTTTTAGTTTGCCTAATCATCATGCATTGTCTACAACAATCAAAACTACCCTCCACCGGTAGCCCAAGCAATTATTTCTAAACAGATAATAATAGCTCCAACAGAAAAAATATCAATGTTTCCAAAAGTGAGCGATTTATAGATCCAACTCCATCATTTCACAACATAATGAGCCAATTTCATTATTTCCAACTCAATTTCATAAATTCACAATTTTCCCAAATTAATTATACCAATTAATTTATTCAGCCAAATTAGGGTTTTCTATCCCATTTCTCAATATTGACCCAATGGTCTAAATATCAACAACCAACATCAGTAACACCATTTGAAACCCAAAATACATATTATGAGCCCAAAATTACAAAACCCTCTTTAACACATTTTGAAACCCTAAGTCCCAAAATTTTCCAAATTAAACACTTTATCAAAACAACTAAAAATCTAGGTTAAAGACCATAAGAGTGAGTAGGAACCCCTACCTCAAAGATGAGACCCAAAGAAGAAGATGGTGAAAATGAAGTTGCTCCAAACCACGAGTTTCTCGTATCAAAAGATAGCCCTCGACGATCAACAACCTTTTTGTAAAGGCCAAAGGTAAGGAAATCACTCCTACTAGATCAATACCTAGAGAGAAGTCAAGGTTTTAGAGAGAGAAGCTCTCAAAATGGGTTTTAGAAAAAGTAGGAGAGAGAAAGGAAAGTAAAAAGTGATTTAAAATCACCCAGCGGATAACTCATATATGCATGACCCGCTCGAGCAGAGAATACAACGCTCGAGCGCCAAGAAAAAAAATCTGGACACGCTCGAGCGCAATAAGGCCCACTCGAGCTCCAAGACACACGAATAACTCGAGCGCAAAAACCAGTCCGCTCGAGCGTAGATTTCCCCCTCCCAGAACTTATACCCAGAAAGTACTACCCGCTCGAGTGCCAACAAACCCGCTCGAGCGCTACCGCTTGAGCGTAAACAAACCCGCTCGAGTGTAAAAATCACATCTGCAGAAGTTTTGCAGGAACACGAAATACTAGAGGTGTGCAATTCCCGCTCGAGCGCAAGAAGACCCGCTCGAGCGGACCGCCTAAAAACTGGGCAACAAGGAATTGAAACCAAGGCCTAACCAACCTGTAACAACCCTACCCAAAACATCCTAAAACTCAATCAAGCGGAATTAAAGGACGATGACAAGATAGATACAACTACCAACTTCACGGAACCAAGTCCGGAACACAACAGAATAGTAAACGGACAACCGGGATCGCTACATATTAAATATATTTTATAGTTTTTTTAATTTTTTTAAAATTTGACAATTCTCGTGGCTTCTCTGAGCTGTGTTTGCATTGCTAAATATATCTATTGAATTGTGGTTTTAACTTTACATATCTAAACATCACTTATAATTTTTAGATTAGATATCACTCACTTGAAGAAGAAATAGCCTTTGGACCTAGTTGTTGGTTGTGGGATTATTTAAGAAGTGGGCTTCTAGTTTTCTGCATCCACTTTCTAGTGGTGCTGGGTTCTAAGGCACATAATGGTTATGTTTACAAAATTGGAATTGTACGTGGTGTTTTTATATTATTTTTGTTACTATCAATGACATTTTGTTTTACATGTTGGCCAGCTCTTTGGTTTGGTGAACACACTTCTGGAAAATTCGAAAAACACTGCAGAGAAGGATCTTTCTATTCCAAGATATGTTGTCATTCCATTGTCTCCAAACAGCGGATTAATAGGATGGGTACCAAATTGTGACACCCTGCACCATCTCATTCGGAGTATAGAGATGCTAGAAAGGTCTGCTAAGGTTCATTTGATGCTTTGTGTGTGTGTGTGTGTGTGTGTGTGTCTGCATGCATTTCGTCTAATTTTTTGTGCATGTTTCTGGTATATAGATCTCCTTTAATCTAGAGCACAAACATATGCTTAATTTTGCTAAAGATTATGACCATTTGCCACTTATGACCACTAGTAAATACCTTGCAAGGGTATGTTTTCTTCAAGAAATATGCTGCACCTTTGGCGCTCTCTTGGGAATTCTTTTCTCAAGTTAGTTACGTTGCCTCTTGATAGGTGTTTTGGTTAAAAAGTCGCACTGCTATGAATGGGCTAGACAGGAGGACAAATTATACTAGAAGCTTGGCTGTCATAAGCATGGTATCATTTTTCTTCTCATATTATTTAGATTTTTTTCTCAAGACTAGCAGGATCCGACTGTATATGTTTCCACAAAATCAACACAATATGGCTCCCATGTATGATCTTATTTGTTAACCTTTTATGCTTTAGAAATGTTTAGATAAGAGAATGTTTCGAAGTGAATGTATGTTATTTGATTATACTTTTCTTTCTTTGGTTAGAATGATATACTAAGAAGGAACCCTGCAAATCACTAACTTAATTTGTGAATATATACCCAATACAATTGTGTGATTAGGTGTCTAAAGTATTTGAATGCTTGTGTACATATCTTTCATTGTGTAGATATATGATTTTTTGGGTACTGATATTCTTTCCGTCGTATACAGGGATTCTTTGTTATTCTTTCATGGATGCCTATATATTTTAAAACAGCAAGGCCATAGCTAGCCTAAAAGTTGTAGTTTATCAGCAATTTATCACATACTCAACAAGTGTACTGATTTTATGAGAAAGATGAAATACATGTCTCTTTGTTATAGATATATCTTGTCCACCTCAGACAAGCAGCTTGGTCTTTCAAAAACGTAAAAACATAACCAAAAACAACTTCTATTAATTTTGTTTCCAAAATGTATTTACTAGTAGTCATGGTCCATGTAATGGACTCATGAACATCATGTATGGTTGTCCAACTTTTTATTTTTTTAAATTTCTTTCTAATTTTGATTCAAACAGGCAATAAATAATCATTGATGCTGGTTTCACAAAATTGCATGTAACCTGGAAAACTAGAAGTTTGAATTGAAATATTTCCATCTACATTTGTTTCTTTTGTTTTACTTCTGGATTTTCCTACTAATCATGTGATACATTAAGCATCAGGTATATCCTTACTTGCAGTCAATTGGTTGTGTTGGTCCTGGGATTGCGCTCAATGGTCTAACCATGGCAAAGCACCCATCAATAGTATCTGCTTGGCTTACTTTAGCTGTTGGGTTAAAATCATTTAGTCATTGTGGGTTCCTTGTGAGTCTTCAAGTTAGTGTACTCAGAACAAAATCACTTGAAATTAAAGGGTTGTTTGGGGTGTCCTAAATAAGTGCACTTTTTATCTTTCTAGACTAAAAAATTGAGGAAAAAAATATGGATGTTTGGGTTAATTTTTGACTTTTTATGGAAAAATATATATTAAAAAATTGTATAAATTAGTGTGTAGGAAAAAATTAAGATTGGGAGTTGCGCACGTAATTTTTGACTTTTGGTGAATAGTATTAACTTTTTAACTTTTTGAGTAATTTTTTGACTTTTTGGCTTTTTATGGACTTGCCAAACTTGGCCTAAGAACAGCATAAATTCTGTTTTCACCCACGACTGACCTTATTTTCATTCTTTTCTATGAAGCAAGGTTTCTTAAGAAGCAAAGTTTCAAAGGACAATTTAAAGGAGAAGGTATCCCATGAACTCGTAGATCGCCGTTTTGGTAAGTCTCGCTTGTTTTATGTTTTTATTTTTCTAATGTTTGTTAGTATATACTAGTTAAAGCATAGCAATTTCACTAATTATTAACTAAGATTTAATAAGTTTGAAGATGTATTTAATGAAAATAGATTCATTAGTTACTTCTTACTTAGCATGACCCTTGTTAAAATACACATTAACCAAAATAGAGACAAAACTATGTGTATGTTTTTTTGTGTATTTTTGCTAGGCAGTGTTGGAGTTGCTCTAAGTTAGTGATGTGATTAATAGGAGCTTGTCATGTATAAAGAAACTTTTGGTTGTTAAGCTAGAATCATTGTGTACACAATTTGTATTGACATGGATAGAGATGTCTATACAATGTAATTGATAATATGTTAATATTTTTTTGTTTATTTTCTTTGCAGATTGGTTTTTGATGACGTTTGGAAGCATACTTGCAAATCAAGATCAAGTGTTATTTTTTTTTTCCTGAACTGATACTTGGTTCTAGTTGCAAATCAAGATCGAATGTTGATTTTTTTTGTGAACTCCATGTTAGTTCATTTTAGGATTTGCTTTGATGGTTTTTTTTGTTATACTTAATGGATTATTATTAAATTTGTTAGACGGATATATTTTAATTTATAATATAAATTGTTTAGTGAATTTTTTTATGGAGTGGCGTATAATAGCTAGTGGATTTCTTAGTACATTTAAAAGGCTATTGGGATATGAACAGGGATATTTGTGAAATAATAATTTAAATTGAAATATAAAATATGTACAAGTTTAGTGACGAATTGTTTTCGTCATTTGTATTTGTTATTATGACAAAGTGATTATTCGTCGTTAATAAATATTTTTTGTGACAATTTATTATAGTTTATATATGAAAGTTTTCATTAATTTTGTTGTTTGGTGATTAAAAATTTCATCACATATATATATTTTTGTTACGAAATATATTTCGTCACCCATATATGACGTTTAGAGACAAAAAATTTCATCAATTTTACATTTTACTGTGACAAAATTATTTTCTCATCAATAATCAACATGCGTGACAAATTTATTCGTTAACTAAAGTTATAAATGTGGTACTAAATAATTATTTGGTGACGAAAATGGGTATTTTTTATGACAAAATGTTGTTTTATTGGTGACAAAAAGTTTCGTCACTGAAGTAATTTCATTGGTGACAAAATTATTTTTTGTCACGATGCTTTTTAGTGACAAACATTCAATGACGAATCCGGTGACGAAAATATTTCCTCACAAATATTTATAGTGACGAAATTAGCTCTTTAGAGACAAAAAAAATTCGTCATGCAAGACCCAACTTGTTGTAGTATATAGCTTCGGCAAACTTGACAATGGTTGCACTCTCTCTAGCAAGAACCAATGAAGAGGCTAACAAAATAAGATAGGAAAAATTTTCTTCAGTGTAAAAATTAGCTCCAACTTTTTATTTGAAAACACCATCTCATTTTCCATCACAAAACCTCTCTAAGTTGGAGGAGAAAGGCCTCTATTTATATTAGTAGGGAAGAACCTTAGCCATGAAGTTTAACATCAATAGGGTCATCAAATGTCATCAACTCTAGCCATCAGGGCTAGAGTTACAAAGGTTCAAACTCCAAAACCGTTATATAAATCATAATGTGTATATAATGTATAAGTTTTGAGAATTAAACTAGATGGGTTGCAAAATGGATATAGGTGTTGGATCACAACCTAATCCAAGCCTAATCTTAAACACATGCACAAAATAAGCCCAGCACAACGCATCCCAAAGCTCAAGACTAAGTCCAAGTCCAAGTCTAAGACCAAACGCAGCACATGCACAAGTACAAGTCTAGGCCCAGTCCAAACCAAGACTAAGTCCAAATTTAAACCCAACTTTATTGATGCCCACTTTATGACACAATTCTCATTCACAACTCAATGGGTTTGGCTCATTATTTTTGTACTGCAATGTTTTCACTTAAGAGAATACAAAACCACTCAGACCCATCTCAACTGGTGGTTGGGTCCCACTTTAATTTCGAATTAGAGTTGTCGAAAACCTATTATTTTCCAACAATCCTCCACATGAATAAAATTGACCGAATAAAGAAAAATGGCAATGCTTAACAACAAAGACTCTGAGAGAGAGCACACAGAATAACCCTGCATCAAAAAAGGTAGCTATTGATCTTGAACCTTTCATAGTGAAAGCCTGTCGGATTTACTGGCTCACCAGTGAACGTGATGTCTTGAACTGTTCTGCCGTTTGTTTAAACCAAAACGATAGACCTCACATAGGAGTTACTCCAACCATTGTTCTTGTTCTCACTGGTATGTTCGGTTTGGCCCTAGAACACTAGCTTGGTTAAGAGAGTGTTTTTAAAGAATTCGGCCTGGTCAATTCTTAAAGAAGTGGCCCCACTTCGCACTCACATAGTTGATCTACATAAGGTATCTCGTTATACCACGGTTGACTATTCACAGTACTTAGGTCAGTAAAAGCATTAGCTTAACCTTCTACCCTATAGGGTATCACTGTATAAAGTAATGGGTAGGAGGATTTCCCTCCACAATGACTCACCCGTTACACACAATTAGGTTGTCCCGTTGAACCTAGATCTTAGGATCTCTAGTCAACTAGGCTGGATTTTCCGTTCCGGTAACATTTGCTAAAGGCCTTAACCACATTCCTTTTGATGACTTTCCTACTAACTCTCAGTTTAACCCTTTGGTTAATGGATTCGTAATATCGTCCTTAGACTGTATATAGTCTATAGTGACAACACCCGAGAGTAGTCGTCGTATGGAACTATGTCTTTGAAAAAAATGTCTAGACCTTCCATCTGTGCCCTACTAATATGTGATTGGTCGTCGTAAAGTATACAAAAATGCTAGCACGAGTTTTGATCAACATGGAATATCCTCAATAAAACAGAAAAGCCATTCAGTAACTTTAGTAGCTTTATCTAAAGCACTGAATTCCGATTCCATCATTGATCTTGTGATACACATTTGCTTGGAATATCTCCAAGACACGGTTGCAGCTCCAATTAGAGAAAACATATCCACTAATGGATTCATAGTCTTTGTATCAAATATCCAGTAGGCGCCTTTATACCTTTCTAGTACAACTAGATATCAAGTGTTATGCAACCCATAATCTCGGGTGTAGTGTAAATAATCGAACACCCGCATGATGCCCTTCCAATGAGTAGCATTAGGATTACTTGTGTATCTACTAACCCTGCTACTTGAGTAGGTTATACCTGGCCTTGTACAACTCATCAGATACTTTAAACTTCCAATGACCCGAGAATATACTAGTTGAAATACACTTTCACTATTATTCTCGGCCAAATGTAGACATAAGTCTACTAGTGTCCTCGATTTACTAAATTTCTCAAGTATTTTATCAATATAATGAGACTGAGAAAGTACAATACTACCAGATGTTCTAGTAATCTTAACACCCAGAATCACATTTGCAAGGCCCATATCTTTCATATCAAACTTAGAATACAACATCCACTTGGTAGTATTGAATATTTTCTCAAGTATTCAAATGTTAAAGATTTATTCAACTAAATCTTCATATAGGAAAGCTATTTGAACATTCATCTTGATGTATTTCCAGATGTCGCACAATTGCGATCACACTCACTATAACTGGTGATCACGTATCAAAGTAATCCAAGCCTTCTTTTTGCCAGTATCCTTTGATAACAAGCATATCTCATCGGTTTTCATTCACTTGCATCCCAAGGCTTACTACCTATGCAAGATAAAGCTAAATTTTTCTAGAGAAATCACAGCTTCAAAGAATCTTTTAGCTTCACTAGTCACCATATAGGTTTAAGAAGATTTAGATAGAAGAACTTTAAAATCCTAGCATAGTAACATCTTCTAGGCTCATCTCTTTTCTCATGAAAATCGCTTGCTCAATTTCATGTTAATATTCTTGTGTAAATCTGAATATTAGATTTCTCTACACAAAAAACTAATCTGCACTACTATATTGTGCATAACCATTGAACACAAAGTCAATGGATTTTAAGACTTATCCTGACTATCTTAGGTTTAGGTATTGCCACATTTTGCATGATACCCCCACATTTGCCACCATTTGCATGACACCCCCAAATTTGTAGAATTTATACAAAGGCTCTCGGCCTCTCCAAAAATTCATACAGGGTCTTTAAACAATTCCATGTTTTGCAATGATTATGAAACTCTCAAAATCATATCACAAAAAACATATTCCCAGTTCGTCATTAATCGAATTAGGTCTTTCTCGAAATCAAGGCACCAAAACAAGTTTGGTCCAACATGTCACTCTGAAGCTAATAGTATTACTAATAGGAAACACAAATCCAGTGTTCAATAGTCTACTATTCGGAACTTCATAACATGGCCAATAGTCTTATCACTAGGAATCACTAATTTCTCAACATGTGGTCAGTAGACTTTCGACTACTAGGAATCACAATGTTTTGACCTATGATCAGTAGCCACTTTACTACTAGGAATCACAGCGTCCTGACATAGTTTCAATAAACTCTTACATTACTAGGAATCATCATGTCTTGACATATGATCAGTAGCCTCTCCACTAATAGGAACCATCATGTCTTGACATGTGATCAGTAATATGTTCACTACTAGGAATCACAATCTCATGACTACTAACACCTCCTAAGAACCACCAGTTTTCTATCTTTGTGATCAGTGATCTTGTACTCACTAGGAGCCACCAATATAAGAATATATTGGGAATTTAAAAAATTCAAAAATATATTCACCCATCCTAACGGGTTGCCTCATCTTTGCTTTCAAGAAAAGTCACATAAGAATCATACATGCTATAATTGATACAAGGATAACATATTAATTGCCTCTGATTAATTCAATGATATTGTCATGCAATCTCAAGATGTCCTTTAATCACACTTGATCTCTTTAGATCTTCCTTTAAGAACGTCGCAAGGCTTAAGGTTGTCAGATGGAACAACATTTTCTGTTGTCACTGCTTGAAGCCATTTCTGAAAAATCACTACATAATTTCACTTTTCTGTTTTTCTGGAAACTAAACTTAACACTAGAAAATTCCAAATTCTGAAATTTAATTCAAAACTGATCTCACCACCTACTCTAAAATCGAACATGGTCACGAAAGTTTTCAGGAAGATTGGAGGGGTTATACGGGTCCTATTTAAGACTCAGTTAACCTTAGAAAAAACTTTCAAGAGCATGTTGACTCCTAGTCCATGAGGAACAAATTTAGAATTAATTTTTCCAGGGAATAAACTAGGTTAAAACAAAATAAGTTTACGAAACTTATAAGCAATTAAAATTTGCTATCAAAATTACACCACTCATAAAAGTTAACCGATACTCCTAGAACTAAGCCCATTATTTTTGAATAAAAAATCAAAAATCTTTTAACTAATACTAAAGTTTGGTTTCTTTCCCCAAAACAAAACACTTTGGAAATAATCAAATTACAACCAAAGACTTTCTCAAAACTCAGTTTCCTACCACTTTGGGAATAAAAAGATGAAACCCAAAGACTTACTCTACAGCGACCCCGGTCTTTTCCCATTTGATTATTGTATCCGGACTTAGGTTCCGTAGATTCTGTCGTTGTATAATTGTTGTTGTCGTTCTTTATTTTCTCATTTGGAGTTATAGGATGTGTTGGGCAGGTTTGTTTCAGGTTGGATGGGTTCGGAAACCAAGTGTTGCTGTCCAGTTTTTGGGTTGGTCGCTCGAGCGAGTACTTGGTCGCTCGAGCGAGGGTTGTATTTTGTGTTTGGTGGCTCGAGCCAGATTTTCTTAGCTCGAGCGAGCGATTGCGTCTAGTATAGACCTGTAGCTTTGCATTCTTGGCTCGAGCGAGCTTTTCTTCGCTTGAGCGAGGATTTCTTGTGTCTGGTTGCTCGAGCGACCAAGTCTTCGCTCGAGCGAGCCTGACCAGTTTATTTAGACAGCAGCGGGTTTTTAATCAGTTTTTTATCCTCTTTTAGATTCCAAACCCTAAGGTCCGACTTTTCTCTCACCCTGCTCACCTTCTCTCTTAGATTTGATCCACTTAGGGTGTGTTTCTACCCTAGATCCTTCATTAAAAAGAGTGTGTGAGTCGAGGGCTTCGTTTTAATCTGAATTGTTGGTGGTTTGGAGCACTTTGGAGTTTGGGTCTTCATCTCCATCTTCTCTTTTGGGGCTATTTCTTCGAGGTAGGGATTTCCTACTCCATTTTATAAGTTTTGTTCTAAGTTTTGGTATATTGATATGTTGGGGTTACTTTGATAATTTTGGGGAAAACCCTAGTTGTATTAATTAATTAATTTGTATAATTAATTTAAGGGAATTGGGAAATTTGGTTAAATTCATGAAATTGGGGAATTTATTGATTAAATGGTGTAGTTGGATAATTTAAATCATTCGCCTATTGAATTGTTGATATATTTATTTCCAAGTCTAGAAATAACTGTTTTGGGCTATCGGTGGAGGATAGTCGTGATTGTTGTAGACACTGCATGTGGATTAGGGATTACTGAAACTAATCATTGATTAAGTCATCAATTCTGACTGTTGAATTAATACAGACATTATGTGTATTGATTGTGTGTTGTATATGTTATGTGTTTACATACATTGCTTTGTGTGGGAGGAGATAGGGGATGTACTCCACGGTTTAGGGGAAGATAGGGGATGGACCTCTAAACCGGATTTTGTTTGGGAGGAGATAGGGGATGGACTCCATTAGCATCACTTTTATGTGTGCTTATTTATATTGAAGTGTTTTTATTGATACAACACTAAAATGTGTATCAAACTGGAAGTATGAAGTGTTTTGATTTGAGCCTGAATCTCATTTGTTTGTTGACATTGGAAGAATGTGAATATGATATATATATAGTTCACTGTTGTAAGTTTGGCCAGGTTCTGAGCCATATTGTTAATGTCGGAAAGTAAAACGTGTCTTAGACATTAGTGTCATGAGACTGTATAATGATGTAATTGATTATCTTGGTTAACCATCTATTGAATGCTATAGCTTTATTCAATGCTTAAGTTTGGTTTAGTATTTTTCTACTGGGCTGTGGCTCACCCTTTATGGGAACATCATTTTCAGGTTCAGGTGATAAGCTACCTCCAAGGACTTAGCTTGGAAGGATTTGGCTTTTGGATTTGAAGAAGACTATCTTTAGTTATTTGTTTTTATTTGATAAACATTCAAGCCTAGGGCTTTATTTGTATTTGAGTTAGAACTCATATTTTTGTGTCCAAGTGTTGGCTTGGAAAGATGTAAGCCTATAGGGCATTTAATTTGATGTTACATGTAATGTTTTCATATAGTAGTACTCTGATGAATGAGATAATGAATTGCTTTCTTTTAATATTGCATGTCAATGATATATATATATATATTATAGGTTTATTTTGAGGGCGTTACATCCTCTAATCCATCTTAGTTGCCATTTCTGAACAAATCAGAAATACTCTTTAGCCAAAGCTAAACTTTGATTTCTATTACAAAAAACCTAAACACTTTGGGAATAATAAAATTAATCCCAAAGACTTTCTCTAAACCCGAAGGTTTATAATTTCTTTCCTTCCTCCTTTCCTTTCACTATGGTGAACTATTATAAATTAGAAATTAAAACCACTACAAATGGAATTGAAAATGAAACTACAACTGTTACAATTACAAATTGTCTAAATCTGCAAAACGGAGTTCATGGTTGCATCTGGAATTGTCTGTTTAGCCAAGAAGACACTTCTCCACTTGTAATGCTTATCTTTGTATAAAGGACATTACAAAACTCTATCCTCGTTGCCACTAAATCTCCATGCTCACTGTTCATATACACACTTGGATACAAGATGAGTTAATGAACCAATAAAATGAATATTACACAAGTAATTTCAGCTATAACTTGTAATGCGTCATCCAAAGGCTATAGATGCATTACAGTTACAAGAATGTCATGAGTTGCATGGCTATAAATCGATTATACATAAAGGAATATTATGGTCATAATGTTAGCAATCCAACCATGCAATTATGAGCAAATATATATAAAAATAGAGTTAAATTTCAACTTATGAATATAAAAATATTTTGGAGTAATGTCCTTGATTACACATCAAGACATGAAAGAACTCACAATTGATACAACTAAAAATAAATAGAATAAATTAGAGTTAATATCACTACAATACCAAGCTATACCACCCTACGATAATGCAACATAATTATAAGTAAGCTCATAAATAAAACCATTATATAGAAAAATCGAAACTGTTTTACTCTATTTCCTCCTAAAACATATCTTTTTGGAGATATTTTATACCGTCGAAAACTTTTCGACTAGACGAATCTCTTGATATTCTCAAAACACG
The DNA here is from genome assembly GCF_055761805.1 of Camellia sinensis. Taxonomy (NCBI): domain Eukaryota; kingdom Viridiplantae; phylum Streptophyta; class Magnoliopsida; order Ericales; family Theaceae; genus Camellia; species Camellia sinensis. The sequence goes on from NC_138961.1 coordinate 41,844,902, forward strand.
AATTCCAACATTTTGATTTTCTCAAAATTTGATTAATCGAATTAAATCAAAATTGTTTAACAAACTTTCAAAACAATGCGAAATAAATCCAAAATAAACTGAACTCTAAAGTGAATAATTAAATTCACTAAAATTATGAAGGTCCAATATTATTCTTTATTCCACGCAAATGTAATCTTGTTCAAATAAACAATTAGTAGTCCAATTTACTAATTCTAATTTATTTTATTTATTCGTATTATATATCATCCTTTCTCCTATAAAGAAAATTAGCTACAAAAGAAAACAATCAAACAAATTAAATAAAATAGTAAGAATCTTAGATAATAAAACTTTTATTTTTATAAACTCCTACCAACTTAAACACTAACAATCAAGTAACTCATGCAATAATAACTAATTAACATAAAATAAATTGCATGAATAAATTAATAGAAATAAACAACTCAAAACAATCCAATAACTCTAGAATAAATTAAAATAAAAGCTAAATTGTTTTTTCAAAAACTATTTATAATGAATCTGTTTTAAGATTGTTGGTATTTTTCCATAATAATACAAGAAAAATAATATAAAATAAATTAAAGAGAAATCACAGAACAATTTTTTTTATTTTATTTATTAAAGGATGAAATACAAAATAAACAACACAACTAAATACAAAAATAAATTAGATTAGATTACTAAAAGAACAAATTATTAACATGGATAACTAAAGATTAGAACTCATTGAGGTAAACTAAATTCTGAAAAATTAAAAAACAACTAATAAGAAAAGAAGCAAACTGATATGACGGTCGAAACCAACTAATGCAGAAGCACCTTCTGAATAGCTTCGGCGAACTTGACAACGACTGCTCTCTCTCTAACAAGAACCAAAGAAGAGGCTAACAAAATAAGATAGGAAAAATTTTCTTTAGTGTAAAAAATCATCTCCAACTTTTTATTTAAAAACTCCATCTCATTTTGCATCACAAAACCTCTCAAAAAAACAAACTACTAAGTTGGAGAAGAAATGCCTCTATTTATATTAGTAGGAGAGAACCTTAGCCATGAAAGCTAACATCAACGGGGTCATCAACTCTAGCCGTTAGGGCTAGAGTTACAAAGGTTCAAACTCCAAAACCATTATATAAATCATAATGTGTATATAATGTATAAGTTTCGAGAATTAAACTAGATGAGTTGCAAAATGGATACAAGTGTTGGGTCACAAACCGATCTAAGCCTAATCTCAAACACATGCACAAACTAAACCCAACACAACCCAGCCCAAAGTTCAAGACTAGGTCCAAGTCTAAGTCTAAGACCAAACCCAGCACATGCACAAGTACAAGTCTAAGCCTAATCCAAACCAAGACTAAGTCCAAATCTAAACCTAACTTTATTGATGCCCACTTTATGAGACAATTCTCATTCACAACTCAATGGTTTCGGCTCATTATTTTTGTATTGCAATTTTCTCACTTAAGAGGATGCAAAACCACTTAGACCCACCTCAACCAATGGTTGCGTCCCACTTTAATTTCAAATTAAAGTTGCCAAAAACCCATTATTTTCCAACACAAACATCTCATTACCAAATAAACAAAGGTAGTTTCTGAAACAGAGACCCAAGGGTACTAATTCAAACAAACAAAAATGCAGCACATCATGCTTGTGATGATAAAAAAGCAACTGTAACAAATCTGAAGTAGGAAAACACAATATTGCGTTGGTCTTACAAATGCCCTTCATGAGAATGATCAAGGCGAATTGGAAACTGAAAGCATAGACGCGACCTCAAACGTACCAGTATCAAATATATCCATCACCAATCCCAAGATAGGCGATCCAATGTGGCAGGAGCTCACATTCAAGTCAATGATAATTGACAAATACAAACAAAGCTACAGGCTGTAGTGTCCGTTTAATTCTACCGGTCGTGTGGAAGTTGAGATACGGGACACACGATTACTAGCCGACAATCAATTACAGGCTCGTTTTACATTTCCGGTTACATGCTCCGTGGACATCACATATTTTTGTAACGCACATGCTGCTGCAGATAAGAAAGGGTGCCCGTGGACAACGTTGTACAAATTACTCCAAACGAACATTAATGACGATGTAAAATATTGCAAAATGAAAGCCACATTGGCATTTCAAGCATCATCCTTCCCAGATGAGATTGCGTATCGGCTGCCATTAATAACCGTATTGTCCAAAGTATTCACAAACAAGCACGTGGATATTTGGCACATGCAACGTAGCGTGGTTGAGGCAAGACTATCACGCTGTCATTCCGAATCCCGTTTTCGATCCACAATGACATTATCCACAGCTATGGGCCAATATGGTTCTTCGGTCCAGAGGATAATGGCAGCACGGTTGTTAACAAGTTCAATTTGAGATGGGCTTTCAATATTCAATCGGCGCGACCAGAATATGCCGACACGCGGCCCATCATTAATACCCATTGGGCCAACTGATCAACCTAGCAGCCCAATTGACATAGGCCCATCCGTAAGTGAAGCAAGATCCAATAATTCTGAATCATCAAGACTAACTACGGACGAGGTATCCAAATTAGTTGCGGAAGCGGTAAAGGACGTGGTGGAAGACTCCACATCAGCCCAAAAAACAAATGTACAACGACGACAAATGTAAACAAATATTTTATTAATAATAATATTTCAATCTACAATTCAAATGCCCCCTTACAACCGATTTTGTGCGACATTCCCATACAAAATAACATATAATTGCGTTTTTTACAATGTTATTGTATGAACCGGTCAGAATACCACCACTATCTCTAAATTCGGATACAACATTTTTCCCAATGTTCATGAATGTTTTAACGCCTTGAAGGGAGCATCAATTAGTGAATTCTTGTACGACACTGTCCATGGGCACCCTTTCCCGCCAGTGTTTTAAATATTGTGGGGCATGTACACTGCATTAGGAAAGCGGTCCAGGACCACAATGAATTCACATTGTCCATTGTCAAATATACCGTTTCTATTAATGTCTTCAGCCTGGCTAGGCACATCAGGCATGTCACTTTCCAGACCGGAAGTGTCAGCGACGACGTCGGATAGACCACCAGTTTGTCATAAAACTAAACCCTGTATGTACAGGCTGGACAACTTCAATTTCCGCCCAAGTTATTCATCTTTTTCAGTACCAACGTCTAGCAAATCGAAATGGAAAAAATGAGGCCCATCATACTGACGCAAATCTTCAATCCTCCAAATAGAATCACAAAATGATTTAGATGTGAATCGTTTTTTCTTTGAAGAATTCCATTTCCTTTTAAAATAACTTCTACCGGAGACACCAGTCCGACTAGAAGTTGTCCACCGGTGACTAAAATTTAATCTCATTCAAGGAGTATAAGGTCGCCGTTGCGAAAAACACGCATTTGAATTGTAGATTGAAATATTATTACTAATAAAATATTTGTTTACATTTGCTGTCGTTGTACATTTGTTTTCTGGGCTGATGTGGAGCCTTCCTGTAACACCCTCAAAAATAGTAACATTAAACCCATCAAATAAGACATTCATTGACATATGAGATAAACACAATCTTTATTACAACAGAGTTTCATTACAAAAGTATTACATGTTAACAACAAAGCAAATGCCCTATGGGCTTACAGCTTTCCAAGTTAACACTTGGTTACAACAAAAGAGTACTAACTCATATACATTAAGCCCTTGGCCTGAATTTACGTGTAATACATCAAAAAGTAAAACGACAAAAGTATGTCCGCCTCTAGCCTCCCAAGCTATGTCCTTGGAGGTGGCATGCTACCTGCACCTGAAAATGATATTCCCATATAGGGTGAGCCACAGCCCAGTAGAAATACACTAAACCAACCATGAACAATGACTAAAATATTAGCAATTGATAGATGGCCAACACTGATACATTCACATAAATCATATATTTATGTCATACGACTTATGAGTCCAAGTTACTTTTCATTTTCTCTTTTTCAACGGATAGGCATATAAGCACTAACCACATTCTCAACAGATATGTATAACAACAATATCCACATTCTCAGATAAGCATATAAGCTATATCCACACTTCACAAAGATAAGCACACAAGCTCTATCTTCACTTCTTTAGACAAGCATATGAGCTGTATCTACGGAGTTCATCCCCTATCTTCTCCCAACACTATCCGGTTTAGAGGTACATCCCCTATCTTTCCCTAAACCGCGGAGTACATCCCCCATCTCCTCCTCTACACATAACGTATACAAACACATTGGTTCTATATACAATCACTCAATACATACAGTTAATGTATTCTATCAACCGTCAAATTCCATGACACATTCCATTGATTAGTTTCCGTTTGCCTAATCATCATGCATTGTCTACAACAATCACGACTATCCTCCACCGATAGCCCAAAGCAGTTATTTCTAAACAGAAAATAAATGCACAATGGATATTCAATCAACATTTCATTTCCTCATTTCTCACAATTAATTATCCCAATTAATTAAACAATGTAATTAGGTTGTCATCCATAATTACCATTTTAACCCTTAGGTTCCATTTTCATCAATGATTCAACATTTATTCCATTTCTGTACTCCAATCATACATCTAGGTTTATTATGAATAAAACCCCAACTTTTGTAAAATTGCACAAAAGCCCCAAACTTTTACCAAATTACCAAACCAACCCCAACATCTCAAAATACCAAAATTTAAAGACAAAATCCATAGAGAGGAATAGGATATCCCTACCTCGAAGTTTGAGCCAAAAAGGAGATGAAGACTCGAAGATCAACGTGCTCCAAATCCAAACTTTTTCAGATTAAAACAAAGCTCTCAACGCCCTCTATCTTTTTAACAAAGGCCCTAGGCTAGATTCACACTCTAGGGAGATCAATTCTTAGAGAGAGTGTAAGTTTAGAGAGAGAGTGTGCCGGATCAAGGGTTTGAAAGAAAAAATAAAGTGAAAAGTGATGTTTCAAAACGCTACTGTCCGCTGATATAAAACACTCTCGCTCGAGCGAAGACTTGGTCGCTCGAGCGACCAGACACAGAAACTCTCGCTCGAGCCAAGGAACTCTCGCTCGAGCCAAAAACTCAGAAGTGCGCTCGAGCGGAAGAATGCTCGCTCAAGCCAACAACTCAAACCCTCAGGTCTGTAACCACCAACACGCTCGAGCGACTGACCTCTCGCTCGAGCGAAGAACAAACCAAACCGCTCGAGCCAAGAAAAGCTCGCTCGAGCCAAGAAACACAACTCTCAGGTCCAGAACCAGACGCCATCGCTCGCTCGAGCGAAGCCTCTCTGGCTCGACCCACCAGACACAAACTCAACTCTCGCTCGAGCCAAAAACTCCTCGCTCGAGCGAAGGGCCAAAAATCTGGGCAGCAACACTAGGCTCCCAAACACAACCAACCTGAAACAAACCTGCCCAACACATCCCATAACTCAATATACAAAGTAAAGAGGATGCAAACAAGATAATAAACAACTACCAACGTCCACGGACACATGTCCGGATCACTGTACAACAAGGGTAAACCCGGGATCGCTATAACCTCCCCCCCCTTAAAGAATTTCATCCCCGAAATTAAGCACAAGTTTTCAAAAACAAGTTTTTCTCCATTTTAAACAATGTTACATTTTAACATTCAACAATTCGACCCATTACCGGTCATCCCATCTCTTTAACAAGAGGCATTTCACAATATGTAAACAACATATGTACTTTCAACATGCATCAACATTATGCACTATCTTTCCAATTTCAACAATATATTCAACATATACAATGTTACCTTCAACTTCCATATGAGGCAAGTTCCAAAACATACTTCCAATAAACCAAAACATTTTCAATGTTTCACAACTTAAGACATATATAAAAGCTCTTAAGTTCAACAAAAATGCAGAATTTAAATACAAGATCACATATCAACAAACAAGTCCGGATATTTCTCTCGGACTTCCAACTCACGTTCCCAAGTGGCTTCCTCCACTCCGTGATGTTTCCACAAGACTTTCACCAAAGGAATGGTCTTGCCACGCAGGACCTGATCCCGCCTATCCAAGACCCGAACCGGTCTCTCCTCATACGAGGCATCCTTATCTACCTCTAAATCGGTCCAATCCAGCACATGTGATGGATCTGGCTCATACTTCTGAAGCATACTCACATGAAACACGTCATGCACTCCGGACAACTGCGGCGGTAAGGCTAACCGATAAGCAACCTCACCAATCCTCTCAAGGATCTCAAAAGGACCAATAAACCAAGGGGATAACTTCCCACTCTTCCCAAACCTCATCAGGCCTCGTCTAGGTGATATCTTCAGAAAGACATGATCACCTACCTCAAACACCAAAGGCCTCCTCCTACGGTCGGCATAACTCTTTTGTCGACTCTGGGCTGTAACAAGCCTCCTACGGATAAGCTCAACTTTCTCCGTCGTCTCCCTAACCAACTCCGGACCCAACAAAGGTGCATCACCCACCTCGGCCCAACAAACTGGAGACCTACACGGTCGGCCATACAAGGCCTCAAACGGTGCCATACCGATGCTAGACTGAAAACTGTTGTTATAGGAAAACTCTACCAAGGCCAAGTGCCTCTCCCACGTCCCGCTAAAGTCAAGGACACAACCCCGAAGCATATCCTCGAGGATCTGAATAGTACGCTCGGACTGCCCGTCAGTCTGAGGATGATAAGCCGTACTAAAGGTCAATTTAGTGCCCAAGGCACTCTGCAAACTCTGCCACAACCTAGCAGTAAAACGAGGATCTCTATCTGAGACGATCGTCACTGGGATCCCGTGCAATCTCACTACATCCCGAATATACAAATCGGCAAGATGATCTACCGAATCTCTCACGCGCATAGGAATGAAGTGCGCCGACTTAGTCAACTGGTCTACAACCACCCAAATAGCATCACTACCCCGCCGAGTCCTCGGAAGACCTACAACGAAGTCCATAGTGACATGCTCCCACTTCCACTCGGCAATAGGCAAGGGTTGCAACAAACCCGCTGGCCTCTGATGCTCGGCCTTCACTTGCTGGCAAGTAAGGCACTTCGATACGAAAACAGCCACATCTCTCTTCATACCCCGCCACCAGAACTGGCGACCCAAATCCTGATACATCTTAGTACCTCCCGGATGCACCACAAGGCGCGAATGGTGAAACTCTCGGAGTACTTCCTCACGGCAAGGCTCCGGTACAAACAAACGGTCTCGGTATCTCACACTCTGGTCGGGATACACCGTCAAGCCCTTCTCAACCTTCTCACTGGAGATCTTCTCTCGGAGGGATTCTACCTCAAGGTCACCTCTCTGTGCCTCTAACACTCTAATCACAAGTGTAGGCTGCGCAACAACAGAAAACAAGGCCGCAGCCTCAACAGATTCGCCCAGTAGCAAATCAAACTCGCCAAGTGCTCCCAACATCTCCCATTCCCGGATGGCTATACAAGCTACATCACTAATGGTCTTCCTACTAAGAGCATCGACCACAACATTGGCCTTTCCCGGATGATAGTGCAACTCAAAATCATAGTCCTCGATGAACTCCATCCATCTCCTCTGCCTCAGATTCAAGTCTTTCTGTGTAAACAGATACTTCAAACTCTTGTGGTCCGAGAACACCTCGAACTTCTCACCATAAAGGTAGTGCCTCCAGATTTTCAAGGCAAAGATCACTGCTGGTAACTCTAGGTCGTGTGTGGGGTAATTCTTCTCGTGTATTTTCAACTGACGTGAGCCATAAGCTACCACTTTCCCCTCTTGCATCAACACACAACCCAAACCCTCTCGTGAGGCATCACAATAAACCGCATAACCCAACCCTCTCTCCGGAATAATCAACACCGGAGCGGTGGTCAATCTCACTTTCAGCTCTTGGAACGACTTTTCACAAGTCTCACTCCACACAAACTTGACTCCCTTCCGAGTCAGTCTAGTCAACGGTGACGCTAACCTGGAGAAATCTTTCACAAACCGACGGTAATACCCAGCCAATCCCAGAAAACTGTGGATCTCAAACACACTCTTAGGCTGTGCCCAATCTTGCACTGCCTCAACCTTGGATGTATCAACAGACACCCCTTCCCCAGATACCACGTGGCCTAAGAATTTGACTTCCCTCAGCCAGAACTCACACTTCCCAAACTTGGCATACAGCCTATGGGCTCTAAGTAACTCAAGCACCACTCTCAAGTGTTCCTCGTGCTCCTCCTCTGAAGGCGAATAGATAAGGATGTCGTCCACGAAGACGACCACAAATCGGTCTAAGAACTCCCGGAAGATCCGGTTCATCAAGTCCATAAAGACTGCCGGTGCATTGGTAAGCCCGAATGGCATCACCAGAAACTCATAATGGCCATACCGCGTACGGAATGCCATTTTCGGAATATCCTCTTCCCTGACCCTCAACTGGTGGTAACCCGATCTCAAGTCTATCTTAGAGAAACAATGGGAACCCTTCAACTGGTCAAACAGGTCATCTATACGGGGCATAGGGTAGTTATTCTTAACCGTAGCCCGATTCAACTTTCGGTAGTCTATGCACAATCTCAAGGCACCATCTTTCTTTTTAACAAAGAGGGCCGGCGCTCCCCACGGCGAAACACTAGGGCGAACAAAGCCCTTATCGAGCAATTCCTGGAGCTGAACTTTCAACTCAACCAACTCTGCTGGAGCAAAACGGTAAGGTGCCATAGAAATCGGCGCCGTGCCGGGCACTAAATCAATAGAGAACTCTATCTCACGGTAAGGTGGCAAACTAACAAGATCTTCGGGAAAGACATCCGAATACTCACAAACCACCCTCGGCAACACAATCTGTGTCTCATCACACTCACTACTCTCAAAACTAGCAAGTAGACTACTAAGCTCACTTCGCCCTCGCGAATCATACCCCAGTGGCAAAACACTACCAACCCGGTCTCCCAAGAAATGGAACCACTCCCCGCTCAAGGTACATAACGTGACCCTCTGGCGGTAGCAATCGATAACAGCCCGGTATGACGATAGCCAGTCCATACCCAAAATAACATCAAAACCCTTCATGGGCATGACAACAAACAGAAAAGGAAGCCTATAGTCGGCGACCTCTATATCACATCCTCTAACACCCTGTTTCAGGATTAACTCACCACCCAAAGGCGATACCACACAAATAGGAGAAGCTAACTGTGCTAACTCCAATTCCAAAACAGATGCAAATGCAACAGGTACAAAAGAATGAGATGCACCCGTGTCTATCAACACATTAGCAACCGAGTTGCAAAACAAAAAAGTACCTCTCACTACCGATGGAGCCAGTACTAAATCCTGCGCGGTAACAGCATACACGCGCCCCGTAGGCCCCTGGTCTACCTGCTCACCTCTCGGAGCAAAAGACTGCTGCACAGACTAGGATGACGAAGCTCCCGGATTGGCCCTCGAGGCCTGCACAGACTAAGCTGGCTGAAAACCCTGCGTCTGCCTGGAACCAGACGCTCCCGAAGTGGCACTCAACTGTGGGCAAAACCTCTTCAGGTGCCCAGGCTGTCCACACTGATAACAAGACAAGGGCTGCCCCCTGCCCAAACTTTGACTCTGCGGTCTAGCTGAAGAAGAAGCAGCTCTCTGACCCCCACCCTTCTGCGGGCAAACAGAAACATTGTGACCCAACTGGCCACACCTGTAACAGGTGAAATCCCCCTAACCACCTCTCCCGGAGCCTGCACTCGGAACTGGGAAGGTCGATCTAGCAACACCACCCTGCGACTGCTGAGGGTTAGAACCCCTCTGCCTCCTGCCATCACCCTGGCCATCTTGGCTCCTCTTGGTGCCTCTCTGCCCCTCATCCTCCTCCTGCATCATGAGCTCCATATGAGCTGCAACGTCCACTAGGTGTCTATACTCTCGGATATAAGACCCACCAACTCTCAACTTGAGGCCCCGCCTCAACTTCCGCTCAAACTCATAGCAACGGCGTTCCTCAGACGCCACCAGTTCAGGTGCAAACCTGGACCGACTGGTAAAAGTAGCCTCAAACTCGGCCACTGACAAGCCCTGCTGATTAAGCCGGCTAAACTGATCCCTCAGCTTCTCCCTAGCTGCTGCAGACAAAAACCTCTCCTGAAAAGCATTCACAAACGCCTCCCAAGTACCACCAACACGAGCCTTCTCGTACTTCCACCATTGACCCGCATCTCCCTTCAGTTGGAAGGATGCCAAGGTCACTTTCAGTGCTCCGTCCTCGATGCCAAGCATCTCGAACGTCTTACTCATTTGCTCTAGCCACTCATCAGCCTTCAGTGGCTCCTTCGGATCCTCGATAAACTCATCCGGATTAGACCGGAAAAACTCCCTCTTCAAGAAAGAAGGCCCTGCCTCAGATGCCTGATTCCCAGCTCTAAGAATACCCAAAGCTCCTGCTATCTCTCTGGCTAAGGCACCCATGGCCTGCTGACCCATTGGCTCAGCCACATTGGCCTGGCCAACCCCCTCTTGCACTGCCGGAATCTCACCCGGTAACGGTGCTTCCTGCCTCGCAGGTCTACCACGCCTAGCACCTCTTCCTCGTCCTGACATCCTCATAAAGGTAACACAGAACATTAGAACATTCACAAATGTGCCGAAACTAAACACTCACGTCCTAATGCATGGACAACTGTAATTCACTCCACGTAAGCACATAAACACATAAGCACTTACGAATTTCATTTCCGGATAATGATAGTCCCGAGGCGTTACTAGAGTTCCGGTTAGAAATAGCATTGATCAAGTGCTTTTCCGACAAGACTCCTAGAAACCCAAGGATCCAATCAACATCCTAGAAATTAAATCCCATACCCACATAGTCACATAAGCATGTTATCAATTAAGCACATAGCATATGATACTACATCTAGGTCTCTATCAAGCGAGACAAACCCATTGTGATCCTAATCACTTCCCACGTACCCAAAGTATTCGAACCCGGTACGCTCTGATACCAAGTTGTAACGCCCTCAAAAATAGTAACATTAAACCCATCAAATAAGACATTCATTGACATATGAGATAAACACAATCTTTATTACAACAGAGTTTCATTACAAAAGTATTACATGTTAACAACAAAGCAAATGCCCTATGGGCTTACAGCTTTCCAAGTTAACACTTGGTTACAACAAAAGAGTACTAACTCATACACATTAAGCCCTTGGCCTGAATTTACATGTAATACATCAAAAAGTAAAACGACAAAAGTATGTCCGCCTCTAGCCTCCCAAGCTATGTCCTTGGAGGTGGCATGCTACCTGCACCTGAAAATGATATTCCCATATAGGGTGAGCCACAGCCCAGTAGAAATACACTAAACCAACCATGAACAATGACTAAAATATTAGCAATTGATAGATGGCCAACACTGATACATTCACATAAATCATATATTTATGTCATACGACTTATGAGTCCAAGTTACTTTTCATTTTCTCTTTTTCAACGGATAGGCATATAAGCACTAACCACATTCTCAACAGATATGTATAACAACAATATCCACATTCTCAGATAAGCATATAAGCTATATCCACACTTCACAAAGATAAGCACATAAGCTCTATCTTCACTTCTTTAGACAAGCATATGAGCTGTATCTACGGAGTTCATCCCCTATCTTCTCCCAACACTATCCGGTTTAGAGGTACATCCCCTATCTTCCCCTAAACCGCGGAGTACATCCCCCATCTCCTCCTCTACACATAACGTATACAAACACATTGGTTCTATATACAATCACTCAATACATACAGTTAATGTATTCTATCAACCGTCAAATTCCATGACACATTCCATTGATTAGTTTTCGTTTGCCTAATCATCATGCATTATCTACAACAATCACGACTATCCTCCACCGATAGCCCAAAGCAGTTATTTCTAAACAGAAAATAAATGCACAATGGATATTCAATCAACATTTCATTTCCTCATTTCTCACAATTAATTATCCCAATTAATTAAACAATGTAATTAGGTTGTCATCCATAATTAGCATTTCAACCCTTAGGTCCCATTTTCATCAATGATTCAACATTTATTCCATTTCTCTACTCCAATCATACATCTAGGTTTATTATGAATAAAACCCTAACTTTTGTAAAATTGCACAAAAGCCCCAAACTTTTACCAAATTACCAAACCAACCCCAACATCCCAAAATACCAAAATTTAAAGACAAAATCCATAGAGAGGAGTAGGATATCCCTACCTCGAAGTTTGAGCCAAAAAGGAGATGAAGACTCGAAGATCAACGTGCTCCAAATCCAAACTTTTTCAGATTAAAACAAAGCTCTCAACGCCCTCTATCTTTTTAACAAAGGCCCTAGGCTAGATTCACACTCTAGGGAGATCAATTCTTAGAGAGAGTGTAAGTTTAGAGAGAGAGTGTGTCGGATCAAGGGTTTGAAAGAAAAAATAAAGTGAAAAAGTGATGTTTCAAAACGCTACTGTCCGCTGATATAAAACACTCTCGCTCGAGCGAAGACTTGGTCGCTCGAGCGACCAGACACAGAAACTCTCGCTCGAGCCAAGGAACTCTCGCTCGAGCCAAAAACTCAGAAGTGCGCTCGAGCGGAAGAATGCTCGCTCGAGCCAACAACTCAAACCCTCAGGTCTGTAACCACCAACACGCTTGAGCGACAGACCTCTCGCTCGAGCGAAGAACAAACCAGACCGCTCGAGCCAAGAAAAGCTCGCTCGAGCCAAGAAACACAACTCTCAGGTCCAGAACCAGACGCCATCGCTCGCTCGAGTGAAGCCACTCTGGCTCGACCCACCAGACACAAACTCAACTCTCGCTCGAGCCAAAAACTCCTCGCTTGAGCGAAGGGCCAAAAATCTGGGCAGCAACACTAGGCTCCCAAACACAACCAACCTGAAAGAAACCTGCCCAACACATCCCATAACTCAATATACAAAGTAAAGAGGATGCAAACAAGATAATAAACAACTACCAACATCCACGGACACACGTCCGGATCACTGTACAACAAGGGTAAACCCGGGATCGCTGTACTTCCAGCGCGGTCTTTACCGCTTCTGTAACTAATTTGGATACCTCGTCCATAGTTAGTCTAGATGATTTAGAGTTATTGGATCCTGCTTCACTTACGGATGGGCCTATGGTAATTGGGCCGCTAGGTTGATCAGTTGGCCCAATGGGTATTAATGATGGGCCGCGTGTCGGCATATTCTGGTCGCGTCGATTGAATTTTGAAGGCCCATTTCGAATTGAACTTATTAACAACCGTGCCATCATTATCCTCTGGGCCGAAGAACCATATTGGCCCATACCTGTGGATAATTTCCGTCCCACAATATTTAAAACACTGGTGGGAATTTATTGGAGCCCAACGGGATTGGATTTCAAATTGCAAATATGCCTACCCAAGGAAAATAAAGGGTGAGATCCCAACAATTATATTATGTAACCCTGGAGCTGATTTCAGTTACAAAGATTTTTTGGACAAACATGAACACGCCGGGCTCTAAGCGTGGACGATCTGAAACGCAGAGTTCTACACAGTTGATCAGCCCCTATTCGCCAGAACCAATCAAGAAGAGGCATCACAATGAGATGAAGAAGGCCCAACGCAGAAAGATATTCCACTTCCAATGCGGCTGTTCGATATTCCATACGAATGGATGTATCGAACCACATCCACTGGCGCGAGAGGATGCTGTCAAGGGTCTTCTACGACACTTTGAGGAACCCGATGTGGTTCAAAGCAGTAGACATGTCCATACTGGGGAATCAGGGCGTATACAAGATAGAATCCTGTTCAACTACAACCTCCGCAAAGCACTGGAAGTCCGGACGTTCATCGCGACAATGTATACATGGCTGACCTACAGTGGTCTCAAAAGCCTGACGGATAATGTATTTACCCGGCTTATTGCACGCAGGATAACGACTACATTGTCCAGCTTTGGGATTATTAGCCCTGTAAATTATTGTCTCGCACTGACCATTGTACTCGACGATATTTCATATTATGTAAAAGAATGGCGGTGGGGAAATATTTATATAAATTTTTGCGATTAAATAACGTGCAAGTACATTGAAATTATATGTTTGTTTTTTTTAAATTTCAATAGTCACTATAATCAGAATTGCCAGACACACAATTCTCATGTGGGCCAGATATAAGGCCCATTTAATAGAGGCATTACATAAAGCCCATTTGTATAAGTTGAGTAAATAACGTACACATCAGCCCAAAACTGGATGTGGCCAAATTGAGGCCCACTAGACATAGGCCCATCAGTGAGAGATAAAGCCCAATAATAGTAATGGCTTTCATGTGCATCGCAGCCCAGTAATCCACTAAAATATATAAAATACTTATACAGACAAAACCATTATACAAACAATAATTTTATTGCGTATTGCACAGCAACATAACTTATGATACATAATAATTTGAATTACACATTTTTTTTTTATCCAAAACTACAACATCAGAACACCCAGAAACATCTTCTTCATCAGCGGTAGGATATGTGTCTGCACATCGATCCATTGTCTGCATGGATGGGCTCATCGCCTGGGTTTCTAATTCGGAAACTGCTTTCAGACCGGCGACCCAACGACCACACAGGCCCAAAAGCATTATAATTGAAGGCCCATCTCGAATTGAAAAAACATGTTGGGCCCGGTCGTTGGGGCCACATAACTATTATTCCGGCCACATCGATTTACGGGACCATAGCGATGACGTGTTATATAATATAATTGATGATGTGGCCCCACAATATTTAAAACACTGGCGGGAATTTATTGGAGCCCAACGGGATTGGATTTCAAATTGCAAATATGCCCGCCCAAGGAAAATAAAGGGCGGGATCCCAACAATTATATTATGTAACCCCAGAGCTTATTCCAGTTACAAAGATTTTTTGGACAAACATGAACACGCCGGGCTCCAAGCGTGGACGATCCGAAACGCAGAGTTCTACACAGTCGATCAGCCCCTATTCGCCAGAACCAATCAAGAAGAGGCATCGCAATGAGAAGATGAAGGCCCAATGCAGAAAGATATTCAACTTCCAATGCGGCTGTTCGATATTCGATACGAATGGATGTATCGAACCACATCCACTGGCGAGAGAGGATGCTGTCAGGGGTCTTCTACGACACTTTGAGGAACCCGATGTGGTTCAAAGCAATAGACATGTCCATGCCGGGGAATCAAGGCGTATACGAGATAGAATGCATGTTCAACTACAACCTCCGCAAAGCACTGGAAGTCCGGACATTCACCGCGACAATGTATACATGGCTGACCTACAATGGTCTCAAAAGCCTGACAGAGAATGTATTTACCGGGCTTATTGCACGCAGGATGACAACTACATTGTCCAGCTTTGGGATTATTAGCCCTGTAAATTATTGTCTCGCACTGACCATTACACTCGACGATATTTCATATTATGTAAAAGAATTGCGGTGGGGAAATATTTATATAAATTTTTACGATTAAATAATGTGCAAGTACATTGAAATTATATGTTTGATTTTTTTTTAAATTTCAATAGTCACTATAATTAGAATTGTCAAACACACAATTCTCATGTGGGCCAGATATAAGGCCCATTTAATAGAGACATTACATAAAGCCCATTTGTATAAGTTAAGTAAATAACGTACACATCAGCCCAAAACTGGATGTGGCCAAATTGAGGCCCATTAGACATAGGCCCATCAGTGAGAGATAAAGCTCAATAACAGTAACGGCTTTAGAGTATCTAGGTTGGCCTTAAAACCCAACAATTGGTATCAGAGCTAAGGTTGAGCAAAGAGGCAAATCAGAGGCTCAGATGCTCTATTTTTTCGAAACTGCCAGAAATAAAGTTGCTCGAAATTCACTTTTGAGCATACTAGGAAGAAGGTCTTGATGAGAGAAGTCCAGATCCAAAAAGAACAGAAAAAACGGAGGTTGGGGTGGTCCACAAGCGCCGGTCAAAGTTTATAGCGCAAAGTCGACTCTAAATTGGAGTCCCACTCGCGGCTAGAGGTTGAAAATGACCATTTTGTAGCCAATCCAGATACTTTAAATATTTATCTGGGAATACAATATTTCAAGGGTGAGTTTGGCTCAAAGGTTAAGTTTTGTGATCTTAACCGTTTGGTCTAGAGTTCAAGTCCCATAGATAGTATTTCGAGACTTTTTTTTTTGGGGGGGTATAGCTAACGTTAGCGCCAACTTATTGCTAGGTCATCAACCAGTTAGTACCATGTGCCCAGCCACGTTAGCAGAAAGTTTCAAAAATTGCATATTGGTCCCTGGAAGTTTAGTAAATTGTAATTTGGTCTTTGAAGTTTTTAGAAATTATAATTTGGTCACTAAATTTTTGGAAATTTTCATTTTGGCCCTTGTAGTTTGTGAAATTATAGTTTGGCCCCAGGTGTTTGGGAAATTTGCAATTTAGCCCTTGGTTTTTGGGATTATTTTTAATTTGGCCCCTGAAGAGGAAAGAAGTGTGTTCCTAGCCAAGCACGTTGTTTCGGTCGCAACCGTGAGGTCAGAATAGTCAAATTCTGAACAATTCTTTTTGAGGAGATCAAAATGATAGGAAAAGGTGCAAGTTTCATGATAGAACCTTTCAATGATGATAATGACTTTACCTTGTGGCCGCAAAGGGTG
This sequence comes from Camellia sinensis, assembly GCF_055761805.1. Taxonomy (NCBI): domain Eukaryota; kingdom Viridiplantae; phylum Streptophyta; class Magnoliopsida; order Ericales; family Theaceae; genus Camellia; species Camellia sinensis. The sequence goes on from NC_138961.1 coordinate 41,861,589, forward strand.
AAAAACAATTTAACGCGGGAGGGCTTGGTGAAAGCTCCCAACAAGAAGTCTGACAAACAGGCAGACATGGGAGATAACAAGTGGGAGGAGTTGAGAGAACTGGCAAACAACACGATCCAATTATATCTTGGGAACAACACACTTTGAGAAGTCATAAATGAAGAAGATCCGACAGAGCTATGGGCAAAGTTGAAATTGAGGTACAAGTCAAAGTCCTTGACAAATCGATTGTCTTTGAAAAAGTAATTGCACGCACTTCAAATAGCAGAAGGAGCGAACCTTACAGAACATTTAGACGAGTTTAACAGGCTCACAATGGAGATGGAGTCTATTGGGGTGAAAACTAAAGAGGAAGATAAGGCTATTGTCTTGCTGGTCTCCTTACCTTCATCATATGAGCATCTCAGGACTACTCTACTATACGAGAAGGATACTCTTGGACTGGATGAGGCTGTAGCGATCCCGGTTTCGATCCTTCTTTCATGTTTTGCCATTTCGACTGGGCCGGTATAGATTTGCACCCGTCAAATTACATGAGTTGAAGATTCAACTCCAAGAGCTTTTAAATAAGGGCTTCATTCGTCCTAGTACATCACCTTGGGGAGCACCAGCTCTCTTTGCGAAGAAGAATGGTGGATTGTTGCGGTTGTGTATTGATTACCGCAAGTTGAATAGAGTTACAGTTAAGAACAAGTATCCTTTACCCAGAATAGATGATTTGTTTGACCAACTTAGAGGGTCTCGTTGCTTCTCAAAAATAGATTTGAGGTCGGGGTACCATCACTTGAGAGTCCGGGAGGAGGACATTCAGAAAATGGCCTTTCGTACGCGTTATGGCTACTATGAATTCCTTGTAATGCCTTTTGGGTTAACCAATGCGCCCGCTTTCTTTATGGATTTGATGAACATAATTTTTCAGGAATATGTGAACCATTTTGTGGTCGTCATTGTGGATGACATATTGATGTATTCAACCTCCGAGGAGGAACATGAGACTCACTTGCGGGTAGTGCTGGGTTTACTTAGTGAGCACCAATTGTATGCCAAATTTGAGAAATGCGAGTTTTGGTTAACTAAGGTGAAGTTTTTGGGGCATGTAATGTCTAGAGAGGGAGTAACTGTGGACTCCTTAAAGATAGATGCCATACAGGATTGGGAACAACCCAAGAATGTTTTTGAAATCCAGAGTTTCTTGGGATTAGCGGGGTATTATTGACATTTTGTAAGGGACTTCTCTAGACTAGTTGCACCTTTGACTAGGTTGACTAGAAAGGGTATCAAATTTGTGTGGAGTAAGGCTTGTGAAAAGTCATTCCAAGAGTTTAAGACTAGACGGACTACCGCACCGATTTTGATAATTCCAGAAAAGGGTTTGAATTACACTGTTTATTGTGATGCGTCCGGGGATGGACTTGGTTGTCTCTTGATGCAAGAGGGAAAAGTTGTGGCCTACGGATCATGACAATTGAAAACTCACGAGAAGAATTACCCCACCCACGATTTAGAATTAGCGGAGGTGATTTTTGCCTTGAAAATTTGAAGGCATTACTTGTATGGTGAGAAGTTTGAGGTTTTCTCCGATCATAAGAGTCTAAAGTATTTGTTTTCTAAAAAATACTTGAATTTAAGACAACGGAGGTGGATGGAATTTATGGAGGATTATGACTTTGAGTTACACTATCATCCGGGGAAAGCCAATGTGGTGGCCGATGCTTTGAGTCGAAAATCTGTGAGTAGTTTGGCAAGTGTGGCCATTCGGGAATGGGATATGCTAGATGTTATTGGCAAGTTTGATTTGCCCTTGGGTGAGTCCGGAGAGAGTGTTACCTTGTTTACTTTGAATACTCTACCTACCTTGGTTAGTAAGGTCATAGAGGCACAACGAGGACAACATGATGTGGAATCAATCTGTGTTAAGATTTCCAATGAGAAGGAAGAGAAAGGTTTGAACGTTCACTCGGATATGAGTGTATGTTACCTAGACCGTTTGTTTGTACCAGAATCTTGTAGGGAAGAAGTACTTCAGGAGTTCCATCACTCACGCCTTACAGTGCACCTGGGAGGCACTAAAATGTATCATGATCTTAGTTGTTAGTTTTGGTGGAGAGGTATGAAATGGGATGTCTCTTTATTTGTATCGCAGTGCCTTATTTGTCAACAAGTGAAGGCCGAACACCAAAGACCAACGGGTTTGTTACAACCCTTACCGATAGCCGAGTGGAAATGAAAGCGTGTTACCATGGATTTTGTAGTTGGGCTTCTTAGAACACAACGAGGCAATGATGCCATTTGGGTGTTTGTTGATAGGTTGACTAAGTCTATACATTTCATTCCGATATGCACTAGCGACTCAGCTGAACGCTTGGTAGAGTTGTACATTAGAGAGATAGTTCGACTTCATGGAGTCCCTGTGAGTATTGTGTCGGATAGGGATCCTCGTTTTACTACCCGGTTATGGCAAAGCCTTCAAGAGGCGTTAGGACCTAAGTTTACTCTTAGCACTGCTTATCATCCTCAAACTGATGGACAGTCAGAACGTACCATTCAGATTTTGGAGGACATGCTTCGAGCTTATGTCCTTGATTTTAAAGGGCCTTGGGAAAGGCACTTACCATTGATTGAGTTTGGTAAGTCTTGATAGGTGGTGTAGATCATATTGAATAAGTTGGCCTGAGAGTCTGGGGTGAAAGACCGAAAACCCGCGCGGATTGGTGTCGAGCCTTCCGGTTAATACCGATAAAAATGACAATTTGGTAGTACTTGTATAGTCTACTTGTAGACACCGACCTAGGGATTACCAGAGTCGTATTTACGGCCCTTGAAATAAATTGTTAAGTTTTGAACAATTGAAATTGCATGACATCATTGAGCGTGATGGTTTTCAAAAGATGAAAATGTGATTTATTTTCAAAAAGAGGCATAGCATGGCATGTGCATTTCATCTCTTGAGACTTGTATAAAATGTATATACTTTGTTAAGGATTTCCTACTGGGCTTTATGCTTACCCCTACATGATTTTTGTCCAGGAAAAGATGTGGTGATGCCGCCTAACTAAAGGCGAGGAAATGTGTGTTGAGAGTACGAGACTCTCATTTTGCTGTGACTCTATGTGTAAGCCAAGGGGTATATGTGTGGGATTTGAATAACCGTTTTGTGTAACCAGGCTCAAGCCTTGGAAAGTTGTAAACCCTTGGGGGTATTTATTTGTTTATTTACTTGTTGTTGGATTAATGTATTGTTGCATGAAGAACTATTGTATCATGTAATGTAAGTTTGGAGATTTATATTCGGTTTTCCTTGAAAGAGCTATGATTGTTGTATTATCATTTGGGCTAGAAATTTGGGGTGTTACAGAGGTGGTTGCTACACTTATTTCTCATGAGGCAATGAAGAAAAAGGAAAGCGGCAAGCACCCAGAAGGAAATGTCGTGGTTGCATCAGAAAATGATCAAGGTAGAGGTAGGTCCAATGATAGATGGGGTAGATACAAATCAAGATGACGTTCGTAATCAAGGCTAGGCCACAGGAGAAAGTGCTATTACTGTGATCAGGAGGATCACCTCATCAAAGACTGTGCAAAGCTCAAGGAGAACAAAGCAAACAAGGAACATGCGAGCTCATCAAATGTCGTTACTGTAGTGAATGCTAAGGATGATTATGCATTCATAGTTTCGTCAAGTATGACGAAACTTGATTGGATTTTAGATTCTGGAAGTACATACTGGAAGTACATACCATATATGCATGGACATGAGACTTTTTTCCACCTACTAAGCAAAGGATGGAGGTATTGTTTGGGTGGCTAACAACACTATAAGTAAGATTGTTGGAATGGAAACAGTACGGCTCCTAATGGAAGATGGAAAAATTTTCATGTTAGATGGAGTCCAACATGCGCCATGGCGGAAGAAAAATCAAATTTCCTTAAGTATGCTAAATTTGAAGGGTTACAGTTTCTCATCTAGTAAAGAAAATCTCAAAGTTATCCATGGAGATACGGTGATGCTGCATGGACGACTAGAGGGGAATTTGTACAGACTTGTTGAAGAGGTTGTGACAGAAGGAGCTATTGTCACTTACTGAGCAAGAAATACAAGACACGTGCCTAAAGGACATAAGGCACAACAGGCATGGCAACCAAAGTGTACAATAACACATGGAGGCAGTTCAAAGGTGCACAAAACAGAGCCATTGTAGCCAATTTTGAAGAAAGGTCAGAGCAAAGAGACTAAGACAGCAAAGCACGTCCTACGGAAGAAAAGAGTTTATTTTGCTCCTGAATTAGAGACATATTGCGATCTCTCCAAGACTGCATGGAATGGAGAGATGCAATCACAAAGAGTTGCAAAGTAAGCTTTGCATGGTACCCCAGTGAGCAGGTGCAGGGCACTCCAGGCAAGGGGTGCTATTGTCGTTCACCCAACATGGGTGAAGGGGTTGATTTGTTGAGTTCACCCATGTGGATTGAGGTAGCCACCATTGTTGACATTGGTTGGCACAAATGTAAAGAAGCCACCGATTGTTGATAATTGTGAGAGAGAAGCTAGGGAGACAAGCTGTCATAGGAAGGTGGCAAGACATACCTTCACATGGGAGAGGTATGGGCTGTTGTATTCAACTCCCTCTATATATTTGAGTTAACTTGTAAGATGAAAAATATACAAGAAAGGAATAACATAAGTGATTTACAAGAGAGTGTATATCTTTGTAAGAGTGAGAGAGAAACCAGAGAGTGTAAGGAAGTAGAGAGTGTGTGAGTTGAGTGAGAGTGTCTCTTCCTTTGTGTAATCTCTATTTGTTTTAGTGACAATCTCTGGTTCTCTCCGTGGACGTAGGCATTGAGGCTGAACCACGTAAATCTTGTGTCCATTATTGTGTGTTTGATTTCTGGTAGTTCATGGGTTAGCCTTAAAACCCAACAAGAATGTCAAAGTAATAATATGAAAGCTGTACATTATACATATTCCCAATTTTAGCAATGGAAAGCATAGCCATATATTGATTCTATGACTAATAGTTGACTAGCTACAGACTAGGTCTTAAGGTAACCATGCTAAATTCTTCATCTTCAAAATGGATAGATCAGTACCTATTTAACATTTCTTCAATGATAGCGAACTTATATTTTGTTTGAAACTTTAAATTTTCATCCTAGAATAGGCATATGTCAAAGTAAAAGAAAGGTAAAGAGAATTTGTTACCTGGAGGTACATATCCAATGGATCCCCTTATTTCAATTGAACTACTTTGATTAGGAATGGTAAGCTCTAGGAAAAATCTAGCTAGGCCAAAATCTCCAACATGGGCAACCTTGTCATGATCAAGAAGGATATTACTCGACATCAAATCACAATGAATGATCGGTGTATTGCATTGGTGATAAAGATAATCAAGTGCACAAGCCACATCTATGGCAATGTTTATTCTTTCTAGAAGGTTAAGTCTCTGGTGCTCATTTTGCCCATTATTAGTTTTTGGACTTGAATGCAGCCATCCCTCTAGACTCCCATTAGGCATCAACTCATAAACTAGAGCTTTAAACTCATTTCCTTGAAAATCAACACCAGAACAAGAAGTTATGATCCTAACCAGGTTTCGGTGTCGAATATTTCTCAAAGCTTTGCACTCTGCCATGAAACTCTTTGCAGCTCCATGGTTTTGAAGGTTAAGTACTTTGATAGTAACGACAAACTCCCCATCTTGATCAAGAATCCCTTTATATATCGAACCAAAACTACCAAAACCAATCAGATTCGTGGAACAGAAACCATATGTTGCTTTGAAGAGTTTTTCATAAGAGATTTTCAAGAACTATTCTTTCAACAATGGAATTGTACTATGAGTTGTTCTTTTCTTCTTGGAGCACTAAATTATAAAGAGAGACACTAGGGTTCCTCCTATAAGTATAGAAGCTACTGTAATTGGTAATATATTTAAAAGAGGCATCTTATGCTTTGATTTTTGGGTGATGCAGTTGGGTAATTGTCTAGATACAGAACTGGAAGATTACTCGAGAGATTACTGATGGATTTTGGAAACTTGCAGCCAAAATAATTGATGTTCACACCCAAAAACTGTAAATTGGTGGCATTGATCAAAGAAGAGATAAAGTTCATGTCATCAGCTTCCTCGGAACCAAGTTGATTGCTTGTAAGGATTAACCAATTGAGGTTATGGAGCCGCGCTAAATTAGGAACCTTTCTAGTAAATTTGTTTTGAACCATTTCTAGAAGGTGGAGTTTAGATGCATTCGTTATTGAAACCGGAATTGATCCAGTAAAATGGTTATTAGCAATGTTGAAGTGTTTAAGATTGGGAAGAGTGATGCCCAAGTCCCAGGGAAGACTTCCCTGAATTTGGTTCATAGAGACATCAAATAATATGAGAGAAAAGAGGTTGAAGAGCGAATGAGGAACGGTGCTAGACAAGTTGTTTACGCCAAGTGCAAGCTGCTAAAGATTCTTCAATCGACCAAAACCATCTGGAATGCTGCCATCAAAGTAGTTGTAGGCTAAAGACAATCTGCGAAGAGATGACAAATTTGCAAAAGGAAAGATACTCCCCGTAAGATTGTTCTTGTATATCATTACTATCACAATATAGCAATCCCGGGTTTACCCTGGTTGTACAGTGATCCGGACATGTGTCCGTGGATGTTGGTAGTTGTTTATTATCTTGTTTGCATCCTTTTTACTTCGTATTTGAGTTATAGGATGTGTTGGGCAGGTTTGTAATAGGTTGGTTGTGTTTGGGAGCCTAGTGCTGCTGCCCAGATTTTTGGACCTTCGCTCGAGCGAGGAGTTGGTCGCTCGAGCGAGAGTCGAGTTCGTGTCTGGTGGATCGAGCCAGAGTGGCTTCGCTCGAGCGAGCGATTGCATCTGGTTCTGGACCTGAGAACTGCATTTCTTGGCTCGAGCGAGCTTTCTTCGCTCGAGCGATCTGGTTTGTTCTTCGCTCGAGCGAGAAGTCTGTCGCTCGAGCGTGCTTCTGGTTGCAGACCGGAGGGTTTGAGTTGTTAGCTTGAGCGAGCATTCTTTCGCTCGAGCGCACTTCTGAGTTTTTGGCTCGAGCGAGAGTTTTCTGTGTCTGGTCGCTCGAGCGACAAAGGCTTCGCTCGAGCGAGCGTGTTTTATATCAGCGGACAGTAGCTTTTTTGAACATCAGTTTTTCACTTTCTTTTTCTTTCAAACCCTAGATCCGAGACTCTCTCTCTCTAAACCTACACTCTCTCTAAGATTTGATCTCCCTAGAGTGTGAATCTAGCCTAGGGCCTTTGTTAAAAAGATAGAGGGCGTTGAGAGCTTCTTCTTAATCTGAAAAAGTTTGGATTTCGAGCACGTTGATCTTCGAGTCTTCATCTCCTTTTTGGCTCAAACTTCGAGGTAGGGATATCCTACTCCTCTCTATGGGTTTTGTCCTTAAATTTTAGTATTTTGAGATGTTGGGGTTGGTTTGGTAATTTGGTGAAAGTTTGGGGCTTTTGTGTTATTTTACAAAAGTTGGGGTTTTATTCATAATAAACCTAGATGCATGTTTGGCATAGAGAAATGGAATAAATGTTGAATCATTGATGAAAATAGAACCTAAGGGTTGAAATGTTAATTATGAAAAATGACCTAATTACATTGTTTGATTAATTGGAATAATTAATTGTGAGAAATGAGAAAATGAAATGAGATTGTTGAGATTGGGAATGCAATGGGTTAAAGGGTGTAGTTGAATTATTTATCACTCACCGGAATGAAATGTTGATTGAATATCCATTTGTGCATTTATTTTCTGTTTAGAAATAACTGCTTTGGGCTATCGGTGGAGGATAGTCGTGATTGTTGTAGACAATGCATGATGATTAGGCAAACGGAAACTAATCAATGGAATGTGTCATGGAATTTGACTGTTGATAGAATACATTAACTGTATGTATTGAGTGATTGTATATAGAACCAATGTGTTTGTATACGTTATGTGTAGAGGAGGAGATGGGGGATGTACTCTGCGGTTTAGGGGAAGATAGGGGATGTACCTCTAAACCGGATAGTGTTAGGAGAAGATAGGGGATGAACTCCATAGATACAGCTCATATGCTTGTCTAGAGAAGTGAAGATGGAGCTCATATGCTTATCTTTGTGAAATGTGGATACAGCTTATATGCTTATCTGTGAATGTGGGATATAGTTTTTATACATATCTGTTGAAATAATGATAGAGCTAGCATGCTTATATGTTGAAAAAGGGAAAATGAAAAGTAACTTGGACTCATAAGTCGTATGACATAAATATGTGATTTATGTGAATGTATCAGTGTTGGCCATCTATCAATTGCTAATCTTTTAGTCATTGTTCATGGTTGGTTTAGTGTATTTCTACTGGGCAGTGTCTCACCCTATATGGGAATATCATTTTCAGGTACAGGTAGCATGCCACCTCCAAGGACATAGCTTGGGAGGCTAGAGGCGGACATACTTTTGTCGTTTTATTTTTGATGTATTACATGTAAATTCAAGCCAAGGGCTTAACGTGTAAATGAGTTAGTACTCTTTTGTTGTAACCAAGTGTTAACTTGGAAAGCTGTAAGCCCATAGGGCATTTGCTTTTGTTGTTAACATGTAATACTTTTTGTAATGAAACTCTGATAAATGGAAGAATGTGGAACTTTTACATATCAATGCATATCTTTATTGATGGGTTTAATGTTGTTATTTTGAGGGCGTTACAACTTGGTATCAGAGCGTACCAGGTTCGAATACTTGGGGTACGTGGGAAGTGATTAGTATCACACTGGGTTTGTCTCGCTTGATAGAGACTTAGAAGTAGTGTCTTATGCTTTGTGCTTAATTGATAACATGCTTATGTGACTATGTGGGTATGGGATTTAATTTCTAGGATGTTGATTGGATCCTTGGGTTTCTGGGAGTCTTGTTGGAAAAGCACTTGATCAATGCTATTTCTAACCAGAGCTCTAGTAACGCCTCGGGACTATCATTATCCGGAAATGAAATTCGTAAGTGCTTATGTGTTTATGTGCTTACGTGGAGTGAATTACAGTTGTCCATGCATTAGGACGTGAGTGTTTAGTTTTGGCACATTTGTGAATGTGCTAACGTTCTGTATTACCTTTATTAGGATGTCAGGACGAGGAAGAGGTGCTAGGCGTGGTAGACCTGCGAGACAGGAAGTACCGTTACCGGGTAAGATTCCGGCAGTGCAGGAGGGAGTTAGCCAGGCCAATGTGGCCGAGCCAGCAGGTCAACAGGCTATGGGTGCCTTAGCCAGAGAGATAGCAGGAGCTTTGGGTATTCTTAGAGCTGGGAATCAGGCAGCTGAGGCAGGGCCTTCTTTCTTGAAGAGGGAGTTTTTCCGGTCTAATCCGGATGAGTTTATCGGGGATCCGAAGGAGCCACTGAAGGCTGATGAGTGGCTAGAGCAAATGAGTAAGACGTTCGAGATGCTTGGCATCGAGGACGGAGCACTGAAAGTGACCTTGGCATCCTTCCAGCTGAAGGGAGATGCGGGTCAATGGTGGAAGTACGAGAAGGCTCGTGTTGGTGGTACTTGGGAGGCGTTTGTGAATGCTTTTCAGGAGAGGTTTTTGTCTGCAGCAGCTAGGGAGAAGCTGAGGGACTAGTTTAGCCGGTTTAAATAGCAGGGCTTGTCAGTGGCCAAGTTTGAGGCTACTTTTACCAGTCTGTCCAGGTTTGCACCGGAATTGGTGGCATCTGAGGAACGCCGTTGCTATGAGTTTGAGCGGAAGTTGAGGCGGGGCCTCAAGTTGAGAGTTGGTGGGTCTTACATCCGAGAGTATAGACACCTGGTAGATGCTGCTGCTCATATGGAAATTATGATGCAGGAAGAGGAGGAAGAACAGAGGGGCTCCAAGAGGAGCCCGGATGGTCAGAGTGATGGCAGGAGGCAGAGGGGTTATAACCCTCAGCAGTCTCAGGGAGTAGTTTCTAGATCGACCTTTCCAGTGCCGAGTGCAGGCTCGGGGAGAGGCAATCAGGGGGAGTTTGCTTGTTACAAGTGTGGCCAGCTGGGTCACAAGGTTTCAGTTTGCCCGCAGAAGGGTGGGGGTCAGAGAGCTGCTTCTTCTTCAGCTAGACCGCAGAGTCAGAGTTTGGGCAGGGGGCAGCCCTTGGCTTGTTATCAGTGTGGACAGCCTGGGCACCTGAAGAGGTTTTGCCCGCAGTTGAGTGCCACTTCGGAAGCGTCTGGTTCTAGGCAGACGCAGGGTTTTCAGCTAGCTCAGTCTGTGCAGGCCTCAAGGGCCAATCCGGGAGCTTCGTCATCCCAGTCTGTGCAGCAGTCTTTTGCTCCGAGAGGTGAGCAGGTAGACCAGGGGCCTACGGGGCGCGTGTATGCTGTTACCGCGCAGGATTTAGTACCGGCTCCATCAGTAGTGGGAGGTACTTTTCTGTTTTGCAACTCGGTTGCTAATGTGTTGATAGACACGGGTGCATCTCATTCTTTTGTATCTGCTGCATTTGCATCTGTTTTGGAATTGGAGTTAGCACAATTAACATCTCTTATTTGTGTGGTGTCACCTCTTGGTGGTGAGTTGATTCTGAAACAGGGTGTTAGAGGCTGTGATATAGAGGTCGCCGACTATAGGCTTCCTTTTCCGTTTGTCGTCATGCCCATGAAGGGCTTTGATGTTATTTTGGGTATGGACTGGCTATCGTCATACCGGGCTGTTATCGATTGCTACCGCCAGAGGGTCACGTTATGTACCTTGAGCGGGGAGTGGTTCCATTTCTTGGGAGACCGGGTTGGTTGTGTGTTGCCACCGGGGTATGATTCGCGAGGGCGAAGTGAGCTTAGTAGTCTACTTGCCAGCTTTGAGAGTGGTGAGAGTGGTGAGACCCAGTTTGTGTTGCCGAGGGTGGTTTGTGAGTATTCGGATGTCTTTCTCGAAGATCTTGTTAGTTTGCCACCTCACCGAGAGATAGAGTTCTCTATTGATTTAGTGCCTAGCATGGCGCCGATTTCTATGGCACCTTACCGTTTTGCTCCAGCAGAGTTGGTTGAGTTGAAAGTTCAGCTCCAGGAATTGCTAGATAAGGGCTTTGTTCACCCTAGTGCTTCGCCGTGGGGAGCACCGGCCCTCTTTGTTAAAAAGAAAGATGGTGCCTTGAGATTATGTATTGACTACCGGAAGTTGAATCGGGCTACGGTTAAGAATAAGTATCCTATGCCCCGTATAGATGACCTGTTTGACCAGTTGAAGGGTTCCCGTTGTTTCTCTAAGATAGACTTGAGATCGGGTTACCATCAGTTGAGGGTCAGGGAGGAGGATATTCCTAAGACGGCATTCCGTACGCGGTATGGCCATTACGAGTTTCTGGTGATGCCATTCGGGCTTACCAATGCACCGGCAGTCTTTATGGACTTGATGAACCGGATCTTCCGGGAATTCTTGGATCGGTTTGTAGTCGTTTTTGTGGACGACATCCTTATCTATTCGCCTTCTGAGGAGGAGCACGAGGCACACTTGAGAGTGGTACTTGAGTTACTTAGAGCCCATAGGCTGTATGCCAAGTTTGGGAAGTGTGAGTTCTGGCTGAGGGAAGTCAAATTCTTAGGCCACGTGGTATCCAGGGAAGGGGTGTCTGTTGATACATCTAAGATTGAGGCAGTGCAAGATTGGGCACAGCCTAAGAGTGTGTTTGAGATCCGCAGTTTTCTGGGATTAGCTGGGTATTACCGTCGGTTTGTGAAAGATTTCTCCAGGTTAGCGTCACCGTTGACTAGACTGACTCGGAAGGGAGTCAAGTTTGTGTGGAGTGAGACTTGTGAAAAGTCGTTCCAAGAGCTGAAAGTTAGATTGACCATCGCTCCGGTGTTAATTATTCCGGAGAGAGGGTTGGGTTATGCGGTTTATTGTGATGCCTCACGAGAGGGTTTGGGTTGTGTGTTGATGCAAGAGGGGAAAGTGGTAGCTTATGGCTCACGTCAGTTGAAAATACACGAGAAGAATTACCTCACACACGACCTAGAGTTAGCAGCAGTGATCTTTGCCTTGAAGATTTGGAGGCACTACCTTTATGGTGAGAGGTTTGAGGTATTCTCGGACCACAAGAGTTTGAAGTATCTGTTTACACAGAGAGACTTGAATTTGAGGCAGAGGAGATGGATGGAGTTCATCGAGGACTATGATTTTGAGTTACACTATCACCCGGGAAAGGCCAATGTTGTGGCCGATGCCCTTAGTAGGAAGTCCATTAGTGATGTAGCTTGTATAGCCATCCGGGAATGGGAGATGTTGGGAGCACTTGGCGAGTTTGATTTGCTACTGGGCGAATCTGTTGAGGCTGTGGCCTTGTTTTCTGTTGTTGCGCAGCCTACACTTGTGATTAGAGTGTTAGAGGCACAGAGAGGTGACCTTGAGGTAGAATCCCTCCGAGAGAAGATCTCCAGTGGGAAAGTTGAGAAGGGTTTGACGGTGTATCCCGACCTGAGTGTGAGATACCGAGACCGTTTGTTTGTACCGGAGTCTTGCCGAGAGGAGGTACTCCGAGAGTTTCACCATTCGCGCCTTGCGGTGCATCCGGGAGGTACTAAGATGTATCGGGATTTGGGTCGCCAGTTTTGGTGGCGGGGTATGAAGAGAGATGTGGCTGTTTTCGTATCGAAGTGCCTTACTTGCCAGCAAGTGAAGGCCGAGCATCAGAGGCCAGCGGGTTTGTTGCAACCCTTGCCTATTGCGGAGTGGAAGTGGGACCATGTCACTATGGACTTCGTTGTAGGTCTTCCGAGGACTCAGCGGGATAGTGATGCTATTTGGGTGGCTGTAGACCGCTTGACTAAGTCGGCGCACTTTATTCCTATGCGCGTGAGAGATTTGGCAGATCATCTTGCTGACTTGTATATTCGGGACGTAATGAGATTGCACGGGGTCCCAGTGACGATCATCTCGGATAGAGATCCTCGTTTTACCGCCAAGTTGTGGCAGAGTTTGCAGAGTGCCTTGGGCACTAAGTTGACCTTTAGTACGGCTTATCATCCTCAGACTGATGGGCAGTCCGAGCGTACTATTCAGATCCTCGAGGATATGCTTCGGGGTTGTGTCCTTGACTTTAGCGGGACGTGGGAGAGGCACTTGCCATTGGTAGAGTTTGCCTATAACAACAGTTTTCAGTCTAGCATCGGTATGGCACCGTTTGAGGCCTTGTATGGCCGATCGTGTAGGTCTCCAGTTTGTTGGGCTGAGGTGGGTGATGCACCTTTGTTGGGTCCGGAGTTGGTTAGGGAGACGACGGAGAAGGTTGAACTTATCCGTAGGAGGCTTGTTACAGCCCAGAGTCGTCAGAAATCTTATGCTGACCGTAGAAGGAGGCCTTTGAGGTTTGAGGTAGGTGATCATGTCTTTCTGAAGATATCACCTAGGCGAGGCTTGATGAGGTTTGGGAAGAGTGGAAAGTTATCCCCTCGATTTATTGGTCCCTTTGAGATCCTTGAGAGGATTGGCGAGGTTGCTTATCGGTTAGCCTTACCGCCGCAGTTGTCTGGAGTGCATGACGTGTTTCATGTGAGTATGCTTCGGAAGTATGAGCTAAATCCATCACATGTGTTGGGTTGGACCGATTTAGAGGTAGGTGAGGATGCCTCGTATGAGGAGAGACCGGTTCGGGTCTTGGATAGGCGGGATCAGGTCCTGCGTAGCAAGACCATTCCTTTGGTGAAAGTGTTGTGGTAACATCACGGAGTGGAGGAAGCCACTTGGGAACGTGAGTTGGAAGTCCATGAGAAATATCCGGACTTGTTTGTTGATATGTAATCTTGTAGTTAAATTTTGAACTATTGTTGAACTTAAGAGCTTTTATATATGTCTTAAGTTGTGAAACATTGAAAATGTTTTGGTTTATTGGAAGTATGTTTTGGAACTTGCCTCATATGGAAGTTGAATGTAACATTATATATGTTGATTATATTGTTGAAATTGAAAAGACAATGCGTAATGTTGATGCATGTTGAAAGTACATATGTTGTTTACATATTATGAAATGCCTCTTGTTAAAGGGATGGGATGACCGGTAGTGGGTCGAATTGTTGAATGTTAAAATGTAACATTATCTAAAATGGAGGAAAACCTGTTTTTGAAAACTTGTGCTTAATTTCGAGGACGAAATTCTTTAAGGGGGGGAGGTTATAGCGATCCCGGGTTTACCCTTGTTGTACAGTGATCCGGACATGTGTCCGTGGATGTTGGTAGTTGTTTATTATCTTGTTTTCATCCTTTTTACTTCGTATTTGAGTTATAGGATGTGTTGGGCAGGTTTGTTATAGGTTGGTTGTGTTTGGGAGACTAGTGCTGCTGCCCAGATTTTTGGACCTTCGCTCGAGCGAGGAGTTGGTCGCTCGAGCGAGAGTTGAGTTCGTGTCTGGTGGATCGAGCCAGAGTGGCTTCGCTCGAGCGAGCGATTGCATCTGGTTCTGGACCTAAGAACTGCATTTCTTGGCTCGAGCGAGCTTTCTTCGCTCGAGCGGTCTGGTTTGTTCTTCGCTCGAGCGAGAAGTCTGTCGCTCGAGCGTGCTTCTGGTTGCAGACCTGAGGGTTTGAGTTGTTAACTCAAGCGAGCATTCTTTCGCTCGAGCGCACTTCTGAGTTTTTGGCTCGAGCGAGAACTTCTTGGCTCGAGCGAGAGTTTTCTGTGTCTGGTCGCTCGAGCTACAAAGGCTTCGCTCAAGCGAGCGTGTTTTATATCAGCGGACAGTAGCGTTTTTGAACATCAGTTTTTCACTTTCTTTTTCTTTCAAACCCTAGATCCGAGACTCTCTCTCTCTAAACCTACACTCTCTCTAAGATTTGATCTCCCTAGAGTGTGAATCTAGCCTAGGGCCTTTGTTAAAAAAATAGAGGGCGTTGAGAGCTTCTTCTTAATCTGAAAAAGTTTGGATTTGGAGGACGTTGATCTTCGAGTCTTCATCTCCTTTTTGGCTCAAACTTCGAGGTAGGGATATCCTACTCCTCTCTATGGGTTTTGTCTTTAAATTTTAGTATTTTGAGATGTTGGGGTTGGTTTGGTAATTTGGTGAAAGTTTGGGGCTTTTGTGTTATTTTACAAAAGTTGGGGTTTTATTCATAATAAACCTAGATGCATGTTTGGCATAGAGAAATGGAATAAATGTTGAATCATTGATGAAAATGGAACCTAAGGGTTGAAATGTTAATTATGAAAAATAACCTAATTACATTGTTTGATTAATTGGAATAATTAATTGTGAGAAATGAGAAAATGAAATGAGATTGTTGAGATTGGGAATGCAAAGGGTTAAAGGGTGTAGTTGAATTATTTATCACTCACCGGAATGAAATGTTGATTGAATATCCATTTGTGCATTTATTTTCTGTTTAGAAATAACTGCTTTGGGCTATCGGTGGAGGATAGTCGTGATTGTTATAAACAATGCATGATGATTAGGCAAACGGAAACTAATCAATGGAATGTGTCATGGAATTTGACTGTTGATAGAATACATTAACTATATGTATTGAGTGATTGTATATAGAACCAATGTGTTTGTATACGTTATGTGTAGAGGAGGAGATGGGGGATGTACTCTGCGGTTTAGGGGAAGATAGGGGATGTACCTCTAAACCGGATAGTGTTGGGAGAAGATAGGGGATGAACTCCGTAGATACAGCTCATATGCTTGTCTAGAGAAGTGAAGATAGAGCTCATATGCTCATCTTTGTGAAATGTGGATACAGCTTATATGCTTATCTGTGAATGTGGGATATAGTTTTTATACATATCTGTTGAAATAATGATAGAGCTAACATGCTTATCTGTTGAAAAGGGGAAAATGAAAAGTAACTTGGACTCATAAGTCGTATGACATAAATATGTGATTTATGTGAATGTATCAGTGTTGGCCATCTATCAATTGCTAATCTTTTAGTCATTGTTCATGGTTGGTTTAGTATATTTCTACTGGGCTGTGGCTCACCCTATATGGGAATATCATTTTCAGGTACAGGTAGCATGCCACCTCCAAGGACATAGCTTGGGAGGCTAGAGGCGGACATACTTTTGTCGTTTTATTTTTGATGTATTACATGTAAATTCAAGCCAAGGGCTTAACGTGTAAATGAGTTAGTACTCTTTTGTTGTAACCAAGTGTTAACTTGGAAAGCTGTAAGCCCATAGGGCATTTGCTTTTGTTGTTAACATGTAATACTTTTTGTAATGAAACTCTGATAAATGGAAGAATGTGGAACTTTTACATATCAATGCATATCTTTATTGATGGGTTTAATGTTGTTATTTTGAGGGCGTTACACACAAGCTTTGACAAGAATCCAAGCTCCACAAGAACTTCTCCTACCAACCCATTGTTAGAAAAATCGATGAAAATGAGGTTAGCGCAACAAGATATATTTACAGGAATTCGGCCACCAATTGAGTTGTTGTTTAGCTGCAAAATCTGCAGCTTTGGCAAATGGCCAATTTTCCGGGGAATTTCATTACCAAACCTATTGTTCTGAAGCAGTAATTCCCTCAGAAATCTTAAATGCCCAAGGTGTGGTGATATCGATCCCACCAGTTCCCAGGATTGTACGTCCAGGGCAGTGACCCCCTGACGCCTGCGGCCACACGTAACGCTTCACCATTGGCAGAAGTGGATAGAGTCATTCTAGGAGCTCAAAACGTGCAATGGATCCTTAACTATTTTGGCCTTAATTGCTAGAAATAAAAGTTGGTCCGTCTTGTTCCCCATTAGCCAGGAGCTAGATGTAGTGGCAGTAAAGCCAGAGTTAAGAATGCTCAAACAAGATAAGAGTATTAGATGAATATGCAAATTGTGTACTAGCCATGACATGCTCAAGCTTAAGCTTGGAAGCCCAATTGAGCGAAGAAATGTATGGCTATGTTTTAGTGAATTACTTTTTATGCCAAGTATATTGCATGGCCGGCTCATGAGCATGCCGGCAAAACGGCCACTTTGACCCTCTAGATTTGGACCCGTTTGTTTTCAGAGGTAGAATGGAGGGGATTGATAGTGATGGGATTAACAGTGAGGGGATTGATAGTGAAAGAATTAAGTAAAATTGTGTTTGTTTTGATGGTAATTGTTAATATTGTTAATATGGAGATTGTTAAATTATTACCTTATAAAAGAAATATAAAATATAAAAAAGATAAAATTATGATTTTTACTTAACAAAAAATACAAAAACATTAAACATTAATGCTAAAAAAAATGCCCAACAAGTAAATAAAAAATAAAAAATAATAAAATAATAAGAAAACCTAATCACATGGGACTAATTTCCTAATACCATTTCCACCTCCTCCATCTCAATCTCAACACCAAGGCCCATCCTAATCCCATGGGATAATGAATCCCTTCTCCATTTCCCAAAACAAACATAACATATAGTGGGTCCCACCTCCATCTCCCAAAACGAACGGGGTCCATTTAGAAATTTTTTTTTTTATAAAATTTAACACAAATTTTTTTTTTATTAGACCTCAATTAAATAGAGAGCTGCAGCAGCAAACTCAAAATCATAATTGTTTTTATTAGTAGAAGACCCCAATTGCTTTTATCAAAATAAGTCCAATGCTTAATAAAATTAATATTAAGCTCAAAAATAAAATTGTTTTTATTAATGGAGAACCCAAAGTTATTGATTTTACTTTATCAAACTTTTCTTCAATCCAATTCACCATTGAAAATTGAACTTTCTTAGGTCTTGATATTCTCTCTAAATGTTTTCATATTTTGAATGATTTCAAGTTCTACTTCAACTGTTTGTTAATTTTACTTAAAAATTAAAATCTCTAGAATTTGAATAGATTGTTGCTTGTTGACTTGTGGATATATTGGATTATTTATTTAATCATACTTTTTAGAAATTATTTGTCTATATATGAAAAAATATAGTAAAGTTAATTCAATCTCAATGAAGAGCTCTTGACTCAATTTTGCAACTAAAAATACAAGAACAATAATGTTTAAGTGATACTGTGATACAACTGGTTCAATTTTTCTTTGATGTTATTACTCTAGATTTATGTGTAGTATTTTCTATGTGCATGTATAAATGGTTAAAACAAAAAATAATAATACTAGATTTTATATTTTTAAATTTTTATAATAAATTTATTTTAATTAATTGGGAAAATTATTAAAAAAAAAATCTATGATTTTACGTATTTTTCAAATTAAATCCCAAAATTTTAATTGTATCAATTTGAACCCCTAAGATATTTTTTTAATTTTATTTATTTATAATTTGCTCTAATTAATTTTATTTTTTAAGTAATGTATAAAAATATTAACACCCAATATGGACTCTGAATACATGAGACCGGCCTGACGCATTGTAAATGATGGCCATGCAAAATGTTGAGAATTAATCAATAAGATATGTCATCATGAGAATCATATTAGAATCACATTGTAAATGATGACCATGCAAAATGTTGAGAATTAATCAAAGATATGTCATCATGTGAATCATATTAGAATCATTTGAAGCTTGAGCATTGAATTATCAAAATCAATCTACAGCCTCCAAATGTCAACAAATCATATATTTAAGTCAACAATATATTATGTTAGCCATGCCACTGCTCATGTCATGGAAGTAGGTACTTTATGGTTTCAATGCATATCTCATGTGGCACTTATTAAATTACTCTAGGAACTTCTTTAATTGTGTACTATCATATCACCTGAATTATGCACGAATTGTATTTATGATTATCTATATATGTGATTTGTGATTTTTAAATATTTTTTTTTTAAATGTCTTCTTTTTTTTCCTTTTTTGTATTATATTAAAAGTTAATATTTTGATAATAATCATATGTGTTAAACTTTTCAAAGAATTAAATGTCTTTTTTTTATTATATTATATTAAAGTTTAATATTTTGATAATAATGATATGTGTTGGATTTTTAAAGAAATTTTTTTTATGATTTTTCTTAATGCATTAAAGTGTTATTATGAGGGATAATAATTATATGTGTTGGGACTTTTCAAGAAATTCAAATGTGTTGAATTTCAAAGAAATATATGTGAATTGCGATTTTTAAATATCTTTTTTTTTAAATGCCTTCTTTTTTTTCCTTTTTTTATATTATATTAAAGTTTAATATTTTGATAATAATCATATGTGTTAAACTTTTCAAGAAATTAAATGTCTTTTTTTTATTATATTATATTAAAGTTTAATATTTTGATAATAATCGTATGTGTTGGATTTTTAAAGAAAAAATTTTTATGCTTATTCTTAATGCATTAAAGTGTTATTATGAAGGATAATAATTATATGTGTTGGATTTCAAAGAATGTTTTTATGCTTGTTCTTAATGCATTAAAGTGTTATTATGAGGGTAAGACTTGAGGGTTGGGAGAAGTTAATAAATGCTAAGCTTATTTTTTTTTTAATCAAAAAATAAGAAATTTAAATTGAGAGATTGGAACTCCCACAAAACTTGGGGTTAAAAACTCATTTTTAGTTAATATATAGTGTGGATTAGCAAATGGAGATGCTGCCGTATGTTACACTACTGCGTTATTATACAACAACACTATTACATGGCAGCGTTTTAGTTATTGTTTTAAAAATAAAAATAAATCATTTGAATTGAGTTTATTTTGGGAAAATAAAAATAAAAATATGGGAAAAAACTTACGCGATTTTTTGAATTTACATGAATTTATATTCAATTTACATATTTTTTTGAAATTACTTATGTAAATTCGTAAAAACTTAATTTTGTGTTAAAGTTACACAAAGTGTGCATTGCACACCAGAGAATTTTCCCTAATTCTTTAGATAATGTAATACATAATTTATGTTAGTAAAAACAGCAAATTTGATTTATACCCTTATACTTTTACACGATTTTCAATGACCCCCCCAGATTTTTAGTATTTTCAATTTTACCCCCATACTATGTAAATTTCTATCAATTTCACCCTTCCGTCTATTTCCGTTAAGGAAGTGAACGAAATGGTTGACGTGGGCCCTTATACTTTTGGATGGAGGGTAAATTAAGGCTTTCCTACCAAAACCTAACCTTCTCCTGTATTCCCTTCAACCTACAAAAATAGAGAACACAGCAAAATATAAGAAAAAAAACAGAGCATCAATGAAATCCGCGGGAGAGAAGAAATGCTATGTGTGTGTGTTTTGGTGCCTTTTCTTTTCAGTTTTTAGTTCAAGGATGGACACACAATGAAATGAAGAATGTAACTTTGGTGCCTTTACTGTATTGCGTTGCCCAATTTGAATTTGGAGTAACAATTATGGTCACAAATTGTGTCCCAACTTCTGTGTGTTTCCTTTGTCTATGTCAGAGTCACCAAACACAAAATAATAGACACAACATTAATAGGTCACCAAACACACAATTTTCATCTCAAAATCATATTTTCCCGTTAGCAACAGTTCACCTATTGCATATGACTCATAAATAGGATATAGACTCCATTCATTCTTACACTAGCGTACAACTTGTAACTTTTCATTACAAACCATATTCCTACAACCAACCATAACAAAACCAAGCAAATCCATAATTTCCTCTCTTTTCCAGTCCGTCTCTTCAGTTGTGCTTCCATCTTATTCAACTTCTTCAACAAACCAGGAATGATCTGCACTGTCTGATCGCACATGGGTGGGTCTACCCAGGTAAAATGATTGCAACCATTGTTAGGGAAACTAAAAAATCTCCTCCCGAGATTTGTGTCGGTCCATGATGTGTGTATTAGCCTTCTTCTTCCACAAACGTTGCAAAAAATCTCGTCCACGCCACTTGCATTCCATCTCCCTTGATTTCTTGAGCTTCGATTGTTTCTCATTTCTTCTCTCCCACTGATTTCATTGATGCTCTATTTTTTTCTTCTATTTTGTTGTGGTCTCTATTTTGGTAGGTTGAAGGGAATATAAGGGGTCTTGGCAGGAAAGCCTTAATTTTCCCTCCATCCAAAAGTATAGGGGACCACATCACCCATTTCATCAACTTCCTTAATGGAAATAGATGGTAGGGGTGAAATAGATAGTAATTTACATAGTATGGTGGTAAAATTGAAAATTCTAAAAGTCTGGGGAGTCATTGAAAATCATGTAAAAATATAAGTGTATAAATGAAATTTGCTCTCTATATATTGTATAATTGTGGGCAGGCTAAGCCGAATTGGGCTATAATTTGAGTTTTAAAAATTTTCCTACCCCGGCTCTATGGGTCTGATACATAAGCCATCCCATATACATATTTTTAGGGGTAATTACCAACCATCCCATTAAATTCTATTGATTTTTTTTAATACATCAATTAGGAGTCATCAAAAAGTTCACGGTTAAAAAATCTGGCATTACTTAATTTGTCCCATGACTCGTTCTAGTGCGCTTGGTTAGGACCCTACTTGATGTCAAATTCCGTGGACAAACTTGGGATTTATTGGGTTGTAATTTTCCTTTAATTTTTGCCTTCCCGCTCGAACGGGGAACATGGCGCTCGAGCGGAGATTCAACCATCACAGTATTTAGGCTTTCTGCAAAATATACTGAGTGGTGTGTTTTTACGCTTGAGTGGGAGTTCTTACGCTCGAGCGTGAACTCTGGTTTGGAACACGCAATATAGAGTCCCCGCTCGAGCGTCCATTCCTACGCTCGAGCAGACCTCGCGATCTCGACTTCTATAAAACCTCAAGTTGCTCCAAATCTAGGGTTACGTTTTCTAGATCTTCTTTAAGGGTTTTAGGGCTTTTTTGGGGGGATATTTTTCTGGTTTTCCTTGATGTTTGATCAAGTATTGAACTCATGTTCTGATAAGCACACATCAAGGAGTTTTTTGATCTACTTTGAGAGTATTCTTCTTTGGTGGAATCCGAAGATTCAAGCACAAAGTAATCAAAGGAGTTTGATGCTGTGTGCAGTTGTTGATTCGACAATGGATGTTGTGGATTCAATATCAATCTAATCAATTTTGAGACGAAGGTTGCGGTGAAAGTTATACAGAAGATTTGAAGACAAATTGGAAGCGCTTGGGTAATTTGTTTGGTATCTTTGTAATATTTCTTTCTTCAGTAGTGGCTTGATTTGTGGCGTTTCGCCCGTGGTTTTTTTTATCACAATTGAAGGTGCTTCAATTGTGGTCTTTTCACGTAAAAATAGTTTGTGTCGATTTATTGTTTTCTAAAACAACAATCTAAATCACGTTCGTGCGTGCTTGATAATTTAGATTATGAGTTTTAATTGGTTGGGAATTGGAACAATTAAAATCTTGATCGAATTACGAATCACTTAGGTTTTTCAATTGGTATCAGAGCAGGTCACTCTTTGTTTTTATAAAAACTATAGGAGTGTGATTTTGTGTGATTGGTGATATGGATTCAATTTGTGAAGGTAACTCGGCCTATAGACCTCCGTTACTTGATGGTACAAACTATTCTTATTGGAAAGCTCGTATGAGAGCGTTTTTAAAATCTATCGATGAGAAAGTTTGGCACTGTGTGATCTATGGGTGGAGTGAACCTATTGTCACCATTGATGGTGTTGATATTCCCAAACCCCTGGATAAATGGGACATATTTGACTATCAAAACTCGAGTTTGAACAGTAAGGCTCTCAATTCCCTTTTTTGCTCTGTCACACCTGAAAAGTTTCGTCGTATTTGCACTTGTGAGGTAGCAAAAGAGGCTTGGGACATTCTTGAAACAATTCACAAGGGTACTACTTCTGTTAAAAGGTCAAAACTTTAACATCTCACCTCAGCCTTTGAAACTCTTTTTACGTGTGATGATGAGACGTTTGATGATTTTTATGCTAAACTTAGTGACATCGTGAATTCTTGTTTCACACTTGGTGAAAAAATCCCTGAAGCTAAGGTTGTTGGAAAAATTTTGAGGTCTTTACCCGAGAGGTTCCAATAAAAAATGACAACTATTGAGGAGGTTCAAAATGTTGATACCCTCAAGCTTGATCAGTTGGTTTGAAACTTGCAAACTTATGAAGCCCACCAGATTTCTAAGAAAAAATAAAAAGATAGTGTGCTTTCACTAGTGCTCATGAGATTGCAAAAACTCCTGAGACTGAGTTTGATCTAAAGTCTGAGATAACGGCTATGTTTACTAAACAGTTCAAAAAAATTTAAAGAAAAAGAAGCCTAATTTCAAGGACCCTATTTCAAAGATAAGAGTAATGAAAAACCCAAAACTTTTCCTCCAAAACTTGCTCCAAAAACTGAAAAGAAGATTGTGAAGGGGCAAGGGGTCAAGTGTTATGAATGTCAAGGGTTTGGACATATTGCTCTTGAATGTCCATCGAAAAAGAATCGGAAGAAAGTCTATACAGTGACGTGGGATAATTAAAGCGGGTCAGAGCAAGAACCTGAAGAAACCGAATCCGGTGAAGACGAAGATAGTGCTTTCATGGCATTCTGGTCCACTTTCACTCAACCTCCTCCAAAGCCAGTGGAATTTGCTCGTGGTCATAATTTGCACAGTGCTCCTACCTTTGGTAGGAGTAATTACTTGTACTGGAAAATCAAAATGAGGGCGTTTCTGAGAGCTTACGACCCTGAGGGCTGGCAAGTCATTGAAGAAGATGTTGAAAGCACTGACAATCCGAGCAATTAGAGAGTTTTGACTACCATTCGTGGAGTAATTTCTGATGAAGAACAACAATGGGTTGCTCATTGCACAAAGGTCAAAGATGCATGGGACATTCTGAGTCAATTTCATGAAGGGGAGAGTCATCTTCATCACCATCTATCACATTTCCTGCCTTAGTTGCTGGACTGGATGAGGTCCAGGAGAAAGAGGAGCAAAAAGAAGATGATGAAACATCAGAAGACAATGATGAGATTGATGGTGATGACCTACAACAAGCTTACAAAAAGCTTTACGATGAATCTCTGAATTTGTCCAAGATCAATAACAAACTCACTCTCAAGCTCAAAGCATGTAAAAGCGAGAATGTCAAGCTAAAAGGAGAAATTGCAACAACAAAGCAAAATGTCATCAAGATCTCTAATGACAGGCAAGACCTATGTGAGAAACATCTATCTTGTGAGACCGAAAGGAATGAACTTCTGAAAATATATGCCACATATGAAGAGAAGATTGAAAGCCTTGAGATGTCACAAGCAACATTGGAAGAGATGGTTGGTCAAAAAGATGAAGAACTCAGAGATGCTAGAGCCACAATTTCCATGTGGAACAAAGGTTCCAAGTTATTAGAAGACATCCTTGGGTCTCAACAAATGGGTTGTGACGAAAGTGGGCTAGGCTGTGGTAATGTGATATCTCACAAGGGACATGCCTCTACATCACATGACCTGAAGACTCAAGCAAAAGGAAAGCTGATGTTGCACCAGTGTGATCCCTCTCTTCATCTACCTAACGAGGGTAAGATCAACAAAAGGGAGGTAAAACCTATTTTTGTTTGTCATCATTGTGGTAGGTATGGCCACATTCGTCCTTATTGCTTTGAGTTGTTTGGTAAGGTGTCTCAAAAGGGTAGAAATTCTAATACATTTTGGGTTAGGAGACAACCTTACATGTCTAGGCAGAACACCAAGATTCATGAGGGTGTTCACAACGCTAAGACATTTACCAAGATCACCAGTCCTGATTTTGTTAAGGCCAAAAAGATATGGGTGAGAAAGGATGACTTGACTTGTTTTGTTGTTCACACTGCCCTAAAAGCACGTGACTCGCACATGTGGTACCTTGACAGTGGGTGCTCTCGTCACATGTCTGGTGACAAATCCTACTTCACCTCCCTTGAAAAATATGACGGAGGAATTGTTATCTTTGGAGATGGTGGCACTTCTAGAGTCATTGGTAAGGGCTCTATAAGTGTGGCTGGTCTTCCCAAGCTCGAAAATGCATTACTTGTTGATGGCCTTAAAGAAAATCTTTTGTGTATTAGTCAAATGTGTGATTCCCACCATGAAGTATTATTTTCAAAAAAATAAATGTGAAATTTTAGATAAAAAAGGAAATACTGTCATGCATGGGGTTCGCACATCTGATAACTGTTATGGGATTGTTACCACTAATGATCTCATTTGCCACTCATCCATCATAAGTAATATTGATATATGGCATAAAAGATTAGGTCACATGAATTTCAAAGACCTAACTAAGATAGCCAACAAAGAGCTTGTGAGAGGAGTACCTAAATTGGGTAAGAATCTAAACCATGTGTGTGGACCATGTCAACTTGGGAAGCAAACCCGTGCCCCTCATAAAATGGTGAATATCTTCACAACCAAACGTCCTCTTGAATTGGTCCATGTGGATCTTATGGGACCCACTCGCACTGAAAGTATTGAAGGTAAAAAATATATTTTTTTAACCGTTGATGATTTTACTCGTTTTTCATGGGTAAATTTGTTAAGAGAAAAATCTGATACGTTTGATGCTTTCCAGGCCTTAATCCTTAAAATCTAAAATGAACAGGGTGTTTTTATTAGGCATATCATAAGAATCCGAATTGATCATGGTCGTGAGTTTGAAAATAGTTCGTTCTCGGATTTTTGTGATATGCATGGAATTAAGTATGAATTTTCTACACTGATTACTCCACAACAAAATGGAGTTGTTGAGAGGAAGAACAGAGTTGTTCAAGAGATGGCTAGGGTCATGCTCCTTAGTAAAAAAGTTCCTCCAAAGTTTTTGGCTGAAGCCTTAAATACTGTTGTTTATGTCACAAATCGTGTGTATTTAAGGCCTGGCACTTTACAAACTCCATATGAATTGTGGAAGAGATTGAAACCTAATATAAAATACTTCAAAACGTTTGGAAGTAAATGTTACATTTTCAAAGATAGAGAGCCTCTGGGCAAATTTGACTCCCAAAGTGATGAAGGTATTTTTCTAGGGTATTCAACCACTAGTAGAGCTTTTCGTCTTTATAACCTATGAACTTTATCTTTAATGGAATCAATAATGTGGTTATAGATGACATAGATTCTCCTACTTCAGCGATAAATGAGGAAGAAAATGGTGAGTCTCCAATCCTGGATACTGAACCACAAAGTCAAAGAGAAGCTGAGGTCCAAGCACAAGAAGTTGAGACAGCACCAACTTCTCAGGTAAGTCAAAGTCCAAAAAGTGCACAAAGAGACACCACTTCTGATGCTTCTGTCACCACAAGTCCAGAGTTCAAACCATCAGCAAGGGTGAAACTGAATCATCCAACTCAACATGTGATTGGAAGTGTCTCGGATCGAATGAAAACCCCGAAGACAAATTCGGGATGAGGTATCTCATATATGTTATGTTTCATTAATTGAACCTAAGAATATAAAAGAGGCCTTACTAGATGATAGTTGGGTAAATGCTATGTATGAAGAATTAGGTCAATTTGAACGTAACAATGTTTGGACTCTTGTTCCTAGACCTAGAGACATGAATGTGATAGGTACCAAGTGGATCTTTAAGAATAAATCTGATGAGAATGGTACCGTGGTTAGAAATAAAGCTATGTTGGTTGCTCAAGGCTATACACAAGTAGAGGGTGTTGACTATGATGAAACGTTTGCCCCAGTTGCATGCCTCGAATCAATTCGTATTTTACTTGGTGTTGCATGCTTTCTTGGTTTCAAACTGTTTCAAATGGATGTGAAAAGTGATTTTCTGAATGGGTACTTAAAAAAAGAGGCTTATGTTGAGCAACCAAAAAGGTTCGAGGGCCCTAAATGTCCAAACCATGTCTACAAGTTAAACAAGGCTTTGTATGGGTTGAAACAAGCCCCTCGGGCTTGGTATGATAGACTTACTACCTTTCTTCTTGATAATGATTTTTACAGGGGTAGTGTGGACAAGACTTTATTTGTGAAACATACTAAGTCTCATATACTTGTTGCACAGATTTATACTAATGATAATGTGTTTGGATCCACTGCTGATCATCTTGTTAATACTTTTCGGATTGCATGAGTTTAAGATGAGCATGATGGGAGAGTTGTCTTATTTCTTAGGTCTTCAAATTAAACAGTCTCCTTCGGGTATGTTTGTTTCTCAGACTAAGTATGTCAAAAATCTTGTGTCAAAGTTCGGTCCTGAGTCGGCCAAACATGCACGCACTCCCATGAGCACCAGTCTTCACCTTTCCAAAGATTTCTCTGGTACTGATGTTGATTCTACCCTTTATAGGAGTATTATAGGAAGTCTCTTGTACCTCACAGCTAGTTGTCCTGACATTGCATTTAGTGTAGGTGTTTGTGCCCGTTACCAAGCTTGTCCTAAATAGTCCCATCTGATTGCTATCAAATGCATCATTAAGTATGTGAATGGAACATTGGGTTATGGGATTTGGTTCTCGACCGACACTATAGCTGAAATCACTGGTTTTTTTTATGCCGACTGGGCAAGGTGAGCTGATGATTGTAAGAGCATATCTGGGGGGTGTTTTTACCTTGGGAATAATTTGGTTGCCTAGCATAGCAAAAAGCAAAATGCCATATCTCTTTCGACCGCAGAGGCTGAGTATATTGCTGCAGGGAGTTGTTGTGCGCAAATGCTATGGATGAAGCAAATGGTTCATGATTATGGAATTGACCAGAACACTCTCACTCTTTTCTGTGATAACACAAGTGCCATTAACATTTCTAAAAATCATGTCCAACACTCTCACACCAAACATATTGACATTCGTCATCATTTTCTTTCGAGTGTGAATAGAAGAAGGCCTTGTTGTTCTTAAACATATACCCATTAAGCGTCAAAAAGATGATATTTTTACAAAACCCCTTGATCTTCTTAGGTTTGAGTTCCTTAGAAAGACCTTGGGTGTAGTGCTTAGTTACTAGAGTGTTACCTGTTACTTGAGTGGGTGTGAGTGATTGCTTTTATGTGTACTTGGATGCTATAATCTCATTTTCATTAATTCCTGTCATCCCTACATTTAGACTTATATGAACACCTCTCATGTTGCGTGCAAGATTTTATTCTTCTTTGCATAGCTCATTCTGAATGCCCATGCTCATTGACTTCATGATCTCATTATGTACACATTCTTGAGATAAATTGTTATAGGGGTTTCCACACAAGTGATCAAAGTTCTCTATGGACCACTAACAGTGTATCTTTTACATTATTGGAGGAATTGACCTATACAGGCATATCATGGGTGATGTTGAGTCTCTTAACCATCTACCATCGTTTTTCACTCTTATGGTTCCTTCCTTATTTCATTGAAGTCCAGGCATTAGGAAAAGGCCACCTCAGAGGCACCAACCAGGCCATCCTTTCTGATTTCATGCTTCTCTGGTTTGGTCTCCATACTCTTGAGCGTGCAAGCCACCAGTGAGTGCCCACAAAAAAGAAAAGTCACAAAAGAAAAAATATAACAAAAATAATAATAAAATATAAAAGGACTCATTGATTGAGGGGGAGCCTTTATGTTTACTCAACAAATACCCCTTGATTCCTAGTGGTTTGACTTTTCTCTATGATGTTTCGTTACTCTTGCCGGAGGTCCAGCCATCCGATCACTACGAAGATTAACTCTAGTTTTGTGGCCTCTCAAGAATTGCATACACACACATTCATTATGTGAGCTCTCATGTTTGCTTTTGGGTTGTGCATTCCCATGTAGCTTATGGTCATTGATGAATTTTTTTTTATTTGCTCATGATTTTGCGTTTCATAATGTCAGCTTTGCAAGTTTGCAAGTTTCATGGTTGGTGGATCATCTCGTCTTAGTGTCACATTCTTGCTATTATGCTCACCTCTTTTTGTTTTAGGTCACACTTCCCAGTACGAGTTGGTTTTATTTGCTCAGAAAATGTGGTTTTTTGGTCATTGTTATTTTTCTTCCCTGATCGAGCGGAACCTCAAACAAAATGAGCTCCTTCCTCAATTTCGATTACTAAATCTCATTGTTTGTGCCAACATCACTGTGACCACCCACAGCTCTGAGATAAATCAAGAACAAGGTTTTGTCCTTCATTCCACTGCTCACCACTGATCTATCAATCTTGCGACCTTGATCATTCAAAAAATGGTCACTACCTTTGAGCAGAATAACCTTGGTCTTCCTTACTCGCCAAGTTTGAGGTTCCCTCTTTTGATAAGGATGACTTTGCTTTCACTTCTCGCCCATTCACCAAAAAGACTGTTTCTCAGAGTCAGTCTCATGTCAGGGGGGTCCCTTCTGGAGTAAGTAGTTTTGATGCAGGTGCAGGCGATGCTGCTGTGGTGGAGGAGGCCGAGTATGATGATGTTGCTACTGTTGCAGGTGAGCCTGCTAGTGAGAGGGAGCAGTTTCCTCCAGTTCGTACTATCCGAGGCCAGCTGTGTCAGTTCGAGCAGTCCATGGTTTCACATTTTGATTGCCTGGAGGGCCGGATGGATATCTTCGAGACTCGGCTTACTAATCTTGAGACTACTGCCGATGCTTGGCTCACAGCATTGGAGGCCTCATCCAAGTGCATTGAGGAGTCAGTAGCTCAATCCTTCATTCATCTTTCCCAGATCCTGTTCCTCCTTCAGATGCAGCCACCTTCACAGCCACCAGCTCCATGATATCTGTTTTCTTGGCTAGTATACTCTATGCACAATTTTATCTCTTGTTTTTTGTTACTTTTTTACTTATGTTTTTCTCCTGAACAAAAAAGGGGAGTAGATTTGGAGTACATTTTTGGGATTTGGATATTAGGATACTTTTGCCATTCGTTTAGATATATATTTGAATTTTGTTTAGATTTATATTTGGTTATTTATCCGGTTTCACTGTTTTGGTTTGTATGGTTGTTTCCACATGTGGATTGTTCAAGGATTAAGTGTTTCATATTCACATTCATCTCTTGTGGTTTTGTAGTGGTTTTGTTTTTGTTTTTGTTTTTTTTTTTTTAAGTTGGTTTGTTTGCTAGGAAAATTGTTAGAAAAAGTTTTTTCTGGGAATTAACAAAGGGGGAGATTGTTAGGACCCTACTTGTTGTCAAATTCCGTGGACAAACTTGGGATTTGTTGGGTTGTAATTTTCCTTTGGTTTTTGTCTTCCTGCTCGAGCGAGGAACGTGGCGCTCGAGCGGAGATTCAACCATCATAGTATTTTGGCTTTCTACAAAATATACTGAGTGGTGTGTTTTTACTCTCAAGCAGGAGTTCTTAAGCTCAAGCATGAACCCTGGTTTGGAACACGCAATATAGAGTCCCCGCTCGAGCGGACCTGATGATCTCAACTTTCATAAAACCTCAAGTTGCTCCAAATCTAGGGTTACGTTTTCTAGATCTTCTTTAAGGGTTTTAGGATTTTCTTTTGGGGATATTTTTCTGGTTTTCCTTGATGTTTGATTGAGTATTGAACTCATGTTCTGATAAGCACACATCAAGGAGTTTGTTTGATCTTCTTTTAGAGTATTCTTCTTCGGTGGAATCCGAAGATTCAAGCACAAAGTAATCGAAGGAGTTTGATGCTGTGTGCAGTCGTTGATTCGACAATGGATGTTGTTGATTCAACATCAATCTAATCAATTCCGAGATGAAGGTTGCGGTGAAAGATATACAGAAGATTTGAAGACAAATTCGAAGCGCTTAGGTAATTTGTTTGGTATCTTTGTAATATTTCTTTCTTCAGTAGTGGATTGATTTGTGGCGTTTCACGCGTGGTTTTTTTTTATCACAATTGGGGTGCTTCAATTGTGGTTTTTTCACATAAAAATCGTTTGTGTCGGTTTGTTATTTTCTAAAACAACAATCTAAATCACGTTCGTACGTGCTTGATGATTTAGATTGTGAGTTTTAATTGGTTAGGAATTGGAACAATTAAAATCTTGATCTAATCACGAATCACTTAGGTTTTTCACGCTTGATTGCCTAGCCTGTCCTATCCCATAAAAGATGATTTAGGGTTTTGAACAAAGGTTGGAAACCCAAGCCCGCCTATGAACCTAGCCTGTACAAGCCCACATGGATAAATCTAGAAAAATAAATCTGTTAAATTCAATTTTAATTCATTAAAGTCAATACTGTTCCATTTAAAAATTAAAAAAAAAATAAAAAAAGTCACTGTCTATATTATGCTTGTAAATTATATTTTAAAAAATACACAAAACAATTTGTTAAAATTGAATTTGATAGTGACTAATGATATCTAGCGGTGATAAACGAGCCAAACAAGCCGAACAATTAATTGTTCAAACAAGGTTTGATAAGTTTAACGAGTGTCAAAATTTGTTCAAACTTAATTCATTATACATTCAAGCCGATCTCACACAAGCTTTTGCCGAGCCGAACTCGAGTAGCTTGAAATTTTTATATAGTTTTAGGTTTATCAAACTGAGCTAAACGAATAAGCAATTGACAGATCAACCTTGGTTTGAAAACATTAAAAAGCTCCAAAATGTGTTCAAGTTTGGTTCGTTTATCACCCCTAGTGATATCTTTCTGTACTCTAAATTTTTTACACATAGCATTATCATTGTCATAATTTGTTAGCTAGTAGTTGACTCGTGCAATGCACGGGTTATTTTAATATATATATATATATATATATATTTGATGGTACAATGTGTGTTATACAAAAATAATTTTAATTTTAATTTAAAATTAAAATTAAAGTATGATTTTAATTATTTATTTTGATAATATTGGCGCTATCGTTTTATAAAATTGTTACTTAAATACTTATATATATTATTTTTAGTTAAATTATTTGTATATTTTGATAATTTTAGTTCTATCGTATTATAAAAGTGTAATTATCATATAATAATTTTGTATGATATATATTAAATAATAAAATAATAAAATAAATACTCATCTTGATATGAAAAGTTTACCTATAAATCCTATCTTGAGAAATGGTAATCCATTTAGTCCTAAGAATTTTCTTATAGACCAATTAGTCCCATTGATTTTGGAAAGGTATATTTAATATATTATTTAAAAATTGGATTTACGATTATACCCTTATTTCTATTATGTTTCTTTCTTCTTCTTCTGCTTCTTCTTTTTTTTTTTTTTTTTTTTTTGCTAGAAAGGTAAGATACACAATCTATGGGAATCAAATTTGGGATGATAGTGTACTAATCCCAAACATAACACTCCAATGTAATACTCCAAAAAAAGAATGTGGGATTCTTTAAACTATAACAAAAGATGTGGGATTTTTTAAACCATTCCAAAAAGAGTACAAAAATTCCTTAGTAAGCTTTTGGTAAATGTATAATTTCAAATTGTAAGTATTACGTCTGAGAAAAGTACACTAAGGAGTTTTTTGATGTTTTTTTGTGTTATATTGGAGTGTGTTATATTGGAGTGTTACGTTTAGAATTACATTGATTGGAGTGTTACATTTAGAAAAATTACATTAAGGTGTTTTTTTTTTTTTGGAGTGTTACGTTATTACATTTAAGAAAAGTATACTAATGAACTTTTTAGTTTTTTTGTATGTTATATTGGAGTGTTACGTTTTGAATTACATTGATTGGAGTGTTACATGTGGGAAAAATACACTAAGAATTTTTTTGTGTGTGGTACATTGGAGTGTTACATTGTTACGTTTGGAAAAAATACACTAAAAGTTTTTTTTAGTGTTTTTGTATGTGTGTTACATTTGAGTGTTATGTTTGAAATTAGATTGATTGGAGTGTTACATTTGGAAAAAATACACTAAGAAGTTTTTTTATATGTTATATTGGAGTATTACATTTGAAAAAAGTACAATAAGGACTTTTTTAGAGTATTACGTTGTTACATTTGGGAAAAGTACATTAGGAAATTTTTTAGTGTGTTACATTGGAGTGTTATATTATTGGAGTGTTACGTTTTTATTCATAATATGAGATTTGTTTCCATATGAGGGAAAATCCAAAACCTCTACAGGGCGGATTACCCAAATGTATAATTTCACATTTGGAGAAACTCACTTTTATCCCTAAAAAATTAAACCAAAATATGTAAGTGAGTACCCTTTTGTATAATTTTCACTTTAATGGGACCTTTGAGTTCATAAGAAAAAAACGGGAGGACTCAACCGTTTACATGATCACATTTTGAGATTTATTGGTACTTTACCCTTTTGATATTAAAAATAATAGTTAAATTAGAAGAAGAATTAGTAACATAAAATTAAAAGTAATTCTAACTATTTAATTTTCTTTTATATTCATTTAGAAAATAAAAATATTTAAAATAGAAATTCTATAAAATTTATTTAAAAAAATAAATATAAATATGTTATAGTTGGATTATCATATAATGATTTTATATGATATATATATATATATATATATTAAATTATAAGATTGTAAAATAAATACTCTTAATTATATTAAAATATCAACTATATGAAAGAAATTCAATGACGACTAACCAATGGAGAATTACATAACAACATCTAAATTCAAAAAGAAAAAATAATAGGAGGAGCACCATCGTAAGGAATGTCATTCGCCATCTGGAAAGTGGGTGAAAACTGGGAAAAAATGAGAAAATGAGGAAAATGAGGGAAAATTTGGAAAAAGTCAACCCTAGGAGAGAGAAAATGGGAGAAAAAGTCAAAACCCGAAAAAAGTTCACAAAACCCAAGAAAAACTCAAAAGTGTTGAAAACCCTGAAAAATCAACGAAAACAAAATCTGATCAGTTCAAAGTGTAGAGGGCCAAAGAGGTTTCACCAATAAAGTTTGCATAGGGCATTGGAAAACGTGTACAAAGCACAAATCTAATGAGAGAAAGCACCTAGAGAGAGAGAGAGAGAGAGAGAGAGAGAGAGAGAGGGTGATTTCGAACTTGGGTGTGTGAAGAAATGAAGCTTGGGTGTGTATTTAATGAAGACCTGAGGAAAAAGGATAAAACTGCCCCAAATTTGCCATTAGTGGCCGGCCGTACACATTTGTGGTTGGCTATACACTATTAGTGGCCATCCTGTCCAAACGATAAATACATATCAATATGTGAAGTGATTAATCATTTGTAATATTATATCAAAGTATAAAAGAATTTACTATTTAACAATTGAAAAAGTAACTCAAGTAGTAAATCCAAACTTTAAAGGTTTTTCGAGAGCATCATGGTTGTGCAGGTTTTTCCTCCTGTGAGTTGTGATTATATAAAATAATGTAGGAAATAAAGTATAATTTCATATATGGAATTACTATAAAATTTAAAAGACAAATCTATAATATAGAATAACATAGATTT
The DNA here is from genome assembly GCF_055761805.1 of Camellia sinensis. Lineage (NCBI taxonomy): Eukaryota > Viridiplantae > Streptophyta > Magnoliopsida > Ericales > Theaceae > Camellia > Camellia sinensis. Next base: position 41,895,712 of record NC_138961.1, read on the forward strand.
GGTATTGAGTATCGAACAATGCAAGGGAAAATAAGAAGAAAAAATAAAAAGGCAATTTAACATTAAAAAAAATCATAATACCTTTGAAAACAATTAAGAAGAAAAACGTGAAACGCAAAATTAGTATTGGATTTGTAGATTATCTCAATTTACCACAAAAAATATATGAAAAATATTTGTCAAATAAAGTCCATATAAAATAGGTAAAGTTAGTATAATTTAAATATAAAGGGAAACTAACAATAGTTCATAATAGTTGGACTTAATTCACATCAAGTCCTATTAAAAATAAGTCCTAGTAAAATCATCGCTAAAAATAATTTTTTGATGACGATTTTTTACATATGTCGTTAAGAATTAACAATTAATGACTTTTTTTTCACGATTTTTATAAATTGTCGCTAAAACTTACAATTAGTGTTGTTTTTCTGTGACGAATTTTTCAAGCATATCACTAAAAGTTGTAAATTAGTGACTTTTTTATGATGATTTTTTTTTTAAATTGTCACTAAAACTTATAATTAGTAACAATTTTTGTGACAAAATTTTCAAACTGTTGCTGAAAATTAACAATTAGTGATGTTTTTTAATAGCGTTTAATGAAAAATGACATTAATTATCAAATGACGTATTGGATAATAAGGTCACTTATTAGGACCTACACGTAAATCCCCCTAATTTAAATTAGGTTTGGTTTGTGTAGAATTCTATATGTAATTAAGAAAATATATGTTGACACAACTCTCTTAAAAAAAGTAAGTCCTTATAATGTGCTACCTAAGCATATGAAAAACACTACTTTTAATAATATATATATATATATATATATATATATATGATTTGGTAAATTTATACTTTAATTTGATTGTTTTAATAGTATTAATTAATTTGATCACATGAATTATTAAAAAAGAAAAAATAAATGTGGGGTGGGACATGATTTTAATTTTTTTTAAATAAGTCCGGCCCATACCGGCCCATTAACTGGTCAAAACCTAAACAATCTATTAATATATATGGGATGTGGATACAATAGTTATGGGGTGGGACATGATTTTAATTTTTTTAAATAAGTCCGATGTGGATACAATAGTTATGGGGTGGGACATGATTTTAATTTTTTTAAATAAGTCCGGCCCGTACCAGCCCATTAACTGGTCAAAGCCTAAACAATCTATTAATATATATGGGATGTGGATACAATTGTTATGGGTCGAGTAAGCTTGGTCGTCCCATTGATGACCCCTAACACCAATAGGTCCTACAAGTTCTTTCTGTCACACCACAAGTCCCATGGCAATGTCGCACACCCATCTAACCGAGCATGCAAGGCTAAGAGTGCAATCAAATAAACCACCAAAATAAAATACTCAAAATAAATCTTTAATTATCATAATGTCAAAATCTATAAATAATAAACAATCCTTATCATATAAAATTGTTCACCAAGTCCACTAATATAATCCACTAACAAAATAGTAATCCAAAGTAATTTAAAATCATATTCCTACTCTTGGCATTCCTACAAGTAAAAACCCATGCAGCACTACTCAGTGGCGGAGCTAGGAATTTAATATTAGGGGGGGGGGGGCATCTATTAACTATAATCTCAAAATTTTTCTTCCCTCATCAATAACAATAACATAATAATATTTCTTTGAGCTAATATTAAACATTAAACATTAATATTCATTAAAAAATCTCTCTCAGTGTAGTATCATAATAACAATAACATAATAATAATTTAAACTTTTACAATTGACCCTGACGAGTGTTCATCTTTTGAAATCTTTCCATGACAGTATCATTGTCAATGCCATCAAAAAATCTCTCTCTTAATGTAGACAACCAAGCTATCATTTATCCATTCATCACCCATTCGGTTCTGTAACCAATTCTTCACAATATTCATAGCTGAAAATATCCTCTCAACAGTAAAAGTTGCAACAGGCAAGATTAATGGTAAAGTCAAGAGCAAATACACCAATGGATATATTTTGTCTCTTCCAGTCTCCACCATTTTCTTAGCAAGATTGGCAATTCCATTCAACCTTGATAACTCACTGCTGGATAGCATGTCGATAATATATGTATCACGTTGATCACTAAGTACTATGAGTTCCATTAAAGAAAATTCTTTGGGATAAAATTCGGCAAGATGAATTAACTTTTTCTTGTCAAAACTAGAGAAAGAGTTAGATGGATTCAAACATGCCACACAAAGTAAGAACTCAGTGTTCGACTCAGTGAAACGAGCATTTAGTTCTTGAATTTGCATATCCAAAACAGTGCAGAATAACTCAGCATGATAGTGATGTAAGTTTATAATTTCTTGAGCATTGCGCCTTTTTCTCCCTCGAGCTACAAACACATCATCCATTTGGGGAACATCAATTTCATGCTTTTCATAAAAAGACAAAATATCATCAAGTAAAGATGTCCACCAACTCTCCCTTGTCTTTTGGAGCCGTACTGTAGAAATTTGAACTAAATTCATGTCATTAACAATATCTTAATCTTTTTTTTTTTGTAGTGCTTGCGATAACTTACATATAATAGCCAATATTGTTTTCATCAAATGAAGGTTGAATTCAATCTCAAATGATTGAATTGAGTCCAACAATACATTTGCTTCTGCTCATTGTTCTGAATTTGAACCATTCTTCAAAATTATTTCAAGCACGTCAATCACTGTTGAAAACATACCAGCCAAGCTGACTAAAGTACCATAGTGTGAACACAAGGTGTATCACCAGCACGTTTAAGATTAATTTCTTAATTTATGCCTTGCCCACTAGATAGCTCTCCAGTATTAAGTGCCTCAGTAACTTTTGCAGCTTGCTTCTCCCTAACAATATCTCGGCGTTTACATGATGCTCCAACAACATTCACCACATTAGAAACCAAAGTGAAAACTAAAGCAATTTGATCATGATTCTTTGCCACGGCTACAAGTGCCAATTGCAATTGATGAGAAAAACAATGAACATAATATGCACAAGGATTCTCTTTCAGTATAAGTGTTTTAAGACCATTGAACTCACCTTGCATATTACTAGCCCCATCATATCCTTGACCCCACAATCTAGAAATACTTAAACCATGTTTGGAGAATAAATTTGCCACAGCTTGTTTGAGTGAGAGAGCATTCGTATTAGCAACATGCTCAATACCCAAAAATCGCTCAATCACTTGGCCTTTTTTGTCAACATATCGTATTACAACTACCATTTGTTCCTTGATTGATATGTCACGGGTTTCATCAATCAAAGTAGAAAAAAGTGCATCACCAAGATCTCTATAGCGGTCCCGGTTTTCCTTTCCTTTCATTATTGCATTCCGGACTTGGTTCCGTGGTTATGTTGCTGTCTTATTCTCATTTACATCCTTTACTCTTTGTATTTGAGTCTTAGGTTGTGTTGGGTAGGTTTGAAACAGGTTGATTGTGTTTAGAAACCTAGAGTTGATGCCCAGATTTTGGCCTTCATGCTCGAGCGAGGCTTTTGACACGCGAGCGGGCCCTTCATTTTTTCTTCTTCACTCGAGCAGGAGTTTTGACGCTCGAGCATAGTTTTTTATCTCTCAGCATTTTTGCTCTGCAGGTCGTCGTATGCTCGAGCGGGGGTTTTGACGCCGGGCCCTTTGATTTTGTTCCTCCGCTCGAGCAGGGAGTCTGACGCTCGAGCGGGGACCATGGTTTACAAAACTTCTGGAAGTGTGCATCCGGCACTCGAGCGGCGCTTTTGACTCTAGAGCGTGAGTCTGTGTCTAATGCTCGAGCGGGGAGTTCCACGCTCGAGCGGGACGACTTGTATATCAGTCCGAAGTTTGACTTTTTGGATCACTTTTTTAACTCCTTTTCTCTCTCTGACTTTTCAAAACCTCCATTGGAGAGCCTCTCTCTCTAAAACACAACTTCTCACTAGGGTTTGATCTAGTTTGAGTGATCTCCTACCTTGGTGTCTTTGTAAAAAGTGTAGAGCTTAGTTTGGGCTACATTTCTATCCGAAAATCTTGGGATTTGGAGCACTTTTAGTTTTCATCATCTTCTCCGTTGAGCTCCGAAATTTGAGGTAGGGATAACTACTCATTTTTATGGTCTTTGTCATAAACGATTGGTCATTTTGATTTAATGTTGATATTGGGTAATTTTGGGTGTTAGGGTTTTCAAAATGAGAAAGAGGGGTTTTGTTATTTTGGCCTACACTTGTGTATTTTGGGTCATAAAATGAGGGTATTGATGTTATTGAAGATATTTTGGGCCTTTGGGTCAATATTGAGAAAGAGGGAGAAAAGCCCTAATTTGATGATATGAATTAATTTATATAATTAATTTGGGAATGTTATGGAAATATGAAATTGAGTTGCGAATAATGAAATTGACTCATTATGTAGTAGAATGGTGGAGTTGGATTTAATAATCACTCACCTTGAGAAATTATTGATAATTATCTGTTGGTGCATTTATTATCTGTTTAGAAATAGCAGCTTTGGGCTATCGGTGGAGGATAGTCTTGATTGTTGTAGACACTGCATGATGATTAGGTGAATTAAAACTAATCAATTTGAGTGTGTCATTGAGTATGATGGTTGGAATAATACAACGAATTTGTGTATTGGTTGTCATTGTATATGATGAGTATTTGAATACATGGGTGCCGAATCCCGCGGATGAAATTTTCGTAAAATGGCAATCCGAAAATATCTGTACATGGGTGCCGAATCCCGCGGATGAAATTTCCATAGAATGGCAGTCCAAAAATATCTATACATGGGTGCCGAATCCCGCAGATGAAATTTCTGTAAAATGGCCATAAGAAAATAATTACACATGGGTGCCGAATCCCGCGGACGCAATTTTCGTAAAATGGCAGTTTGTAGTATTGTTGGCATGAGATGTAGTCTCATTTAAATTGTTTGGCCAGGTTCTGAGCCGTGTTTACAAGATGAGATTTTGTTAAGTAAAGGATTATGGAACTGGATAGTACTGTATGTTGGCTTATTTGAGTTAAACATTTATCAAATGCTAATGTTTTAGTTATTGCCTATATTATGTTTAGCATATCTCTACTGGGCATTAGCTCACCCTATATGGACATCATTTTCAGGTACAGGTGTTATGCCACCTCCAAGGACGTAGCTTGGGAGGCTTGAGGCTGTCAGACTCCTTTTTGTTGTTTTTGTTGTATTATATGTATATCAAGCCAAGGGCTTATTTTGTGTAGAGTTAGTACTCTCCTTTTGTAACCAAGTGTTGACTTAGAAAGTTGTAAGCCTATAGGACATTTACTTTTGTTGTCAACATGTAATACCTTGTGTAAGAATACTCTGATGATTGTAATATGAAGTCTCTTCTATTTATTGTGAATATATGTTATGATGGGTTTATTTTGAGGGCGTTACAACTTGGTATCAGAGTGTATCGGGTTCGAATACTTTGGGTACGTGGGAAGTGATTAATATCACAATGGGTTTGTCTCGCTTGTTAGAGACTTATGTATGACATTATGTGTTTATTTGACAACATGCTTATGTGACTATTTGGGTATGGGATTTAGTTTGTAGGATGTTGATTGGATCCTTGGGTTTCTGTGAGTCTTATTGGAAAAGCACTTGATCAATGTTATTTCTAACAGGGACTCTAGTAACACCTCAGGACTATCATTATCCAAAAATGATAGTAGGCCAACAGGCCACGGGCGCCTTAGCCCGCGAGATAGCAGGAGTTTTGAGGGAATCCATGGGCATTCTCAGAGCTGAGAATCCAGTTCAGGCTTAGGTTGTTGATGCAGGGCCTTCTTTTCTAAAGATGGAGTTCTTCCAATCAAACCCAAATGAGTTTGTCGGTGATCCGAAAGAGCCACTTAAGGCTGATGAGTGGTTGGAACAGATGACTAAGACATTTGAGATGATTGGAATCGAAGACGGGGCATTGAAGGTGACCTTGGCATCTTTCCAGGTTAAAGGAGATGCGGGTCAGTGGTGGAAGTTCATGAGGGGTCGTATTGGTGGCACATGGGAGGCCTTTGTAGATGCTTTCCAGGAGAAGGTCTTAGCCCCAGCTGTTAGGGAGAAGCTGAGGGACCAGTTTTGTTAGCTCAAGCAGCTGAGTTTATCAGTGGCCAAGTTTTAGACAGCATTTACTAGCTTATCTAGGTTCGCACCTGAGCTTGTGGCGTTTGAGGAACGCCGTTGTATCGAGTTCGAGAGGAAGTTGAGGCATGGCCTCAAGATGAGAGTTGGGGGTTCTATGATCCGGGAGTATGGGCGTCTTGTGGATGCCGCGACCCATATGGAGACTATGATGCAGGAGGAGAATGAGAGACAGAGGGGCTCCAAGAGGAATCAAGATGGTCAGGGGGCTGGTAGGAGGCAGAGGGGTTCTAACCCTCAGCAGTCCTAGAGTGCTTTAGCGAGATCTACCTTTCCAGTGCCGAGAGCAAGTGGACGTTGAGCCACTTGAGTCTGATCCCAAGGACTGATTTGGGAGACATTCTAGTTTTATTAGGTATCTTTAATTTTGATGTGCGTTTTTGTTTACTGGATCCTTATTAGTTCAAGGTAATTTTCACGTATAAATTAGTTACTATCTGTGCTCAATTTATTAATAAAAATTTCCTTCCCATTTCACTATTATTTGTACGAAGTTTCTGATATTAATGAAGAGTTTTGCCTTCCACTACTTTGGATAAAATGATTACTGTCTGTTGTGCCTTTTAACCAGCGATTGCAATCAATGTAATCTTGGCAATTATATTAGTTAAACTTTAATTTCTCCGAACAAGTAAACGGATTCTTGGTGCCGAATAGGACTAGTAAATCGATTTGTGAAGCGGCTGCGGCACTCGAGCCGGATGGATTGATGAAGCTACCCTTACCCCAGCTGGTTCGCGAACATTAAACGTCGAATCATATAGTATTGATTAGTCGATTCGTGAAGCGGCTGCGGCACTCAAGCCGGATAGATTGATGAATCCGCCCTTGCCCCAGTTGGTTTGCGAACGTTAAACATCGAATCATACAATATTGATTAGTCGATTCGTGAAGCGGCTGCGACACTCAAGTCGGATAGATTGATGAATCTGCCCTTGCCCCAGCTGGTTCACGAACGTTAAACGCCGAATCATACAATATTGATTAGTCGATTCGTGAAGCGGCTGCGGCACTCAAGCCGAATAGATTGATGAATCTGCCCTTGCCCCAGCTGGTTCACGAACGTTAAATGTCGAATAATACAATATTGATTAGTTGATTCGTGGAGCGGCTGCGGCACTCAAGCCGGATAGATTGATGAATTTGCCCTTGCCCTAGCTGGTTTGCGAACGTTAAATGTCGAATAATACAATATTGATTAGTCAATTCGTGAAGCAGCTACAGCACTCAAGCCGGATAGATTGATGAATCTTTCCTTGCCCCAGCTGGTTCGCGAACATTGAACACCAAATCACAGTGTGTAATGGGGGCACGACTGGGTCGGCGCTGGGCTGTTGAGGTTTCAATATTAATGAGATTGCCTCGATGGCGCTGCCCTCGTAGGGAATAAATGAATAAAGGTCCTATTTATGTGCTCAGTGAACAACTCAGTTCAGGTCTTTGATGAAGAATAAACAAGCGCGAATGTCGAATAGACTCTTTTCTAATTGTAAAGGGGAAGCGAGGACGCTAGCGGAGCTGGGAGGAAACATAAACGAAGTAGCAAACCATCGTGGGTGGGAGGCAGGACTTCGAGGGATCGGGAGAGACGTGGATCTCCTTGTCGTCGAAGTAGGTCGCCTAGGGGGGACAAGGATCCACAGGGAAAATCCCCGCAACCTCGTTCTGGAAGGGAGCCCAGTGCGAACCCATGCCCATTGAGCTTCATAGTCTTTGTAGGGAATAGACCCATGACAGATGTGGACTCGATCGTTCGAGATTCAAGTGTGTCGGTCGAATTTGCTCGACAGATTTTTCCTCCCGAGTTCCAGCAGTCGATGGTAGGTCAGCAGGACTTCGAAGTGTTTCGTGAAGGTATTCATGGTGCGGTGAAGGGGCTCTACACCACCTACGAAATCGGTATGCGTCTCCGTGCTGCCCGCTGAGAAATAGAGAAGAGGGATGAACGCATTAGAAACTTGGAGGCTCCCGCGGAAGAGGCTGAACGTGAGCTAAGGAAGGTCAAGGTCGTTCACGAACAACTCGTCGGACAAGCTAACCCAATCGTGGAAGAAATGGTCACCCAACGGCTTATCAGTACCGCGCTCACCGATCGAGATACAAGGAGCATGTTCACGATGGAATCCGTGAAGAGAAGGGAAGGACCTATGAAAAAGGCTTCCATAATGGCCGAAAAGTCGGGATACAGAAGACCAAGGAAAAACTCACTGAGGAAGTTTGCCGATGCGAAAATCGTGGATTTAAGCACAGTTAGATCAAGGCGCTTCAGGCCAAAGAAGCTCTCCGAGCAATGGGCGTCGACTCAGTATTGCCACTTGACCAACATAACCATATTTCATTTGCCACCTTTGAAGTCGAGCAGAGTGAAGATGAGGGAGACGTTGTGTAAAAACAGTCAATGTAACGTGCGAACGCGGATCACGTTCATAACTATGTAATTATTGCCTAATTGAATAAAATGTCCTATTTTAGAAGTTTCATTGTAATTTTCATTCAGCACACACGTGTTTGCATGTGTTTCATTTATAAACATTGACCGGCCAGAGTCAGCTAGTCATTTTAATTCTGAACAGTTATATGTTGGCTTGTCATGAGCACTCTAAATTAAATATATATTTTGCATGTGTTACGCGCGGTCAATCGCACCGATGAGGCTCCAAATTCAGAGGCTCAACCGGCCCAAAGGCGTCATGCGCCAAGGGCTCCAAATCCGGAGACAGTCAGCGTATGGTGTGGCTGTGGCCAATATCGCTTGGCGTCCGTCTTTTGGAGTTCAATGTTAATGAAATCACCTCGAGGCCACCGCAAGGTTTTTCGAAATAAATCGCCTCAAATTTTTCGCTCTAGAGACTTCACTTACTGTGCATGGAGTCGATTTAAAACGATCTTGTTACATGGGGTTAGATAAGTGTGAATGTCGAATGGAGTTTTTCTTCACGAGCAGAGGAGAAGCTCGGACTCTGGCTGAGCTTGACATTGTAATGAATCGTAGCAGAGAACCCATTCGTGCAGGAGGTAGGGCGTTCAAAAGACGGGAAAAACGTTAGCCTCTAAGTCGTCAAAGTAGATCACCTTGAAGGGACAAACAACAATGGCGAAGATCTCAGCAATCACGATCGAGAAATGAGGCGGATGTAGCGCCACGACCGTTGGTATTATTGTTTTCATGAGGAATTCCTTCCTTGTCTTGGATCTTGGCCTTGACGTTGTCTATGGTGTCAAAGGTCCCAACCTCAAGGGTGATTATCTCGTCGGTGTGAATCGTGGATTCTAGCACGGCCAAATCAAAGCATTTCAAGTTGCGTGTGCTCTCCGATCAGCAGGCGTTCATTCGGCGCTGCCGCTCGTCCCAACGCGATGCCGTATGAGAATAGATATTGTAATGCTTCGAATACGGATTACGTTTTTTGTAATTACTGTTTAATCGAATAAAATGTTTCATTCTAGAAGTTTATCTCATTTTGAATTTTTGTATGCTTAATTAAGCATCTTATTTTGAATGCTGGAACGTTTTGTCTTGTTCACGCGGTTGTAGTGGATCAACCTACATATCCCTGGTCTGATGTGTAAATGTTTTCATTCTGGAGGGCGCTCTGAATTCGAAATATTACTCGGCCCTTGAGCACTGCTCGATGACACTGGTCAATCGAATTTGGAGGCTTTATCGGCCCAAAGACGTCATGTGCCGATGGGGCTCTGAATCCGAAGACTTTAATCGGCCTCGTGATATCAACGAAGGGCGCTCCGAATCTGGAGGCTCTGTCGGCCAATCGTGATATCCACGAAGGGCGCTCCGAATCTGGAGACTTGATTGGGCCAATCGTGACATCCACGAAGGGCGCTCCGAATCCGGAGGCTTTGTCGGCTCAAAAACGCCATGCGCCGATTAGGCTCCAAATCTGGAGACTTTAATCGGCCAATCGTGATATCCACGAAGGGCGCTTTGAATCCGGAGGCTTTGTCGGCCAATCATGATATCCATGAAGGGTGCTCCGAATCCGGAGACTTCATTGGGAAAATCATGACTTCCACAAAGGGCGCTCCGAATCCAGAGGCTTTGTCGGTCCAAAGACGTCATGCGTCGAAGGGACTCCGAATTTGGAAACTTTAGTAGGCCAATCGTGATATCCACGAAGGGCGCTCCGAATCCAGAGAATTTGTTGGCCAATCGTGATATCCACGAAGGGCACTCCGAATCCGGAAACTTTATTGGGCCAATCGTGACATCCATGAAGGGCGGTCTGAATCCGGAGGCTTTGTCCGCCCAAAGATGTCATGCGCTGATGGGGCTCCGAATCTGGAGACTTTAATCGGCCAATTGTGATATCCACGAAGGGAGCTTCGAATCCGGAAGCTTTGTCGGCCAATCGTGATATCCACGAAGGGCGCCCCGAATCCGGAGACTTTATTGGGCCAATCGTGCCATCCACAAAGGGCGCTCTGAATCCGGAGGCTTTGTCGGCCAATCGTGATATCCACGAAGGGCACTACGAATCCAGAGACTTTATTCGGCCAATCGTGACATCTACGAAGGGCGCTCCGAATCCGGAGGCTTTGTTGGCCCAAAGGCGTCATGTGCCGATGGGGCTCCGAATCCGGAGACTTTAATCGGCCAATCAGGATCTCCACAAAGGGCGCTCCGAATCCAGAGGCTTTGTCGGCCAATCGTGACATCCACGAAGGCCGCTCTGAATCCGGAGACTTTATTGGGCCAATCGTGACATCCACAAAGGGCGCTCCGAATCCGGAGGCTTTGTCGGCCAATCGTGATATCCACGAAGGGCGTTCCGAATCTGGAGACACTATTGGGCCAATCGTGACATCCACGAAGGGCGCTGCGTATCCGGAGGCTTTGTCGGCCCAAAGACGTCATACGCTGATGAGGCTCCGAATCTAGAGACTTTAATCGGCCAATCGTGATATCCACGAAGGGCGCTCCGAATCTGGAGACTTTGTCGGCCAATCGTGATATCCACGAAGGGCGCTCCAAATCTAGAGACTTTATTGGGCCAATAGTGACGTCCACGAAGGGCGCTCCGAATCCAGAGGCTTTGTCGGCCCAAAAACATCATGCGCCGATGGGGCTCCGAATCCAGAGAATTTAATCGGACAATCTGATATCCACGAAGGGCGCTCCGAATCCGGAGGCTTTGTCAGCCAATCATGATATCCACGAAGGGCGCTCTGAATCCGGAGGCTTTGTCGGCCAATCATGATATTCACGAAGGGCGCTCCGAATCCAGAGACTTTATTGGGCCAATCGTGACATTCACTAAGGGTGCTCTGAATCCAGAGACTTTGTCGGCCCAAAGACGTCATTCGTTGATTGGGCTCCGATTTCGGAGACTTTAATTGGCCAATCGTGATATCCACGAAGGGCGCTCCAAATTCGAAGGGTTTCTCGGCCAATCGTGATATCCACGAAGGGCGCTCCGAATCTGGAGACTTCATTGGGCAAATCGTGACTTCCACGAAGGGCGCTCTGAATCCAGATGCTTTGTCGGCCTAAAGACGTCATGCGCCGAAGGGGCTCCGAATTCGGAGACTTTAATTGGCCAATCGTCATATCCACGAAGGGCGCTCCGAATCCGGAGACTTTGTTGGCCAATCATGATATCCACGAAGGGCGCTCCGAATTTGGAAACTTTATTGGGCCAAGCGTGACATCCACGAAGGGCGCTCCGAATCAGGAGGCTTTGTCGGCCCAAAGCCATCATGCGCGAATAGGGCTCCGAATCTGGAGACTTTAATCGGCCAATCATGATATCCACAAAGGGCGCTCCAAATCTGGAGGCTTTGTCGGCCAATTATGATATCCACGAAGGGCGCTCCAAATCCGGAGACTTTATTGGGCCAATCGTGACATCCACGAAGGGCGCTCCGAATTTGGTGGCTTTGTCGGCCAATCGTGATATCCACGAAGGGCGCTCCGAATCCGGAGACTTTATTGGGCCAATCGTGACAACCACAAAGGGCACTCTGAATCCGGAGGCTTTGTTGGCCCAAAGACAGCATGCACCGATGGGGCTTCGAATCCGGAGACTTTAATCGGCCAATCGTGATATCCAGGAAGGGCACTCCAAATCTGGAGGCCTTGTCAACCAATCGTGATATCCACGAAGGGAGCTCCGAATCCGGAGACTTTTTTGGGCCAATCGTGACATCCCCGAAGGGCACTCTGTATCCGAAGGCTTTGTCGGCCCAAAGACGTCATGCGCCGATGGGGCTCCGAATCTGGAGACTTTAATCGGTCAATCGTGATATCCATGAAGGGTGCTCTGAATCTGGAGACTTTGTCGGCCAATCGTGATATCCACGAAGGGCACTCTGAATCCGAAGACTTTATTGGGCCAATTGTGACATCCACGACTGGCGCTCCAAATCCAGAGGCTTTGTCAGCCCAAAGACGTCATGCACCATTACGGATCCGAATCCAGAGACTTTAATCGGCCAATCGTGATATCCACCAAGGGAGCTCTGAATTCAGAGGCTTTGTCGGTCAATCGTGATATCCACGAAGGGCGCTCTGAATCCAGAGACTTTATTGGTCCAATCATGACATCCACGAAGGGTGCTCCAAATCCGGAGGCTTTTTCGGCCAATCGTGATATCCACGAAGGGCGCTCCGAATCCGGTGACTTTAATCGGCCAATTGTGATATCCACGAAGGGCGCTTCGAATCTGGAGGCTTTATTTGGAATACTTTTGAGCTGGATTTCACGGTGAGTAAACAGGAATCTTTGCATTACTTACAAAAGTGGAAAGTGTACATGGTGAGCCATTCAGAACCAATATCATTCCCCACAAGTCGGGTTTAATGATAGAATTTGCGCAAATGCGTTAGGAGCAAGGCCGCGGGCCTAACTTTTCATCAACTGGCCCCCTATCATCTAGAAATACCTTCAGGAGCAACCTTTCCGGCGTGTAGCAGCGCAGCTAGACGCGAGCATACATCTTGGGAAGCTGTTGCTGGTATCGCCTAGAGCTTCTGTGGCTTGTCGTCAAGGAGCCGTCCGACATCAACGAGACTATCTCGATTCGACACTTCAGTGGAGTTGAGCTGCATCTCCGTTAGTGTCTTTCCAGAAAGGAGATAGCATGCTTGTGCGGATTGCCGGGAACCACGGATTTGCTCAACACCATGTTCGGTCGGGAAGCGTAGCAGCTGACGATAGGTGCTTGGTGCGGCCCGAATAGTATGCAGCCAAGTTCGCCCCATGATGAGGTTATACGGCGAAGGGAGCTTGCCGACCATGAATTCCACATCCACCGTTTGGGAGCCCGCCCGAACGGGTAACGTGATTTTTCCTAACGGGTACTCTGGATTTGCGTTGAAGCCGAATAATGGATGAGGAGCCAGAGACAGGTCTGATTCATTGAAGCTGAGTATGAGGAAGGTCTCGTAGTACATGACCTCCGAAGTGCTTCCCTGGTCTATGAGGACATATTCGATGGTAAATTGATTCACGGATAGTTCAATGACCAATGGATCGATATGGGGGAGCATTATGTCGATAAGATCAGAATCGTTGAAGATGATACTCGGAGCTTCGTGGGGCTGTTTCGCTTGTGTGCATTGCTTCTGGGGGGCTGAATGAATTGAGTGTATGGTACATGGCATTGGAAGGCTGTATATCATATGTATAACGCCGAGGGGAGGTGACTCCTGCCGAAGGGCAACAGTTTTGATTGTGCTCTTCCGGGCGTGTTGCTAGAGCCGACCATCTTGCATCAATTCCTCGAGGTGGTCTTTCAAGGCATAGCAATTGTCTGTATCATGACGATGATCTTTGTGATATTCACAACGCCTGTCCCACCTTCTCGTGTCAGGAGGTCCCACCATCTTGGACAGCCATTTGAAAAACGGAAGATGTTGGATTTTGGTCATAATCGAGCTGATTGGCTCTAACAACTCCATATATTTCTTGTCGGCGTGCTTTGTGCGCCTGCTATTGACCTGCAGTTGCTCATTTGCCTAGTGCGAGCATTGATCGTTGGATCAGCGAGATTCCCATCTCCTATCTCGTTTAGCCCGCTGTTGTGGTTCAGGGCTTTGAGGTGGTGCGGAACTTATTGGCTGAGCAATTTCGGGAGGGGCCATTTTGTTGGCCACGTGTCTAGCTTTAACCCACAAGGCGTCATCTTCCACTTTGCAGTATTCCTTTACTTTCTTCATCAACCCCCTGACTGTTTTGGGGGGTCTTCTAGTCAAGGAACTGCGGAGGGCACTATCTGGGTGTAATCCCATTTTGAAGGCGGTGATGGCCATGGAGTCGTTACAAGCATCGTCAGCAAGATTAAAGCATTCCCAATATCGCGCCGAATATGCTCTTAGTGTTTCTCCTGGCAGGATTTGCATTGCCCAGAGAGAGTCAGCTTGCTTCGGCTGGACTTCATTGGTGATAAATCTGGCCCTGAAGGATTTTTGTAGTTGGTGGAAGGTTTTGATCGAAGCCGGCTCCAGTTTATAATACCACCTAACCGCCAATGGTCCCAAACTGCTGGGAAATATTCGGCACATGAGGGCCTCGTCGTCTGCATGTAATGTCATGGCCTGCCTGTAGTGGCGGATGTGGTCGGTGCGGTCTGATTTGCCACCGTACAAGGTGAACGACGGTGCTTTGAATTTCTTGGGTAGCGCAGCCTTTGCAATCTGTTGTACGAACGGATCGTGTTGGTCTTCGTCCGAACTGTTCCTTCTTCACTTGTGCATTGCACGGGGACTTTCTTCGGAAGAACTGGTGGTTTCGTGTCGTCCCTTCTTCCTAGGCTTTGGGGATAATGAGTCGGAGTTGCTATCAGTGTCTTGTCGTGCTCGAGGTTGTCGACCACCTGCCTTCAAAGGTCGTTCTGGATTTGGGCGTGCAGCTTGCTTGGACTTCGCCATTTCCGAGGCCAAATCTTCACGAAGACGTTCGTTCTCAGCGATCATGTTTTCTAACCTCTGTTCATTTTGCTTTTCTTATTCCATGATCGCCTGCATTGTCTCGTGCTCCGAAGTTAAGGGTGAGGCAAA
This sequence comes from Camellia sinensis, assembly GCF_055761805.1. Taxonomy (NCBI): domain Eukaryota; kingdom Viridiplantae; phylum Streptophyta; class Magnoliopsida; order Ericales; family Theaceae; genus Camellia; species Camellia sinensis. The sequence continues at coordinate 41,910,881 of NC_138961.1, forward strand.
ATTCAAGGCACGACTTGCGGCAATAGTCTCTGTTCCAAGCAAGTTTGTTGGAGTGGTTTTCTCTTGCGGTATAGGGTCGACAGTGACTGTCGGAGGATCTTCCGTCACGCTCGCCATGGATGTGCTTGAGTATTCCCACAAACGGCGCCAATTGTAGAGAAGTGTTTTGGAAATACTCTTCTAATCCTGGGGAACGCTCGTGATCCCCTTTCGGTCACCTGAAAAGGAATATACACTCCGGTGGGGGTGCCGGAATTAGCACTCCGACGGACAAGTTAGTAACCACACTCAGGAATACTTATATTCTAAGTTATGCACTACAATTCTAACATACCTTTCTTAGTCTGTTGTTCCTTTATTTATTCTTGTTTCCTGGGCCTCATGGCCAGGCCCACTTATTGTTCTTCATCCTCTTATTTACTCGGCTCCATGGTTTAGTATCTATTCGGCCCATCTATTATACTCAGCATCCTTATCGTGCAGAGTAGAGCCGTGTAATATATGTCTTCTAGAGTATGCTTCTGGTTATTCCAATTATTCGGCTCCCACATATATATACACGTCTATATATGTATCTATTTATGCTCATAGATTTGATCAAACCCTTGTTGAATATTAATATTTCTTAGAAAGGTTGTCAAAACAAGATGAAGTTAGTAGCGCTACAATTGGGTCTTGAGTCTCTCTCTAGAATTGTTCTTGGCAAGATACTAAAAATAAAAAAAAATAAAAAAAATGCTACCAACCAAGAAGCTGAGTGGCTCATTTACTGCTTCACTACTTCAGACCACCACCGGAATTATAAGATGCCAAATGTACTCCAAACCCAAATTTGTATCACATTCCATCCTTGAAATCAAGTTCTGTGAACATAATATTATCCATATGGGCCGAACTCACCAAACGGAATTGTGAAACAATCACGGCAAAGAATGAGGCTTGTTCAGTGTCAATAAACTCGCCGAGCACGTAAAATCGAACATTCTCTCTAATTAACAACAAGGTTCTTCAGCAAGCATGTCACTCGGCGATGTCGTCATCCCGCAAGAAGACCCATTGTCTAGCAAAGGCATTGGCCACATTGACCAAGCTCAGCGAGGAAAGCTAAAGCGCACTAATGCTAAACCACACCGAGTAGAATGGAGCACCAAATTTCTACACAACCGAAGTATTTCTCATTTGGCAAACTATTTCAACAGTCGGAATCCAACGCCTTGAATCGCCAAGTAGCCCACAAGCCACACTGACAACTGCAATACTGCCGTTCTCACAACCACAACACCCGTTTGACAAGTGATAATTACAACGAGTTTTCCAAGTTACTTACATTGCGCAACCATGCTCACCGCTATTACTCCGCAACATTGAACAACTGAACACACCAAAAAAAAAGAAGTAGGCCAATCTTATTTTTGGTCAACTTTCAAAGGTCCAACAACATCCAATTCAAGGCGGAATGACATGTCTGAATAGTGGAATGAACACTAGGCCGAGTGATGAATCCAACGCTGCAAAAATAAGGCCAATCGGACTTAAAATGAGGGAGATACAAGGGCTCAAAGTTAGGAGTTTGAATCTAAAATTCTGCATTTCATGACCTGTTGCATGAAGAATTCGGCTTTGCACCATTTGGGCCATTATTTAATTCATCAACATTATTCGGTAGTGCATCCACTTTATTCGGCTACATTATTTTGCATCATTATTAGCACCATGATTAATTCATCATTTTTCATCAACATTACTCGGCAGTACCACAATTCCTAGAAGAGTACTCGGCAAAGCTACAACACTACAAAGTTGCTCAACAATGCCGTACCTCGTACAAGGCTACCTGGCATCTTTTCCACCTTTCTCGGCACTAGTACAACTCACCCAAGCTGCCCATCGGTACATCATAACTCGGCATCTCCACAACCTAGTCGTGGCGGCGTAGCTTGAAGAGTTTATTCGGCATGTCCATGCATGGACCTTCGCACTACTCGGCAACCATTCCACACTAACCGGCCATTCAATCACGACCTCCGCCCCCATTTATTAATTCGTATCTCAAACCATATCTGACACCCTTCTGAACTACAATGCCGAGAACCAAGTGCTTCGGCTAGTCAAAGTGTCACCGACTACGTTTACATACCCATTTTCTCTCTCTAGCAAGTGGGTCTACATTTTTCTTCATGCGAGCAAGAATTTCATGGTCTACCAGTTGGTTCACGTCGACTAGCAGAGTCTACAAACACCGACTAGTAAAGCCACGAACTAACTGTAGGCCACCGATAGTTGCGAAACCGACTAAATGTCTAGAAATCGACATTTTTTAGCATTATCGAACTCAAGCTTTGACTATCCCAATGTGAAGTCCTTATCAAGATGAGTCTAACGCCACAAACCGCGTCAAAATCATAGCTAAAACGAAGTCGTACGAGCTCGTCGAAGTTTGGCCAACGATGTCACCATTTTGCTGGAGAAGACAACTTCAGTTGGCCAACCTAGGAAATTATTCCATGCATTGAGGCTAAGTTACTTCCTGTCATAGCAGCACAATCAAGTTCAAATATATAATGTGCAAAATATATACACAAGGATGTCATGCCATGCCAAGCCAAGCCGTCTAACTCAGCAATACAGGAGCAATTATCCAGTGCTTCGCGGAGCACTAGTCTCCATTGATCTGAGCCATCAGTTCTATTTTTGGTTACAAGTTACAACTACGCTATCAGGAGTCTGATTATAGCGATCCCATAGTCATTTCCAACTATTTGAACCCTTCTGAACACATCTGTACGGTCTAATTCTACAAATTCTGAGTCATATATTAAGCTCAATACCTCAACCAATCGGGAACATTAAATGCAAAATCAACGGTCAAATCATATCCGATCAGCATGCAATTTCAGCCGCAGGATCTTGGGACAAAGAAATAATCTTCTATCTTCTTCGATCATTCATTTAGTTACCTTGGCCATTTATTGCCCACAATCAATTTTTCGCTTTTCAATTGGGACATATCAGCCGATCATCATCTTGACACCTCTGCTATGTATGCATACTCGACCAACTTTGTCCAAACATGACAACGACATTTACTTGAGTTACAAACTCCCACTCCTTTTCACACAGCCCTAAGCAAGAGCCAGTTTTGGGACAATACATTACACACTTGGCGGTTGGCAGTTCACATATTTTTGCTCATCGTCATTTTACCAAAACTGAATTTGCCCTACAACATAAGGCAATGGGGCACGTCCAATCTGCATTCCTTCTGACTAACACATGTCATTCAAAAGCAATGGGGCAAGTCTACATTGGACTAAACGTAAACCGAGCAATGCTAGTTGGCACAGCAATACTAATTGACCCAAAATTTACTCGGCAATTAAATAGTTCGAAAGATATCAACTTACCAATTCCTTACAAGCAGAACAATATTATTTGTGATTAACACGTCTACCTCATTCGGTACAGGCCATCACTGACACAGGATGTATTATTTAAAATTCTTGCAATATTGGCACCTGATCGCCACTTAAAATCAATAAAAGTCTCTAAGTCCAGTGTAATCTTCGCACTTGGCACAAAGCGCCATCAGCAAAGGCCTACACCCATGCCCAGAGGATATAATACCGCAGGTCTTCACCCTTACCCAGGGGTTATAATACCACAGGTCTACACCCTCGCCCGGGGATAATAATACCGTAGCTGATATATCTACCTTATTTAATCTACATTATGTGGTTCAGGCAATCATTTCTGTGCTCGACACAAAGAAATATCTCTAGCTCGGCACGAAAGTCCATATTTTGAAGCACTCTTCGCACTCGACAATATACTACACCCTCACTCGGGGTTTAGAATACCGCGACCTAGACCCTTGCCCGGGGGTTATAATGCCATGGCCTACACTCTCGCTCGGGGGTCATAATACCGTAACCTACACCTTCGCCCGGGGATCATAATACCACGACCTATGGCCCTTGTCCGGGGGTAACAATATCATGGCCCATCGTTATGATTTGTTTGGAACTCATGTAATATAATTTGTCCTATGATCGCCATCCTTTATTTAACCTCTCTATACTATATTCCTTCCTGGGTTTTAGCTCACCCCCCCTCATCCTATGATAGACATATATACATTTATCCATACATTCAAGACATACGTACGTTTATACATACATTTATGCAGTCATCCATTCATACATTTTATTCATTTATCCAGAGTATTCTTTATAAAAAAAAACCTAATAGCTATTTGAACAGCGTAACTCAGCAAGAAAAACTCTCATTTCTTCTACCGTAGACAATGAAAGTTTTGGGGCAACTGTGGGAGCCCAAAGAAAATATATATCAGCTTATTGGGGCTAACCCAAACAAGGCCTACAATGGGTCCAGCCCAAACAAATATCACACCCCCCACCTATATAAAGAAGGGGGGGCATCCCAAGTTGAGGTATGTTCTCTCTCTACACTACACACCAACACTTTTCGTTTTCTATACCTTCATTTTGTCAATCAAGTGACTGACTTCACCATTAGAGTGTCTCCGGCAAGCAACCTCGGTTGGGTGGCACCGATCACGCTCATCTTTGCAGGTCTATAGGGACAAAGTACATCTCTTCGTTGGATCTCTACAATCCATATGAGAGGATATTTTATGATCTCACAATTTGCATTGCTGCTTTTCAACAGTCGGGTCTGGTTTCCTTTTCATTCCATATAAGTACAGTATATTTCATATACATCCTCAAACAAAAATGTGAACAACTCTCTTTACACTCAAAATAAAATGATTCAGTCCAATACTAGAAACAATCACAACCTTGAGAAAAAATTTCGATAGCCTGAAACAATTGTAATGATAAAAAAGAGATTCATGAATTCAGAATTCTCAAAATCCATTGGTTGCTTCAAACTTTTCGATCTTTTTGATATATTGCGAAGCAATTTAAGCAAAAGATGATGCGTAGTCAATACGTGTAACACCAACAATTAAAGCAGCTATGTGATTCATATCTATAGGACACCCTCATTATTTTCATAGTATCATCATTGGGCATATTGTCAAACACATTATGAGCAAAATATAAAATTGTAGTAGTTCAATCAAACACCAACAAAATATAAATCCATCAAGAAAAAAGAACGTTTAACATAAATAAAAAGTAACATATATACATATTATGAAGTTTCTAATATCAATCAGTCAATGAATGGGAAGTAAAAATAAAATAAAAAAAATAAAAAAATCATTCATCAAATCAATCAGGTTAAAAATTATAGAAAAATTCATATATAGAAACTCGAACAACAATCACAAAACACAAAAATATATATAAAAAAATTTACAGAAATTAAGATCAGAAACTTCATATATAAAACTCTGATACAGAGTCTGAAGTAATACAGAGTTTAGAAAGCAAAGTTTACTTGGTCCCTATATATTTAGAAATCAGAGTTTCAGAGTTTTAAACTTCATATATATCAATAATTTTAACAGTTTAGAGAGTATTGACCTAGGGTTTTCGATACCAGGTGAGTGAGAATTCGGAAGAGAAGTGAATCGACAACCGAGATTCTTCTTTAATGAATCGATGATGAAATCTTCCATTGATTAAAGATTGTGATGTAGAAAATTATGAAGAGAAAGAAAAAGAGATGATCATATCAATATTGTAAATCATATATATATATGTATATAGGCAGAGAAAGAGAGAGAGACACACACACACACACCAAAATTTGAGCTCCCAATCTGCCATGGATGCTTCCAATCTGCCTTGGAGCTCCGGACTTTAATGCTGAAGATTGAGCAACCCGTTGAAGAGAGAATGAGAGAGTTAGGGAGTGAGGGCCCGACTTTTTAATTGTTAAAATGATAAAAATATTTGCTCTCAAAATGTTTTTAATTGATAATGATAAAAATATTTGGTCCCAAAATGTTAGTAATATATTACTAATCAAATTTTTGGTCTAAAAAAGTTATATAAATATTAAGTGAGAATATTAATAGTCATTTTTACCATCTTATAAGTAAATTATCATATATTTAAATTTGTTCCTAAAAGATTAAGAAAAATTTGGCTATAAACCTCATTTACCTTCATTTCATTGTTAAAAGGACTAAAAAAAAATTATACTTTCTATACCCCCTCATAATTATAATGTCTTGCATAAATGATAAAATTTATTATTTAAATATTATATTAAACTATTATACCCTCAATTAAATCTTCCCACCTTCTCCACCCACTCTCTCCCTACCTTCTCTGTCTCTCTTCTCCCCTTCTAAACACAGCTTCTCTTTATAGCCATGCCAGAGGCCACCTCAGTCGCCGGAGCACCGTTCGCCAATGTATTCCAGCCACCAATCGCCATGATTCTTGGCACTACCCCATCCTCCGCATCCAATGTCAATCAAGCCTTCCATTTCTCTTCTGGAAACCCTAGAATTGAAGACACCAGAGGCTTCATATACCTCCACCGCAACGATTTCCCATCATCGTCTCTCGAACTTCCTGTAAATCTTAGTCTCTTCTTTGTTCTTCAAATTCTGAATCGTTCAAATTTCGTTCTTGATTTGCATTGAGTTGTTATGAAAAGTTTGATGCTATATGGAAGCACTTGATTGGGGGTTTTAGTACTAGAAATTGACGCCATTACAGCAACTCAAGCTGTTGGTGTGGTTTTCGGAGTCTGTGAAGCGAAGGAAATACCTCAGTCATAAGTCTCTCTCTTGGTAGGTAGCATGTTCTCTTTCTTGATACAAACACATAACACATAGAGAGAAAGAAATATGGTGTTGAGGTTGCAAACATGGATGATTTTGTAGAAGCTTTTTTTTTTTTTTTTTAATCTAGTTGGTTGTTAATCTAATTTTTTTTATTTGTTATTGTTGAATGGAACATATAAATGTTATTGGAAAAAGAAACAGAGAGAGAAACTCAGATTATGATCTGTATAATTTCAATAGATAAATGTTGATGTTGAGTAAAATTTGACTCTAGTTCATTTATTTAGTATGTATTTTAGTTTTTGTAACGGTAAAATTTTACTCTAGTTAAAAACGTGTTGATTTGCTTAACAATATAAAATTTTACTTTGAATCAAAGTAAAGTTTACTATGATTCAAAGTAAAATTTTACTTTGAAATTTTACTCTGGTTAAAAACATGTTGATTTGCTTAACGATATAAAATTTTATTATGATTCAATGTAAAATTTTACTCTGAAATACACTGTGAAGATGACTTAATAGGGGAGCTGATAGATATGAGGGTAATATAGTAAAAGAAACAAGTTTTAAAATATTATTGGGTTTTGAAAGTACATATATAATTCTTGTTCATTTGAAAGACAAATTAGACAGTGATGGGTCTATCACCAAATCCCCCAAAGATTATTTTTAGGGACCAAATTCAATTAGTCCCAAAATATTAGTCTATAAAAGACTAATTTCTTGTAGTAGAAGCAAACTATGAAAGGGCAAGGTGTCAAGTGTTATGAATGTCAAGGGTTCAGTCATATTGCTTTTGAATGTCCATCGAAAAAGAACCGAAAGAAAGTCTATATAGTGACTTGGGATAATGAAAGCGGGTCAAAGCAAGAACCCAAAGAAATCGAATCCGGTGAAGACGAAGATAGTACCTACATGGCATTCTGGTCTACCATCACTCAACCTCCTACAAAGCTAGTTGAGCTTGCTCATGGTAAGTGTTTGCACCGTGCTCCTACCTTTGATGGGAGTAATTACTTATTCCAGAAGATCAGAATAGGGATGTATCTTAGAGCTCATGACCCTGAATGTTGGCGAGAAATTGAAAAGGATGTTGAAAGTGCTGACAATCCTAGCAATCAAAGAGTTCTGAATACCATCCGTGAAGCAGTTTCAAAAGAAGAAGAACAAACGGATTGCTCACTACACAAAGGCCAAAGATGTATGGGACATTCTTAGTCAAGTCAATGAAAGAAGAGAGTCATCTTCACAATCATCCATCAACTTTCATGCCTTAGTTGCTCGACTGGATGAGATCAAGGGGAAACAGAAGCAAAAAGAAGATGATGAAACCTCAAAAGACAATGATGAGATTGATGGTGATGACCTACAACAAGCTTATGAAAAGCTTTATAATGAATCTCTGAACTTGTCCAAGATCAATGACAAACTCACTCTCAAGCTCAAAACATATGAAAGTGAGAATGTCAAGCTAAAGGGAGAGATTGCAACAGCAAAAAAGGATGTCATCAAGATCTCCAATGATAGACAAGACCTTTGTGGAAAACTTCTATCTTGTGAGACCGAAAGGAATGAACTTCTGAAAATCTATGCCATATATGAAGAGAAGATTGAAATCCTTGAGATGTCACAAGTTGCATTGGAAGAGCTGGTTGGTCAGAAAGAGGAAGAACTCAAATATGCTAAAGCCACGATTGATATGTGGAACAAATGGTCAAAGACACTAGAAGACATCATCGGGGTATCAACAGATGAGTTGTGACAAAAGTGGGATAGGCTATGGTGATGCAACATTTCAAAAGGGACAGGCCTCTACATCACATGACATCAAGACTCAAGCAAAGGGAAAAATGAAGGTTCAATGGGGTGATCACTCTTTTCATTAACCTAAAGGTGGTAAGATCAACAAAAAGGAAAGGAGGTAAAACCTGTGTTTGTTTGTCATCATTGTGGTAGGTATGGCCACATTCTTCCTTATTGTTTTGAGTTATTTGGTAAGGTGTCTCAAAAAATTAGAAATTCTAATACTTCATGGGCTAGGAGACAACCTTACATGTCTAGGAGAAACACCAAGATTCATGATGGTGTTCACAACGCTAAGACATTTACCTAGACTGCCACTCCTGCCTCTGTTAAGACCAAAAAGACTTGGGTGAGAAAGAGTGACTTAACTTGTTTTGTTGTTCACACTCCACTAAAAGCATGTGACTCACACATGTGGTATCTTGGTAGTGGGTACTCTCGTCACATGTCTGGTGACAAATCCTACTTCACATCTCTTGAAAAATATGAAGGAGGAATTGTTTACCTTTGGAGATGGTGGCACTTTTAGAGTCATTGGTAAGGGCTCTATAAGTGTGGCTGGTCTTCCTAAGCTCGAAAATGTCTTACTTATTGATGGCCTTAAAGCTAATCTATTGAGCATTAGTCAAATGTGTGATTCCCATCATGAAGTATTATTTTCAAAAAATAAATGTGAAATTTTAGATAAGAATGAACATACTGTCATGCATGGGGTTCGCACATCTGATAACTGCTATGGGATTATTACCACTAATGATCTCACATGCCACTTGGCCGTCATAAGTAACCTTGACCTGTGGCATTGAAGATTAGGTCACATAAATTTCAAAGACCTAACCAAGATAACCAACAAAGAGCTTGTGAGAGGAGTATCCAAAATGGGTAAAAATGTGAACCATATGTATGGACCATGTTAACTTGGGAAGCAAACTCGTGCCCCTCGTAAAAAGGTGAGCAGCTTCACAACCAAACATCCTCTTGAACTTGTTCATATGGATCTTATGGGACCCACTCGCACAGAAAGCATTGGAGGTAAAAGACATATTTTTTTAACTGTTGATGATTACACCCGTTTTCCATGGGTTAACTTTTTAAGAGGAAAATCTGATACATTTGATGCTTTCCAATCCTCAGTCTTTAAATTCCAAAATGAACAGAGTGTTTTTACTAGGCGTATCATAAGAATCCGAACTGATTATGGACGTGAATTTGAAAATAGCTCGTTTTCGGATTTTTGTGACATGCATGGAATTAAGTATGAATTTTCGGCACCCATTACTCCATAGCAAAATGGAGTTGTTAAGAGGAAAAACAAGGTAGTTCAAGAGATGGCTAGGGTCATGCTCCTTAGTAAGAAAGTCCTTTCAAAGTTCTGAGCTGAAACCTTAAATACCGCTGTTTATATTGTGAATCGTGTGTAATTAAGACCTGGCACTTTACAAACTCCATATGAATTGTGGAAAGGGTTGAAACTTAATGTAAAATACTTCAAAACTTTTGGGAGTGAATGTTACATTTTCAAAGATAGAAAGCCTCTAGGCAAATTTGACACTCAAAGTGATGAAGGTATTTTTCTAGGGTATTCAACCACTGGTAGAGCTTTTCGTGTCTATAACCTGAATACTTTATCTTTAATGGAATCGATCAATGTGGTTGTAGATGACACAAGATCTCTTACGCTAGTGATACATGAGGAAGAAAATGGTGAGTCTCCAATATTGGATACTAAACCACAAAGTCAAGGAGAAGCACAGGGTCAAGCCCAAGAAGGTGAGCCAGCACCAACTTCAATGGTAAGTCTGAGTCCAAAGAGTGCACAAAGAGACACCACCTCTGATGCTCCCATCACTACCAGTCCAGAGTTAGAACCATTAGCAAGGGTAAAACTGAATCATCCGGCTCAATAGGTGATTGGAAGTGTCTCAGACCAAATGAAAACCCGAAAATAAATTCGGGAAGAGGTATCTCATATGTGCTATGTTTCGTTAATTAAACCTAAGAATGTAAAAGAGGCCTTACTAGATAATAGTTAGGTCAATGTAATGCATGAAAAATTAGGTCAATTTGAACGTAACAAAGTTTGGACTCTTGTTCCCAGACCTAGAGACATGAATGTGATAGGTACCAAGTGGATATTTAAAAACAAATCTGATGAGAATGGTATTGTGGTTAGAAATAAAGCTATGTTGGTTGCTCAAGGCTATATACAAGTAGAGGGTGTTCACTATGATGAGATGTTTACCCCTGTTACACGTCTCGAATCTATTCGTATTTTACTTGGTGTTACATGCTTTCTAGGATTCAAACTGTTCCAAATAGATGTGAAAAGTGCCTTTCTGAATGGGTACTTGAAAGAAAAGGCTCATGTTAAGCAGCCAAAAGGGTTTGAGGACCCAAATTGTCCAAACCATGTCTACAAGTTAGACAAGGTGCTATATGGATTGAAACAAGCCCCTCGAGCCTGGTATGATAAACTTACTACCTTTTTTTCTTGATAATGATTTTTAAAGGGGTAGTTTGGACAAGACCTTAATTGTGAAAAATACTATGTCTCATAGACTTGTTGCTCATATTTATGTTGATGATACTGTGTTTGGATCCATTTCTGATTTTCTTGTGAAATATTTCTTGAATTGTATGACACATGAGTTTGAGATGAGCATGATAGGGGAGTTGTCTTATTTCTTGGGTCTTCAAATTAAATAGTCACCTTCGGGTATGTTTGTTTCTCAGACCAAGTATGCTAAAACCCTTGTGTCTAAGTTCGGTCTAGTGTTGGCCAAACATGCACACATTCCCATGAGCACTAGTCTTCACCTGTCTAAAGATTCCTCTGGTACTGATGTTGATCCTACTCTTTATAGGAGTATGATATGAAGTCTCTTGTACCTCACAGCCAATCAACCTGACATTGCATTTAGTGTAGGTGCTTGTGCCTACTACCAAGCCTGTCCTAAAGAGTCTCATCTTTTTGTGGTCAAATGCATCATTAAGTATGTTAATGGGACATTGGGGTATAGGATTTGGTTCTCGACCGTCACTACAGCCGAAATCACTAGTTTTTTTTATGCCAACCGGATAGGGTGTGCTGATGATTGTAAGAGCACATCTAGAGGTTGTTTTTACCTTGGGAATAATTTAGTTGCCTGGCATAGCCAAAAAGTAAAATGCATCTCTCTTTCGACTACCGAGGCTGAGTACATCGCTGCGGGGAGTTGTTGTGCGCAAATGTTGTGGATGAAGCAAATGCTTTGTGATTATGGTATAGACCAGGACACTTTCACCATTTTCTGTGATAATACAAATGCCATTAACATCTTCAAAAATCCAATCCAACGCTCTCGCACCAAACATATTGACATTCGTCATCATTTCATTGGAGAGTTAGTTGAAGAGTAGTTCTTGATCCTGTACCCACTGAGCATCAAAAACTTGATATTTTTACAAAACACCTTGATCTTCTTAAGTTTGAGTTCCTTAAAAAGACCTTGGGTGTAGTGCTCAGTAACTAAAGTGTGTCATGTTACTTGAGTGGGTGAAAGTGATTGGCTTTCTATGTACTTGGATGATATAATCTCATTGTCATTGATTCTTGGCATCTTTGCATTTTGATTTATATGAACACCTGTAGACACCCCATTTTTTACTACCCTTAAGACTTGGGCACCACAGGTTGATCACTCGATGATGAAAGTTATGTTGTACAATCGCTCAATTTCTTCAGCAAGAAGAGCTTCTAAATCCCAATCTTACACCCCATTTTGGACCCAAAACTATTTTTGACCAAAACTATTTTAGTCCTTAAAACCCTCTCTTTCAAAATATTTTTGAAAAGGTTTCTATGATGTTCCGAGGCTCGCATTTTATTTAAAACATTGCACTTTTCAATAAACCGAGTAAGGAAAAAATGGAAATGAATGGAAGAGAGGTAAAATCTTTGAAAAATCTTTTAAAACTTCTTATTTATAGGTTTGGAGTTGAAGAAAATTCGAGTAGAGGGACGAAAACCAGTTAGGAGTGGTTTAGCGTGAAACCGTTAAGAGAGAAACTGAGCAGCCTTCACAAATCAGGCCTATCTCTTTGCACACTTGGACTTTAGTTGTGAGGCCACCACCATTGGAAAGAAGACTTCTGGGGCTTCACCTTGGACTCAAGAATTATCTAAAACCAAGTTCGGATGGCAGAGATATGGTTGTTGGAAGTTGGACATCAATCCGATTAAGATAGAAATGAGTAACCTCTACTAAAATTGGTATATCTCTCTGAACACTTAGAATTTAGATGTGAGGTTCCACCATTGGATAGACTTTTGGGGCTTCAATTTAGACTCAAGAATGACCTGAAAAGGAGCCCGGATGAAGGAGATATGCTCGTTTGAAGTTTGGCATGGAAGTAGATTATTGGTGGCCGGCCGGCCACTATTAGTGGACAGCAACCCACACTTCTGGCCTACCGGCCACTGATGAAAAACTTAGATATTTTGTGCCAGCTGTCCCCCAAAGCTCCAGGTGTTCCAGGCTTGATATTTTCAACCTGAGGGGTTGTTTTTCTATATATACCAGGTCTTCCCTTGTGATTTAAGGTTACAAAAATTTCCAAAAGCCAAAACTTGGAATTCTCTCTCTATCTCTATCTTGCAACCTATACACCCTCTCTCTACACTTCCTAAACCAATATTGGAGCTCTCCTTGTTGAGATTCTATTCTTGAGTCCAAATTTCAACCTTTGAGAGTGAAGGACTTGTGGTTTGTGAACAAAAATGTTATTTCTCTTCGAGAGGTAAAATTTTGAGCATCTTTGCACTGCTTCTTTTCTATATTTTCTTACTGATTTTGAAGTATTTTTCAATTGTTTTTATGGGCTGAAGCTTGTGGTTTAAGACTATTAAAGGTAGAGGGGTTAATCACCCTTCTTCGAAGCTTGTTCTCTAAGCCTTGCCACTTGTGTTTCCCATTTCTTCATCAATTTTTTAAAGATTTTTACCACTAGTTTTCAGAGTTTTTTAGAGGCTAAAATCATGTTGGTGTTTTTTAAGCTTTGTTTTGCATGCTTGTAGTGTAATAGTCCCCACAAGTTTGGTGTTTTAAGCCTTTAGACACCACTTGTTTGAGTTGATTGCCATGTTTTAGTGTTTTTCTTACTTAATTTCAGCACTCATAAACTCTTCAATCTCCCTCTTTACTTCACTCTTTCATTTGCTTTTGAGGGTTGTTCCAAGGTTGGTATCCTTTAAGCTTGAGATTGAGGTCATGCTTAATGGTTTAATCCTCTTTGAGGGTTCATTATCAACGGCATGAACTCTCTCTTGCCTTACATTATCCCTTGGTTGATACTTCTTTCATCTTAGAGGACATTCAACAAAGGACAAATTGATTAAAGACTGATTTGGTAACTACAATGTGTAAACAAAATTGAAAAGTAAAAGTGGCAAGATAAGCATTCGTTGTGTTGCATTGCATGTGTTCGAATCGAACATTAATTTGAACACAAGGAAAATGGGACATTTCATACTCAATAGTGATGAAATGTGCCACTTTCCTAGGTCCCCGTTGCCCATGATCATGCATGATAGGGTGATGGCATTTGAGTCTTGTTTTGCACTCATTGAACTTGTACAAATTGGTTCTTTAGCCATCGTGCATGGAAATTGCTTGATTGATGGTTTGAAGGCCAAATGTATCACTCCTTTGAGCTTGTGTTGATGATAAGGGGTGATACATGGTATAAACAACCTGTGAGAATGCCTCTTCTTTGCCCTGTTTGCTCTCTGTTGCAACAAGGAAAGGAGCATCACCAGTGGCCGGTCGGCCACTACCACTGGTCGGCAGGCCACTACTATTGGACGGCACCCCTTGCTAGTGGCCAGCGGGCCACCACTTCTGGCCTGCCGGCCACCAATGAAAATTTGGCAAAAAGCTTGTCAAGCAAAACAGAGTTGATCTGGAGAAAGAGGACCAGTGCATAGGGTGTGTAAAGAGGCAATTGGAAGTAAAACAGCAGGCGTTCTTCGAGTGGAAATCGAGCATGCATTGGGCATCCCTCGCCTCCCGGGACCATTTGTTTAAATTGATTAAGTAGAGTAGCTAATTAATTCATATTGTAATTAATTAGCTTAGTATTAATTAGCATAGTTGCTTTGTAATTAATTAGTTAAGTACTTAACTAATTAGTTTGTTTTGTAATATTTAACTAGCCTAGAGTAAGCTTGTTATTCATTCGAAATGTTGTAATAATTAGCTTAATTAGCTTAGTTTAGCTACCTAATTAGCTTTATTCATTTGGACCCTCCTCCGTGAGGGCATAATGTTGTAATAAGTGTGCGTGCGTGTATGTATGTCTTCCAACCCCACATCTTTCTCTCTTTTACTTAACCGCTTTCGATGGTTAGATTAGGGACATCATATTTCAATTAGCATACCTTATGCCTTATGCTTTCATCCATTCATTCGTATTGCATGCACCGAGGCTCGACGCATCATTCAAATTGCATTACAATTTCAAATAATTCTTTGAATACGTGTTTAATCGCATGTCATTAAATCGATCCATATGCCATGCATAGTAGCCAAGCTTATTAATTGCATTATTGCATGTGTTGCATTAGTCATAATTGTATAGTTAGGAATCATGCATATTTTTCTAACTTTGTTTTCTTGGCTTGGAGTTTGCTTTAGCATACTTGCATGAATGTAAATGTTGCCATGATTAGCATGCTTGCCATGATGCTATATGCGTGCTTGATAAACTGCATGAATGCCTGTGGATGAAGGCTTGTTGTTTGAATTGGAACGATTCAACGAATGTAAGAACTTTGTTGAGTGGCAAATCATGTTTTAAGCCCACTGTGTTTGGTGGCAAAATCTGAAAACTTTAAGCCTACTTGAGGTGGCAAATTCAAACTATTTTCGCAAACAAACATGAGTTGAATTGTTCCAAATTGAGCAAACTAGTCTATACTTGATTGTGCGCATCACATAGTAATGCTAGTTTAATAACTGGAATAAGAACACATAATTTTATGAAAAATCATATCATGATTAGTAGAGGTCGATCTTTGATCGGGCGAGCGGAAGTGCTCAATTCATGACCTTCCCCTCTCGTACCTAAGTTCCCGAGCCGAGGTAATTTTGGTGATGATGGACACGTGGCCTTTGGCATGAATCATGGGTTTCCTAAATTTTTCCAAAATAAAATATTTAGGTGGCGACTCTATATCTGGCAAAGCACTCCAATTTTGGAACTCTTTGATTCAAAATCAATTTTCGAAAACAATTTGCCAGATTTGAACTCTTTGGTGATTATCAGTTTCACATTGCACTTGTGAGATTAGATTCAAAACCGCAGGAGTCCTAACCGCAGGGCTTTTTTCGAGTTTCTGAAATAGGGCGCGAAAAAGCCGAGCTACAAGACCTCTCATGCTACTTGCAAGATTTCATTTATTTGTGTTCATAGCTTATTCTGAATGCTCATGCTCATTGAATTCGTGATCTCATTCCGTACACATTCTTGAGATAAATTGTTGCAGTGGTTTTTGCATAAGTGATCAATTCTCTCTATGGACTTCTAACATTGTCTCTTATACATTTCTAGAGGAATTGACCTATCTGGCATATCATGGGTGATGTTGAGTCTCTTAACCATCCACCATCTTGTTTCATTTCCATGGTTTCTCCCTCACTTCTTTAAAATCTGGGCATTAGGAAAAGGCTACCTCAGAGGCACCAACCAAGCCATCCTTATTGTTTCCATGCTTCTCTAGTTTGGTCTCCATACTCTTGAGTGTGAAAGCCACCAGTGAGTGCTCATAAGAAAGAAAAGTCAAAAAGTAAAAAAAAAAAAAGAAAAGAAAAAAAAAAAGAGGACTCATTGATTGAGGGGGAGCCTCTGCTTTTACTCAACAAATATCCCTTTATTTCTAGTGATTTGACTTTTCTCAGTGATGTTTAGATACTCTTGTTGGAGGTCCAGCCATTCGATCACTACTAGGATTAACTCTACCACTGTGTCCTCTCAAGGATTGCACACACACACACATTCATTATGTGAGCTCTCATGTTTGTCTTTGAGTTGTGCATTCATATGTTGCTTATGATCATTGATCTTTGTTTACTTGTTTTGCTCATGATACTGTTCTTCATATTGTCCAACTTGCGAGATTGTAGGCTTCATGGTATGTAGATTATCTCATCTTAGCGTCACATTCTTGCTATTGTGCTAATCCCCTCTTGGTTCAAGTCCCACTTGACTGTGTGAGTGTTTTCAATCTACACAAAAGGGTGCTTTTCAGGGTGTGTTTTTTTCCACCGTCGATCGAGCAAGGGATTTTGCGCTCGAGCAAACATTACATCAATCTAGTACTTTTGTAGGTGGTGCAGATTCTGAGAGCTTTTTTTTTTTCTGGCTCGAGCGACAGTGTAGACGCGCCCGCGTGGGGCCTTCGCTACTACAGTTCGGACTCGATTTGTGTCACGGTTCTTAATCTGAACCAAAGAGTCCAAATCCGGAAAATCGTTTTGAGAAACAGATTTTTGAAAAGAAGTGCCAAACATGGACTGCTTTGCCAGATACAGAGTCGCCACCTAAATATTTTATTTTGGGGGAATTTAGGAAACCCTGACTCGGTGCCAAAGGCCACGTGTCCGTCATCACCAAAGTTGCCTCGGCTCGGGAACTTGGGTACGATTGGGGAAGGTCAGCTATGAGCACCCCCTCTCGCCCGATCCGAAGATCGGCCTCTACTAACCGTGATATCCGTTTTTGAAAACGTTATGTGTTCTTATTCCGGTTATTAGCCTAGAATTACTATGTTATGCGCACAGCAAACAAGTACAGACCAAATCGCCTAAATTGGAACAAAACATTTCATGCTCGTTTTGAAAATGGTTTGCTACTCCCAAGTAGGCTAAAATGCAGGTTTTGCCACCCTCGAGTGGGCTTTTTAGAAAAGATGGTTTTGCCACTATCTAGTGGGCTTAAAACTCACAGTTTTAATGCATTATTCCAATTTAGGTAATTCAACCTCCATCCACAGGCATTCAAGCAGTTATATCACATAAGCAGCTAGCCTCACGGTAATCATGCTGTTATGGCAACACTCACACGCATGCGGCATGCTAAAGCATAAATGCTTACCGAGTACTCCGAGCCAAAACAAAAACTAGTTAGTAATCATATGCATGATCCTAGTTCATGTTAAGATGGCTAATGCAACACATGCAAGATGCAACTAAGATAGGCTCGGCTAATCTATAATGACATGTGAAATGATACAACTAACACGTATTCAATTTGGAATTGAAATACAAATGCAATTAGAATGATGCGCCGAGCCTGGTGCATGCAAGACAAATGTATGAATGCACACATGCATAGCATAAGGTATGCTAATTTAAATATGACCTAATACGAACCATCAAAAGTAGGTAAGTAAAAGGGAGAAAGAAGTGGGGGTTGGAAGACATGCACAAACGCACCCACACTTATTACAAATTCGCCCTCGCTCGAAGGGACCGAAAGAATAATACAAATTAATTAACCTACAAGCTAATTAATTATTACAGACCAATTAATTAATTAACAAATTAACTAATCTAATGAAAGCAGTAAACAGCCTCGGGAAGAGGGCCCAATGCAATGCGCACTTGGCTCCGCTCAGAAAGTCACTGCCATGCACAAGTTTGCCTCTGCTTTGACTGTTCTGCTTCTCTGAAAATTGCACAACTTCCAAGGTTGCTTCTCTGAGTGCTGTGGAGCACCACCGGCCAAGTGGGCATACCACCGGCCATTTAGAATGGTCATCGGCTAAACATTGTGCTCTCGGCCAAACCTGTTTTGCCGGTCGGCACTAAACACTGCCGGTCGGCAAAAAGTTCCTGTAGAAACCTGTTTGACAGCAGCAGAGGGCAAAACATGGCATGGCAATGCATTTCAAACAAATGTGTGCACCAACACATCCCCTATCGTGTTTATGACTCAAAGGGACTTGGTTCTCGGTTCTCGGACCACCAATCGCGCATTTCAATGCGTGATGGCCCAAGAAACCAAGTGTGCATTTTCAATGTGGAATGAAATGCACGTAAACAAACAATGAGCTCAACCTCTATCATACTCAAGTCAAGAGGCCAAGCATGCATGCTAATGCAATGCACCCTAGGCATGTAAGCTAGTATGCGACATGGCGATGCAAACAAGCAAGCAATGAACAAGCATGCAAGCTAGTGGACATGCAAGACGTGATGCAATCAAAGCATGCAAAGTGTAAGACATGTAACAACATGTAAAGAGTGGACTTAAACTAATTTGGGCAGCCCTATACTAGGCCCAAAACAGTGGCCATAATAATGCAAGTGAGGCAACAAAATACATGGAATACATGCACAATGCATTAACCAAGCTTAAGGCACAAAAATGCAACTCTACCAAAGTGTGGCAAAGAGGGAATATGGCATACAATGGTGCATGTTCCAGATCTGAAATGGCATGCCAAATGACTCCAAAATGACTCAAAAGCATGCAAACACTCATGTAATGCATTGTTAAGGACTCAAGCACTAAAGCTAGTGAAATGCAATACATTATAAACATGCAAAGCGATGCTCGAATGATGAGACCAGCCCCGAACAGTCCCTATGCAGCCCAAAATAATGCTAAAACATGTATGAAATGTAGCCAAAATAATCTAGCATGCTTGGCCAAAAACAACATGCAACATAGGCTAGCAAACATGGTTTACATGGCAAGTGTGTGAAGCATATGGAATCTCACCAAACCATCAAAAATCAGTGAATAAAACATATGAAAATAGGCCCAAATAACCACTGATATGCAACCATGGCATGCAAAAATGATGAGTTACTTTAGAGGGCCATGCAAGGAGTTATTAAGCACATGCAAGATAGACATTTAGCAAGACTAAATCAACTCTGAAAATGAGTTCTAAGGGTCCTAAAACCCACTGAAAAATGCCTGAACCGAGCTCAAGAAGTGTGCAAACATAGGCCCCTTTGTAAGGCCAAAAATGCAAGTAATAAAGACAATAAGGAGAGGGGATGGCCCTCTCCTTCTTAGGACCTCAAACCACCATCCTCACCACTAAAATCCCTCAAGATTTCAGTGGTGAGGAGGCCCAAACAAGGTGGTCCCGAAGCTCACCAAAAATAGCACAAAATTGGGCCAAATAAGGCCTAAGAGGGGGTAAACGACCCCAAACACAAACGTTTCCTTAATGAAGTATCTTAAACACAAAAAAAAAGAACTTTTTTATGTTATACACAAAGCTCAAAACAGAAAGCAAGACAGGCTAAAAACTTGTGCCAAAACGGGGGATAAAAGAGGGTAAAGTGTGCTCACCCTTGTAGCTCAGCAAAACAGCCCCTTTTTTGGACCAAAACCAGCTCCTTTAGCCTCTGAAAATGGCCTCCAAGATCCTTAGAGTGGTGGTGGAGGTGTTAGGATAGGAGGTGGTGTGTAATGGAGCAAGAACAATGGAGTTTGGAGCTTAGGATGTAGAGATATGGAGGGAAGTATATGGTTTTTGTCTTAGACAAATTCCTCCAACCCCTTGAATGGAAAGATAGGCTCTCTATTTATAGAGAAGATGGAGGCTTGAAGCTTCTAAGAGAAGCTAAGCAAAAAAAGAGTCAAGGGGGTCAAGCTTCTCTTAGAAGCTTGGAGCAAAAGGGCCAAGCTTCTTGGAGAAGCTAGGCAAAGGGGTCAAGCTTCTTGGAGAAGCTAGACAAGGGTTCAAGCTTCTTGGAGAAGCTAGAACCAAGGTTCAAAAGGTTCAAGCTTCATCAAGAAGCTAAAACCAAGGGTTCAAAAGGTTCAAGCTTTCGCAAGAAGCTAAAACCAAGGGTTCAAAAGGTTCAAGCTTCCGCAAGAAGCTAAAACCAAGGGTTCAAAAGGGTCAAGCTTCCTCAAGAAGCTAAAAAAAGGGTCAAGCTCCCTCAAGAAGCTAAAAAAGGTCAAGCTTCTTGGAGAAGCTAAAAAGAGTCAAGCTTCTTGGAAAAGCTAAAAAAGGGTCAAGCTTCTTGGAGAAGCTAGACAAAGGGTCAAAAGGTTCAAGCTTATTGGAGAAGCTAAAAAAAGAACCAAGCTTCTTGGAGAAGCTAAAAAAGGGGCAAGCTTCTTGGAGAAGCTAAAAAGGTTCAAGCTTCCTCAAGAAGCTAAAAAAAAGGTTCAAAAGAGTCAAGCCCCCTCAAGAAAAGGTCTCGGCCAGGAAAAGTGGCCGGTTGATCAGAAACAGTGGCCGGCCGACCAAACACAATGCCGACCGACAATAAACAGTGCCGACCGGCAATATACATTGCCGATGGTAGCAAACACCAGCCGGTGGCCTCTGGCCATGGCCGGTGGTGTGTGGGGATGCCTCACAAGGCATTCCCTGCCCCTCCAAGGCAAAATGAAAGTGTTTGGTGCAAAACCAAACACTGAACAGTCAAGTTCGGAGATCCTGAGGCAAGGCGCGTAGCCGAGACCTCCGGGAACTCCAAACGAACACAAACATGGATGATCACCGAGTGTTCAAACAGTGACGTCCAAGTCTTGAGGACGGTCAAAAATGGGGTGTCTACAGACAGTGTCTTGGCTGGAGCAATCCCATGCGCATAAGTGTCTTAGCTCCATCGACATGTCTTGGTTTATAAACTGCTCTCCATCCTTTTAGTCCCATTTTTTTCCATTTTTCTTTGATTGCCCTCTTTCTTAGGGAGATTTCCTCTCCTTTGTTGCTCGTCCCTTGGCTATCACTGGATTTAGGTGTTCCTTTCTACAATCCAACCTCTTATTCTTTGTTTTCTGGTAAGATTCTCTCCCTTCTTGTCGATTTCGTTTTCCTTGTTCTCCCTCTCTCCATTTGTGTGTTGCTTCGGGTTGTTTGTGAACTTTAGGATTTTATTTTATTTTTTATTTATTTTATCTTTGTTTTTTTTCTTATTTATTTATTTTCTGCTCAGTTTGTGCATCATTTCTAGGGTGCATACAGCATTTCACTGTGTATGTGTTAGGGTTTTGGTTTTGGCTTAATCCATACTGCCTCCCTCATGTCGGGTTTGCAAGGGTTTTGATCTAATTTTGCTTTACTATTTCTGCTGCACTCATGCTGCTTTTATTTGAGAGTTGACTTGCTTTCCTGATTGATGTCTTCATATTTCCTCTTGCATATATATTCTGGCTGATGCAGTGTTTCTGGTTTATTTTGTGCCATATCCTCCTTCATCATGTTGTGGATGCTTACTCTTTTAACCTGCTAGTGATAATTTTTGGCTTTGGTTTCTCTCACTGTTATCATGGTTGCTGCTCACCTTGTCTTACTTATGCTGCTATTCTCCTGCATTTACTTGTTTTTGAACCCTGGATACTAACAACCTTTGCTCTATTGTTTTTCTTGTTTTGGGGGTTGTAATCGGGGTGTGATTCTGACTTCGTAGGTTGGTTTTGGGGTTTTAATTGTGGTGGTCTTCCTGTGTGTCTTTCAGTTATGGCCGAGTCTTCTAAATGTCGCAAAACCACTGTGTCACATCCCAATTACAATACAGCTAAATTCCAATCTAGAGAAAAGTCCAACCTGTATTAGGATTTTTATCATTCTTGGATAGTTCATTTAGAATAGAATGTCTAACCCAGTGCTTTTGAGTCTATCCTTATCCAGTCTCTATTCGATGCTTTGGGGGGTGACCAGGTCTTTCATTTCTTCAGTCCACAAAACCTTAGTTGGGTCCGGGAGTTCTACTACAATATGCACTCCATAAGCAAAGTTGCCCCTTCTTTCCACACTTGGGTTCGTAACAAAGTGATTTTCCTTGATGAAGAGGTTCTCCGTCAGTTTTTTGGCCTTCCTGAAGTCCGAAACTACCATTATCCATTTCTTGCTACCCACAACATTGCGAATTTTGACCAAGTCACCACTGAATTATGTGGCACTCCTCGAACTTGGATCACCGAGGCACTCATTTGAAAAAATGAGCTGTTTTTCGCCTTCTCAATATCATTGTATGTGCCAACATTCATGTCACCACTCATTCCTCCAACATTACTCAAGATTAGGGTTATGTTTTGTACTGTATTGATCATCGCCTCCCTATGTACCTGTCTGAAATGATTGTGGCCAAAATGATTGGCGTCTTTGAGGGTCGCAAATCCTTAGATCTCCCTTATGGTTGTTTGTTAAACCGTTTTCTCTCCTCTGGTGTCCCTACTTTTGAAGATGATGAGTTTGCTTCGCCTATTAAACCTATCACCAAATAGACTGTTTCCTAGAGTCAAGCCCATGTCAAGGGGGGGACGTTTGGGGCTGGGGTTCCAATACAGGTGATGATCCCCTCGCCAAGGAGGTAGGGTTTGATGCGGTAGATGCAGGTGCCCCGGAGTTGCGTCCTCGATCATTTTGCGGCCAGCATCATCAGTTCGAGCAATCCATCACGCACCACCTTGATCAGATGGATGCTAGGCTTGATGCGTTTGATGGCTGCCTAGCTCAGTAGACCACCATGCTTGCTCAAATCCTTTCTCTTTTACAGATGCAACAGCAGCCTCCACTGTCCTCACAGTGATGTTTGATTTTTTGTTTTTGGACAGTTTGTTTTATTTAATTATTGGCCTGTTTAGTTTTTGTTTCCTCTTCCCTTTGTCTCTCTAGATCAAAAAGGGGAAGTATAACGTTTTGGTATATTTTTGGGTCTTTTTGGTATATGTTTGGGTTGTTTGGGATATTTTTATCTTTTTGGGATATTGGGTTTGCATTATATAAACTGTTAGGATATAACTGTTGGTACCTTGTGGGATATTGGATTAGACTAATCAAGTTTGGACTTTAATTATTTTATAATTATATCTTGATCAGTTATTTGTTTTTCCTTGATTACTTTATCTATTCCCCGTGCTTTGGATTATATATTTTTGCAGGGTGTTTCTTCAAGGATGTTTGCATAAAAAATGGTGGTTTAAAGGAGTTCGTAGTGTTTGTGTTCACGTAGTTGTTGGGTCTAGTGCGTGTGTTTGCTAGGAAAACTTGTTAAAATGTTTTGTCCGGGAATTGACAAAGGGGGAGATTGTTAGGTCCCTTAGTCTTGTCAATTCTGCGAACAAACATAGTTTATTGAGTTGTAAGTTTCCTAGTAATTTGCCTTGCTCGCTCGAGCGAAGGAAGCCTGGCTCGAGCGAAAAAACTTTGCTACCAGTAATTTTCTCTGTCTGTAAAAATATTGGGAAGGAATTTTGTGCACTCAAGCGAACCTCTTGGTGGCTCGAGCGAAGGCACTTAAGGAATACACTCATATTAGTCTCATTGCTCGAGCGAGAGATCTTGCGCTCAAGTGACCGTCACGGCCCTATTTGCTATAAAGTTGCGTTTCAGTCAAAATTTAGGGTTACAGCTTCCAGATTCTCTTCTTGGGTTTTAGGGTTTTCTTCTAGAGATTTTTGTGCTTGTTTTCCTTTGATTTCTTTGTGAGTTTGTTCATGAATCAAGAGAGTTAGATCAAAGGGTTGTGGGTTTGATTTCATGAATACAAGAGAAGTTCTTCTTCGGTGGATTCCGGAGATTCAAGCGTGGAGTATTCGAAGGAGTTCGAAGCTGTGCGTGGTTGTTGATTTCACATGGATGTTATGGATTCAACATCAAGCTGATCAAGTCCAAGATGAAGGCGGTGGTGAAAGAGATACAAATGGTTAAAGACAAATTAATTGAGTTTGGGTAATTTATTTTGGTAAATTTCTATTCTTTCTTTCTTTCTTAGTGGATTGATTAGTGGCGTTTCGCCTGTGTTTTTTTAATGAAAATTGGAGGTGCTCCAAATGTGGTTTTTTCCACGTAAAAATTGGTTGTGTCGATTTATTAATTTTGAAGAAACAATCTAAATCACTTTTGTACGGGCTAGATAATTTAGATTGTTAGTTTTAATTGTTTGGGAATTGTTGCAATTAATTCTGGTCCGAATCACAAATCACTAAGGTTTTTCAAGGACCTATTGGCAGTTTACCTGGGATCCACTGATTGCCAAAGGGAAGCACAATTCGTCTTACCCTTGTGATTCACTAAGCGCCACAACTCGGCTAAGGAATTACCAAGGGAAAGCGCAATTCATCTAGCCTCCAAATTACCAAAGGAAAGCACAATTCATCTTGCCCCTGATTTTACCAAAGGGAAGCGTAATTCATCTTGCTCATGAATTTTCTAAGAGGCAAAGCAATTCATTTTATCCTTGAATTTCCTAAGAGGCAGAACAATTCATCTTGTCCCTGAATTTCCCAAGAGGCAAAGCAATTCATCTTGCTCCTGAATTTTCCAATAGGCAAAGCAATTCATCTTGCCCTCGTGATCTACGAAGTGTGGATTTCATCTTAGTCCGGTGGCATATCTGACCAAAATAAAATTCTCCATCCAGGTTCGGTGGCATATCCGACCAAGTAACGATCTCATTCAAATCCCAAATCCGGCAGCAAATCTGATCAAATAATGGTCTCCGTCCAAATCCCAAATCCGGCAGCATATTTGATAAAACAACAGTCTCCATCCAAATCTCAAATTCGGCGGCTTATCTGATCAAATAACAGATAATAATATCTCCATGCTGAAAATTAGGGGTGAGCAGCGGATATACCGATCCGCCAAAACCGACCGAACCGAACCGATCCGCCACATTTTGGACGGATGCATGATGATGAGCGGACGGTTGCGGATTGATTTTCTCCAATCCGCCAATTTGGCGGACGGATGGCGGATTTAAGATTTTTTGGCCGCAACCGAACCGCCAAATCGCAAGCACTTGTAGTAATTTATAAGACTTTGTATTTTCAATTTGATAAAATATTATGTTTGTGTTTTCAATTGAAAAAAAGTTTAAATATTCTGTTGAAAAAAAATTTTCAACTTGAATATATTTTTGAATTGAAAAAAATAAACGTATTATTCATCTATATTTTTTAGTTTTTAAATCTAACTCTAAAAATAATAAATAAAAAATATGATAAATGCTGGTTGGTTTTTGTTTTCAAAAACATATGTAGATGTAACAATATAGAGACATTCAATCTCTACTACTGCTCTGTTTATAGTTTTGGTGGTTTGAATTGTTATTATATTTTAAGAATCACAGATTGTAATAATTTATAGGGATGAATCATGCTGTGATTGTAATATGTGGATGAAGCATACAGTGATCGTGATATTCTAAAGTTTCAAACTTTCTTTCTTTGGATAAGGCATACAGTGATTGTAATACTTTTTTAAGTCATTGACTGTAATACTTTTTTTTTCTTTTTTTTTTAAGGAAGTGCACAAGTTGAATTATATTGAAAATTTATAAAATTTTAAACCGCCAAACCGATTCGCATCCATCCGCCAAACCGCCAATCCGCTCAATCCACATCCGCCGGATTGGCGGACGGATGCGGATTGATTTTCTTCAATCCGCCAATCTGGCGGACGGATGGCGGATTGGAGGTTTCGTGGCCGCAACCGACCCGCGCCCACCCCTACTGAAAATAATAATGCACAAAATTCATACTTCGCAAATAATAAAAATCCAATATAATACCTTATCAAAATATCTTCATGCTCGGAATAATAATGCATAAAATTCGTACTCCGCAGATAATAAAAATCTGACATAATAACTAATAATATCTCTATGTTTGGATTAATAATGCAAAAAAAATTCATGCACCGCAAATAATAAAAATTCAACATAACAACTTATAATAATATTTCGACGCTTGGATTAATAATTCAAAAACATTCATAGTCTCGACGATGAAGCCACACTGTCTTTTTGTAGGGGGTAACTAATCATGCTTCAATTTATTTACCCATATTCTGGCTCATCCACTTCTCTTGGCCCCAGATTTTAGTGTGATGTAATCATGGTAAAATTTTCAAGATCTTGACAAATTTAGGAGTTGCAAGGTAATTAGTTGCACTGCTTGTTTACAATTGCTCATTCATGAATTGATTTTATTGATATCGGAGCTACTTTTTCCAGAGCAATTGCTACCATAGCAGTAATTGGTAGCTCGGCCATGAGAGTAATTAGTTTCACACTTGTTTTGAGAAGAACATCTTCTTTTGAGATTTGAGAAACGATATTGAACAATGAAGATAAACATCTCAAGATATCCACCTACAAAATCGAGAATAGTATTTAATAGGTCGTATCATCGATAGAAGGGCACTCCAACATTAAAGTTAGTAACACTCTACGGAAAATATTCGATATTACAAATGCTTAAATCTTTTTGTTTAAATTTTTTTTCTCTCTTTTTTATATAAAAATTTATTAATTAAATATTAAATATAATTATTTTAATAAATTCAGGATTCTAATTGATATTTCGAATAGTTTGGGGAGGGTAAAACGAAGCTTCAAACAAAGTTTCGGTGCCACGTCCGCAAGTTCCATCTAATTATAGGTGACAAAATTGATCCAAAATTGAATAGCTTTTATATAAAATTGAAGGTCTGAAATTAAAAAGGAAAACAAACTCACATCACACGTACATTACATTATCATTCTCTCATACTGACTGAATCCAAAATAATCTAGTAATCATAGGTCATGTTTGATTCACAATATTAATAGTGAAGTATTAATAGTCCTAGTAAATTAGTGTGGTATTCACTATCCAATTGGATTAATATCCATTGGATTAATAATCCCACCCCTACCCTATTACTAATAATCCTACAAATTTGTTGGATTAATTATCCATTGGATTAATAATCCTAAACAAAAATGTTAAAACAAATATAGGATAATTGGGCCCACGGATTAATAATCCTAATCCCACACTCTAATCTACCCAATCAAACATGCCCATATAGTATTATTTATACAATTTGTGATAATCATAATCCTCTTCCTTACTGTTCACCGTTTCTCACTGTTTTGACTTACTGTTCACCGTTTCTCACTGTTTTGACAAGCATCAAGCTTCATATTGTCCTGTAATTTGACTTACTGTTCACCGTTTCTCACTGTTTTGACAAGCATCAAGCTTCATATTGTCCTGTAATTTAGTTACCAAAGAGAAAAAATTGTACATGTCAGTGTACGATATAAATTTGAACTCAATCAAGATTGGTTCCAGACTCATAATTCATGAAATTCAAACACATAAAAGCATTATTGATTGTTAAAATCACGGTCAATAGTCTTTTAGATTACCCACATTATGTGATTGAATTGCATAATGTGGGTATTAACACAGATTGACATGATAACTGTTGATTTAATTCTTTAAAGGTCCATCAAAGTGCATTAGATTTTAATAGTTGTCCCAGTATTATATTCAATACAAAAACCTGTGAGAATAGACATTTCCATATTAATGAAATTGAATTGTTTTCAATTGATATTTTTTGATTGGAAAAGAATAAGTTCATTTGAAATCTCACACTAGAAAACATGCCATGCTCGCTCCCATTATCGTCCAATAATCTACGCAGCGTCCTATAATCTACGCAGCGTCCTGTTAACAAGGACAAACCATGGAGGATCAAAACAAATGTTAGAGAAACAATAAGAGCAATTCTATAGAAGAATGAAGTAGAAATATTGAACAAGACCTTTTCAATTTAGTACCTAGTTTGAAGTTCGTCTTTTAGGAGTTTGTTCTTGACCAAATGAAGTTCATGGAGGATATTACTTATGCTCATTCGACCTTGTGGTGACTCTGTAGAGCATGCCACTCCAATATTGACCATGGAAATCAAACATTCCACAATTTTGCTGCCATTGTTCACTTGAATTGTTGTTGCTCTAGCCTCTTCTTCCTCATTGTCTAGGAGTACCGGGTCTGCGATCTCCATCACTCGGTCAGGCAAGGCCATTCTTGCGAAGTTATGAAGATTATGCCCTTCCTCAAACATGTTCTCTGTGGGTCTCTTCCCTGTTATCATCTCCAATAACAAGATCCCATAACTGTAGACATCACCATAAGTTGACATCTCACTTCCAAGCCCATACTCTGCCATTAAAACAATTCACATTCAAAGCCCAAGGATCATTTTCCGCAAAAGCATATTGATACGAAAGAAAAAGGAAAAATCAATTTTGATAAATATGAATTCCATAATATGAAAGCAATACATTCTACATATTCCAGTAAGATATTCTATTAGAAGAAGGGTAAAGAGTTGTTACCGGGAGCTACATATCCGATGGTTCCCCTTACTCCAATTGAGCTACTTTGATTTGGATTGGTGAGCTCGGGGAAAAATCTAGCTAGACCAAAATCTCCAATATGGGCAACCATCTCACGGTCAAGAAGGATATTACTTGGCTTCAAATCACAGTGAATGATCGGTTTTTGGCATTGGTGATGAAGATAATCGAGCGCACAAGCCACATCTATGGCGATGTTTATTCTTTGTAGAAGGTTGAGTCTCTGCTGCTCATTTTGCCCATCATTTGTTTCTAGACTTGCATGCAACCACCTCTCTAGACTCCCATTTGGCATGAACTCATAAACGAGAGCTTTGAACTCATTCCCTTGAAAATCAACACTGGAACAAGAAGTTATGATCCTAACCAAGTTTCGGTGTCGAATATTTCTCAAGGTTTCACACTCTGCCATGAAACTCTTGATGGCTCCACGATTTTGAAGGTTAAGTACTTTGATAGCAGCAACAAACTCCCGATCTTGAACGAGAATTCCTCTATATACAGAGCCAAAACTACCAAAACCAATTAGGTTCGCAGAAGAGAAACCATCTGTTGCTTTGAGGAGTTTCTCATAGGAGACTTTCAAGAATGATTCTTTCAACACTGGAACTGTAGATTGAGCTGTTCTTTGCTTCTTGAACAAATAAATTGTAAAGAATGACAAAAGTGCTGCTCCAACAAGTACAGAAGCTGCTGTAATTGCCAATACATGTGAAAGAGGCATCTTATGTTTTGATTTCTGGGTGATGCAACTCGGTAGTTGTAGCTCAGAAATACCCCCACAAAGCCTATGATTTCCAACAATTGATATTGCACTTGCATTTGCAAAAACTCCCTCCATTGGTAACTCGCCCTCAAAATCATTAAAGGACAAATTGAGAATCATTAGGGAAAATTTCTCTAAGAAAGTCGGAATTTTTCCAGACAAGTTGTTATGAGAAAGATCAAAGTTTTGAATACCTCTCAAAGATTCGAATGATAAAGGAATGGATCCTTGAAAAGAATTTTCCTGCATATAAAGGTTTTCAAGGCTAGTGCAACTACCGAGACTGCTAGGAATTTCACCAGACAACCTATTCTCAGAGATATCCAATGCCACTAAATTTTTAAGGTTTCCAACCTCTGTTGGCAAGGAACCAGACAAACGATTCCAAGCTAGATTTAATGAAATTGACAAAGATGAGACTTTCAAGAGTTCTTTGGGAATGTTTCCACTCAAGTTGTTTTGGTGAAGGTCCAGGAACAACAGCTTTTTACAGTTAGCAAGCCTTGAGGGTATGGTCCCCTCTAGTCTGTTGCTCCCTAAGGAAAGTTCAATCAACAATGACAGGTTTCCGATGGAATCTGGAATTTTCCCTGAGAGGTGGTTCATTTCGAAAGACAACAATTGCATCTTTGGAAGATTTCCTATGTTAGTTGGAATTGTACCTGTGAATTGGTTACCTTCCATACCTAATGCATCCAAGTTGACAAGGTTACCTATTGTTGAAGGAATAGTTCCATATATTTGATTTCTACCAAGTATAAAGGCAAACAGATTCTTTGACAGGTTGCCAACAGATTCTGGTAACACCCCTCTAAATTGGTTTACCTCCATACCCAATGCTTCCAAATTGCTACAGTTGGCCAAAGAACCAATAAAGGCTAGGTCATCTGGTTCCCCACTTCCGAAATTGTTATCAGATAGAGCTATGCCCTTGAGATTCTGTAGTCTTCCAAAATTAATTGTTATTTTCCCATTGAAGTTGTTATATTCTACTTGAAAATGTTCAATTTTTGAAAAATTTGATATTGACAATGGAAGGGTTCCGGTAAATTGGTTATCATTTAACTGGAGGAGTTGAAGATCAGGGAACATGAAACCAAAGCTTGGCGGAAGACTACCATGAAGTTGGTTAAAAGCCACAGAAAAGACATTTAGAAAGGAAAGATTATAAATAGATGGAGGGATCATACCAGAGAGTTGATTGCGACCCAATCCAAGTAGTGTTAGTTTTTTCAATTGACCCATGGTATCTGGAATACTTCCTCCAAAAGAATTGCCACCAGCATTAAAGCTTTTCAGAGAAGTAAGATTGCCAATGAATGGAGAAATATCTCCCGTCAAATTGTTCACCTGAATGGCAAGAATTCTGAGCTTTGGCAAGGAAGTAAGCTCTTTGGGGAATTTCCCCACTAGTTTATTTTTACCAACACCAAGGTGTGTGAGGTTGGAGCAGCGGGATAAGCTAGCTGGAATTTCTCCTTCAAAGTTGTTGTTGCTCAGGTTCAAAATTTGCAACCTGAACAGGTTACCGAGTTCAACAGGGATTTCACCCTGAAAAGTGTTGTTATAGAGCCACAACCCCCGAAGGAAGGTGAGGTTCCCTACATAAGGAGACAAGGAACCAACTAGACCTTTGGACTTCAAGTCTATAACCGTGACTCTCCTGTGCCGGTGACCACATATGACACCTTGCCACTCGCAGAAATGGAGAGAATTGTTCCATGAGCTCACAACCCCATGAGGGTCATGCAAAATCTTTGACTTGAAGGCAAGCAACGCAAAACGATCAGTCTCGTTCCCAACAAAGGTACTACTATCTGTAGTGGCTGCCGGGAGTGTTCCAACATGTACAAGTGTCATGGCTACGACACATATGCCACTCCATACGTAAAATAACTGGAGTAGCTGAAAACCTATTACTGAAAGTGGTGATGCCATTTTCAGATCTCTTTCTTTTTATTTTTTATTTTTGGTATGCAGTTGCAAAGTTTGGCTTGGTTGTGATTATTTATAACCTGCAATTTCCTTCCTCCACGGGTAAGCATTGTCTGTGTAGGGTGGAATATGTGGGACTGCAAATGGGAAATTCCTAATCACTGGGGACTGCATGCTTGTAGTTGATTTGGTTTTTGCAATTTTAATTACATCGTACTTGAAATTCTCATATTTGTGTCAGTTTAATCTAATTGGCAATGCTCCTGTTTAAAAATTGAACGGAAATCAACAAAAAAAATAGTTAATTTATTCTCCTCAAAGGGAGGGGGTTGACGTAAATGGTTCATTTCCTTTGAATGAACCATTTTGCTTTTCATTTTTGCTCAATTTCTTAGTATAACGTATTAATTTGGTTAAATTGATGCAATGTGAAAAATTAAAGGAAAAAATTAATACAATTCAAAATATAAAGATTCAATTAACACGAGATAAATTACACTAAAAAAAAGGGGGGAAAAGTCACAGTACACTCGTGAGGGGTACACAATGATTCTCATTCCTTGTGAATGCACTGTAATTTTAAATTGTGTTTGGATCATATATCTAGATAGAAATTTAAAAGAAAAAAAAATGGAGAATTTTTTAAGGTTCCTGATATTAAAATTTTATAAGATAACGAACGTATAATATTTTCACAATAGTTAAGGTCCCTCAACATTTCTATAGATAAAATTCGACTCGAAAAAATTTTGTCCGTGTCAGAGAAACTTCATCTCGACTCAGAGAAATTTTAATTTTCACAGAGAAATTTTTCTAATTTCACAAAGAAATTTTGAAATTTCTCTGTGATCATATCACAGAAATTTCTCTGAGTAGGGGCCAAAATTTCTCTAAATCAAATTTTCTCTGTGAAAATGTTGAAGGACCTTAACTAATAAAAAAAAAATATATTGGACTTCTCTTATAACACAAAGTTAGAAAGAAATGTTTCACTAATTTTCTCAAAAAAAATTATAATTCACTCATATTGTTCACATTTTTCTTCCCTTTTTTCTTTTCTCTTAAAATTCCTATTTAATTCTATGATCTAAACACAATCTTAATCTAGAATTGAAGCTCCAGGGCCTAGGCTATATGTGATGATATTTGTGATTGAGAAGAGAACACATGTCCAACAGTTATTAAAAATGCCATGGGGCATTTGTATCAAGTTGCCAAGATACAACATGGGGCATTTGTTGCATGCCTCTAATTACCTTGGTGGCAAAAATTGATTTTTGATTGACTAGTTATCCATGTACAGTAAAATGGAGCGTCTTTCAAGTTTAAACGACATATTGAACAACGTGCACACTCAATATTTAAGAATCCTTAATTTGGAAACTAAATATTTATTACTTTTTTGTATTCTAATTGTGGACATTTTTCATTGAGTAAATTACGTTGGCCATCCTTATATTTTGACTTTTATATCATTTTAATTTCTCTAATTGTAATTGGTTTGCTTTTGATTATAAATTTATGATTTTATCTCAGTTTGGTCTAATTGATTACAATTATTAATATTTTGGATGAAAAATAGGCATATAATCAGGAATGAATTATGCTTTCATAGGCAAAATTCTAAACTTGTCTATTGAGTTCAACTCATTGAATTAACCTCAACTAATTTAGCGACATTTTTTATTTATTTATTATTTTTTTTTTCTTTTGCAAAAATCCTAATGAGCATTATCAATTCGATAAAATTGACACAAAATATAAAATTAATGATCAAAATTGAATTGATTAAAATTATAAAAACTAAATTAACAGAAGAAGAAAAATATGGGGACTATAAATATAATTTATTATTTTTCATTTGATTGAAATTTATTTCGATTATGTTTGTAGAATGAGATACACACACCAACAATGATTCTGGGTGTGTGTATTGTCACTTACAATAATATGATACTCCTATGCTTGTTCGTCAATCTTAACTCCTTAAATGGTGATTGTACGAGCGCAAAATAATCTGCTCGTATAATCCTGTTGATCAAGTTTGCACTTCTCCAAACGTCGTCGCTTTGCTACCTGAAAACACAGATGAGCTAGCCGATCGGTGTGTGCCAGAAACCCTTCTGATGCTTAAGTCAGCAATCAGACAATAGACAATAAGCTCTGTGTATTTGGGAGTAAGAATTGCAATACTTGTGCATAGGTCCTACTATGAGCTTTTATAGATTCTACTTGGCGCAATCCTAATAGAACTCTAACTTTCCTTAGCAGAGTCCTCCTAAGAATCACACAGCTAGAGGATAACACCTATCCTTAGAAAACCCTTCTCACCACCACCCAGGTGAGATGGTTTAAACTCTTTATTCTAGCTATCACTGCAGTCAACCAAGCTATCTCGGCTCTGTGCTCCCCATGGCAGAGCCGTGATGACCCTATCTACAGGATGGCACTCAGCCGAGCTACACCTAGCTCGGCCCTCTGCACTAGCAATCATCACGGCGCGATAAAGGTCTGGCCTCAGATAACTAGGTCCAAGCCTTAGCAACACATCTGTGATCGACATAGTGCCTGCTCGGCCCAAGACTGAGCTACACAAAACTCTTACCTCGGCCCATTGTGTGGCCTAAACTTCCAAAGAAGATTTTGCCTAGGTCAGCCCAATTTGCACACAAATTAGCCTCTCAATTGTCCCTTAATTCCTTCTGCGGAGCATGATTGGGATTACGCCTCTCTAGCCAAGCTAATAATGCTTAGCTCAACTGAGCTAAGAAGGTTGCTCGGTCACGAGGTCTACTCGATTGCAAGATGTCTCGTCAACTGTCTAGCTCATCTGACACGATGTTACTCCTAAGACACGTGGCATGCCCCTATTAATGCACGTACCCCTGTTACAGCCATCATGCACGATCCCTAAAAAATATGAATCATCCCACCTTTCTACTTCCAGTACAAATATAATTCAAATATAGTGAAGAGTCAATCCCACTGTTCATCTTCTCAGTTTCGAACCTTTGAACCAAAGCCTCAATCCTTTTGTTTCTTCCACCTTTGCCCCAAATTGATGCCAATTTCAGCTCCTATGGATTCACATTCATATAATGAGAGACCTTCTCCAACTGGGTTTTAACCTCACACCTAAATTAGTAAGTTCTCCGTACCTATTACTGTTTTTCCATGAACATTCTACCTATTTAGCATTCTTGTTAACCCACTATCTACGTTAAAATATAATATTATAGTGTAAATATCCACTAAAATGCGCTTGAAAGAGCTTGTGAATCGAATCAAGGCCTTTAGACAACCCTCAAAATTCCATAAGATCACAACCGTGATTTTGATCCAAAAGTATGCTGCAACCCAGCTAAAAGCCTGTATGTACAACATTGAATGTACCTAATGAGCTAGTCGTACTGCTTGAACCGGGCTAAAACCTTGCCCTCAGTCCAAACCGAATTGAATCCTTGTCCTTAGCCAGCATCAAGCTAAAACCTTGAACTGGTAGTGGGCCGAGCTGTGTCCAGCCGATGACCACACTAAGTCTTCACACGCACGCTCTCGACCAAGCAAACTATTGTCTTTAGCCCGGTCACATTTTGGGCTTAACACATTTTATTTTTTTCACTTTGCAGACTTGACTAGGTTGTCCAAGCACTCCATTCACTTTGCCCCTCTATCGGTGCAGCTTAAACGAGCAACAAAACAACGTTGATCAATTCAGCCGAACAAACCCCAATAACCCTTAACTTAAAGCCAATGGGCAAATACGGCTTCATGGTTAGCTCGCCAGGGGCCATAGCAGAATTTAGGCGGGATTACAACGTTCTTGATGATGTGTAGTTCACCTTAGCCGAGCAAGATACTATACATTGGGGCAGGCTCGGTTGTCGCCCCTTTGCCACAATAGTAGATGGTGGACTCTGCTTCCCAGTCCAATCCCTTATTTGTGAATTTCTCAGGTAGACCAGACTCAGCCCAACCCAATTGTCCACCAACATGTATAGGATCATAAACGACATCGCTGAGCTCAATCGCCGTGTTGGCCTCAACCTTGGATTGGCTGAGATATTCCACCAATTTTCGATCAGTTAAAATGATGATGGTTGGGTCTATTACCTCAAATTCAAAAAAGGTCGAAAGAAAGTCGTCAAGCACGCATCAGACAAAAATTTACACGACGATGACTTTCTCTGGGTCTCTGGAAATTACAAGGACCAGGAGGCCAGGATATTGGGCTACAACATAAACTGGAATATAGGCACAGCTGGTATAAGTAACTCGATCTTACGCTTAACTATTTAATCACTTACTATTGTGCTAATCGTTCATCTCTTTGCAAATTTGAATGTGCTCAAGGAGAATTATTCGTACGCTAACTAGGATGGGCTCCGCACTGCGCTAAGATATCGGTATCGAGATCAGACTGAGCTACTAAACTTCGAGCCGACCTATTAGTATAACAACAAGAGGAGGAACAAAGTCACCGACTTCTTTCTCGAACCTTCACCAAAACCAGATCTAAGCCTTCCTCAAATCAATCTCGTCCCCCTCACCAAAGAGCAAGAAATGGCCAAGAGGAGAGCCGTGCGAGCTTTTATCACCAAGCAAACCTCCGTCGAAGTCCAAACTAAGCAAGTTCCTGTTGATCAATCGCGTGATATCGTTGTCACCCTACCAACCATCAGGGCAACCTCATCTCGGCCAAGCAAGCGCGCTCACACTTCATCTACCGAGCAACAACGCTTGGTGGATGAGGAAGAGATTGTACTTCCTAAGGTCAAGCTATCTAAATAACAGCCTACCCATTCTGGCCAAGCAGGCCCCTTTTCCCCACCAGTGTGGACACTAGCCGTGACCTTCAAAGGCCGTGTTGTGTCCACCGTCGACTCTGTTAGCCCCAAGAAGAACCACATGCTGGCCTTCTACTTGTCAAAAAGCGTTTTCCTGTCAGTTGATATGGAGAGACAAGAACAGCTGATCGAACTAAAAGCAATTCAATCGGCTACCAAATCTCTAGTTCTGGTAAGCTTGAATCCTGTATTTACTTTCCTTAACACTTACTCTTTGCTCAGTTTGGTTGATCATTTGTGGATTGAATTTCAGGCCATACAGAAGAGCCACATTGTCCATAAATGTGTACTGGAGCTAAAGAAGACAACTTCGGCGGCCATTGCGGACGGTCAGGCCAAAGACATCGAGCTGAGAGCGCTAAAGGCAACTCTAACCGAGCTACGCGTGGAGAATGAAAAATGATCGAGCAAGTTGGCATCACCGAGGTGGAAAAACAGAAAGCCCTCACTGGAAAAAAAAAAAAAAAAAGGATCACTACCTACGCGAGCTAGCCAAGTTGGAGAAAAAGAAGGCTACCAAAATAAAAGCACTCTAGAAGAAGATGAAGGATACCAAGGACCATGGTTACACAAAGGGCAAGCAGACAAGGCAACCTAGGATATTTTCTTCAAATGTAGTTAGAAGGTAGCAGCGGAGAACCTCGGCCAGGCCCACGACTCTGAGGTCTTCCTCAATTCTCCTTCCCACTTTATCCCAAGCTATATGGAAACGTACGCCAACACTATG
Organism: Camellia sinensis; assembly: GCF_055761805.1. Taxonomy (NCBI): domain Eukaryota; kingdom Viridiplantae; phylum Streptophyta; class Magnoliopsida; order Ericales; family Theaceae; genus Camellia; species Camellia sinensis. The sequence continues at coordinate 41,947,850 of NC_138961.1, forward strand.
CAATAAAAGTTCTTGTAGGTGGAGGAGGAGGAGGCCAATCATGTACCAAGCGATGTTCTTCTCTCAGTCGATAAGCTCGACCATGAGAGCCCGGTGCCAGTTCAGTCAGAAGTGCCAAGCCAGGTCGAGCTAAGCCTGGTCATCGAAGAATGCATCACCAATCTAACACTTGATAGTGGTGTTGGAGTTGGTGCTGACGCAGACATCGAGTTGGATGACTTGTTCGGCTGACCGTGATGTATCTCTTGTTTTTTTTTCTATTTATTTTATACTTTTTCCATGTAATCGGGCTACACCCTCTCCTTTTGTAATCATTTGCGTTATTAATGGAAAAACCTTCAAGTTTTTGCACGCCACTTATACCTTTTCTATGCCACTTTTGAATGTGCTCCCTAATTGTGAATGCATACTCTGCCGAGCTCATTTGCTCGGCCACACACAATAGTTTCAATCATCTTTGGCCGAGATAACCATCTCGGCTATAAAGTGCAAAAAGGTGTTGGTCAATCCTGCCAACCCTCTTTAGCCGAGATACCCATCTCGGCTAAAGAGTGTCAAAATTTGTTGGTCAATCCTGCCAACCTTCTTTAGCCTAGATAATCATCTCGGCTAAGAAGTCCAAAAATTTGTTGGTTAATCTTGCTAACCTTCTTTGGCTAAGATAACCATCTCGGCCAAAGAGTGCAAAATATTTGTTGGTCAAACCTGTCAACCTTCTTTAGCCTAGACAATCATCTCGGCTAAAGAGTGAAAAAATTTTTTTTGGTCGAACCTGCCAACCTTTTTTGGCCTAGATAATTATCTCGACTAAAGAGTACAAAAATTTGTTGGTCAAACCTACCAACCTTCTTTGGCCAAGATAACCACCTCAGCCAAAGAATGTAAAAAAATTTGTTGGTCAAACCTGCCCTCCCAGTTGGGCAAAGATTTACATACAAACCGAAATAAACCTAAGTATTGAAAAATTTACCAAAAAAATGACTACTTATTTTATTGAATGTTTACAAAAAATTACAAGTGCAAAAAACTAAAAATAGAATATCTTGACGTTAGCCGTGTTCCATGGCCTTGGGATAGCTTGGTCGTCCACATCCGCGTGGTGGTAAGCTCTTTTTCTTGCTAATCCCATCACTTTGTACGACCCCTTCTAGTTGGGTCCTAGTTTGCCATCCCTAGGTACCAAAGTGTTTCCCATTACTTTTGTGTAGCACCTAATCTTCAATCTTGAATTGCCTTGGATGCACTGCCTTGTTGTATTTTCTAGATAGTTCCTGTTAATGCGAGGCGATGTGAACCAGTGCCCTTTCTATTCGTTCTTCGGCAAGATCTAACTCCAAGGCTATGGCCTCTTCATTCAAATCCGGATTGAAATTTTTGTTTCTAATAGTGGGGAGGCCGACTTTCAGGGGAATTACTGCTTCCATACCATAGGCCAAGGAAAAAGGCGTTTCGCCGGTCAACCGCCTAGGTCCAGTTCGGTAAGCCCATAAGATGTAGGGAAGTTCCTCAGCCCATTTCCCTTTTGCTTTTTCTAGCCTTTTCTTCAGTCCATCTAAGACTACTTTGTTGGAAGCTTCTGCATGTCTGTTGGCTTGAGGGTATGCTGGCGTGGAGTTGTAGAATTCGATCTTGTGCTCTTCGTAAAAACCCCTAAAGATTCTTTCGTCAAATTGGGTACCATTATCAGATATCAAAGCCTTGGGAATTCCAAACCGGGTTATGATGTTCTGCCAGACAAACTTCTTGACATCTTTTTCTAGGATGGATGCTAGCGTCATTGTCTCCACCCATTTTGTGAAGTAGTCTATCGCTACAATAAAGAATTTTCTGTTGCCCAGCCCAGTTAGGAATGGTCACACTATGTCTAAGCCCCGCATTGCAAAAAGCCGAGGGTTGTTCAGAGGTAGGAGCTCTCCAGCTGGTTGATGGATTTGATGCGTGAATTTCTGATATTTCTTGCATTTCTTGACATATTTTTCTGTGTCTGCCTGCATGTTTGGCCACCAATAGCCCTATGAGATAGCTCGGTAGGCCAAAGATCTCCTCCCTTGGTGGCTTCCATAAATGCCCTCGTGGATCTCGAACAAGAATGTCTTGACCTTGCTAGGATGAACACACGTCAAGTGTGGTCCCGTGAAGGACTTTTTGTACGGTGCTAGGGATGGGGAAAGCTAAAACCGTTGCGATTTTGCATGAATCTTGTTAGCTTCCTTCTTGTCTTCTAGCAAAATGCTATTCTTTAAGAACAGAATGATGGGGTCCATCCAGGAGGGACCTAGCTCGCCACAGCATACCTTGGCCGCTTCAGGTTCCTCAATGCTCGGTCTGGGTAGGAAGTCAACTAATAATGGGTGCGGGATAATGTGTCTGCCATCGACACAAAACCGGCCAATTCATCCGCCTTGCTATTTTTTTCTTGGCTGATTTGCTCTATCCTCACTACATCAAATTTCATGATTTCATTCCTGACCAGCTCCTAATACTTGGCCATTCTATCATCCTTTGCTTCATACTTGCCGGATCTCTGGTTGACTATTAGTTGAGAGTCGTTATACACTATTAGCTCAGTGGCCTTCATCCGATAAGCTAACTTCAAACCGGCTAACAATGCTTTGTACTCTGCCTCATTGTTGGATATTGGAAATCCGAGGTTAATAGCTTATTCAATGGTCAAGCCATCTGGCGAGATGAGGATTATCCCAAGTCTAGCCCAGTGCCTGTTGGACGCTCCATCCACAGAACTTCCACATCTATCACAGCTTCCAACAAGTGGAAAATCTAAGGACACTTTAGGATCAGGGACGTTGACGACATCTTCTTTTAAGTTTTTGTCCGTCGTTAGGATTTGATCCTCACTGCTTGACTGTTTTAGCATTTCACTTTCGGGCGGGTCCTTGCTTGTAGTTGTGCGGCTTGCTCCAGCCCTCCGCAACGATGGGTTGTTGGCCCTAGTGGACGACGCAGCAACTGTAAGGCTAAATGGTTCACTGCTCTGTTGAACGACTTGCTACAGGGGTTGCGCTATTCCCGTAGCACTTTCCTCCCCTTTGCTCGGTTTCCTCTGTCAAGTCGACCGGGCAAACATAATGACTTCCTGGAGCAAACTCAGCCACGAAGTCTGCCAAAGCTTGAACCTTTATCGCGATTCTTTGTTGGAACTTGATGTTAAACTGTCCTAACTCCACAGCCCATTTCAATATTCACCCAGAAAAGTCCGCCCTTTCAAAAAAAGGGCTTTTAAGGGGAATGCAGTTAAGACGATCACAGTGTGTGCATGGAAGCAGTGCGACAATTTTCTCGAAGCCATCATCAAGGCTAGGGCTAGTTTTTCTAACGGCAAGTAACTCATTTCAGTACCGAGTAATGTCTTGCTCACATAAAAGATAGACAAGTGTTGTATTCCCTTGGTTCGTACCAACATTGCGCTAATTGCTTGTTGGGAGACTACTAAGCATAGGAAAAGTATCTCTCCTGGCACTAGGGTTGCCAACAATGGTGGAGAAGTCATGTATTCTTTCAGGCTCTCCAAAGCTTGTTTGCATTCATTGTCCCACTCAAATTTGGCCTTAAGTGCCTGGAAGAACGGTCGACACATGTCTGACAACCGACTTATGAATCGGTTCAGGGTGGCAACTAGGCCCGTAAGGTGCTGTAGTTCCTTGACTATGTTGGGCCGCTCTAGTTCTTGAATGGCCTTGATCTAAGATCGATCGACTTCTATACCACGGTTGGTTACTAGAAAGCCGAGAAACTTGCCTGACCCCCAAACGTGCATTTAGATGCGTCCAGTCGTAGCTTGTGGGTTTTCAAAATTTGAAACATCTCAGCTAGGTCGTTGAGGTGGTCTCATTCGTTCTTACTCTTGACCACCATGTCGTCTATGCAAGCTTCCATTGTCTTGCCTAACAACGGCTCGAACATTTTGGTAACCATTCGTTGAAACATTACCCCTGTATTTTTTAGGCCAAAGGACATGACCTTGTAGTAATACAACCCGCTTGGCGCTGTAAAGGATGTAACCTCCTGGTCTGGTTCATACATAGCAATCTGATGGTATCTGCGATATGCATCAAGAAAGTTAAGTCGGTTGTGTCCCGCAATTAGGTCCACCAATTGGTCTATCCATGGTAGAGGAAAACTGTCTTCCGGGCACGCTTTGTTGACTGCCTTATAGTCCATACAAAAGCACCATTTGCCATTTTTCTTAAGCACCGCCACCATGTTGGAGATCCACTTGGGATAGTGAACCTCTCTAATCACTCCTGCTTTAAGCAGGTTACCCATCTCTTCAGCCACTATCTCGGCGTGGTGTAGTGTTGACTAGCGAGTTCGTTGTATAATTGGTCTGGCAGTTGGGTTGATTTTAGTTGATGGCAGATGAAGTTTGGATCAATGCCAGACATGTCATATGGAGTCCAGGCAAACACTTCGATGTTATAGATCAAGAATTCCATTATCTCTATTCTCTCGGTGTTGGACAAAGATAAGCTAAGCAAAAAGAACTTCTTTGGGACCTTTTTGTCTACTCTTACCTCCACCAGATCTTCCACTGCCTTCTGTTCGGTTGCCATGCCGACATCTGCAAATAACTCGTTGCTTTCTGGATCCTCTACCATCTGTATGAATCCTTTGGTAGCTCGACTTCCATTCACAATCACGAAGCATTGCTTGGACATGATTTAGTCTCCCAAGACCTCTTCAATCACTCTAGTTTCGTTAGGGAATCGCATCACTTGATGGTATGTTGATACTACCACATGCATGGCATGCAACCATGCTCTCTCCAATATAATGTTGTAAGTGGAAGGGACTTTTAACACCCAAAATTTCACTTGCTTCATTATCGTTCCAGGTTTGACAGACAAAATTATCTTGCCAGCCGGCCATCTTGGTATTGAGTTGAAACCCACCAAGGGAGATGTCACGGGTGCCAAGTCTTTGTCCTCCAATTTTAACTATTTGAAGGTCTCATAATACATTATCTCACACAAACTCCCATAGTCAATCAAGATTCGCTTCATGTCAAAGTTCTTGACGCACAGAGTAACTACTAGTGCATCGTTGTAAGGGATTTGCAACCTCGCTAAGTCCCTATCACAGAAAGTGATGACGTTTTTTGCCTCCATCTTCCCTTTTTTTACAGTTGGGTGAACACTCAACACCTCCCTCATGTGCTCCACCTTCTTGATCATTCCCCGAAGCTCGCTAACTCGCTCGGGCTCAATGATCCCATGTACTACATTAATCAGGCCTTAAGAAGGACCTTTAACCCGTCTGGCCCGTTACAGTCCCGGGGGCCTGGCCGAGCTCCCCTTTTAATGTATTGGTCCAAGTGGTCCGCAGCCACCAACTCTTCCAAATGATGTCACAAAGGCATGCATTTTTTGGTTCGGTGCCCCACATCGTCATGAAAGATGTATCTATATTGATCGTCATAGCCCCTTTGCGCTTCTCCCAACTTGGCTAGCTGCTGAATGAAGGGTTCGTCGCGTATTTCACTTAGAATCCGATAGGTAGGCTTCTTGAACACGGTGGTGATGGCGGTGTGGACTCTCAGCCTCCTTACTTTGGGGTCCTCACCGTTTGGCCGTCTGCCACGACTATTTCTATTTGGTCGGTCCACCTGGCCGACCGTGTTAACTTTTGCCACAGGTTTTTTGGCTGAGATCGCTGTTGTGCCGGACTTTGCCTTTGTACAAGCACCATCTTTTTCCACCCTAATGTGCTGGTGCACTCTTTCCATCAGGGCTTCCATCACGAGAGGTGGCATCATCATCATTAAATCCCTCAACTTGTGGCCCACCAGCAAACCCCACTTGTACTGCGTGATAACTAGGTTGGTGGGGTAATTGCCTATCTGATTGAAAGTCTGCCAGTATCTGTTGTTTGTAAGCCTTTAATGTTTCTTTCTCGCCCATGTCAATGGCGAGCAACTAGTCTATCTCGACTGGGGTCTTGGTGTTTGTCTTGAACCTAGTGACAAACGCCTTTGCCAGTTGGGCCAATGAAGTGACGCTACCTTCTGGAAGCCTTTCAAATCAAGTCAAACCTAGGTCACCTAAGCTTGATGGAAACAAGATGCACATAGGAGCTTCATTTCGCCAGTGTATAGTTATAACTTGGTGAAAGTGGCAAAAGTGCATATAGGGGTCTAACTTCCCCTCGTAGGTTTTAAACTTAGGCTAGTTGAAGCCCAAGGGTAGTGGTGCATTGTTTATCCCTGGAATGAATAGTGAGCTTTGCAACATTGCTAATGCTTTGTCTGCTAACTCATAAGCAAGGCGCGACATTGGCTTTGCAACCTCGACACTTCCATGTGTCTTAGGAGCCATCTGCTGCAAAGTAGAGACCCTTTGGTGGTCATGCGCCTGGGCGTCTTCCCTCCTTTGAGTCCTTTCTTCTAGCACGGTCACAAGTCCGTCAACGTAGGCAACTCTGTATGCCTAGAGGTTGTTTAGTGTGTATGCGAGGGACAATAACTACTTCCCTCCATGTAAGACCTTTTAGTGCTCGTTCTCTCAGACTTGGAGCAACAAGTCCTTGTGGTTCTTGATTGTGTGTCGCCTGTTCTAAGGCTTACGCTTTCATTATGCAAAGGTGTGACTCGCCTGTCATAATCTCCTGAATGGCAAGAACGTGTTCTGCCTTCACTGATTTCCTCTCCTGCCATGCCTTCACCCTTCATCAGGCACTTCGTCATCTCTATGTCTGCCGTCATTCTCTTCATCAACTTATTTTACTCCTTCACCCAATTCTCTAGAACCTGAGAATCCATCCTCCGCCTCTGTCCATCTGGGCTTTGAGAGCGATGTGGACTTGAGCCCCGTTTTTCTCATGTACCCCTCTATGGGTTCTGACGTTGAGGGGTCCAAGTCTGCCATGGGTGGGACAAAAGACAAATCCTCATGCCTCATGTCCCCTTCTGGTGTTTGTCCATCGACAGCAAATTGAGGCAAGTCTTCATTGTGCGCTATTAAAGATCAGTTGAAGGAAAACTTAATCAAAAGGTTTGTTCTCTGTAATACTTCCCACAGACAACGCCAATTGTACAAGGACGAAATAATCTTCTCGCATAATCCTATTGATCAAGTTTGCACTACTCCAAGCGTTGTCGTTTTGCTACCTGAAAACACATGTAAGCTAGCCAGCGAGTGTGTGCTAGAAACCCTCTGATGCCTAAGTCAGCAATTAGACAATAGACAATAAGCTCTATGTATTTGAGAGTAAGAATTGCATTACCTATGCATAGGTCCTGCCATGAGCTTTTATAAATTTCACTTGACATAATCCTAGTAGGACTCTAACTCTCCTTAACAGAGTCCTTCTAGGAATCACACAGCTAAAGGATAACGCCTATCCTTAGAAAACCCTTCTTACTACCACCTAGGTGAGATGGTTTAAACTCTTTATTCTGGCTGTCACTATGGTCAACCAAGCTATCTTAGCTCTGTGCTCCCCATGGCAGAGCCGTGATAACCCTAGCTACAGGATGGCACCCGACCAAGCTACACCTATCTCGGCCCTCTACACTAGTAATCACCTCGGCGCAATAAAGGTCTGGCCTCAGACAGCTAGGTCCAAGCCCTAGCAACACATCTGTGACCGGCATAGTGCCTACTCAGCCCAAGACCGAGCTACACAAAACTCTTATCTTGGCCCATCGCGTGGCCCAAACTTCCAAATAAGATTTTACCTAGCTCAGCCCAATTTACACATAAATTACCCTTTCAGTGATGAAGACAGTCAAGGTTGTATTAAAAATCGGAGCTGATGATGGCCCATTTTTTAAGGTGACAATTGACAAAACCTTAAATTAGCTCTTTGGAGATTTAAAAAAAATATTTAAAAAAATGCGTCAATCAAGACACAACTTGTTGTAGTGGCTATTTACAAATGTGAAAACAAATAAATGAAAAGAGATAGAAAGAAATAGGGACGGAGAATTATTACAACACTAAATAATTACAATACCAAATAAAAGACGTGGGGTTTGAGAATTATTACAACAAACAACTATCTAATTCAAACATAAGCTAAATCTAACAAATCAAATATAATAATAATAATAATAATAATAATAATAATAATAATAATAATAATAATATAAACAAACATAATAATAATAATAGTATACAAATATTTATTATTATATTATTATTAAAGTAAAGAAACTATATATTTAAACCAGTAAAGAAAAAGTAAGAAAATAAATGCGAAAGTTGCGAAAATTCACCTTTGGAGGAAATGATGAATTTTCTAATTTATCAAACTTTCTTCTTTACATTCTCAGATTATGGAGTATGTTTTTGAAATCTCAACAAGAAAATTCAAGTTTTAGCTTTAGTGAGATTTTGGGTGGTATATGTAGGAAAATAGAGGTTTATATCTCACTTTATATTTTCTCTCAATTTTGGAAAAATTAACTTTTTCTTTGATCAAAGCTTAGACCTCTCTCTAAAAAAAAAAAACCATTCACACCTCTTTCAGAACTCTAATTTTTTTCTTATTTAGGCAATTGAAGAAGGCTTTCTTAGTGGAGAAAGTGGAAGACAATGGTAGAAGACAATATATAATGGAGGTGGATGGTGAGTGGTGATGGTGGTGTATGATTAGGAAAGTGGATGGTGAGTGTTGATGGTGGTGTGTGATTATGAAAATCGATGGTGAGTGGTAATGGTTATGATGAATGGTGATGGTGGGGTGTGATTAGGAAAGTGGATGGTAAGCTTGTGATCATTTTTATGTACAAACACATAAAATCATGTAAAATTATAAAATACTATAAATTAGTGAATTAAAAATATATTTTAGCGGTCTAAAATAATTTGGCCAAAACGGATGTGTTAAGTTTTTGTAATTGGCAATCCCATTTGAGAAAACTCCTTTTAGTTGTAATTTTATTCGATCTTTTATTTTAGTGAGGCTATGAGTTTTTAGATACGAATCCAACCCGAATTATGCTTTGCAGAGGAGTTTGTGATCTTAATTCTTTCATGTTTGCCACTCTGCTGACTATATCGGGCATCGAGCTCGAGCGGAGAAACAGATCATCCAGTATTTTTGCAGAGCGCTTGAACTTCTGGGAAGAAAATTTTATCACTCGAGCGGTGCAAGTTGCGGCAGCCTATATGTTTCGCACCGCCTTTAGTCACAATGCTCGAGTAGTAAAAGTTGCGCTCGTTGTGTCATTCGTTGTTTCTAGGGTTTCAACCGTCCAGATTTTCAGAGAGGAACAAGATACAAAGTGTTTTATATTGGAGGGTGTTTTATGATTGTTTCCTTGATGATTTAAGAGTGATCAATTGATTCGTGAATTTCTTATCAACATCATCAAGAGTTTGTTTGTATTCGTTTATTCAAAAAGAGAGAGAGCTGTTTTTTAGTGGATTACGTGGAACTTGGGCTTGAAGTTTTGGTAGATTTTGGAGTGACACATCATCGTGGATTCGACATCATCGTTGTCGATTGAACGTTGAGCAAGACAATTCCAAGGTGAAGATAGTGGTGGAAGAGACACATTGGGGTTGGTTCAATTTGGGCGAGGATTCGCTAGGTTATTTGAGAGCGTACTTGTGTAATTCATTTGTGTCTTCTTAGTGGAATGTTTTGTGGTTTTGGCCCGTGATTTTTTTATCACAATTGGAGGGGCTCCAATTATGATTTTTCCACGTTAAATTGTTGTGTCGATTTATCTTTGATTGTTTGATTGCAATTGTTATTTACTGGTTAAAATTGATACATAATCATAAATCAATATCTCGAGAATTTTTAGATTTTTCAAGGTGAAAGTTGGGATTAAAACTCAAATTTGACTTTTTTTTTTTAGAAATTCATAAAATAGTTTATTTCAATTTTCATTATCGAGTGTTCAAAACAAATCGTTCAAGTCTTAAGACTGGTCAAAATGAAGTGTCCACACGTTGTGCCAAGGGCAAGGGCTCTGATATGAACTAGGACATCAAATGAGAGAAACTTGTTTAGACTCATTTCTAAAAGAGAATGTAATGTATGTTGCATCTCTATTTCCTATAAGTTGGTTTTGAGTTGTGTTAGGCGATGTAACATGAAGTCCCGACCAGGTGTTAATAGTTTTTTTGGGATTTGAGGAATACGCATGAATGTTAATTATATTCTTCGTCACAAGTTATTGTTTATTAATGGCTTGCGACGCATCTTACTATTAACAAGTCTGTTGAATCTGGTTGGATTTGACTGAAATCTTTAGTGTTAAGACTATAAAACAATGCATTGATTGTAGTATCATCTGCAGAATAAATTTAATCTTTTTTTTTTTTTTTTTAAATTAGAGTGAATTACATTAACACTCCTTATAGTTCAGAACTCGTGTCATTTTGGTCCTTAACTTTTCAATTGTGACATATTTGACCTTACATTTTGAATTTTGTTCCAAATAAGGACAATTGAAGATCCCATTGGCTTAATTTCAAGGGGCAAAATAATCAATTTGATAAAATATAAACTAATTTGACAAAAATAAATATTAAAAAAATATTTTCAAATTTTTAAAAATTATTTCTACCCATAAAAGATAAAATTATGTAAAATTGATAAATCTTTTAGACATTTATTTATTTATTTATTTATTTTACCAAATTAATTTTTATTATGTATTTAGATGATCATCATGTAATGGGTGATTGTTAAGATTTTAATGTATAATGGATATATTTAATATATGAAATTTTTTTAGTTTTGAATTTTTTTAATTTAATGGATTGGTTTAATAATGATATCAAAGTTGTTGCCATATTTGACTTTTGAAAAAATAGAAACTAATTTAATGAAAATAAAAACAACCACCCATTACATGATCATTATCCAAACACATAATAAAAATTAATTTGATAAAATAAATAAATAAATAAATATTTAAAAAATTTATCAATTTTACACAATTTTATCTTTAATGGGTGAAATAATTTCAAAAAAATTTAAAATATTTTTTTGACATTTATTGTTGTCAAATTAATTTATATTTTATCAAATTGACGAATTTACCCTTAAAATTAAGCAATGATATCTTCAATTGTCCTTATTTAGAACAAGATTCAAAATCCAGAGTCAGATGTGTCACAATTAAAATATCATTGACCAAAGTAATACAAATCTCAAACTATAGAGACCATTAATATAATTAGCCCTTAAAATTGTATTCTTTGTTAAATATAGTTAAAAGTTGAATGGAATATTTTTCTGATTGTGGCCTACAGCAGAGACAGTGAGCTTAGTTTTAGTTAAATGTCATTCAATTCAAATTTCTCATATTTATCACCACCTTAAAGTATTAGAAAACTCTTGCCAATGCGCCATGACCTTGATTATGTTTTTTTTTATTATTATTATTTTTTTAAACCATGCATCTCACTGTCGCAAGTCTTTGTTAAACCTTGTTTAATGCCATTTTAAATAATTTTTGTTATATCAAAAATTTATTTGTCAATTAATTTTTCGTGAAATACATAAGAGGAAATTGTCAATCAGTAGTGCAATGGCAATTCTTGGATAACTATTCTATATCTGTTTATGCATTTATTAACTCCTCTGAAAAATCGCATTGACCCACTCTACATGACAAATTAGGTGCAAACTTCTCCATATAAGGGTGATTACTGGAGTCTCCTACTATGATCATGTGGTATTTTATGATATTATAATTGATAGAAAAGGTGGGGTATTATAATTTTGTATTGGATGATTGACAAAGATAAGAGGTATAATGAATGATGATTGTTCGGGAGGCTATTGATTTTTTATGGTTCTAATATAAAACTACCGGAGCAGCCTCCTCTCAAGTCCAAATCAGACTGGAGGGTGCTATTGAGCTTTCGTGGGCCCATCATGGAATATCATTCAATATGTAGGACTCATCGAATACTTCTTTCTTGTAAAAAATCACGTTGATTGGATATCGATATCCACTTGATCGAAATACATTTGTGTCAACGGTAAATATAATTTTTTTTATTAAATTGTTGACACAAATATTATCCGATCAAGTATCTATTAATATTTGATCAATGTAATTTTTTTACAGGAATGAATTACTCAACAGACTTTACATAATGAATGATTCGGATCATTAATGCTTGTTCTGTGATAAGCCTACAAAGGCCCAACAACATTCTTCAATAAAAAAAAAAAAAACCAATTGAAGAGGAGATAGCTCCGAAACTGCCTATGATGACATATCCTTGATTGATTCTCCCCTTTCATCATTTACAATGTCCATAGTCAACCATGAATACTGTATTTAGGTCTCGTTTAGAAATATATTATTTTAATATTTTTTTAATTTTTTAATTAAAATGTGAGGTAAATAAATTAGTATGTTTAGAATAATTTTTTGATTTTTTTACGAAAAAATGTGTAAAAGTAGAAAAAAAAAAGAAACTTTAACTTTTGGTATAAGTTATAGATTTTTTAATTTTTTTGAATTTTATGTTAAAACTCTCGCATGCCAAATGAGACCTTTAAGTGAACCTTAATATCAAGTCTTTTAACACTTATATACACCATTTAAAAAGAAAAAATCAATTACACAAATATTTTTTAAATTTAAAAAGATAAAATTTAGTATTGTTGTTTTATATTTTCACTATATATACACGCACAAAGAAAATACTATACAAAAACTTAGAATTATAATATTAAATAAAAATTGATCTAGCTTCTGACTTTGGGAGGTCGTTGACTGACTTTGATAATTCATTACACAAGCTTTATTGGATTCTAATATAAAACTACCCATGACAACATATCTATGATTAATTTTCAACTCCTTAAATGGTCATCATTTACAATGTGTTAGGAGCCGGCCTTGAATACAATATTCAAAATCCTAAGTGAACCTTAATATTGAGTCTTAATAATTTTATACAAAATGTAAAAAGATAAAATCAATTAAAAACATATTATAAAAATTTAAAAAGATAAGAATTCTACATCTGTTTATGCATTCATTATTAACTCCTCTGAAAAATAGCATTGGCCCACTCTACATGACAAATTAGGTGCATGCTTCTCCATATATGAGTGATTATCGGGTAGTCTCATACTATGGCCACATAGTATTTCATGATATTATGATTGGTGGAGAAGGTGGGGTATTATGATTGTGTATTAGATGATTGAGAAATATGAAAGGGTCTAATGAATGATGATTGGTGAACGAGTATAGACACGTGGTAATTCGGCAGGATGTTGATTTTCTATGATTCTAATATAAAACTACTGTAGCAGGCTCCTCTCCAGTCCAATTTGGACTGGAGGTGTTGTTGGACCTCTGTGGGCCAATTACGGAGTATCGTTCAATATGTAGGGTTCATTAAGAACTTCTTCCTTGTAAAAAAAATCACGTTTATCGGATTACATAAGTGTCAACGGTAAATATGATTTTTAAAATAAATTGTCAACAAAAATATTATCCGATCAAGTATTTATTGATATTCGATCAATTTAATGTTTTATAGGGATATATTACTCAACGAGCCTTACATAGTGAATGATTCGGATCATCGATACGGATTCTGTGATGAGCCTAGGAAGGCCAAACAACATCCTTCAATAAAAAAAAAAACCCAATCGAAGAGGAGACTGGTCTAAAACTACCTACGATGACATATCTTTGATTGATTCTCCCCTTCTAATGGTCATCATTTACAATGTGTCATAGTCAACCCTGAATACTGTATTTAGAGTCTGCTAAATGAGTCTTTAACACTTTTATACACCATTTAAAAAGAAAAAAAAATTCAATTACACATATTTTTTAAATTTAAAAAGATGAAATTTATTGTTGTTTTATATTTTCACTATTTATACATGAACAAAGAAAATACTATACAAAAATTTAGAATTATAATATTACACAAAAATTGAACTAGTTTCTGACATTGGGCGGTTGTTGATTGACTTTGATAATTCATTACTCAAGCTTTATTGGATTCTAATATAAAACTATCCGTGACGGCATATCTATGATTAATTCTCAACTCTTTAAATGGTCATCATTTACAATGTGCTAGGGGCCGGCCTTGAATACAATATGTAAAATCCTAATTGAATCTTAATATAGAGTCTTAATATTTTTATACACCATGTAAAAAGATAAAATCAATTAAAAACATATTTTAAAAATTTAAAAAGATAAAAATTCTATATCTGTCTTTGCATTCATTATTAACTCCTCTGAAAAATAGCATTGACCCACTATACATGACAAATTAGGTGCGAGTTTCTCCATATATGGGTGATTATTGGATAGTCTCAGACTATGACCACATGGTATTTCATGATATTATGATTGGTGGAGAACGTAGGGTATTATGATTTTGTGTTGGATGATTGAGAAATATGAAGGGGTATAATGAATGATGATTGATGAAGGAGTATAGGCACGTGGTAGTTCGGGAGGCTGTTGATTTTCTATGATTCTAATATAAAACTATCGTAGTAGGCTCCTCTCCAGTCCAAATCGGACTAGAGGGTGCTGTTGGGCCTCCGTGGGCCCATCACGGAGTATCGTTAAATAAGCTTAGGAAGGCCCAACAACATCTTTCAATAAAAAAAACCCAATTGAAGAGGAGACTTGTTGGCTACATATTTTGTAAAAGCCAGTTACAGATCGACACGTGGCATAGTAAGGGTAATAAAGGAAGGTTATTCAAGCCTTTAATCCTGATCGTACACGTGGCAATAAATATTGGTCCTCACATGATCTGAGTAACACTAGATCAAATAACGGGATGCAAGCTGACGTGTCTTCAACGGTTACTCATATTCAAATCCAAGTACAAGAGGGAAGCTCAACTGCCAGTAATGGCGTAATGGAGCTACTTGTAAGGAAGCATGATCAGCGATCATGGAGGAGCAGTTCGACGGTTCGAAGTGTAGTTCGAAGGTCATCACTGACGAGTATAAATAGCAGGACAGCCCCCAGAAAAAGGGACGGACTCAGATTATACAAATCAGTCATTTACTTCATATATTTTCTTTTCCAGTCTTTACATTTCCAGTCTTTAAATACCTGTTCTTTAAATACATGTACTTTAAATACCCGCACTGCACTTCGATTCATAGGAGTAGTTTCAAGTAGATTCAAGTAGATTGCTGTTGTAAACCTCTCCGAGGCTGAGTTCGGACCATTGTAAGTGTTCATTTCTATGAAATACTTCAATTGTTCTTCATATTACTGTTTTCTCTCTTAATTTCTCCTAAGTCAAGCCACCAGTAAAAGTCCTCTTCATTGAGGCTGAAAAGAACTAAAACACAATCGTCTGATAATTGGTTGGCAATCACAATTTCTGTAAGGACTGATTGATCCTTGCTGGCACGCTCACATTTACACAAATACCCTTCGAAAAGCCAAAAAGCCAACATATATTTTTGGCACGCCCGGTGGGACTTAATTAAAAATGGCTAGAAGAAGACGACAAGGAGAAAATGAACGCTTGGAAGAAGGCGTGGAAGGAGAGGTAGAAATACCAAATCCAGAGGATAATGTGGTAACACATCTTGTGGAAACTCCTATATTGTCAGAACCTATGGTCGAACAAACCAGTACTTCTGGACAAGAACCATATGTTCATATTATTGGACAAAACCAAGGAATTGGACCGTCCACTTTGCCATTTATTCAACCAACAAATCCATGGGATGGTTTAGTAAATGCCATGGGACAACAATTAATGAACACAATGGAAAGGTGGGCAACATCCTTTTTGGATCGAATGAATAACCACCAACCAACAAACACAAGACACACGGAGGAAGTCGTAAATGTCCCCCAACAAAGATTGGCTAGAGAAAAACAGCCTATGCAAGTTAATGGACAGTATAATGGTCAAACTAGTAATCAGAACTATGAAAGACCATCACCTCAGTCTTGGTATGAACCCATTTCAAGGCCTATAGCAGGCCAAAATGCCTCAGTACTTAATAATGAAGCCACACAAGTTGGTGGATCTGGCCAAATACAAGAAACTGGCATAAGAATGGTTACAAATCCCATGTTCGAAGCCATACCTGGCACAAGGGGGTACACTAATCCCTTATTCGAATTTACACCCGGGGGATTGGAGGGTTTTCCCACAAATGGCAGAGACACAACACCTGTTCCAGCACCTTTTGCAGGTCTTTTCGTAGGTCACGCTCAAAGAGGTTACCCATACCCTCAACAGCAACCTGCACCACAAGGACAACCAGCCCCAAACTTACCACCTTATGGACCAAGAGGACCACAAGCACAAGTTTGTCCACCAAATCCTGTGTTTGCCCCTCCAGTAGTGGTTCAGCAGGCACAAAATATGGTCCCTAGAGACCAGATTGCTGATATTGTTAGGGAGATATGTGGACCAATGGCTCGGGGGGTCCAGACTCCTATATACAGAAAACCATACCCAGAATGGGTGGATAGGGTACATGAATACCCGAGGGGATTCAGGATACCAGATTTTACCCTTTTTTATGGGACTGGAAATCAATCAACGATAGAACATATTGCTAGGTTTGCTGCTCAATGCGGTGAATTTACTAACCATGACTATATGAAACTGAGATTATTTCCAAATTCCCTAACAGGGGGAGCATTTGTATGGTACATCAACCTTACACCTGGCTCCATTCAAAATTGGCAACAAATAGAAGAGGCATTTCATGCCCAATTCTTCCAATCAGAGCCAGAAGTATCTATGGCAGATTTGGCTAGATTGAGTCAAAGGCCTGAAGAAAAGGCTACTCAGTTTATTGCCAGATTTAAAAGGGCTCGAAATAAATGTAGAGTCATTCTGCCAGAGCCAGAATTCGTCAGATTGGCTCAAAATGGTTTGGAATTCAGGCTTCGAAAGAAGTTTGATTCAACTGAATTCAGAGATTTGGTCGAACTGACCTATAAGGTGTCTCGATATGAAGCATTATTAGAAGAGGAACAAGATCGAAATAATGCATCATATAAGACATATTATAGAGATCCTAATTATGAAATAGATGCAGCAGAGATTGTAGGCAAAGAACCTGTAATCTGTGAAGCATTAATTCATAAGGATACAATTATAGACTAGCAGTTTAAAAAGAAAGACTTTCACAGAAAATACTCTTTCGATTTAACAAAAGCAGATGACATCTTTGATCATTTGCTCGCGGCTAATTTCCTTAAGTTACCTAAAGGAGTAAAACTACCATCTCCAGATGAACTGAAAGGAAAAGTATACTGTAAATGGCATAATTCTTGGTCTCACTCGACTAAAAACTGCATTGTTTTTCGAGACAGGATCCAAGAACAGATTCGAAAGGGAAGTTTGAAGTTCTCAGCTAAAACAGAAAAAGCCATGGGAATTGACAGTGATCCCTTTCCAGAAGTTGGAGAGGCAGCAGCCAATGTCATCACATCAGACTTTCAGAACTTGTCCTTGACTGAATTGGAGGAAGTCAATGTGCAGATGCATGTTGCTAATCAAACCAACATCAAGAAGAATGCTAGAGGCCCACCAGTCATTGAACAAGGTTTCTCGCACCAGAAGGAACACTCTGATGAAGAATCACTGGATGATGATTCTTTAGAAGCAGCAGTGATGCAGAGAATGTGCCCCAGGTGCAGACTCAGTTACAAGTGGTTGAAGGGGCTCCCAACTGATGGGAAGCAATACTACAGGGATGTTCAGAGACGTCCTAAGTCAACCAATGCTTACAACAAAAGGCCGTATCTGGCTAGTGATAGGCAAAGACCACCAGTGGTTGAGCCTGTGGTGAACAGAATGCATGACAAAGGCAAGAAGCTCTTGCATGAATCCAGGCCACATAACTATTATAGAATGGAGAGTAGCCATTCCGAAAGAAAACTGGAGAGAGGTTCAGTTCATGGAATCAGAGCCAGAGATTGGCCCCCTAGGCCAGTTTCACGCAGGACAGAAAATGGTCACCCTTATCGAAGGTCTGAATCAGATTCAAAACATGAGGACAAAACCAAGCACTTACCTTTATGGCTAGTTTCGAAGATGGCTTCGAAGGTGGAAAAGGGCAGTTCAGCGTCTGAATCAGCAAGTTCATGGGTACCTGGAGTCCCAGATTGGTTTGTAATGCAAAACAAACCTAGAGAATTGCCTGTTCGAGGAGATGTTGTAAACCAAGGCAGAATGATCAGGCCTCCTATGGTGGCTCCAAATAACTGGGTGCTGCTTAAACACCCAAAGACAAGGGAATCAGACATGGTCCCAGTCATCTCAAGGTCACAGAGGAGGAAAATTCAGCGCAGGTACACCCAGTACCAGAAAGAGCTGAAGGAAAGTGGAGGAAATTCTTCACTAGTCAAAACGGAAGGAAGGAAGAACCCAAAGTCAGACCATGCTCCAAAGTCGGATCCACAGAGTAAAGTGGTCTGCAGCCGAGAACAATTGGCTAAGGTTCATGCCGAACTAACAGCCAGAGAGAAGTCTAGTCTAGTTGGATTGGAGAAGACCCTGATGGAGACAGATAGCGAGACCGAAGAAGAGAGTAGCGTAAGCCAGAAGAAAGAGGTCGTGGAGGAAGAGATGTTCGAAGCCTTCATGGCTGAGCAAACATTTCTGATTGAAGAGCCAGTTGAGAAAGATCCTTCGAAGGGATCAGTTAGCAATGAAACACCAGAATGCATCATGCAGGATGTTTCTGAGGGAGTTAACCAAAGTAACCAAGAAGGGGAACAAGTACAGCCAGCCATCCAGTTTGGCTCGTTTCCCCAGTTTCAGTGAACATGGTACACATACTACCTCAGGAGTTCCAAGCTGGAGATGAAAATCAAGAAGGGCAGGAAGCTGATCCAGTTCAGATCTCCAGTGAAGACTCACAAGCAAGTATGGTGCAAGATAATTTCGAGATGGTTACCCCGATGGAAGATGAATATGAAAGCGAGGAAGTGGTCAGCATCAATCTATCATATCCATTTGAGTACCCCTCGAATTCGATGACGCAGCACGTCAGGCCTTTGTACATCAAGGCTTTCTTTGATGGAATACAGCTGAACCGAGTCCGGATAGATAATGGGGCAGCAGTGAACCTACTCCCGAAATCTTCTTTGAAGAAACTAGGGAAAAAGAATCCCAGGTTGATACCAACCAGCACAACCATTGCTGGTTTTGCTGGAGATAAGCAAATGGCTCAGGGGATTCTTCCCATTAATTTAAGTGTGGGAACCAGGGATTGTATGACAGCATTCTTCGTAATTGACAGTAATGCTAAATACAATGCTTTGCTTGGAAGGGATTGGATCCACACTAACAAATGTGTGCCTTCTTCTTTACATCAGAAAATCATGATGGCTCTAGGCAATGGAGAGAGAGGAAATCGATGCAGATCCTCAACCCTTCATAGCCTGTGCAGACTTTGCGGAGGCTAAATTGTATATTGAGGGAGTAACACCTCTCAGTATACTGATGAAAGATGACAGCTCAGCCGAAGTGACGGCTGATGAGGAGGTGACACACCTGAAGCACTTAGTCCAAAAAGGTGCTGATGAAGAGGTTGTCTTTAGAGATGACAATGATGCCTGGTTATAGGCAAAGAGAGGAACCGCAAGAAGCCAAGTCCTTGGCTTTGATTAAATTTTCAGCATTGGACATAAAAGCAATAGTCCAGAAAGTTCAGGAGCAAGAGAGAGAGGCCATGATAATTGGCCGCAAACAGCAGAAGCAACAGGCTGGAGTCTTGACTCTTGGTAAGTACTGTGCATTGGACATTGAAACAAAAGTCCAGGAGATACAGGAAGAGGAAGCCTTGTGGACAGACTTTGTCTATGAGGAGGAGGACAGAGATATTGAATTGAAGAACCTGGGGGCAGAACCAAGCTTAAAGATCACTTCAAAGGTAGCAGAAACCAGAGGGAGTTCTCATGCACAAGACCCTTTAGAAGAAGTAAATCTAGGGGAAGGTTCTGTACAGCAGCCCACTTATGTAAGTGCTTGTTTGAATGCTCTGGACAGAAACCAGCTTTTGGTTGTTCTGAAGAAATACAAAGATTGCTTTGCATGGTCTTATAATGAACTACCAGGATTGGACAGGTCATTAGTGGAACATAGGCTCCCTATGAAGCCTAATTTCAGGCCATATAAGCAGAAACCAAGAAGGATGAGTCCAGAAGTAATTCAGAAGGTCAAGGAAGAGATCCTTAGACTCCTCAAGGCAGGTTTTATTAGAACAGCCAGGTATGTCGAGTGGCTATCTAATATTGTGCCTGTAGTAAAGAAGAATGGCAAAATGAGGGTATGTATCGATTTCAGAAATTTAAATCTGGCAACTCCCAAAGATGAGTACCCTATGCCTATAGTGGACTTGCTGGTGGACAGTTCAGCAGGTCACCAAGTCTTGTCAATGATGGATGGGCATTCCGGCTACAACCAAATCTGCATTGCAGAGGAAGATATCCACAAGACAGCATTCAGATGTCCTGGGAATATTGGCACCTTTGAATGGGTTAAAATGCCATTTGGTCTAAAGAATGCTGGAGCTACATACCAAAGAGCCATGAACACTATCTTTCATGATCTTATTGGAGGGTATCTGGAATGTTATATTGATGACATTGTAGTTAAATCCCAATCCATGGAAGAGCACCTGTTTCACTTAGAAGCAGCTTTTGAAAGGATGAGGAAGTTCAAATTAAAGCTCAATCCTCTTAAATGTGCTTTTGGTGTATCATCTGGAAATTTCTTGGGCTATGTGGTTCACAAGAAAGGAATACAGATTGATCAGAATAAAGCCAAAGCAATCATTGAAGCCAAACCCCCATCAAGTAAGAAAGAATTACAAAGGTTTCTTGGGCAGGTTAACTTTCTTCGAAGGTTCATTTCTAACACTGCAGGGAAAACTAAAGTATTTTCTTCCTTGTTAAGGCTGAAAGATGAAGAGGAATTTGTGTGGACAGCAGAGCACCAAATCGCTTTCGAAGGTATCAAGGCCTACTTGGCTAACCCCCCAGTGCTGATGCCACCAAAGGGTAACAACCCCTTGAAGTTGTACATAGCTGCAGCAGAAGATTCGTTGGGAGCTTTCTTGGCCCAAGACAATGTAGAAGGCAAGGAGCAAGCTGTTTATTACCTTAGTAGGTTTTTAAATTCTTGTGAATGTAAATACTCAGCTGTTGAAAAGCTGTGCCTTGCTTTGTATTTTGCTGCAATGAAATTGAGATACTATCTTTTACCTACAACTGTCTTGGTAATTGCAACCACAGATTTGGTTAAATATATGTTATCTACACCAATGTTGAGGGGAAGAATTGGCAAATGGATGCTTGCCTTATCAGAATTTCATCTAGAATATGTCCCTCAAAGGGCAGTAAAAGGGCAAGTTTTAGCCAATTTCTTGGCAGATCATCCATCTCAAACAGAGAGTCAGGAGATAATGGAACTTGGTATGACCAGTGTTGAGCCATGGCAAATGTGGTTCGATGGGTCGAAAGCAAATGGGTTAATTGGAATTGGTATTGTAATCAAGTCTCCACAGGGGACAGAAACTACCCATGGTTTTAGAGTGGATGAAGCTACCTGTTCCAATAACCAGGCTGAATATGAAGCCTTAATTGTGGGACTAGAGATTCTTATTGGATTACAAGTACATGCAGTTGACATATTTGGAGATTCTCAATTGGTGGTTAACCAAGTGAAAGGAATTTTCAAGTGTCAAAGCATAAGTATCCTGCCATATTATGTTGTTGCATTACATTTGCTTTCTCAGTTTCAAATAGCAAATGTAACCCATGTTCCAAGATTCTTGAACAATAGAGCCAATGATGTGGCTCAAAAGGCTTCGAACTTCAAGGGAAGGGATAATACCCAAAGGGACATAAGCCAAACAACATATCAGAGATTAATACAACCTTTGAATAAAAGGAATGTGATCTTGGAAGTCAATCATAATGACTTACAAGAACAAGACTGGAGGCATCCAATAATGCAGTACTTGGCTGGTCCATCTTCGAAGGCCAGTAGAAAAGTTAAGTTACAGTCTATGCAATATATAATATATGGTAATGCTCTCTACAAAAGGGGGGGAGATGGCTTATTGTTAGAATGTCTAGGCCCAAAAGAAGCATTAACAGCCATGGCTGAGGTTCATGAAGGCATCTGTGGTGCTCATCAACCTGGTGTAAAAATGAGATGGTTGCTTCGAAGGCATTCCTATTATTGGCCAACCATCCTTAAAGACTGCATAGAATATGCAAAGGGGTGTCAGGCATGTCAAAAGCATGGCACAATAAGGCACGTACCCATAACTGACCTACATGCAGTAGTGAAGCCTTGGCCATTTAGAGGATGGGCCATGGATATGATGGGAAAAATACACCCACCTTCTTCGAAACATCATTGTTTCATTCTAGTGGCCACTGACTACTTCACTAAATGGGTCGAAGCTAAGCCATACAAGGCTGTAGACCAAACAGAGGTTATTGGTTTTATTAAAGATTTGATCCATAGATTTGGCATCCCACAAACCATAACAGTTGATAATGGAACTGTGTTTGATGGGAAGATGGTGAAGTCTTTTGTGGCAGAGTTTGGGATTAGTCTTGTTAATTCCACACCCTATTATGCACAAGCTAATGGTCAAGCTGAGTCATCCAAGAAGTCCTTGAAAAAAGGAATACAAAAGGTTGTGGATGACAATCCTAGGGATTGGCATAACCTATTATTGGATGTTTTGTGGGCATATAGGACTTCACCGAGGTCAAGCACAGGAGTCACTCCCTATGCTTTGGTGTATGGACATGATGCAGTCTTACCAGTAGAGATTAATGTTAAATCTTTGAGAGTAAGATGTCAAGATCAATTGGATCCTGAACAATACCATCAGAGTATGTGCTTAGAATTAGAAGGCATAGATGAAGCCAGAATTTTGGCATTAAATAGCATTCTTTTCCAAAAGAAGAAAGCAGCCGAGAATTATAATAAGAAAGCCAAACACATTGGCTTTGATGAAGGTGATTTGGTATGGAAGACAATACTCCCAATTGGGATTAAAAGCCATAAGTTTGGCAAATGGTCACCTAACTGGGAAGGACCATATCAAATTCATAGGGTTCTGCCTTTTGGAGCATACCATTTAAGAAATTTGAATGGTTATGTACATCCCAAAAAGATTAATGGCAGATATTTAAAACCTTATTTTCCAACCATTTGGGAAACACAAGGGATAGAGTGAACACCATATGCAAAAACACAAGCTTGTTCAAGTAATATTCAAAATATTGTGCTTTCATAAAGAATTAAGTACATTGTGCCACAAATTGGCCCAAAAATCATTACAATGCTTTAGTTGTTTTTGTACAATAGCTTTCCTATTGCTAAGGGAAGGAAATAATTGAATAGCCGCAACCATGTCTTCTTTTCGATTAGCCAGCCCTTGATTGGTGATGTGCAGTTTCTTATCAGTTCGAACCAAGGCTTGGTTTACCGCGGCTAACTCCTCTTCGAGCTGAGCTTTTTTCTCCAGAAGTTGGACTCGAAAGTGGGAGGCAGAAGAGTGTTGTTCTTTCAGAGTTGATACCTCAGTATGCACTTAAGAAACAAAACTCTGGTCCTTATCCAGCTTATCATCCGCAGCCTTAGCAGCATGGCAAATGTTGAGATAAAAATCAATGGTAGCTGCAGCCTGAGATAGATGACTCGAGACACTCATTGCAGACTGTTCAGCAATGTTACAGCATTGAAGGAACCCATTCCTAATGATAGGCCTTTGAAGAGCCTCGAAGGGGATCCTTGAAAAGGAAGTCAACAGTTGCAAGCATGTGTCCAAATCTATTGAAGGTATAAAAGGCTTATTACTGGAGGAAGGAGAACTTTCAAAGATTTCCAATAGGGAGTCAGCCAAGGCTAATGGCTCAGCTTCAGCAGTAGAGGTGGGAGAGGTAGAAGGTATGTCAAAGAGACTAGCTAGTCTTCCTTCAAAAATGTCTACCTCATCCCTTGACATTAAGGGCATAGAGAGTGTTGTGGTGGAAGACGCAAAGGGCTGCATAGGGATGGGAGAAACGGATGGAGCATCTTTGGCAGCCTCTATGGTCTTGGCCACCAGCAAATCAAGAGAAGAGGGACTGGAAGTGGGCATTGGTGATGAACCATGAATTAAAGGGCTACCAGTGTCTTCTGTGGAGGAATCAACTGCCATTGGGAATGGAGTAGCAGTTGAAGTTTCTATAAAGGAAGGAGAAAGAGCAAGGCTCGAAGGAAGAGTAGATTGAGGAAAGTTACGAGCCAAAAAAGGGAGGTATGGCTTTAATCCAAGAAAAGGAGATGCAGGAATACTGGAGTCTAAAGAAGGTATGACAAATATAGGCTTTTGAAATGGAAGCACGACTCGAACAACCCTGACATTCTGCATTGGGTCAACCTCAACCGAAATTGAGGAAGGTCTCATTGGAAAGGTGAGTGCAGCAGTTGTCGCTGCAAAAGGAGGAAATGCAGTACAATGTTAAACTTCAATACCACAAGCTGACAAAAATAAAAAAACAGCAGAGGTATGAAAGAAATTACTCGTTCCAAAGGCACTGGTACTGATGGGAGAACTGCGGAGAGAATAGTGTCCAGCAGACCGTTGTTTTCTGGCTAGTTCCCTTTGCAATGCATTGGCAGCGGCAGCTCTCTCTCTTAAGATTTGTTGTTGCCGTCTTTTCTCAGCCCTTTCAAAGACGACTATGGCTTTGGAATGTTCTTGTTCCACGGCCTTGGCGGCTGCCTCATGAAGGGGATCTTCAACCAAAGCAGTAGTTGAAGCAGTCATTTTTCTTCTCTTTCCTATGGCTTGGGCAATTGTCTCCGAATCAGAATCTTCATCAAAGCTGGAAGGGGAGATATCAAACTCAGAAGGAGAGACAGTAATCTTTCTTCTCCTTTTTCTTTGAATTGGCTTTGTCTGCCCCTCAATTGTTTTCTCAGCTCCTTTAGCCTGAGGTTCGGATCCCTTAAAAATAATCTCCTCCTCTACTTTCCTAATGGTTGTCTCTTCTTGGGGCAAATCAATCGCCTTTTTTCTTCTCATCAAAGGTTCAAGCAGTCTCTGTTTCTTTTGTTTCTGATTACCTTCAACTAAATAAACTTCCATATTATTCACCCACCAACTCTGATATCTCTTCAAAAAGGAGCCGTGAGGTATGAAAGGGATATACTCAAAAGTGGCCAGATCATCCATAAACTTGAAGGTTGCCTCTTCTAGCCTTGACTTTCGAACCTTCAAATCTCTCTTGGTCAGAGTTAGGTTGGTGTTGCTGCAGAGAGGTATTGGAACTCCTTGTGTGAGGCCAAATTGTCTAGCAAATTGAGCAAGACAATAAGGCTCAGCTATGCATTTATAGGCTCTGGGGTTGGTGGTCCCAATAAACAGTTCTCTAGGGATCAGTAGGGAAGCCCACATATCTTTGTGAATAGGCAAGGCACAGAGCCTGTCACTAAGGAAGTGATTCAACCAGGCTGGACCTATGCTAGCTTCGAAGGGACGGAAACGGTGATCAGGAAGAGCAGCTGGTAGTTGATGAAAGAAGGAGAAATAAAAGGAAAAAGTAGCTGGATAAAGAGAAGCATTGGCTAGTTTTATGCCATGAGTGAGAGAGTGTAGCCCAGAAAATTTAAGGCATTTGGATTGTAGTTCAGTAAAGTAGGCAAAGAGCCAAAGCTGAAGGATCCAAAATGGTCCCCCTTGACTAGCATCTAAAGGTTTCTCACAAAAGAGGGAACAAACTCTGTATACATGACCCAGAATGTGTGGGGCTAAGGCCACTCTTTTCTGCAAGACCAAGGCTTTGGCAATAGGAGCAAATTCAGGCATGATTCTTTGGGAGGAGGTGCAGAATAAAAATTTGCAAAGCCAATATAATAAAAAGGAAAAGAATTCCCTATCAGTTACTGGACCCACTCTTTTGTTCTCAGCTCTAACAAAATCACTGTAAGATGAATTAAGAGAGGGGAGGGAGAAAGGGACTGCTAAGTCAGGAAAATCTGGTGTTATGGGGGTACCAATGGGAGATACTCCTAATAGATGGCAAATATCAAGAACAGTGGGGGCCATCATCCCACATCTGAATTGAAAGAAATTGAAGACGGGGTTCCAAAAGCACAAAGCAGTAGGAACTAGGAAAGGGTCCTCAGAGATAGTTACCCTAGATAGTCGAAGGGCATCGAGGAGGCAGAGCTCCTGGAGATCCAGTGTCTTAGCAGGAATGATCCGATCATACCATTCTTGCCATTCCGGTCTCATCGTGGGCCAGCATCGATGAGGACGATTGCTTTTCCAGTTCTTCCAGTCAAGGCCACCTTCATAAAGGAGACGTTGGTCCACCAGACGCGGATAAAAGGTTGGGAGCTCAGTAAGGACTTCCTTGAAAATTGGTCCGAGCACGTAGTTCTGCTGCTCATGATGACGAGGGACGAAGATACGCCCATCGATGGCGCTTTTCTCTCCAGCCTTGTACTTCTCACATTCTGCGTCAATAAGCCTTTTCAAAGCTAAAGATGAGCCTACGCGCTCTGGGACTGGCACCTTTTGTGAAGAAGAAGCCATTGATGATACACTCTTCAGAAGATGAAAACCAAAGCAAAGAAGAACCAGTAGAGAGAAGGGTTTGTAAAAGGCAAAAGATTTCGGAACACAAAACGAGAGGGTTTTAAAATCTTTGTGTCTGAAATTATACCCCGTAAGTCGTTAAGTACTAAAAGTACGAATGCGAGGAATTTCTTCCAAATTTAGTTTTGAGGGAAGAGCTTATTCCGGGGATTGGGGCCAGCTTCGAAATGAAATATTTGGCTTCGAAAACAAGATCTTGGCGTCAAAAAATCAAATATCAACGGCTTCGAAATACATAAGTCAGCCTCGAAGCCTAGTATATGTTTAAAGGTGCTAAATTGCTTGATTATGGGTCTGTTTAGGGGTTATAAATCAAAGTAACGACCTTCGAAGCAAACCCAAGTATTTCTCTGAGTATGAGAAACGCTGTTCAGAGCATACTACATGCTTAAAAATGCTTGAATGCTCAAAGTATTGGTCTACTTCAAAAATCCAAAGACCCGTTTGAAGGTTATCAGTCAAAATGACAACATTCGAAGCAAACCCTAGGACTCTTTAAGGAAGAGGGGCACTGTTCGAAACATCCAAGACCAATCATTGGTTTCTGTGTGAGCAAAAGGGAATTGCCATAGGTTGCCCTTCGAAGCCAAAAGAGATCAGTTTAAAATTGATTGGCTATATCAACCATGACCATATATTGGTTACAGTTAGTGTTGAAAAAGTAAAGTCATTGAAATCGAAGTACTAAAATAATATCTGCCAGAATTGTCAATTTTACTCCATGAATTGGAAAAAGACATGATTGGTTCTTTTAGTTCTTCATTAAACAGTTGATTCGAAGGATGAGATTGTTCAATTCGAAGTTATGAGTTAGCTTTTAGAGATGAAAGGAAACAGAGTCAAACAGTGTTGAGTACAGAAAGACTTTGTTTATATTAAAACCAAGATGATTACATTAAGTAACTCTATCTGGGTACAAATTCAAGCTCATAAAAATAAGGAATAGAATAAATAACAAGGTCATGAAATTTTGTCCAGCAATGGTCAATAAATTTCTGTTCTTTCTTTATTATTTCTTCTATCTCTTCTAAAGTTGATTGCATAAGCTGATGAGCTCTCACTTCATAATAGAGTTCTTCAGCCTTTGCTTCGAAGGCCTCTTCCTTCGATTTTTGTTCCAATTCATCTATAACCAAATCATCCCAGTACGCAGAATCTTTATTCCTGAAGTCATCGAACTCTTCGATAAAATTCTCTGCTTCATATTGGGCATGAATTCGGAGAGATGAAAGTTGATCCAGATTTTGGATGGTGATCTTAGAATTCTGATGCCAATAGAGGAGCACTGGGAGTTGGTCCAAAAACAAATGGAGCTCTGCTTGAGCAAGAGGGTTGAGGACATGACCCCTAGTGAGGATATCACAAGCCCATTGAAAGTTCTTAAGAGGAATGTCATCCTCAAGAACATTGAAGGGCAGGTGGGAGAAAGCCACGAGCAAAAGTTGAGCTTGCTTTCGCTCGGCTGGAGAAGGGGGTGACGGAGGTTGGTAAGGTGGAAAGACTTTGTCCATGGGAAGGGCAAGTCTTAGTTTCTCTGTCCAGGAAAGGATGGGAGAAGGAGAAGGAGAAGATGGTTCTGCTTCAGAAGACGAAGGGGAAGGAGCAGGTGTTTCTATCTCAGAGGATGCAGATGCAGAAGAAGGTGTGGATGCTTCTATTATGGGAGATGGCACGGGAGCAGATGGAATAAAGGCATTAATATAGTCAAGCCAATCAGAAGAACAAATCTTCGCCTTTTTGGCTAAAAATGAAGGGGTGTACCCTTGTGCTTCTTCTGGACGCTGGGCAGGGTGCATTATCTTCGTAGGCATGGAAGAAGTATACCAAGCCACAAGCAGATTCTCCTCCAAGCTACGTCGAAGGTCAATGGGCACGTAAGGGTAGACCACTAAGCTTCGAGCGTAGGAGGGAAACTCCAAGGGGTCAGTAAACTTAACAAAATGGTGATTGATTCGCTCCCTTAAATCATAAGTCTCAGGAGTTGACTAGCTTGTCCAGCCAGAAGCCCCAGAGGATGAAGAGGTCACATTTTCATCCCATGCAGAGGTCTGTGAAGAAGAGTTTCCTAGCTCCATATTTGCAACTTGTCGAAGCAAAGGCTCGAGGGTAGTTCGGTCAGAATACAAAGGGAGCTTAGGGGAAGAACTCTTTGTATCTGTAAGTTTGTAAACCAAGGGATTAAAGGCAATGTGTTCATAGTCCAAAGGTTTATAATCTGCAAAAGCCTCCATTACCTGAATATAGAAGGGCGGGTAAAGGTGGCTAATGAATGCGTGGAGGTTCTTTCGAGGGGGAACAACATCACTCAAAGGCTCTTCATATGCTTGATCAATAGAAAGGGAAGTTGATGCAGCCATAGCCTGTTCGAATACTAAGGTATTGGGATGTTCGATGAATTAATGCAGATGATCTCCAAATGAATGACGGTTGTGTTTCCAGAATATGGACTCCATACACGTTCTAGAAGCGCGGGAAAACTGCAATCCACTAATATCACCAAGTATTGGGTATATTAGTGCAGGGGGTAATGTTGGCTACATATTTTGTAAAAGCCAGTTACAGATCGACACGTGGCATAGTAAGGGTAATAAAGGAAGGTTATTCAAGCCTTTAATCCTGATCGTACACGTGGCAATAAATATTGGTCCTCACATGATCTGAGTAACACTAGATCAAATAACGGGATGCAAGCTGACGTGTCTTCAACGGTTACTCATATTCAAATCCAAGTACAAGAGGGAAGCTCAACTGCCAGTAATGGCGTAATGGAGCTACTTGTAAGGAAGCATGATCAGCGATCATGGAGGAGCAGTTCGACGGTTCGAAGTGCAGTTCGAAGGTCATCACTGACGAGTATAAATAGCAGGACAGCCCCCAGAAAAAGGGACGGACTCAGATTATACAAATCAGTCATTTACTTCATATATTTTCTTTTCCAGTCTTTACATTTCCAGTCTTTAAATACCTGTTCTTTAAATACCTGTACTTTAAATACCCGTACTGCACTTCGATTCATAGGAGTAGCTTCAAGTAGATTCAAGTAGATTGCTGTTGTAAACCTCTCCGAGGCTGAGTTCGGACCATTGTAAGTGTTCATTTCTATGAAATACTTCAATTGTTCTTCATATTACTGTTTTCTCTCTTAATTTCTCCTAAGTCAAGCCACCAGTAAAAGTCCTCTTCATTGAGGCTGAAAAGAACTAAAACACAATCGTCTGATAATTGGTTGGCAATCACAATTTCTGTAAGGACTGATTGATCCTTGCTGGCACGCTCACATTTACACAAATACCCTTCGAAAAGCCAAAAAGCCAACAAGACTGCTCCAAAACTACCTATGATGACATATCTTTGATTGATTCTCCCCTTCTAATGGTCATCATTGACAATGTGTCATGGTCAACCCTAATATTGTGGTGTTTCAGAAATTTGCTAAAAATTAATTTTTTTTAAGTTTTTCTGGTTTTTTTTTTTTTTTAAAAATGTGTAGAAATGTGAGAAATGATGACCTAAAATGAGTTAAAAGCTGGAAAGTGACTTTTAACCAACTTTTCAAAAGAGGCCTGTATTTAGAGTCCCTTGAGTGAACCTTGATATGGAGTCTTTAACATTTTTATACACCATTTAAAAAGAAAAAATGAATTACAAAAATATTTTTTAAAATTTAAAAAGATGAAATTTAGTATTGTTGTTTTATATTTTCACTATTTATATACGCACAAAGAAAATACTATACAAAAATTTAGAATTATAATATTAAATAAAAATTGAACTAGTTTCTGACATTGGGAGGTTGTTGATTGACTTTGATGATTCATTACTCAAGCTTTATTAGATTCTAATACAAAACTACCCACAACGATATATCTATGATTAATTCTCAACTCTTTAAATGATCATCATTTAGTCATCATTTACAATGTGCTAGGGGCCGGCCTTGAATACAACATTCAAAATCTTAAGTGCACCTTAATATGGAGTCTTAATATTTTTATACACCATTTAAAAAGCTAAAATCAATTAAAAAAATTATAAATAATCAAAAATATAACAATAAGAATAAATTACAAATACACCACCTGAGCTTTACTTAAACTATAGATTGTCTTTGTGAATTGGAAAATTATATATAACCCATTGTCAAAAAAATTTATTTAACAGAATTAACTAAAAATATAAAATTCATAATTAATCTCCTATACAATAATAAAGTTACCCGAATTATTAATTTAAACATATTTCTAATATCATTAAAAACTACTAATTGACTTCATGATAATAAAAGAGGCGATCTGTTACGAAGTTATTAGAAACCTCAAGGGGTAGAATATAATTTTCACAACCACATGAGTGATTCGTATTTTAATTAAATCTCAAAAGATGTATTTGTAATTTATCCTAAAATTCTAGTAATTTTTTTTTAATATTATCACCGTTATATATGCACAAAGAAAACACTACACAAAAATTTAGACTATAACATCAAACAAAAATTGAGCTAAATGTACCACAATATCACTTAAACATTACTGTTTCTGCATTTCTAATTGCAAAATTGAACCAATATCTCTTTATTGAGATTGAATTAATTCTCTACAATTTTGTTCCTTTTTTTCTTTTCTCTTTCATGTGTAGATAAATAACTTCTAAGAAGCATAATTAAATAAACAATCCAATATTTCCACATGTTAACAACCAACAATCTGAGACCTTGGATTTGGCCCAATAGTCTTGTAGCTACACCTTAGGGTGTGGTGAGGGAAAAATTAGGGGTTCGAACTGATGGAGCAGTGGCTACTCTTTTAGTTGTAATCTATCTTCACTAAAAACAACTAACATCCTATAGAATATCAAGACCTAAAAATGTTCAATTTTAGAATGGTCAATTGGGTTGAAGAGAAATTTGGTAATGTAAAATCAATTACTTTACGCCCTCATTAATAAGAATAATGTTATTTTGGGTTTGGTATTAACATTCTGTTTGCATTAAGGGGTTTGGTGAGAAATAAAAAAATAATAATCGAAAGAATTAGGTTACTTACCTTATTAATGATCACTTGTTTAGATGATTAATGAGGTGAATAATTGTGAAAAATGAATAGAAATGGTGATAAAATCAAATCACACCGAACTTAAGTTTTGTTTATCACTAAAAGGGTGAGATTTGGTGAGAAACCAAAAGAAGATAGAAAATTTTTCTTTGGTATAAAAAATCTCTCAAAAACTCTTTTTCTAAGTTGGAGGGGAAAGGCCCTTTTTATACTTTTAGAGAAGGGGTCTTAGCCATGAAGGCTACCATAAAACTTAGCATCATTAGCCATCAACTCTAGCCATTAGGGCTAAAGTTACAATGGTGCAAAACTCCCATGTGCATAATTTGATCATCAACTCTATCATCAAAAAATGAGATTTATAAAGGTTGAATAAATAAAAAATAAATATAAATATAATGCTATTTAAATAATCCAACTAGATGGGTCACAAAATGGATACGGCGTATTGGGTCACTACCCGACCCAAACCCAGTCTAAAACATATGCACAACACAAGCCCAGTCCAGCATAGCACAATCTAGCCCATGCCCAAGACTAAGTCCAACACATACACATACACAAGCCCAGGTCAGTCTAGACCAAGACTAAAATTAAGTCCAAGTCTAAGCCTAGGCCCAAGCCCAACTTCTATTGATATCAACCTTATGAGACAATTCTTATTCACAACTTAATGGTTTTGGCCCATCATTTTTATATTGTAATCTTCTCACTTGAGAGAATACAAAACCACTCAGACCCATCTTAATCGACGGTTGGGTCCTACTTTAATTTCAAATTAAAGTTGCCGAAAAACCATTATATTCCTACAATCCCCCACATGTATAAAATTGGACAAATAAAGAAAAAAGGAAAACGCTTAATAATAATGGCTCGGAGAGAGAGCACACAGAATAACCCTGCATCAAAAAAGGTAGCGGTTGGCCTTGAACCTTTCGTAGTGAAGCCTATCGGATTTACTGGTTGACCAATGAACGTAATGTATTGAACTGTTCCGTCGTTTGTGTAAACCGAGACAATAGACCTCACACAGAAGCCACTCTAGCCATTGTTCTTGTTCTCACTGGTGTGTCCGATTTGGTCCTGGAACACTAGCCTAGTTCAGTGAGTGTTGTTACATAATTCGGCCTCGTCAATTCTTAAAGAAGCAGCCCCACTTCGCACTCACATAGCTGACCTATGCAAGGTATCTCGTTATACCACGGTTGATTATTCAAAGCACTTAGGTCATAAAAACATCAGCTTAATCTTCCACCCCACAGGGTATCACTGTATGAAGGAATAGGCAAGAGGATTTACCTCTTCAATAACTCACCCATTGCACGCAATTAGGTTGTCCCTTTGAACCTAAATCTTGGGATCTCCAGTTAACTAGGTTGGGTTTTCCGTTCCAGTAGCATTCGCTAAAGGCCTTAACCCCATTTCTCATGGCAACTTTTTACTAACTCTCGATTTAACCCTTTGGTTAGCAGATACGCAATATTGTCCTTAGACTTTACATAGTCTATAGTGACAACACAATAGAGTAATTGTTGTAGGGAATTATGTCTTCGATGAATCTATCTAGACCTTCCATTATACGTATTACTCTGTGCCCTACCAATGCTTCATTGGTTGTCGCAAAGTATACAAAATTGCTAGCACAAGTTTCGATTAACATGGAATATCCACAAGAAAACAGCAAAGCCATTCAGCTACTTCAGTAGCTTTATCTAAATCACTGAACTCCGATTCCATCACTGATCTCGTGATACACATCTGCTTGGAAGATTTCTGTAATAACCCCAACCTCCGATTAATGCTAAACCATGATTAATTATGCTTAACAGTAATTTAGAAGGAATCCGAAATTAAATTGCATATGTATTGCATTATCTTAATGTTTCTATCTGTTTGCCATAAAATAATCTTTTCATGTTTAGACTTTGAACTGTGAATTAAAAGCCGCGCCCGATTTCGAAATTGACTTGATATATGTGTTAGTTAGGATTTATAGAATTTTATGGTAGGTTTAGTTAAAATCCGGTTCAGAACGATTAAATTAGATTAAAATAAAGCTATTTATTTACTTTTTGATCATTACCACTTATGGACCATTTTAGACGCCACTAGCTCACATTTTCATTTCACTCCTCCATTCCTCTTATGCAAAACGTGAGAGAGAGAGGGAGAGAGAGAGAGAGAGAGAGAGAGAGTAGAAGGGAAGTTGGATTCAACAAGGGATTTGCTTGGAGTTTAGGAGGACTAGAAGGATTTGCATATTAGAGCCTTCACTTTGAGGAATTCAAGACTTGAGGTAGGCATTCACCCTAGTAATTATGGAATTGATTTGTTAATGTAAGAATTCTAGTGAACTAAAGGGACTGATGTTAGGTTTAAGCTAAGATTGGTGAATTGAAGCTCAATACATACATGCTTGTGTAGTTCATAGCACTTGAGTTGTCCTTCTAAGGAATCCATGTATGCATGCACAAATTTCCATGTTTTGAGTTGGAATTCTAAGATTTCTTCCTTGCATGTGTCAATTTCACTCATATTATAGCCATTCAACTTATTTTCCATCAAATTATTAAGTTTGGTTATGTTTTGGAAGGTTTGAATTCAAAGAGGTTCTTGCATGTTGAATTAATAGCATGTTGGTTTACTCTTGGGCCATGATTTCTTGAATTGAAGCTTTAAACATGTTGTTTTATGGGTTACCAAGTGTTTTCCAAAGTTTTGGCCCAGGAAAATGAGCTTTGGATGGTTTAATGTTGAATTTCATGTTTGGAAGTCAATTTAGATTTTCCAGAAATTTGACCCACGCTCAAGCGTGAAATGCGTATGCCCAGAAGTTTGTGTGTTTTGTAGTCCGCTCGAGCAGGGAAATCCACGCTCGAGCGAGGGTCTGTGTCACACGCTCGAGCGGGGGATGAGCGCCCGTCGAACGTGAAATTCCTGTATCCAGCACTTTTTCATAAGTTTATAGTTCGCTCGAGTGGGGAAGTCCACGCTCGAGCGGGGCTTCTTTTTCTGCATGCCTGCTCGAGCGCGGAAAGCTACGCTCGAGCGTGGACCTTATATTCAGCAAAACTTGAGAAATGTTTTCCAAGACATCTTTGCATCCTCATTCCATCCTAGGCATTCCTAGGCCATGTTTATGACTCTATAGTGAGGATTTAAGGTTAGAAACACCCTAAGAACCAACGACGTAAGTTTTGTGCAATTAGAATGTGTGTTTCAAGTGTGTGTCCGTTATGTGTTATGTAGGTCACGTGCCGCGTGTCGTGTAATCAATCTACTCTGTCTGTCTGTTTCAAGTTCAACTTTGAGTAATAATTTAGTAAAGTTATGTTCAAACTGTATCTACTTTCTGTGTGATAAAACAAGATCTGTTTTTTGAAATGATATGTTCTGTTCAATGAATGATTATTCAATTTCTGATATGTATTTGTGACATCCTTAGCATCATGTGATATCTGCTAGCTGTTACCCGGTATCAGAGGTTCCTTTACGGAACTTATTTCTTTCTGCACTCTGTTACCCGTACCGGAGGCCTTGTCACGGGGGCTCAGCTTCAGTTCTGTTATGTTACCCGGATCTGGAGGTTCCTTTATGGAACTGGTTATTCGTAACCTCACGTGTATACGTTCTGTTCTGTTCTGTTCTGTTTATGCTAATGGATGTATCACGTAAACTTAATCATGACTTATGATTTCTGTCTATATATGATCTGGACAAACTATGATTTTGATATGAACTGAATTATGATTTCTGAATCTGTACGAACTCATTCATTGAAACCCTTTACTCTCTTATTATTCACTGGGCTTTCGCTCACAGTTTATATTATGTATGTAGGTGAGCCGGCACATGACCAGGGCCAGAGTTGACGGCCTTTTGTTTCATTTTTGTCAGCCAACTGTTGTGCCTCCCGAGGAGGTTTCGGTCGAGTCTAAAGCCATGGCTGTTTCTGTGATCATGCTATTGCTCTGTACAGTCAGGTCTTGGGAAGTACAATCTGTATATACCTTGTGAATAGAGTGTATCTGGACTAGTATGTTTATAAATATAAATAAGTTTTGAAATGTTCTGTCCCATGTACGTTATCACAGCTCATTGGACCTTGTCTATTTTGTATTATTGCTTCCGCAGCCCCTTATTATTTGCTAATCTGTTTAGAGGCCTTTGGTAATCCACGGATTACTGGCCGGTTACGGTGCTAAACCTATAAGGGCGGGTTTGGGTCGTGACAGAGTGGTATCAGAGCACGTGTTCTACCGCACACATAGGTCCGTATGAGCTTAGGATGTCCTAGTAAGAGTTAGGGGCATTCCATCTGCATGTATGAGTGTGTGGTAATTCAACTGAATATGAAAACTAAATGTACATTTGAATCAAATGAATTGAAGGAAACGAATATGATTATGCCTATGTTTATTATCATTTGATGTATGTATAGTAAGATGGAGAATGCAAGGGGAAGTGGTGAAAATGAATCTTCAGAGGCTCGCATGCGTCGAATGGAACAGATATTAGCAGCGTTGACTGAAGCCTGGACACAACAACAGACACAACAACATTTGCCCCCTCCGCCTCCACCGGCATAAGCCGAGGAAAATAATACTGACATCATCAATCTGAAACAGAAATTTATGAAAATGAAACCGCCAATGTTCTATGGTGGA
This sequence comes from Camellia sinensis, assembly GCF_055761805.1. Classification (NCBI taxonomy): domain Eukaryota; kingdom Viridiplantae; phylum Streptophyta; class Magnoliopsida; order Ericales; family Theaceae; genus Camellia; species Camellia sinensis. The sequence continues at coordinate 41,984,166 of NC_138961.1, forward strand.
ATTGAACCTTTGAAAGCTGAGACGTGGTTACTTGAGATGGAAAGATTGTATGAAGTATTTCCTTGTTCTGAAACGCAGAAAGTCCTCCTAGCCACCTACACTCTGAAAGACAAAGCCCGCAGGTGGTGGTTACTGATTCGAAGTGGCAATGGGAATATGACATGGGCACAGTTCAATGCAATCTTTTATGATAATTATTTTCCCCAATGCTTCAGGGATCGGAAGGTGTCCGAGTTTCAGGAATTCAAACAGGAAAGAATGTCTGTGGCAGAATACGAAGCTAAATTCACTGAACTGGCAAGGTTTGCTCCACATATGGTTGATACTGATTACAAGAAAGCACGAAAGTTTGAAGGTGGATTGGATTTAGAGGTATTTGATTGAGTAGGCGTATTGAAATTGCCTACTTATGTGGAAGTGTTAGACAATCCTTAATGGTAGAGGCCACCCTAGCTGCCATGAAACAAGGTAAAGCCCCAGCAACTACAACAACTGAGTGGAGAGGAAAAAGATCAGGGTTTGGTTTTAAAAAAGGCCAGTCCTTTGTTAGTAAGAAGCAAAACACAGGGACTTCGAACAGCTCGAGTCAGAGTAGTGGGTCTATTCTGGTCTGTTCTGATTGTGGTAAGAGGCACAGAGGTGTGTGCTACCAGGTGTCTGGTGCTTGTTTCCGGTGTGGCTAGCCAGGTCATGTAGTGAAAGATTGCCCGCTCAGGTCTAAGACTACTAGTCGTCCTGCAGCAAGTTCAGCGGGATCCGCTTCTGTGGCCAAAACCAATGCGAAAACTAATACTGGGAAAGAACCTCTGAGACAAGGCCGAGTGTTTGCCTTAGTGCCCGGTGATGTACCGAACACCTATGCTGTGGTGTCAGGTACACTCTCTATATGTTCTCAAAATGCATGTGTACTGATAGATTCTGGTTCTATACATTCCTTTGTATCGCATGCTTTTTCTCGAAAATTGACTAGACCCTTAGAACTTATGACCTATGTATTATATGTGTCTACATCATCTGGGGATTCTATGATGTGTGCACTTATGTATCCAGCATGTGATGTTATGATTGGCGATATGATATTGTATGTGGACTTATTACCCTGGACATTAATCATTTTGATTGTATTTTGGGGATGGATTGGTTGACTAAATATTGTACTACCATTGACTGCGCAAATAAAACTGTTGTGTTTAGACCACCGGGTATGACTAAATTTACTTTCATTGGGAATGGGGTAGTTCCTCCCCCATATTTGATTTCGGCAGTGAAAGCTGTAAAACTCCTTAGGAAGGGATGTAGGGGTTATCTGTGTTGTATATTGACTGCACCATCTGACAGTACTACTGCAAAAACAATCCCTGTTGCTTGTGAATTTCCCGATATGTTCCAAACTGACTTACCTGAGGACGTAGTTGGTAAAGAAATTGAATTCACTGTTGAGGTGTTTCCGGGGACACAACTCATTTCCAAGACTCCCTATAGAATGTCTACCTCTGAATTGAAAGAATTGAAAACCCAACTTCAGGCACTGTTAGATAAGAAATTTATTCGTCTGAGTACTTCACCTTGGGGTGCTCCAATTTTGTTTGCCAAAAAGAAGGATGGATCTTTGAGATTGTGTATAGACTACCGAGAACTGAACAAAGTGACTATCAAGAATAAATACCCTATGCCCCAAATAGATGACTTGTTTGATCAACTTCAGGGTGCCCAAGTGTTTTCCAAAATTGACCTCAAGTCCGGATATCATCAATTAAAGGTTAGAGCTGCGGACATGGAGAAAACTGCATTCCGAACTAGGTATGGACATTATGAATTTTTAGTAATGCCGTTTGGGATGACCAATGCACCTGCAGCTTTCATGGATCTTATGAATATGGTGTTTAAATCATATCTAGATGACTTCATTGTTGTATTTATTGATGACATTTTGATTTATTCTAAAGACAGGGAAGAACATGAGAACCATCTGAGAACCACCTTGCAGATTTTGAGAGAAAAGAAATTGTATGCTTAATTGTCCAAGTGTGAATTCTGGCTTGATAGCGTGGCATTCTTGGGACATGTAATCAACAAAGATGGAGTTTCTGTTGACTCTCAGAAAATTGAAGCTGTTGTGGGTTACTACCGGAGGTTTGTGAAAGACTTTTCTATGACTTGTAGGTTACTACCGGAGGTTTGTGAAAGACTTTTCCAAGTTTGCCATGCCATTGGCTCAGTTAACTCAGAAAAATGTGCCATTTGGCTGGAATGAACAAAGAGAGGTAGCTTTCCAAGAGTTGAAAACCAGGTTAGTGACTGCACCAATCTTAACCTTGCCTAATGGTACTGATGGGTTTTAGGTGTACAGTGATGCTTCCTATAAAGGCTTGGGGTGTGTACTAATGCAAAACGGAAGGGTGATTGCCTATGCTTCTGGACAACTTCGACCTCATGAAAAGATTTACCCAACACATGATCTTGAATTAGCGGTTGTGGTGTTTGCTTTGAAAATATGGCAACACTATTTATATGGGGTAACTTGTGAGGTGTATACCGACCATAAAAGTTGGAAATATTTTTTCACCCAAAAGGAATTGAACATGAGACAGAGACGATGGTTAGAATTAATCAAGGATTATGACTTGTAAATCTTGTATCATCCAGGAAAAGCTAATACTGTAGCAGATGCCTTGAGCCGAAAATCCAGTGCGAATTTGTCATGTTTGCTATCCAACCAAAAAGAATTGTTGACTGAGCTAGAGCAAGAAGGGCTATTTACTGCTATTGCCGCTCAACCTACAATTCTTGACGAGATCAAACAGAAACAGTGCGAGGATAAATAGTTGAAAAAGATCATGGAGGAACTTGATTCAAAGCCGAGGCCTGGATTTGTGTTTGAGAATGATGTGTTGAAATTTCAAAACCGTCTTTGTGTGCCCAATTGTTATGATTTGAGGAAACATGTTATGACCGAAGCTCACAATAGTAAATTTGCTATGCATCCGGGGGAACACGAAGATGTATCATAATTTGAAACAGAATTTTTGGTGGCTTGGAATGAAAAAGAGTATTGCCAATTTCGTGGCTAGATGTCTACATTGCCAACAGGTTAAAGTTGAACACCAACGACCCGCTGGATTGCTACAACCACTCCCAATACCGGAATGAAAATGGGAGCACATTACTATGGACTTCATTGTGGGATTGCCTCATTCTTCTCGAGGTATGGACTCTATCTGGGTTATAGTTGACCGTTTAACTAAGTTTGCCCATTTCCTGCCTGTCAAAACTATTTATAACGCTGATAAATTGGCCAATATCTATATGATTAAAATTGTGAGATTGCATGGAGTGCCAGTATCTATTGTGCCTGACAGGGATTCAAAGTTTGTATCGAGATTTTGGCAGAGTTTGCAACAGGCTTTGAGGACTGAATTGAGACTGAGCAGTGCCTATCACCCACAGACAGATGGCCAAGCTGAACGAACGAACCAAACTCTGGAGGATATGCTCAGAATGTGTGTGTTAGACTTCCAAGGGAATTGGGAGACCTACTTGCCATTAGCTGAATTTGTGTACAACAACAGTTACCATTCAAGCATTGCAATGGCTCCTTACGAAGCTTTGTATGGAAAAAAATGCCGTTCTCCGATATGTTGGGCTGAAGTAGGTGATAGACCTTTGTTGGGACCGGAACTTGTGCAAGAAACGACCGAGAAAGTGAAACTGATCCAACAACGTTTAAAGACTGCACAGAGTCGGCAGAAGAGCTATGCTGATGTTCGAAGAAGAGATAGGGAATACGAAGTTGGGGACCATGTGTTCATTAAAGTGACACCAATGAAGGGTCAAACTCGGTTTGGTGTTAAGGGCAAATTGGTGCCAAGGTATGTTGGACTTTATGAGGTCCTTGAAAAGATCAATCCAGTGTCGTATCGGGTAGCCTTGCCTCCGGTAATGGAACATATGCACAACGTCTTTCATGTATCGATGCTTCGGGAATATTTGAGAGATCCACTCCACGTCTTTGAACCGACACATGTGCTTTTGAAAGATGACTACACCTATGAGGAAAGACCTATCCAGATTGTGAATCGCCAGATCAAAAAGTTAAGAAATAAAGAAATACTGTTGGTAAAAGTTGATTGGCAAAACCACAGAGGAACCTATGCAACTTGGGAAACCGAGGAAGACATGATGAAGAGATATCCAGATTTGTTCCCATTGGACCTAATGTTGATTTCAAATGAAGGTAATTCGAGTTTGGAGGACCAAACTCTTTTAAGGAGGGAAGACTATAATAACCCCAACCTCTGATTAATGCTAAACCATGATTAATTATGCCTAACAGTAATTTAGAAGGAATCCGGAATTAAATTGCATATGTATTGCATTATCTTAGTGTTTCTATCTGCTTGCCATTAAATAATCTTTTCATGTTTAGACTTTGAACTGTGAATTGAAAGCCTTATCGGTGCCCGATTTCGAAATTGACTTGATATATGTGTTAGTAAGGATTTATAGAATTTTATGGTGGGTTTAATTAAAATTCGGTTCGGAACGATTAAACTAGATTAAAATAATGCTATTTATTTAATTTTTGATCATTACCACTTATGGACCATTTTAGACTCCACTAGCTCACATTTTCATTTCACTCCTCCATTCCTCTGATGCAAAACATGAGAGAGAGAGAGAGAGAGAGAGAGAGAGAGAGAGAGAGAGTAGAAGGGAAGTTGGATTCAACAAGGGATTTGCTTGGAGTTTGGGAGGAATAGAAGGATTTGCATATTAGAGCCTTCACTTTGAGGAATTCAAGACTTGTGGTAGGAATTCACCCTACTAATTATGGAATTGATTTGTTAATGTAAGAATTCTAGTGAATTAAAGGGACTCGTGTTAGGTTTAAGCTAAGATTGGTGAATTGAAGCTCAATACATACATGCTTGTGTAGTTCATAGCACTTGAGTTGTCCTTCTAAGGAATCCATGCATGCATGCACAAATTTCCATGTTTTGAGTTGGAATTCTAAGATTTCTTCCTTGCATGTGTTAATGTCACTCATATTATAGCCATTCAACTTATTTTCCATCAAATTATTAAGTTTGGTTATGTTTTGGAAGGTTTGAATTCAAAGAGGTTCTTGCATGTTGAATTAATAGCATGTTCATAAAGTTCATGTTGATTTTGCACAAATTGGTCTACTCTTGGGCCATGATTTCTTGAATTGAAGCTTTAAACATGCTGTTTTATGGGTTACCAAGTGTTTTCCAAAGTTTTGGCCCAGGAAAATGAGCTTTGGATGGTTGAATGTGGAATTTCATGTTTGGAGGTCAATTTGGATTTTCCAGAAATTTGACCCACGCTCGAGCGGGGGCTTTCATGCTCGAGCGTGAAGCCTGAGTACATGCACTTCCGCTTGAGCGGCGAGAGTCACGCTAATGCGTATGCCCAGAAGTTTGTGTGCTTTGCAGTCCGCTCGAGCAAGGAAATCCAAGCTCGAGCGAGGGTCTGTGTCACATGCTCGAGCGGGGGACGAGCCCCCGTTGAGCGTGAATTTCCTGCATCCAGCACTTTTTCATAAGTTTATAGTTCGCTCGAGTGGGGAAGTCCACGCTCGAGCGGGGCTTCTTTTTCTGCATGTTCGCTCGAGCGGGGAAAGCCACGCTCGAGCGTGGACCTTATCTTCAGCAAAATTTGAGAAATGTTTTCCAAGACATCTTTGCATCCTCATTCCATCCTAGGCATTCCTAGGTCATGTTTAAGACTCTATAGTGGGGATTTAAGGTTAGAAACACACTAAGAACCAACGACGTATGTTTTGTGCAATTAGAATGTGTGTTTCAAGTGTGTGTCCGTTATGTGTTATGTAGGTCACGTGCCGCATGTCGTGTGATCAATCTGCTCCGTCTGTCTGTTTCAAGGCCAACTGTGAGTAATAATTTAGTAAAGTTATGTTCAAACTGTATCTACTTTCTGTGTGTTAAAACAAGATCTGTTTTCCGTAATGATATGTTCTGTACAATGAATGATTGTTCAATTTCTGATATGTATTTGTGACATCCTTAGCATCATGTGATATCTGCTAGCTGTTACTCGGTATCAGAGGTTCCTTTATGGAACTTATTTCTTTATGCACTCTATTACCCGTACCAGAGGCCTTGTCACGGGGGCTTAGCTTCAGTTCTGTTATGTTACCCGGATCTGGAGGTTCCTTTATGGAACTGGTTATTCGTAACCTCACGTGTATACGTTCTGTTCTGTTCTGTTCTGTTTATGCTAATGGATGTATCACGTAAACTTAATCATGACTTATGATTTCTGTCTATATATGATCTGGACAAACTATGATTTTGATATGAACATAATTATGATTTCTGAATCTGTATGAACTCATTCATTGAAACCCTTTACTCTCTTATTATTCATTGGGCTTTCGCTCACAGTTTATATTAGGTATGTAGGTGAGCCGGCACATGATCAGGGCCAGAGTTGATGTAACGCCCTCAAAATAATAACATTAAACCCATCCATATAGAGACATGCATTAATACATAAAGGCCCACATTCATCTATTCATCAGGGTATTTCATTTCAACAATATTACATGTTTACAACACAAAAGCACATGCCCTACGGGCTTACAGCTTTCCAAGTTAACACTTGGTTACAAAAGAGAGTGCTAACTCAATTACACCTTAAGCCCTTGGCTTGAAACTATATATAATACAATCAAGGAAAATAAGACAGCCAAAGTATGTCCTCCTCTAGCCTCCCAAGCTATGTCCTTAGAGGTGGCATGCTACCTGTACCTGAAAATGATGTCCCCATATAGGGTGAGCCACAGCCCAGTAGAAATATACTAAACCCACTATGAACAATGACTAAGAGATTAGCAACAGGTAGATGGTCAACACTTACACTTCCATTTACATCTTATTAAAATTCCAGGACAGTCAAGTTTATGTTACAATTCACTTTCTAATTTTTATTCAACTTTGAGTTAGAAAACAAGGCTCAGTACTCTGACCAAAACATTTGATGAGATTATAGTTCATCACTAGAACACTTTCAAAATTCAAGGTGGATACACATTTTGGTGTTGTATCAATAACACATAAACTACTTCCATACTTCGCGAACGATAATGATATACATTTAGGTGCTATATCAACTTAAACAAACTTTTCAATAGATAGGCATATGAGCTATATCAACACTACAACAGATAAGCATATGAGCTGTATCAACATTCCAATAGATGAGCATATGAGCTGTATCAACATTCCAATAGACAAGCATATAAGCTGTGTCAACATTCCAATAGAGGAGCATATGAGCTGTATCAACATTCCAATAGACAAGCATATAAGCTGTGTCAACACTTCAATAGATAAGCATATGAGCTGTATCAACACTTCAATGGGAGAGCATATGAGCTACATCCCTGGGTCCATCCCCCATCTTCCCTTAACCATTAACCGGTTTAGAGGTACATCCCCCATCTTCCCTTAAACCGTGGAGTACATTCCCCATCTCCTCCCATACACAAGTAATGCATATAAACATAGAATCACATACGCAATCAATCAATACATAAAGTTAATGTATTCTATCAACTGTCTACACATAATGCATATAAACACATTGGCCATATGCACGATCAACCAACACATAAAGTTAATGTATTCTATCAACCGTCATACTCTATGACATATCCAATTGATTAGTCTTAGTTTGCCTAATCATCATGCATTGTCTACAACAATCAACACTACCCTCCACCGGTAGCCCAAAGCAATTATTTCTAAGCAGGAAATAAATGCACAAATGGATAATATATCAACATTCTCAATTCAATTCCTTGTTTTCTTCAATTAATTATATGTGCTAATTAATTAAACCAATTAGGGTAAATTACCATAATTCACAAAAAAACCCTAAGGTTCCATTTCCATTTATGTCCCAACATTAATCTCATTTCTCTATGCCTAACATGCATATAGGTTTATATATTTAAAGCCCCAACTTTTGTAAAATTGCACAAAGGCCCAAACTTTCTCAAAATTACCCAACAACCCTCGACATATCAAAATGCTAAAATTCAAAGACAAAGCTCATAAAGAGGAGTAAGATATCCCTACCTCGAATGATGGGGCTCAACGAAGGAGATGAAGAAACGAAAATGCTCCAAATCCTGAAATTTTCAGATTAAAAGATAGCCCTCTACGATCAATACAACTTTTGTAAAGGCCCAAGGTAAGAAAACAACTCCTACTAGATCAATCCTAAGAGAGAAGTTAGGGTTTTAGAGCGAGGTGCTCTCTAATGGAGGTTTTGAAAAAGTAAGAGAGAGAAAGGAAATCAAAAAGTGATCAAAAAAGTGATTTCACGGACTGATATAAAAACAGGTCCGCTCGAGCGTGCAACACCCCGCTCGAGCGTCACACACAGGTTCACGCTCGAGCGTCCCAAGATCCGCTCGAGCGCCGAATGCACTCTCCCAGAATTTTCTGCAAACGGCCAAAATGCTGAGAGAAGGAAATTCACGCTCGAGCGTCCAAACTTCCACTCGAGCGGAGAGGCAACAACAAAATCCCGCTCGAGCGTCAAATCGCCGCTCGAGCGGAGAGACCAAAACCTGGGCAAAATCTCTAAGTTTTAAAACATGACCAACTTATTCCCAACTTGCCCAACACAACCCAAAACTCTAATTAAAAGAGTAAGGGATAGAAATGAGGATAAGACAGCAACGAATCTACGGAACCGAGTCCGAATTACAGTTAAACAACATTAGGGAATACCGGGATCGCTATAGTTGACGGCCTTTTGTTTCATTTTTGTCAGCCAATCGTTGTGCCTCCCGAGGAGGTTCCGGTCGAGTCTAAAGCCATGGTTGTTTCTGTGATCATGCTAGTCTTTGTATTTACTCTGTACAGTCAGGTCTTGGGAAGTACAATCTGTATATACCTTGTGAATAGTGTGTATCTGGATTGGTATGTTTATATATATAAATAAGTTTTGAAATGTTCTATCCCATGTACGTTATCATAGCTCATTAGATCTTGTCTATTTTGTATTATTGCTTCCGCAGCCCCTTATTATTTGCTAATCTGTTCAGAGGCCTTTGGTAATCAACGGATTACTGGTCAGTTACGGTGCTAAACCTATAGGGGCGAGTTTGGGTCGTGACAATTTCCAAGACACAGTTACACCTCCAATGGTGAAAATATATCCACTATTGGATTTGTAGTTTTTATATCAGATATCTAGGTCACGTCACCCTTCTAGTACAATTGGATATCTGGGATAATGCAACCTATAATCCTGTCTTCATTGTAAGTACCTTACTACTTATACAAAAGCCCTCTAAAGATAGGCATTGGGATTACTCGTGTATCTATTTAGTCTGTCTAATTAGTAGGCTATACATGGCATTGTACACCTCATCAGATACTTTAAACTTCGAATGACCTGAGAATATTCTACTTGAAATACATTCTCACCATTATTCTCGGCCAAATGTAGACTGAAGTCTACCGATGTCCTCGACACACTTGTACCTAATTTACTAAATTTCTCAAGTATCTCATCCACATAATGAGACTAAGAAAGTAAAATACTACCAGATGTTCTGGTAATCACATTTATAAGGCCCATGTCAAACTTAGAATTTAACAACTTCTTGGTAATTCTAAACATCTTCTCATAATTACCAATCGTACAGACACAAACCAACATATCTATTTGTTAGGGTCTTTGACATACACATATTTTTTAATCCCTGTTTATTTAAAACTCTCTTGACAACATTGTGTTGTCAAATTTCTCATGCTAGTGTTATGGTGCTTGTTTCAAATCATATAAAGATTTCCCAAGCTTATAGACTTTCCTCATCTTGGAACTGACAAGCCCTTCAGGTTGTTCCATAAAGATTTATTCTACTAAATCTTCATATAGAAAAGCTATCTGACTATCCATCTTGAAGTATCTCTAGACTTCGCAAAATTGTAATCTCAATCACCACAACTGATGATCATGTATCAAAGTAATCCAGGTATCCTTTGATAACAAGACTATCTCATCGGCTTTTATTCACTTGCATTCTACGGCTTACTACCTATGCATGATAAAGTTAAATTAATAACTTCTTTCTAGAGAAATTACAACTTCAAAGAAGCTTTTAGTTGCGCTAGCCATCATATAGGTTTAAGAAGATTGGACAGAGGAACTTTAAAGTCCTAGTCTTTTAACATCTTCTAGGCTTATCTTTTTTGTCATGAAAATCGTTTCCTTAATTCCATGATGGCATTCTTGTGTAAATTTGAATATCTAATTTGTCCACAAGAAAACCAATATGCACTACTATATTGTGCATAACTGTTGAACACAAAGTCAACGGATTTTTAAGGCTATCCTACCCGCTTGGGTTTAGGTATTGCCATCTTTTGCATGATACCTCTACATTTGTAGAATTTATACAAAGGCTTTCTGCCTTTCCAAAAATTTATGCAGGGTCTTTTAAACAATTTCTTATGTCACAATAATCATATCACAGAAAACACATTACCAGACCATCATCAATTGAATTAGGTCTTTTCCAAATTCAAGGCACCAAACAAATTTGGTCCAACCTGTTACTCTGAAGCCAATAGCCTTACTGTTAGGAAACACAGATCTAGTGTTCAATAGTCCACTATCCGAAACTTCATAACATGGCCAGTAGTTTTAACTAGGAATCACTAATTTCTTAGCATGTGGTTAGAAGACTTTCCATTACTAGGACTCACAATGTTTTGACATGTGATCAGTAGTCACTTTACTACTAGGAATCACAACGTCTTGATATAGGATCAGTAGATCATTTCATTACTAGGAATCATCATGTCTTGACATATGATCAGTAGACTCTTTTACTACTGGGAATATGATCAGTAATCTATTTACTACTAGGAACCACAATCTCATAACTATGTAGCCAGCGGTCTAACACCTCCTAAGAACTACCAATTTTCTATTTCTGTAATCAGTGATCTTGCACTCACTAGGAGCCACCAATTCAAGAATATGTTTAGAATTATAAAAATTCAAAAAATACATTCACCCACCCTAACGGGTTGTCTCATCTTTGCTCTTAAGCAAAGCCATATAGCAATCATATGTGCTATAATTGACATAAGGATAACATACTAATTGCCTCTGATAAATTCAGAGCTATCATCATGCAATCTTATGATTTCCTTTAATCACATTTGATCTCTCTAGATCTTCTTTTAAGAATCTCGCAAGGTTTAAGGTTGTCAGGTGAAACAAAATTTCCTGTTGTCATCTCTTAAAGCCATTTCGGAAAAATCACAACAGAATTTCACTATTTTGTTTTTCCATAAACTAAACTTAACACTAGAAAATCCCAAAGTCTAAAATTTAATTCAAAACTGATCTCACCATTTTCCCTAGAATCGAACATGGTCAGGAAAGTTTCCAGGAAGACTAGAGGGGTCACCGGTCCCACTTAAGACCTAGTTAATCTTAGACAAAACTTTCAAGAGCATGTTGACTCCTATTCCATTAGGAACAAATTTAGAATTATGTTTTTCAGGGAATAAACTAGGTTAAAACAAACCAAGTTTACAAAACTAATAAGCAATTAAAAATTGCTATCAGAATTACACCACTCATAAAAGTTAACCGGTACTCCCGGAACTGAGCCCATTATTTCAGAATAAAAATCAGAAATATTTTAGCTAATGCTAAAATTTGTTCCCCCTCCCCCCCCCAAAAAAAAAAAACAAAAAACAAAAAACAAAACAAAACAAAACACTTTAGAAATAATCAAATTATAATCAAAGACTTTCTCAAAACTTGGTTTCTTACCACTTTGGAAATAAAAAGATTAAACCCAAAGACTTCCTCTAATGACAAAGTTTTGAAACCAAATCCATCTTAGTTTCCATTTCTGAACAAATCAGAAATACTTTTTAGCCAAGGCTAAACTTTGGTTTCTATTACACAAAATCAAAACTGTAACGACCTCAAAATAAACCCATAATCATACATTCAGGATACAAGAAAGAGATATCATATTCCCAACATCAGAGTATTCTTACAAGAGATATTACATGTTGACAACAAAAATAAATGCCCTTTAGGCTTACAACTTCCCAAGTCAACACTTGGGTTCAACAAAAATAGTGTTCTAACTCTTTACACAAAATAAACCCTTGGCTTGATTTACATGTAACACACAAAATAATCACAAAAAGGAAGCCTTCAGCTTCTACAACCTCCCAAGCTACATCCTTGGAGGCGGCATATCACCTGGACCTGAAAATGATGTCCCATATAGGGTGAGCCAACGCCCAGTAGAGATATGCTAAACATAATATGAGCAATAACTAAAACATTAGCATTTGATAAATGTTTAACTCATATAAACCAACATACAGCACAATCCAAATCCATGACAAGTATTTCCATGATCCTTTCCAATATCAACAATTTAAATGAGATTATAACTCATAATAAAACACTTTCATACTTCACAATTCACATGAGATAACAACTCATATTAAAACACTTCATACTTCATAAAATGATACACAGATTTGCTGTATCAATGGAGTCCAACCCCTATCGCCTCCCAAATAAAATCCGGTTTAGGAGTCCATCCCCTATCTCTTCTCCCACACAATACAATGTATATAAACAATTATCATATACACGATCAATCAATACACAAATTCGATGTATTATTCCAACCGTCATATTCAATGACATATTCAACCGATTAGTTTTAATTCACCTAATCATCATTTGGTGTCTACAATAATCAAGACTATCCTCCACCGATATCCCAAAGCAATTATTTCTAAATAGATAATAAATGTATTAAACAGATAATGAGTGATTAATCAATCCAACTACACCATTTCATCTCATAACTACCCAATTTCATTATTTTCAACTCAATTTCATATTTCCATAACTTCCAAAATTTATTATATAAATTAATTTATCAAAAAATTAGGGCTTTTCTCCCTCCTTTTCCAATATTGACCCAAAGGCTCAAATATCATTACTAATCATCATTACCATCATTTTAAGACCCAAAATACACATGAATGAGTCATAATAACAAAATCCCTCTTTTACATATTGAAACCCTAACACCCAAAATTACTCAACTCCAACATTAAATCAAAATGACCAAAAGTTTTATGTCAAAGATCATAAAAATGAGTAGTTATCCCTACCTCAAATGAAGAGACTCAAAGAAGATAATGAAGATACTCGGATGTGTTCCAACCCACAATTTTTCGGATCAAAACGAAGATCAAGGGAAGCTCCACACTCAATACAAAGGAACTAGGGTAGAAGATCACTAGAACTAGATGTATTTTTAGAGAGAAGATGTAGTCTAGAGAGAGAAACTCCCAAGTTATTCATTCAATGAACTTCATTAAATTGATGAATGTATCTCATACATTCATGATACATAATGCATCTTCTATATTAATGAATTCATTAGATAGATTAATGTATCTTACATATTCATAATAGATACATAATGCATCTCTAAGATTCATTCATAATAAATCCATCACATTCAATGAATTAGCATTAGTCTTCTATACATTGTATATATAGGTGCATTCATCAATGATTAGTCACCATCTAATTGATGTACATGTATCTTACTTAATGAGATGAATCTAGTATAATCATGCATAAACTTCGAAAAGTTAGAGAGAGAGCATGGCCCGAAAAAATGATCCAAAAAGCTATTTTTCGGACTGATACACAAACAGGTCCGCTCGAGCGTCAAGCCCAAAATCTGGACATCAACCCTTGGTTTCCAAACACAACCAACTTGTTTCAAACCTACCGAACATGACCCAAGACTCATATACAAAGAGTAAAGGACAGAAACGGGAATAAGACAACAACACATCCACGGAATCGAGTCCGGAATACCATTAAACAATGAAGGGAAAACTGGGATCGCTATAAGCTCCCCCCTTTAAAGAATTTCGTCCCCGAAATTAGATAAATAAGTTTCAAAAATATGATTTCTCAATTCTCAACAATATTACAATTCAATATTTATCGACTTGACTCATTACTGGTCGTTCCATCTCTTTTCATGAGGCAAATTACAACATATGTTACAACATGCGTCATCAACATGCATTCCCTTGAAATTCACAATTTCAACACAAGTTTTCCACAGTTCAATTACATATTCAATGCCAACAATGTATTTACATTTCTAAAACAGAATTAACATATGCAATGTTAAAATAAACTTCCATTTCCGGACCATATTCAATGGCTATAACATTTTCACAATCTAAAACATATATAATGTTTTCAGAATCCATTCACAAACAAAATTCCCAATACATGGTTAATCATTAACAAACAAGTCCAAGTATTTTCCACGGACTTCTAACTCACGTTCCTAAATGGCTTCTTCCACTCCGTGATGCTTCCACAAAACTTTTACCAAGGGTATTGTCTTGCCTCGCAAGACTTGATCTCGCCTATCCAAGACCCGAACCGGTCTCTCCTCATATGAGGCATCCTCATCTACCTCTAAGTTGGTCCAATCCAATACATGCAACGGATCCGGCTCGTACTTCCGAAGCATACTAACATGAAACACGTCATGCACCCTGGACAACTGTGGCGGTAAAGCTAAACGATATACATCCTCCCCAATCCTCTAAGGATCTCAAAGGGATCAATAAACCGAGGAGACAACTTCCCATTCTTCCCAAACCTCATCAAACCCCGCCTAGGTGATATTTTCAAGAAGACATGATCACCCACCTCAAATGCCAAAGGCCTCCTCCTACGGTCGGCATAACTCTTTTGGCGACTCTGGGCTGTAACAAGCCTCCTACGGATAAGCTCAACTTTCTCCATCGTTTCCCTCACCAACTCCGGGTCCAACAAAGTGTATCACCCACCTCGGCCCAACAAACTGGAGACCTACAAGGTCGGCCATACAAGGCCTCAAACGGTACCATACCGATACTCGACTGAAAACTGTTGTTCTAGGCAAACTCCACCAAGGGCAAGTGCCTCTCCCACGACCCACTAAAGTCAAGGACACAACCTCGAAGCATATCCTCAAGAATCTGAATAGTACGCTCGGACTGCCCGTCAGTCTAAGGATGATAAGCTGTGCTAAAGGTCAATCTGGTGCCCAAGGCACTCTGCAAACTCTGTCACCACCTAGCAGTATAACAAGGATCTCTATCTGAGATGATCGACACTGGGACCCCGTGCAACCTCACTATGTCCCAAATATACAAATCGGTAGGATGATCTACCGAATCTCTCATGCGCATAGGGATAAAGTGCGCCGACTTAGTCAACCGGTCTACAACCACCCAAATAGCATCACTACCTCGCTGAGTCCTCGGAAGACCTACACCGAAGTCCATCGTGACATGCTCCCACTTCCACTCGGCAATAGGCAAGGGTTGTAACTAACCCGCTGGCCTCCGATATTCGGCCTTCACTTGCTGACAAGTAAGGCACTTCGATACAAAAACTGCCACATCCTTCTTCATACCGCGCCACCAAAACTGGCGACCCAAATCACGATACATCTTGGTGCCTCTCAGATGCACCGCAAGGCGTGAATGGTGAAACTCTCGGAGTACCTCCTCTCGGCAAGGCTCCGGCACAAACAAACGGTCTCGGTACCTTACACTTAGGTTGGGATACACAGTCAAACCCTTCTTAACCTTCCCACTGGAGATCTTCTCCCGAAGGGATTCTACCTCAAAGTCACCTCTCTGTGCCTCTAACACTCGATTCACAAGTGTAGGCTGCACAACTACAGAAAACAAGGCCGCAGCCTTAACAGATTCACCCAAAAGCAAGTCCAACTCGCCAAGTGCACCCAACATCTCCCACTCCGGGATGGCTATACAAGCTACATCACTAACAAATTTCCTACTAAGGGCATCGGCCACAACATTGGCCTTCCCCGGATGGTAATGCAACTCTAAATCGTAATCCTCGATAAACTCCATCCACCTCCTCTGCCTCAAGTTCAAGTCTCTCTGTGTAAACAGATACTTCAGACTCTTATGATCCGAGAACACTTCAAATCTCTCACCATACAGGTAGTGCTTCCAAATCTTCAAGGCAAAAATTACAGCTGCTAATTCTAGGTCATGTGTAGGGTAATTCCTCTCGTGTATTTTCAACTGCCGCAAGCCATAGGCTACCACTTTCCCCTCTTGCATTAGCACACAACCCAAACCCCCTCACGAGGCATCACAATAAACCGCATAACCCAAACCTCTCTCCGGAATAATCAACACTGGAGCGGTGGTAAGTCTAACTTTCAACTCTTGGAACGACTTTTCACAAGTCTCACTCCACACAAATTTGACCCCTTTCCGCGTCAATCTAGTCAACGACAAAGCTAGCCTAGAGAAATCTTTCACAAACCGGCAGTAATACCCAGCTAATCCTAGAAAATTACGGATCTCAAAAACACTCTTAGGCTGTGCCCAATCTTGCACTGCCTCCTATCTTTCATGTATCAACAGACACCCCTTCCCCGGAGACTACATGGCCTAAGAACTTGACCTCTCTTAGCCAAAACTCACACTTCCCAAATTTAGCGTATAGCTTATGGGCCCTAAGCAACTCAAGTACCACTCTCAAGTGTTCCTCCTCCAAAGGTGAATAAATCAGAATGTCGTCCACAAAAACGGCCACAAAACGATCTAAGAATTCTCGAAAGATTCGGTTCATCAAATCCATAAACACTGCCGGTGCATTAGTGAGCCCGAAAGGCATCACAAGAAACTCATAGTGGCCATACCGCGTACGGAATGCCGTCTTCGGGATATCCTCCTCCCTGACCCTCGACTGATGGAAACCCGATCTCAAGTCTATCTTAGAGAAACAACGGGACCCTTTCAACTGGTCAAATAGATCATCTATACAGGCATAGGGTATTTGTTCTTAACTGTAGCCCGATTCAATTTTCGATAATCAATACAAAGTCTCACGGCACCATCTTTCTTTTTAGCAAAGAGGGCCGGTGCTCCCCACGGCGAAACATTAGGACGAATAAAGCCCTTATCTAGCAACTCTTGGAGTTGAATCTTTAACTCACTCAACTCGGCCGGGGCAAAACGGTAAGGTGCCATGGAAATCGGTGTCGTGCAAGGCACTAAGTCAATAAAGAACTCGATCTCTCGATGGGGTGGCAAACTAACAAGATCCTCGGGAAAGACGTCCGAGTACTCACAAACCACTCTCGGCAACTCAATCTGGATCTCATCACACTCACTACTCATAAGGCTAGCGAGAAGACCACTAAGCTCACTCCGCCCTCGTGGATCATACACTGGTGGCAAAACACTACCAACCCGATCCCCCAAGAAATGAAAACAATCCCCGCTCAAGGTACATACTGTGACCCTCTGGCGGTAACAATCAATAACAGCCCGATATGACGATAGCCAGTCCATACCCAAAATTACATCAAAACCCGACATAGCCATAACTACAAAAGAAAATGGAAGCTGGTGGTCGGCGACCTCAATATCACAGCCCCGACACCCCTGTTTCAAAATCAATTCACCCCCAACAGGTGAGACAACACATATAGGAGATGCTAACTGTGCCAACACATATAAAGGAATGGGATGCACCCGTATCTATAAAAATCGAAGCTATTTCACTCGCGCCCTAATACTTGGACAACAATAATTCATTCCACGTAAGCACATAATCACAAAAGCACTTACGAATTTTATTTCCGGATAATGACAATCTCATGGCATTGCTAGAGTTCCGGTTAGAAACAGCATTGATCAAGTGCTTTTCCAGCAAGACTCATAGAAACCCAAGGATTCAATTAGCATCGTAGAAATCAAATCCCATACCCATATAGTCACATAAGCATGTTATCACATAAGCACATAACATCATACATCTAAGTCTCTAACAAGCGAGACAAACCCATTGTGATACTAATCACTTCCCACGTACCCAAAGTATTCAAATCCGGTACGCTCTGATTCCAAGTTGTAACGCCCTCAAAATAAACCCATAATCATACATTCAGGATACAAGAAAGAGATATCATATTCCCAACATCAGAGTATTCTTACAAGAGATATTACATGTTGACAACAAAAATAAATGCCCTTTAGGCTTACAACTTTCCAAGTCAACACTTGGGTTCAACAAAAATAGAGTTCTAACTCTTTACAAAAAATAAACCCTTGGCTTGATTTACATGTAACACACAAAATAATCACAAAAAGGAAGCCTTCAGCTTCTACGACCTCCCAAGCTACATCCTTGGAGGCGGCATATCACCTGGACCTGAAAATGATGTCCCATATAGGGTGAGCCAACACCCAGTAGAGATATGCTAAACATAATATGAGCAATAACTAAAACATTAGCATTTGATAAATGTTTAAATCATATAAACCAACATACAGCACAATCCAAATCCATGACAAGTATGTCCATGATCCTTTCCAATATCAACAATTTAAATGAGATTATAACTCATAATAAAACACTTTCATACTTCACAATTCACATGAGATAACAACTCATATTAAAACACGTCATACTTCATAAAATGATACACAGATTTGCTGTATCAATGGAGTCCATCCCCTATCTCCTCCCAAATAAAATCCGATTTAGGAGTCCATCCCCTATCTCCTCCCAAACCGTGGAGTACATCCCCTATCTCCTCCCAAATAAAATCCGATTTAGGAGTCCATCCCCTATCTCCTCCCAAACCGTGGAGTACATCCCCTATCTCCTCCCGCACAGTACAATGTGTATAAACAATTATCATATACACGATCAATCAATACACAAATTCGATGTATTATTCCAGCCGTCATGTTCAATGACATATTCAACTGATTAGTTTTAATTCACCTAATCTTCATGTAGTGTCTACAATAATCAAGACTATCCTCCACCGATATCCCAAAGCAATTATTTCTAAATAGATAATGAGTGATTAATCAATCCAACTACACCATTTCATCTCATAACTACCCAATTTCATTATTTTCAACTCAATTTCATATTTCCATAACTTCCAAAATTTATTATGCAAATTAATTTATCAAAAAATTAGGGCTTTTCTCCCCCCTTTTCCAATATTGACCCAAAGGCTCAAATATCATTACTAATCATCATTACCATCATTTTAAGACCCAAAATACACATGAATGAGTCATAATAGCAAAACCCCTCTTTTACATATTGAAACCCTAACACCCAAAATTACTCAACTCCAACATTAAATCAAAATGACCAAAAGTTTTATGTCAAAGATCATAAAAATGAGTAGTTATCCCTACCGCAAATGAAGAGACTCAAAGAAGATAATGAAGATACTCGGATGTGTTCCAACCCACAATTTTTCGGATCAAAACGAAGATCAAGGGAAGCTCCACACTCAATACGAAGGAACTAGGGTAGAAAATCACTAGAACTAGATGTATTTATAGAGAGAAGATGTAGTCTAGAGAGAGAATCTCTCAAGTTATTCATTCAATGAACTTCATTAAATTGATTAATGTATCTCATACATTCATGATACATAATGCATCTTCTATATTAATGAATTCATTAGATAGATTAATGTATCTTACATATTCATAATAGATACATAATGTATCTCTAAGATTCATTCATAATAAGTCCATCACATTCAATGAATTAGCATTAGTCTTCTATACATTGTATATATAGGTGCATTCATCAATGATTAGTCACCATGTATTGATGTACATGTATCTTACTTAATGAGATGAATCTAGTATAATCATGCATAAACTTCGAAAAGTTAGAGAGAGAGAATGGCCTGAAAAAGTGATCCAAAAAGCTGTTTTTCGGACTGATACACAAACAGGTCCGCTCGAGCGTCAAGCCCAAAATCTGGACATCAACCCTTGGTTTCCAAACACATCCAACTTGTTTCAAACCTGCCCAACACGACCCAGGACTCATATACAAAGAGTAAAGGACGGAAACGGGAATAAGACAACAACACATCCATGGAACCGAGTCCGGAATACCATTAAACAATGAAGGGAAAACCGGGATCGCTACACTTTAGAAATAATAAAATTAATCCCGAAGACTTTCTCTAACCCCGAAGGTTTATAATTTATTTCCTTCCCCTTTTCCTTTTACTATGGTGGAACTATTACAAATTAGAAATTAAAAACCACTACAAATGGAAATGGAAATGCAACTGTTACAATAACAAATTGTCTAAATCTGCAAAACGGAGTTCATGGCTGCATCCGAAATCGTTTGTTTAGCCAAAACCACACGTTGTAATGCTTTTCTTTGTATACAACACATTACAAAACTCTATCCTCATTGTCGCTAAATCTCTATACTCAATGTTTATATACATACTTCAATACAAGATGAGTTAATGAACCAATAAAGTGAATATTACACAAGTAATTTCAGTTATAACTGACAATGTGTAATTCAAAGGCTATAGATGCATTGCAGTTACAAGAATGTCATGAGTTTCATGGCTATGAAATAACTACATATATAAGACTATTATGGTCATAACATTGGCATTCCAACCATCTAACTATGAGCAAATAATCTTATAAACAGTAGTGTTAAACTCCAACAATAGACAATAATGTTAGGAGTAATTCACTTGATTATACACATCAAGACATGGAAAAACTCACAACTGAAACAACAATTAATTAATAGAATTATAATGCAAAATTATTCCACCATTCACTAATTCTCTCTTAGGATTCATCCACCTTATAATACAACATAATCATAAGCAAACTCATAAATAAGACCATTATATAGAAAAAATCAAAACTGTTTTACTAAATTCTCTCCTAACACAAACCTGTTTGGAGATTATACTGTCGGAAACCTCTCGACTAACCGAATTTCTTAACATTATCAAAATCCATCACTTTGTTTTTTTCCAGAATTTAATTAATCAAATTAAATTGAAATTGTTACCAAACTTTCAAAACAACAAACAGAATAAACCTGAAATAAAACTAAACTATAAAGTGAATAATTAAATTCACTAAAATTCTTGAAGTCCAATATTATTCCTTATTCCATGCAAAGGTAATCGTGTTCAAATAAAAATTAAGTAGTCTAATTTACTAATTCCAATTTATTATATTTGTTTGTATTATATATCTTGCTTTCGCATTTAGGTTAACATGTAGAGAAAGTTAACTACAACAAAAAACAAATAACAAACAAATCAAATAAAGTAGTAAGAATCTTAAGAAATAAACTCCTAGCAACTTAAGCACTAACCATAACTCATGTAATAACAACTAATTAACATAAAATAAATTGCATGAATAAATTACTTGAAACAAACAACTCAAATTCCAATAACTCTAGGAAATTAAATTAATTTTAATTCCAAGAGTCGCTAAAATAAAATTATTATAAAAACTAAATTGTTTTATCAAAACCTATTTATAAAAGTTTGTTTTAAGATTGTTGGTATTTTTCAATAAGAATACAAGAAAAATATACAAAACAAATTAAATAGAAATGACAAAACAATTTTTTTTTTAATTTAAAGAATGAAATACAAAATAAACTACACAACTAAAATTACATAAATGAATTAGATTACATTACTAATTAAACAAATTATTAACATGGATAACTAAAGATTAGAACTCATCTTTGTAAACTAAGTATTGAAAAATTTAAGAATAAATGATAAGAAAAGAAGAAAATCGAAGCTTGCATTAGACAATTTCCTTAAAACAGATTCACCGCCCCTTGATAGATGCTGGAGGTACGCTGGCGTTTGTCTCCTAGGATACTATGGCCGAAACCAGCTAATGCAGAAGCACCTTCTGAATAGCGTCGGCAAACTTGACAACAGATGCACTCTCTCTAACAAGAACCAAAGAAGGGGCCAACAAAAGAAGATAGGAAAGTTTTTCTTTGGTGTAAAAAATCATCTCTAACTTTTTTATCTCAAAACATCATCTCAATTTTCCATAAAAAAATCTCTCAAAAACTCTTCTTCTAAGTTGAAGGGGAAAGGCTCTTTTTATACTTGTAGGGAAGGGGTTTTAGCCACAAAGGCTACCATAAAACCTAGCATCAATGGCCATCAACTCTAGCCATTAGGGCTAAAATTACTAAGCTGTAAAACTCCTATGTGCATTATATGATCATCAACTCTACTATCAAAAGATGAGAGTTACAAAAGTTGAATATATATATATATATATAATGCTATTTAAATAATCCAACTAGATGGGTCGCAAAATGGATACGGGTGTTGGGTCACAACCCAAACCCAGTCTAAAACATATGCACAAGACAAGCCCAATTCAGCATAGCACAATCTAGCTCATGCCCAAGACTAAGTCCAACACATGCACATACACAAGCCTAGGCCAGTCCAGACTAAGACTAAAACTAAGTCCAAGTCTAAGCCTAGGCCCAAGCCCAACTTCTATTAATGCTCACTTTATGAGACAATTCTCATTCACAACTCAATGGTTTCGGCCCATCATTTTTATATTGTAATCTTCTCACTTGAGAGAATATAAAACCACTCAGACCCACCTCAACTGGCGGTTGGGTCCCACTTTAATTTCGAATTAAAGTTGCCGAAAAACCATTCACTTTGCTTGGTTCCCATTTTTTAAAAACAATTTTTAGAAAATTCTATACTCTTATTTTCCGTGTTTTTTTGTTTTTACAGAATTTTTTAAATATTTTATGCAAATTTTTTACTTTTTAGACACACCTAACATAAATACACCCAAAAAGTAAAAAAATTGTAAAAAAAATCTTTTAAAAATTCACTAAATACCAAAAATACAAAAAAATACAAGAATTTAGTACATTTTTTGTATTTTTATGTATTTCTTAATTTTTTAAAATATTTTTTCACAATTTTTTTACTTTTTAGACACATCTAAGTAAGGTGCATCTAAAAAAGAAAAAAAAAGTTTATAATTTTAAAATTATTCACTAAAAACAAAAAAATACGAAAATCAAAAAACTTAATTTTCAAAAAACTTAATCTAAAAAACTCAAACCAAACGCAGCGATTATTTTCCAACAAAACAAAAATTACATTTTTAATCCTTGTGTTAAAAATGTTTACTGGGAAGACCCACCGATGAAATATTTAAAGATGGTTTAAGCCTCCATAGCTTTGTGAAAGAGGCTTTGCCTGGTTGTGTATCAAAGATTTCAGACCCAATACTTTTTCAGACCGAAGGAGAAGAAGAAGAAAACTTCATAAGGAGTGAAAAGATTGTGGAGTGCTTGAGTTTGATACTTGAAATTGGAGTCAATTGTTCTTTAGATTTGCCTAGAGAAAGAATGGAGATTTCTGATGTTGCATCTAAATTGCATTTCATCAAAGACACTCTTTTAGGATCTGAAATACATTGAAAGAGATTAATTTATGGGGTAATCAATTGGAATGTAATACTTTTGTCTTAATAACCTCCTTTCTCGAAGAGATTACATGTTTAATAACAGCCTTACTTTCGCATTGGTTGAGCCAATTGCACATTTGGTAAGTAAAAAGTAATGTTACCTCTTCATTCAAGGAGAGGTTACAATATGCACTTGCATATTGTAAAAAAAGTTATACTTTTTGTGAGAAAAGTCATATATTTTGTGAGAAGAAAATTACGATTTTTGTGATGAAAATTATAAATTTTGAAGTTATCATTATGTATAACTATAGTACACTTTATGTGAGAGAAGATAAACATTTTGTCAAAATAAAAAGAAGTCATATTTTTTGTGAAGAAAAAAATTATATTTTTTGTGACAAAAGTTATACATTTTGTGAGAGAAATTATGCTTTTTGTATAAGATGCATACCATATGCACCCAACAAGTGACTTTCCCATGCAAAAAAAAGTGTTAGAATTTGAATTAATGTGTAAATATGATTTGTTATGAGTGTGATTCACATTACACCAAATTTAAATCTACTCCACGAATTCAAAATTTATATATGTTTTTAATATTTTTTTTCTTAGTACATAACATCAATCAGGCACATTTTACTTTATTATTGAGTTGGGTTAATTACATTTTCCCTATTATGTGTCTTGTATCATTTTGGTGATTGATATTTTAAATGTGCCAATTTGATTTCCAATCTATTAGTTTTGTAGTAAATGGTTTCTACCTCCGTTTCCATTTAAAATTGATAATGGAAGTAAGGGCATTTTCATCAAATTACATTTAAATATCACCAAAATGAGAAAAAAAAATTCTCAAAATGTGTGATTAGTTTCATTTTCCTCCCTGATATTTCAATTGTGTCAATTTAATTCCTAACTTATTTAGTGTCTTAGGTGATTTGATGAAAATGCCCTCACTTCCATTATCAATTATAGGCAAAAACGAACGTAATGACTATTTAGTGACAAAATTAATTAATTAAAGATTAAATTGAAACATTTAAAACATTAGAGATTATTTGTGCAAAACATAAGAGACGCACTAAACTATTGGAAACTAATGAGCTCCGGTGCATTTTGCACTACATGGTGTTTTGGGGTTAATTACACTTAGGATTTTATATATATCTATATATATATGTATATATTTAGGCTAAATTACATTCATATCACTTTAGTTTTCTTAATTGTAATTTAAATAATTTGGTCTATATACTTTTAATTTTGTTACAAACATGATTTCTCCCTCATTTACTATAAAAATTTGAAAATAAAAAGACCATGTGTAAAGCTGATGTGACCAAAGATCGGTGGTCCCTTTAATTTGTTTGAAATTTCACTTTAATCCATCTAATTTTACACATGATTTTTTTTTTCTATTCAAATGTTAGTAACACATGACAGATGGATCATATTACAATAAAATTCAAAATACAGAGATTAAATTGTTCAAATTGAAATTATGATGACCAAAGTAAATTTGGTTCAAAATAAAGGAACCCATATAATTTATTTTTTAACTACAATTCTATTTTGATTTATTCACTTATAATTATAGGCAGAAGATAGAATTTCTCCAAAATCTTACACTGTTTGGTGTGTTTAGACCGAAACAGTAATAAACCAATCCCTTTCCATTTTTCCCCATTTTATTACACCATTCTCCACCGTCCTGCCGCTGTCATGACCGTAACCCAAATTTGATTCAGCTATCATTGAACCACCGCAATGGTCGAACGACCATATTGCCACCATTGCATTACCACCAGATCTCGTCAAACCAAAAATGAGTAAAATTACATGATTTTTTTTTTCAATTAGGGTAAAATTACATGATTGGTTCCCTTTAATTTGAGCAAAATTTCACTTTGATCCTTGTCATTACATTTTCTTAATATTTTAAATGGAAAAAAAAAATTCGTGCAAAAACTAGAAAAAAGTATAATATAATTAAAAATATATAGTATATTTATAGGTTTCCTTGAGGTAGTTATAGTTTTGCACGTCCAAAATTCTAACGGGACAATACTGTGACAAAATTCAAAATATAAAATATAAATTATTCAAATTAAAATTACAAAGATTAAAGTTATACTTGGTTTAAACTTTAGATATTAATAGTTTGGGAAAATTATAGTTTGCACCTCTGCACTTTATACCAAATCTCACTTTAGTTCCTACACATGAAATCATGACAGTCAATTCTCTACATTTCTGGTCAAATCCCACTTTGGTCCCTATATATGAAATCGTGATAGTCAACCCCTGCACTTTTATTCAAATCTCACTTTGCTCCATATACAAGTGTCAATGTCCCTCTTTTGTAACTTCATTTTTAAATCTTTAACAAAATCTAATCATGTGACAAAATTGTGAATACGAAATGAGAGTAAGAAAGGAAAATCATGTTTTTCACCAATAAACTTTGTCCTACGTAATAAGCACATGAATGTTATAATATATATATGTGTGTGTGTGTGTGTGTGTGTTTGTATAGTAAAAATTGGAACGAAAAGGTAAGAAAGTTGAGCTTTTGAAATTTAAAAAAAAAAAAAATGCAACAAAGAAATCAAAGAGAAAGAAAGAAGACAGAAAACTGTGTTACCATGAAAAATAGAGTTTTGTGATTCCAATTTATGCAAAACCCTAGCTCATTTTCTAAATTGTTCACAACTACGTTTTGTTTTAGCCTAATACAGTCATATTTTAATGTAAATTTTGGAATAAAATGTGTATTGGTGAAAAATATAGATGATTTTTTTTTTACCCTCATATTGTAATCACATTCTTATCACATAACTAGTTCTGTTAAAAATATAAACAATTATGTAACAGAAATGGGACATTGACACTTGTATAGAGATCAAAGTTAGATTTGACCAAAAGTAAGGGGGTTGACTGTCACAATTTCATGTGTAAGGACAAAGTGAGATTTGACTAGAAGTGTAGAAGGTTGACTGTCATGATTTTATGTGTATGGACCAAAATGAGATTTGGTACAAAGTGTGAAGATGCAAAGTATAATTTACCCTAATTTAATTTAGGCACCAAAAATCTTCCCTATTTTCTTTACTCTTTTTTGGCTGGTTCAAAAAATAATGCATGTGCAACCATTAAGACCTTGCTTAATTTACTTATATTTATTTATTTTTAAAAAGTCCTGAACTTTTATACTACGTGTCTAATTATCTTGTATTTTGAGAATATTATGGTAATGTCACTACAAGAATTTACACATTTTGCGACCACTTTTGCCGACCAAAAAACTTTTAGTCGCAAAAAAATGATATTTGGCGACCAAATATTAATTAGTCGCGAATGATCATTATTTTTGGCGACCAAATATTATTGGTCGCAGAAGGTTATATTTTGGCAACCAAAAAATATGTTGGCCACAGAAAGTGGTATACTTTTGCCGACCAATTACAAATTTGGTCGCAGAAGGTCACATATTTTTTGGCGACCAAAAATTTGGTCGCGAAAAACTTATTTTCAGCAACCAAAAAAAATTAGTCGCCAAATTAGTACTTTTAGCGACTAATATTTTAGTCGCCGTTGATTGAGATTTGGAGACCAAAAAAATTTGTCGGCGAAAGAACCTATTTTTGCGACTAATTTGATCTTTTGGTCGCCAAAAATTTGGGGGAAAATTTGAAAGATAAAGGGGGAAATGAAATTTGAACCACCATCCCACTCCTCATTAGTTGTATCCATGTACTACTGTTGCAACTTGCAAGTGTGGAACAATGAAAGGAAGAAGACTTTCGAAGTAGCAGATGACTCCCCAAACCTCATTTTTTCTCTCATGTCGAAAACCCTTCTCTCCCGCATCAAAGCTCGTCACAACCCCAAACCCAGTTCTTCCCCTTCCTTCTCCTTCAAACCCCACATCAAGCGACTCGTCAACGAACTCTGTGACATCCTCAAAACCCACCACCACAATCAATGGCAAGACACCCTCGAAACCCACCTCTCCGAAGAAGAAATCGTCCCATCTGACATTGCCCATTTGGTGCTCGACAGAAAAAAAATTAAAGCCTGATCTCCCTTGTCTCTATCTAAAAAAAGCCCTAATCTGTGTCTCTCTATGTTGGCCCGCCCCTCCCTCTTTCTGTGTTCTCTCTCTCAATCGGTGCCCACTCTCTCTAGCTCACCGAAGTCCCTTACCACCATTGCTCACATCCGTCGCACATCGCCATCGACATCGCCGTCTGTCTAATGGACTCCTCATTTCTGGGTCGTGGAAGCAGGGTTGGAGGGTGAGATACGAAGGGAACGAGTGGGATTTGGAGACCTTGAAGGTTTTTGTGGTCCCTCATTCGCATAATGACCCGGGTTGGAAGCTCACTGTTGAGGAGTATTATGATCGACAGTCGAGGCATATTCTTGATACCATCGTCGAGGCTCTTTCGAAGGTGATCTGGGTTTAATTTTGGGGTTTGAAATGTTGTTCCTTGATCTGAATTCAGTTGGGTTCTGTTTGTAAACTGAGTTTAATTAGTTAGTACTAGTTGCTTGATCTTAATTTTGTTGGGTTTTACTGATTTCAAAGGTGATCTGGGTTTAATTTTGGGTTTGAAATGTTCTTTATTGATCTGAATTCAGTTGGGTTCTGTTTGTGAACTGAGAGTTTAATTAGTTAGCAGTAGTTGCTTGATCTTAATTTTGTTGGGTTTTACTGATCTTGATTATTGATGAACAATGATTCTGCTTTCGATCTAGCTTAACTATAGTGCCGGTAAACTTACTGAGAAAAAAGTTATACTTCATGCAAAAGAATCTAATGGTCTTCATTACGGAATAAGATACTTCCACACAAATTCACATTTTTGGTTGAATTTTGACAAATTATATATTTCATCAATTATTGGACCAAGTGAATTGGATGTAAGTGATGAAAAAAAAGTCTGTAATATATAGTAGAGTAATTTCACAAATGATTTTTTAGATACTCAGGCATTTAGTTTATTGGATGAGAAAATATATGCAAACTTGTTGGCTTTGAAAACTACTAATGGAACTAAAAAGTGAGAGGCTCACTAGCAGCTTTCTGTTACCAAATGCTCTCTCTTTCAAGAATGTTCAATCTAGTAGTTTAACAAATGATTTTTTGGGGACTCAAGCATTTAGTTTATTGGATGAGAAAATATGCATACTTGTTGGCTTTGAAAACTACTAATGAACCTAAGAAGTGAAACGCTCACTAACAAGTTTTCTCTCTCTCTCTCTCTCTCTCTCTCTCTCTCTCAATTATGGTGTGTGTCAATTGCCTTGAACTTAATTGGGGTTGGATTGTTAGTTTATTGATATTATCTTTGCCTAGTCTATGGCAAAAAGTTATTAATGTTGAATGCTATACTAATTAACATTCTTTGAACTTGGATTTGCAGGATCCTCGCTGCAAATTTATATGGGAGGAGATGTCTTATTTGGAGAGATGGTGGAAGGATGCCTCAGAAACTAAAAAAGAATCTTTCATCAATCTAGTGAAGAATGCACAGTTAGAAATTGTTGGAGGTGGGTGGGTGATGAATGATGAGGTAAAATCCGCAAACATGTGGATAGTTTGAGCTTGCGTGTTTCACCTCTGGGCTTCCTTATAAATTTATTTAGGGTGTGGGTTTGAATGCAATTTCATGAAATGCAGTTCTATTGGCTATTGTTTTGTGCAAGCTAATTCATCACCATCTTCAAATCAATCAGAGAATGTGCATTGCCATGCTTGTGGGGCACTAAAAAATTGCCACTATTGTGCTATGTTCTTTCTCTGATGTACTAACTCCTAGTGCTCTGACTGCAATTTATGAAAACTTTATTCAATGTCTTTGTCTCTGACTGGAATTATACATCTGAAAATCATAATACTAAGATTGAATGAAGTTATTTACATAATCTTAGACTTATGCTAAGGGCTAAAGGAATTGATCTTTCATTTGTTCTCTCAGGATTGTTGGGCAATTGTATATTGAACAAGCTTGACTTACTAAATTTGAGACAACTTTTTGCAGGCTAATTCACATTATTTTGCTATCATTGAACAGGTATTGAACTCCCTCTTCATAGGTTTTGTATAGAAATAAAAGTTTTGGTATCTAAATTGAGTAGTTAATGCATTGAACAATCTACATATAGTTTTTTGATCTAAGGCCTTATGGTACTTTTAACTGAAGTAGGCTATGTAGATTGCTTTGCATGAGGAGATTATTAATAGAAATTATTATGTTGGTCTGATTGTCCCCTATACAAGTGTATGACGAGTATATGAATTGTAGATTGCTTTAGATACCAAACACAAGCTTTTAAGTGGTATACGAGTATATGACGTTGAGATATATTTTGTTTTAAACTTGTGCTTGGTATGTAGTCTCACCAAAGGTTTTTAATCCTTGTTACTAATTACATCATCTTTCCTAACATTTTTGGGCACCCTCGTGCTTCTACCCTTCTGATGGAAAATTGAGCCTTCAAAGGAAATTATAGTTCAAAATGCAATTAATAACAATCCCTTGAATTTTAGACTGAAACAAAGGAGTAAAATAGTTCATTCACCCTTTCAAAGTGAACTGGGATTTATGTCCAATTTGAAATGATCCAGTCCCTTTTGAATGGGCCATTTTTTGTTTGATATCTATCCAATTTCTTAATAAAGGTTATAAATTGGACTAAATTGACCCAATGTAATAAATTAATGGATGAAATTGGTAAAATTGAAGCTACATGACTATATTGAAACTAGAGATATATCACAGGTATAATCTGTTTTGGGCTTTTCATGATGTTGCCACATCATTTTGACATGATTGGTAGTTTGATTCTCTTTGTTTTTAGCGATTACCAACTGTTGAAAACTACACCAAATCCCAACTATAGAATTTAAGCTCCAAATCTATTTGTTAAAACCAAATAAAATCAAAAAAAGAGAAGCATGTTACTCTATCAACCTTTTTAGAGCTTTTCAGAGAATAAAAGATTATTTTACTGAACCAAAAGACTTTCAAAAAATAAATCAAGTTTGAAAGTTTATATTATGGCAAGACGACAAGCAAAGAAGCCTATATAAGCACAGGTTATTAGCTGAAAAGCTTTCCATTAATCTTGTGGCTGCAATTCTTGTTTTGTTTTGTTTATTTATTTGTTTATTTATTATCAAGTTTCCATATTATTTAGTTGCATGGTATTTTTTTACCCTTTTATGGTTACATGAACTGAAATCACACAAGTGCATTACATTACCATTCTCATATGGACCAAATGGGAAATAATGTGGAAAGATAAAAGTACAGTCATAATCCTCTTCCTTCTTGAATGAGTGTTGTTCCACCATTTCTCACAGCTTTGACAAGCATCAAGCTTCGTTGTCCTGTAATTTAATTACCAAAAAGCAAAAATGAAATGTCAAGGGAATAAATATAAACGCATTCAAGGTTGGTTTTGGGTGCTAACATATTTCATGTAGTTCAAACAGACAAAAGCATTATTGATTATTTGAAGAGTGCTGCTATTAATTAGCACCTGCTAAAATTCTTTGGACCCTCCATTTTATAATTTTTTTTATTACAATTATACCCTAAAGTAAAATTACATTAAAAGACATTATTAAATAGAACACCCACCTATCAATAAGAACTAATACTCTATAATATTGGACACCCAACCCCACCCCCACCTCCAACTCCAACTATACGTATTCCATGTTTGTAAACCCTAAACCTATTAGTTTTCCTAATCAACTAATATAAACCCTAAATCTATTATTTTTCATAATCATCTTAAATCCTGAAATGTGCCATCTTCATCACCATCATCAATGCTATTGAACTCGAAAGTTTTGCTTCAAGTATTGTAAAACCCAAGTTGTGTGTAGGATTATTTTATTGGATAGATTAGTAATTAAATTAACTTATATGAGTCATTTATTAATATCAAAGAATTAGTTATGAGATGACATTATATTTCCTATTACTTAGATGGGTAATTTTGTAACTTTGAGAAATTAGGTTAATAAGCCCACCTATTGTGGCTTTAAGTCTTGGAAAACAAACAAAACAGAGGCTATGAATTGCTCCATAGGCGGCTAGGGTTTGAGAAGGTAAAAGAAAAAAGAAAAGAGAAAGGGAAGAGAGGCTTGTGCTGCAGAAAGGGTTTGGAAGAGTTAAAGGTGAAGGCAGCAAGCAAGGGTTTGGAAAAGTTTAAAATTAAAGAAAAGAAACCCAAACCAAGGAAGAGGGAGGATTCATAAGAGTGGTGGTTTTGCTTTATTCATCACTTAGGTTTGTGAGATTGAGGTGGATCTTGGTAATTTGAGATTAGCTTGGGAAATATTATTTTAGCTGTTTGAGGTAAGTAACCCTCTATCACTGTTGGTACATTTTTTATTCCTATTGAATCGTTTAAAATTATAAGTATTTATTTATAGCCTTCCTGTTCTCTTAAAATAAAATATGGGTCAAGTATAAAACAACATTGAATATTATTATGAAAATTATTTGAATATTTTGTGGAACTATTTTGAAAATTGTACTAAACGTTTATTCTGAAAATATCGAATGTTTTATTTAAAATTTGTCTATTGTTTGAATTTTGAACATCACTCTAGTCTGACTACGATTTGGACCCTAGCCAATGGGGGTTATTTATTGGCACAGAAACTAGTTTCTTTTGGGGCTTTACCACCGGCCTATGTGTGGTTCTGGGCCTTGTCACGGGCTAAGTAACCGTAGTCATTAAGACTTGGGTTTTGTGAATCAAATTATTGAACCATCTGAATATCGAACCATCGATTTGAACAACAATTACTTTGAATTATCTTGTTGGCTTTTCATTTAAAATGTATTGTACATTGTTTATTTTTAGCTATGAAACCACCTTACAAATAATTGTTCATTTATTGAACTGTAGAAAAAATTATATTTATTGGTTATCGATTTATTTATTTATTTATTGTATACTTGATCCAGCTAGCAGTGATGGTTGGTTATTTACTGGGCTATCTAGCTTACTCTTATTTTTTTTCAGATTCTGAAGAGTAGAGCTGCGCGGGATCTTTTTTTACATGTGGGAGTGCCGAGAGTAGGAACATGATTTAAGTACTTGGATTATTGTTTTGTTAGTGGATTAAATTAGTGGACTTGGTGGACATTTTCATATGAGAACTATTTATTTTTATGAATTTTGGCATTATGACTAAGGATTTAATTTGAGTATTTTATTTTGTGGGCTATGTGATTGGATTCTTAGCCTTGCATGCTCACTTATATGAGTGTGCGGCGTTGTCACAGAGCTTGGGGCGTGACAATTTTATGGTATCAGAGCCAGGTTATAATTTTAAAGGCTGGTATAAAATAGTGGTGAGATTGGGTAGATGTAGTATTGGGAACGCTTATAATTTGATATAATGTTAATTTTACTTACATGTTATAGGGACTTGAGAATAGAATAAGATGAGGTTTTATTATTGATGCATATAGGTTGCAATGGAACATGAGGAGACATTGGCAAATCTCGTGTGGTTAATATAGATAGCAGGAGATTGCTTGTAGACTTGACTGTTTTAGATATGCAGGAGTTTGACATAATTCTTGGAATGGATTGGTTGGAAACCAATTATGCTTCTGTTGATTGTCGAGGCAAAAGGGTAGTATTTCAGTTTCCTGATCAACTAGAATTTTGTTTTGTGGCTAGTGGACTTAACACTCCTCCTTTGGTAGTCTCAGCTTTGCAAGCTAGACGATTGTTGAGGAATGGTTGCGAGGGTTATTTTGCTTCTGTGAGAGATATTCATGAGACCGGATTGAAGTAAGAGGATATTCTAGTTGTGAAGGAATTTCCCGATGTTTTTCCTGAGGAGTTACCGGGGTTGCCACTAGATAGAGAGATTGAGTTTGCAATTGAATTGATACCTGGCACGGGTCCTATCTCCAAGGCTCAGTATCGGATGGCCCCAGCAGAGTTGAAAGAGTTGAAGGAACAATTACAAGAGTTACTAGATAAGGACTTTATTAGGCCTAGTGTTTCTCCTTAGGGTGCGCCCGTTTTATTTGTGAAAAAGAAGGATGGTAGTTTTCGCCTTTGCATTGATTATCGAGAGTTGAACAAGGTGACAATCCGAAATAAATATCCTTTGCCTAGGATAGATGACCTATTTGATCAGTTGCAAGGGGCACAAGTCTTTTCAAAGATTGACCTTCGTTCTGGCTATCATCAGTTGAAGGTTTAGGCGGAAGATATACCTAAGACAGCCTTCCGAACTAGGTATGGGCATTATGAATTTTTAGTGATGCCGTTTGGGTTGACCAATGCGCCTGCAGTTTTTATGGATTTAATGAGCAGAGTATTTAAACCCTTCTTAGATCAGTTTATGGTAATTTTTATTTATGTCATTCTTGTGTGCTCGAAGAGTAAAGAGTAGCACAAAGAACATCTGAGAATAGTGTTGCAGATATTAAGGGAGAATAAATTATTTGCTAAATTAAAGAAGTGTGAATTTTGGCTGGAGAGTGTATCATTTTTGGGTCATGTGATATCTAGAGATGGGGTGTCTGTTGACCCAAGAAAGTGGAGGCGGTGGTAGAGAGGAATAGGCCTACTAGTGTCACTGAAATTCGTAGCTTCTTGGGTTTAGCAGGTTATTATAGAAGGTTTGTTGAGGGATTTTCCCGAATTTCTATGCCTTTGACTCGTTTAACACAAAAAGGGGTTAAATTTGAATGGTCTGATGATTGTGGGAAGAGTTTCCAGGATCTAAAGAGTCGATTGGTGTCTGCTCCAGTACTTGTAGTTCCGTTCGGAGATGAAGGTTTTACCATCTATAATGACGCATCGAAGATGGGCTTGGGTTGTGTCCTGATGCAGAATGATAAGGTAGTGGCATATGCGTCTAGGCAGTTGAAGCCATATGAGCAAAATTATCCTACGCATGATTTGGAGTTGGCTGCCGTGGTGTTTGCATTGAAAATCTGGAGGCACTATTTGTATGGGGTGAAATGTGAGATATTCACTGATCATAAAAGTTTGAAGTATATTTTCACTCAAAAAGAATTGAATATGAGGCAAAGGCGATGGTTGGAGCTATTAAAAGACTATGATTTGACTATCAATTATCATCCAGGAAAAGCCAATGTAGTGGCGGATGCCTTGAGTAGAAAGGCCCAGAGTAATTTGGCTACCTTGATCACTGACCAAAAGAATATCTTGGAGGACTTGCAGAGGTTGAATATTGAGATTAGATGGCATAGCCATGGAGTGCAGTTGGCAAACCTTAGAGTTCAACCCACCTTGATTGATAGAATTCAAGATGCTCAGGGAAGAGATCCTCAGTTGCAAAAACTTAAGGCTGAAATGGAAATAGGGCTACAGATGGACTTTTGTATGCATAAAGATGGAAGCTTGAGATTTGGAGAGAGGTTGTGTGTGCCTAATGATTTAGAGCTCAAGAGAGAAATCCTGAGAGAAGCTCACAGTTCAGGATATACTGTACATCCAAGGAGCACTAAAATGTATAAAGACTTGAAGAGGAACTTTTGGTGGAATAATATGAAGAGAGAAATTGCTCAGTATGTTGCTCAATGTTTGGTATGTCAACAAGTGAAAGTTGAACATCAGAGACCTGCAGGTAAGTTACAACCTCTTCCTATTCCCGAGTGGAAGTGGGAACATATTACCATGGATTTTGTGACAGGGTTGCCTAGGACCCAAGGTGGTAACAATGCTATTTGGGTTATCGTTGATCGATTGACCAAATCCGCTCACTTTTTAGCTTTTAAGGTAGGGTTCTCCTTAGAGAAGTTTGCAAAATTGTATATCAAGGAGATTGTGAAGTTGCATGGTATTCCGGTGACCATAGTATCTGATAGAGATAGCAGATTTGTATCTATGTTTTGGAGGAGTTTGCATACAGCTTTGGGCACTAGTTTGAATTTTAGCACTGCCTTTCATCCTCAAACTGATGGACAGTCAGAGAGAACTATTCAAACCTTGGAAGACATGTTGAGGGCTAGTGTTATCGATCTTGGAGGCTTTTGGGATGAGCATTTGGCCTTAATGGAATTCTCTTATAATAACAGTTATCATGCGAGTATTCAGATGGCACCATATGAGGCTTTATATGGACGAAAGTGTAGATCACCTATGTGTTGGGATGATGTCGGTGAAAGGAAGTTGTTAGGGCCTGAGATTATGCAACAAACAGTGGACAAGATCAATCTTATTAGAGAGCGACTTCGCACGACATAGAGTAGACAGAAAAGTTATGCAGATAACAAGAGATGCGATTTGGTGTTTGGGGTTGGAGACCATGTGTTCCTTAAGGTGTCTCCTATGAAAGGAGTAATGAGGTTTGGTGTTCGTGGTAAACTGAGTCCTAGATTTGTTGGGCCATTTGAGGTTTTAGATCGAATTGGTGAGGTAGCTTACAGACTTGCCCTACCACCTTCACTAGCTGGAGTTCATAATGTTTTTCATGTCTCAATGTTAAGGAAGTATATACCGGATCCTAGTCATGTGATTGATCATGCACCGTTGCAGTTTAAGGAGGATTTGACATATGAGGAACTCCCTATATGAATTGTTGATAGGAAGGAACAAGTTTTGAGGCGTCGAGTCATCCACTATGTTAAGGTTCAATGGAGTAATCACTCAGAAAGAGAAGCAACTTGGGAACTTGATGATGAAATGAAACGAAAGTATCCACAACTTTTTAAGACTTCAGGTATGTCAAATTTCGAGGACGAAATTTCTTTTAAGGAGGGAATGATGTAAAACCCAAGTTGTGTGTAGGATTATTTTATTGGATAGATTAGTAATTAAATTAACTTATATGAGTCATTTATTAATATCAAAGAATTAGTTATGAGATGACATTATATTTCCTATTACTTAGATGGGTAATTTTGTAACTTTGAGAAATTAGGTTAATAAGCCCACCTATTGTGGCTTTAAGTCTCGGAAAATAAACAAAACAGAGGCTATGAATTGCTCCATAGGCGGCTAGGGTTTGAGAAGGTAAAAGAAAAAAGAAAAGAAAAAGGGAAGAGAGGCTTGTGCTGCAGAAAGGGTTTGGAAGAGTTAAAGGTGAAGGCAGCAAGCAAGGGTTTGGAAAAGTTTAAAATTAAAGAAAAGAAACCCAAACCAAGGAAGAGGGAGGATTCATAAGAGTGGTGGTTTTGCTTTATTCATCACTTAGGTTTGTGAGATTGAGGTGGATCTTGGTAATTTGAGATTAGCTTGGGAAATATTATTTTAGTTGTTTGAGGTAAGTAACCCTCTATCACTGTTGGTACATTTTTTATTCCTATTGAATCGTTTAAAATTATAAGTATTTATTTATAGCCTTC
Source organism: Camellia sinensis (assembly GCF_055761805.1). Classification (NCBI taxonomy): domain Eukaryota; kingdom Viridiplantae; phylum Streptophyta; class Magnoliopsida; order Ericales; family Theaceae; genus Camellia; species Camellia sinensis. The sequence goes on from NC_138961.1 coordinate 42,020,983, forward strand.
CTGTTCTCTTAAAATAAAATATGGGTCAAGTATAAAACAACATCGAATATTATTATGAAAATTATTTGAATATTTTGTGGAACTATTTTGAAAATTGTACTAAACGTTTATTCTGAAAATATCGAATGTTTTATTTAAAATTTGTCTATTGTTTGAATTTTGAACATCACTCTAGTCTGACTACGATTTGGACCCTAGCCAATGGGGGTTATTTATTGGCACAGAAACTAGTTTCTTTTGGGGCTTTACACCGGCCTATGTGTGGTTTTGGGCCTTGTCACGGGCTAAGTAACCGTAGTCATTAAGACTTGGGTTTTGTGAATCAAATTATTGAACCATCTGAATATCGAACCATCGATTTGAACAACAATTACTTTGAATTATCTTGTTGGCTTTTCATTTAAAATGTATTGTTGTACATTGTTTATTTTTAGCTATGAAACCACCTTACAAATAATTGTTCATTTATTGAACTGTAGAAAAAATTATATTTATTGGTTATCGATTTATTTATTTATTTTTGTATACTTGATCCAGTTAGCAGTGATGGTTGGTTATTTACTGGGCTATCTAGCTTACTCTTATTTTTTTTTTCAGATTCTGAAGAGTAGAGCTGCGCGGGATCTTTTTACATGTGGGAGTGCCGAGAGTAGGAACATGATTTAAGTACTTGGATTATTGTTTTGTTAGTGGATTAAATTAGTGGACTTGGTGGACTTTTTCATATGAGAACTATTTATTTTTATGAATTTTGGCATTATGACTAAGGATTTAATTTGAGTATTTTATTTTGTGGGTTATGTGATTGGATTCTTAGCCTTGCATACTCACTTATATGAGTGTGCGGCATTGTCACAGAGCTTGGGGCGTGACAAGTATAACGTATACTTCATCACTTATTTCACCGTGTAGAGCAATGGAGGACGAGGACAACAATTCTAGTGAGATCGGCGTTCCATTAATAAGTTTATCTGTCTTGTATTAACATTCTCGGTCGTTTTCAGTCGTTCTTGTTTCGTTCGAGTTGTTCGGTACTAGTTTGCTGACTGTTAGAATTATGTTCGGTAATACAGTACTGAACATAATCCTTTCGTTCAATACATAGGTTTCGAACATTAATGCAGGTAGTCAGTTATGTAATTTTATTTGTTAAACTAACTTAGAATGGAAAATAGTGAATTAGAATGGATTTAAGTTATGTATTTTGAATGGATTTAATTCATGTTATTTCAAGTTACACAGTGATTGTAACGCCCTCAAAATAATAACAATAAACCCATCAGATAAGACATGCATTTACATTTAAACTAACCGCATTCCTTTCATTCATTAGAATTCCAAGACATAAGTATTACATGTAAACCTCATAACAAAATGCCCTACGGGCTTACAGCTTTCCAAGTTAACACTTGGTTACAACAAAGAGTTCTAACTCGTTTACACATTAAGCCCTTGGCTTGAAATTACATGTAATACATCAAAAGTAAAACGACAAAACTATGCCCGCCACTAGCCTCCCAGCTATGTCCTTGGAGGTGGCATGCTACCTGTACCTGAAAATGATATTCCCATATAGGGTGAGCCACAGCCCAGTAGAAATACACTAAACCAACCATGGACAATGACTAAAACATTAGCAATTGATAGTTGGTCAACACTGATACAATCACATAAATTACATATTTATGTCAACGACTTACAAGTCCCAATTACTTTTCATTTTCCCTTTTTCAACAGATAAGCATGCTAGCTCTATCATCATTTCCACAGATATGTATAAAAACTATATCTCACATTCAGATAAGCATAAAAGCTATATCCACATTCTCAACAGATATGTATATCAACAATATCCACAGATAAGCATACAAGCTGTATCCACACTCTACAACAGATATGTATATCAACAATATCCACAGATAAGCATACAAGCTGTATCCACACTTCACTTCACAAAGATAAGCATATGAGCTCTATCTTCACTTCTCTAGACAAGCATATGAGCTCTGTCTACGGAGTTCATCCCCTATCTCCTCCCAATACCTATCCGGTTTAGAGGTACATCCCCTATCTTCCCCTAAACCGCGGAGTACATCCCCTATCTCCTCCTCTACACATAACGTATATAAACACATTGGTTCTATATACAATCACACAATACACACAATTAATGTATTCTATCAACCGTCAAGTTCCATGACACATTCCATTGATTAGTTTCCGTTTACCTAATCATCATGCATTGTCTACAACAATCTCGACTATCCTCCACCGATAGCCCAAAGCAGTTATTTCTAAAACAGAAAATAAATGCACAAATGGATATTCAATCAACATTTCATTTCCTCATTTCTCACCAATTAATTATCCCAATTAATTAAACAATGTAATTAGGCCATTTTCCATAATTACCATTTCAACCCTTAGGTCCCATTTTCATCAATGATTCAACAACCATTCCACTTTTCTATGCCAAACATGCATCTAGGTTTATTATGAATAAAACCCCAACTTTTGTAAAATTACACAAAAGCCCCAAACTTTCACAAAATTACCAAACCAAGCCCAACATCTCAAAATACCAAAATTTAAAGACAAAACCCATAGAGAGGAGTAGGTTATCCCTACCTCAAATTCGGAGCTCCAAGGGAGAAGAAGACAAAACTCAACGTGCTCCAAAACCCGAGATTTTCAGATTAAAATGAAGCCCTCGACGATCAACAACTTTTTTGTAAAGGCCAAAGGTGAGCAAATCACTCCTACTAGATCAAAACCTAGAGAGAAGGTAGAGTCTAGAGTGAGAGGCTCAACAATGGTGATTTTGGAAAAGTAAGAGAGAGAAGAGAAAGTGAAAAAGTGATTTGGAAAGTCACAATTTCGGGATTTAAACCCAGTCTTCCGCTCGAGCGTAAAACACCCCGCTCGAGCGGCCACTCACAGACTTCCGCTCGAGCGGCCAACCTCCCGCTCGAGCGCAGAATGCACTCGCCCAGCACTTTTGCAGAACCAGGCCTCCGCTCGAGCTCCCAACCCTACGCTCGAGCTCACAACATTGCACAACAAGATACTGGATGGATGTAATCTACGCTCGAGCGCCAACACCCCCGCTCGAGCGTACAGGCCAAAAATCTGGGCAACTAGTTTTGGTTTCTAAACTCAACCAACCTGTAACAAACCCGCTCAACACATCCTATAACTCAAATACAAAGTAAGAAAGGATGCAAACAAGATAATAAACAACTACCAACATCCACGGACACATGTCCGGATCACTGTACAACAAGGGTAAACCCGGGATCGCTATAACCTCCCCCCCTTAAAGAATTTCGCCCCCGAAATTAAGCACAAGTTTTCAAAAACAAGTTTTCCTCCATTTTAAACAATGTTACATTTTAACATTCAACAATTCGACCCATTACCGGTCATCCCATCCCTTTAACAAGAGACATATCACAATATGTAAACAACATATGTATTTTCAACATGCATCAACATTATGCACTATCCTTCCAATTTCAACAATATATTTAACGCATATAATGTCACTTTCAACTTCCAAAAGGGGCAAGTTCCAAAACATACTTCCAATAACCAAAACATTTTCAATGTTTCACAACTTAAGACATATATAAAAGCTCTTAAGTTCAACAAAACGGAAAATTTAAATACAAGATCACACATCAACAAACAAGTCCGGATATTTCTCACGGACTTCCAACTCACGTTCCCAAGTGGCTTCCTCCACTCCGTGATGTTTCCACAAGACTTTCACCAAAGGAATGGTCTTGCCACGCAGGACCTGATTCCGCCTATCCAAGACCCGAACCGGTCTCTCCTCATACGAGGCATCCTCATCTACCTCTAAATCAGTCCAATCCAACACATGTGATGGATCTGGCTCATACTTCCGAAGCATACTCACATGAAACACGTCATGCACTCCGGACAACTGCGGCGGTAAGGCTAACCGATAAGCAACCTCGCCTATCTTCTCAAGGATCTCAAAAGGACCTATAAACCGAGGGGATAATTTCCCACTCTTCCCAAACCTCATCAAGCCTCGCCTAGGTGATATCTTCAGAAAGACATGATCACCTACCTCAAACGCCAAAGGCCTCCTCCTATGGTCGGCATAACTCTTTTGTCGACTCTGGGCTGTAACAAGCCTCCTACGGATAAGCTCAACTTTCTCCGTCGTCTCCCTAACCAACTCCGGACCCAACAAAGGTGCATCACCCACCTCGGCCCAACAAACTGGAGACCTACACGGTCGGCCATACAAGGCCTCAAACGGTGCCATACCGATGCTAGACTGGAAACTGTTGTTGTAGGCAAACTCTACCAATGGTAAGTGCCTCTCCCACGTCCCACTGAAGTTCAGGACACAACCCCGAAGCATATCCTCGAGGATCTGAATAGTACGCTCGGACTGCCCGTCAGTCTGAGGATGATAAGCCGTACTAAAGGTCAACTTAGTGCCCAAGGCACTCTGCAAACTCTGCCACAACCTAGCAGTAAAACGAGGATCTCTATCTGAGACGATCGTCACTGGGACCCCGTGCAATCTCACTACGTCCCGAATATACAAGTCGGCAAGATGATCTACCGAATCTCTCACGCGCATAGGAATAAAGTGCGCCGACTTAGTCAACCGGTCTACAACCACCCAAATAGCATCACTACCCCGCTGAGTCCTCGGAAGACCTACAACGAAGTCCATAGTGACATGCTCCCACTTCCACTCGGCAATAGGCAAGGGTTGCAACAAACCCGCTGGCCTCTGATGCTCGGCCTTCACTTGCTGGCAAGTAAGGCACTTCGATACGAAAACAGCCACATCTCTCTTCATACCCCGCCACCAAAACTGGCGACCTAAATCCTGATACATCTTAGTACCTCCCGGATGCACCGCAAGGCGCGAATGATGAAACTCTCGGAGTACTTCCTCTCGGCAAGACTCCGGTACAAACAAACGGTTTCGGTATCTCACACTCAGGTCGGGATACACCGTCAAACCCTTCTCAACTTTCCCACTGGAGATCTTCTCTCGGAGGGATTCTACCTCAAGGTCACCTCTCTGTGCCTCTAACACTCTAATCACAAGTGTAGGCTGCGTAACAACAGAAAACAAGGCCGCAGCCTCGACAGATTCGCCCAGTAGCAAATCAAACTCGCCCAGTGCTCCCAACATCTCCCATTCCCGGATGGCTATACAAGCTACATCACTAATGGTTTTCCTACTAAGGGCATCGGCCACAACATTGGCCTTTCCCGGATGATAATGCAACTCAAAATCATAATCCTCGATGAACTCCATCCATCTCCTCTGCCTCAAATTCAAGTCTCTCTGTGTAAACAGATACTTTAAACTCTTATGATCCGAGAATACCTCGAACCTCTCACCATAAAGGTAGTGCCTCCAGATTTTCAAGGCAAAGATCACAGCTGCTAACTCTAGGTCGTGTGTGGGGTAATTCTTCTCGTGTATTTTCAACTGACGTGAGCCATAAGCTACCACTTTCCCCTCCTGCATCAACACACAACCCAAACCCTCTCGTGAAGCATCACAATAAACCGCATAACCCAACCCTCTCTCCGGAATAATCAACACCGGAGCGGTGGTCAATCTAACTTTCAACTCTTGGAACGACTTTTCACAAGTCTCACTCCACACAAACTTGACTCCCTTTCGAGTCAGTCTAGTCAACGGTGATGCTAACCTGGAGAAATCTTTCACAAACCGACGGTAATACCCAGCTAATCCCAGAAAACTGCGGATCTCGAACACACTCTTAGGCTGTGCCCAATCTTGCACTGCCTCAACCTTGGATGTATCAACAGACACCCCTTCTCCGGATACCACGTGGCCTAAGAATTTGACTTCCCTCAGCCAGAACTCACACTTCCCAAACTTGGCATACAGCCTATGGGCTCTAAGTAACTCAAGCACCACTCTCAAGTGTGCCTCGTGCTCCTCCTCAGAAGACGAATAGATAAGGATATCGTCCACGAAAACAATCACCAATCGGTCTAAGTACTCCCGGAAAATCCGGTTCATCAAGTCCATAAAGACTGCCGGTGCATTGGTAAGTCCGAATGGCATCACCAAAAACTCATAATGGCCATACCGCGTACGGAATGCCGTCTTAGGAATATCTTCCTCCCTGACCCTCAACTGATGGTAACCCGATCTCAAGTCTATCTTAGAGAAACAACGGGAACCCTTCAACTGGTCAAACAAATCATCTATACGGGGCATAGGGTACTTATTTTTAACCGTAGCCCGATTCAACTTCCGGTAGTCTATACACAATCTCAAGGCACCATCTTTCTTTTTAACAAAGAGTGCCGGTGCTCCCCACGGTGAAACACTAGGGCGAACAAAGCCCTTATCTAGCAATTCCTGGAGCTGAACTTTCAACTCAACCAACTCTGCTGGAGCAAAACGGTAAGGTGCCATAGAAATCGGCGCCGTACCAGGCACTAAATCAATAGAGAACTCTATCTCTCGGTGAGGTGGCAAACTAACAAGATCTTCGGGAAAAACATCCGAATACTCACAAACCACCCTCGGCAACACAATCAGTGTCTCATCACACTTACTACTCTCAAAGCTAGCAAGTAGACCACTAAGCTCACTTCGCCCTCGCGAATCATACCCCGGTGGCAAAACACTACCAACCCGGTCTCCCAAGAAATGGAACCACTCCCCGCTCAAGGTACACAATGTAACCCTCTGGCGGTAGCAATCAATAACAGCCCGGTATGACGATAACCAGTCCATACCCAAAATAACATCAAAACCCTTCATGGGCATGACAACAAACGGAAAAGGAAGCCTATAGTCGGCGACCTCTATATCACATCCTCTAACACCCTGTTTCAGAATCAACTCACCACCCAAAGGCGATACCACACAAATAGGAGATGCTAACTGTGCTAACTCCAATTCCAAAACAGATGCAAATGCAGCAGATACAAAAGAATGAGATGCACCCGTGTCTATCAACACATTAGCAACTGAGTTGCAAAACAGAAAAGTACCTCTCACTACTGATGGAGCCGGTACTAAATCCTGCGCGGTAACAGCATACACGCGCCCCGCAGGCCCCTGGTCTACCTGCTCACCTCTCGGAGCAAAAGACTGCTGCACAGACTGGGATGACGAAGCCCCCGGATTGGCCCTCGAGGCCTGCACAGACTGAGTTGGCTGGAAACCCTGCGTCTGCCTAGAACCAGACGCTCCCGAAGTGGCACTCAACTGTGGGCAAAACCTCTTCATGTGCCCAGGTTGTCCACACTGATAACAAGTCAAGAGCTGCCCCCTGCCCAAACTCTGACTCTGCGGTCTAGCTGAAGAAGAAGCAGCTTTCTGACCCCCACCCTTCTGCGGGCACACAGATACCTTGTGACCCAGCTGGCCACACTTGTAACAGGTGAAATCCCCCTGACCACCTCTCCCGGAGCCTGCACTCGGCACTGGGAAGGTCGATCTAGCAACACCACCCTGCGACTGCTGAGGGTTATAACCCCTCTGCCTCCTGCCATCACTCTGACTATCCTGGCTCCTCTTGGAGCCTCTCTGACCCTCATCCTCCTCCTGCATCATAAGCTCCATATGAGCTGCAGCGTCCACTAGGTGTCTATACTCTCGGATATAAGACCCACCAACTCTCAACTTGAGGCCCCGCCTCAACTTCCGCTCAAACTCATAGCAACGGCGTTCCTCAGACGCCACCAGTTCAGGTGCAAACCTAGACAGACTGGTAAAAGTAGCCTCAAACTCGGCCACTGACAAGCCCTGCTGATTAAGCCGGCTAAACTGATCTCTCAGCTTCTCCCTTGCTACTGCAGACAAAAACCTCTCCTGAAAAGCGTTTATAAACGCCTCCCAAGTACCACCAACACGAGCTTTCTCGTACTTCCACCATTGACCCGCATCTCCCTTCAGTTGGAAGGATGCCAAGGTCACTTTCAGTGCTCCGTCCTCGATGCCAAGCATCTCAAACGTCTTCGTTGTCTGTTCGAGCCATTCATCTGCCTTAAGCGGCTCTTTAGGATCCCCGATAAACTCGTCCGGATTACACCGGAAGAACTCCCTCTTCAAGAAAGAAGGCCCTGCCTCAGCTGCCTGGTTCCCAGCTCTAAGAATACCCAAAGCTCCTGCTATCTCTCTGGCCAAGGCACCCATAGCCTGCTGACCCACTGGCTCGGCCACATTGGCCTGCCCAACTTCCTCCTGTACTGCCGGAATCTCACCCTGTAACGGTACTTCCTGCCTCGCAGGTCTACCACGCCTAGTACCTCTTCCTCGTCCTGACATCCTAATAAAGGTAACACAGAACGTTAGCACATTCATAGGTGTGCCGAAACTAAACACTCACGTCCTAATGCATGGACAAGTGTAATTCACTCCACATAAGCACATAAACACATAAGCACTTACGAACTTCATTTCTGGATAATGATAGTCCCGAGGCGTTACTAGAGTTCCGGTTAGAAACAGCGTTGATCAAGTGCTTTTCCAACAAGACTCCCAGAAACTCAAGGATCCAATCAACATCCAAGAAATTAAATCCCATACCCACATAGTCACATAAGCATGTTATCAAATAAACACATAGCATATGGTACTACATCTACGTCTCTATCAAGCGAGACAAACCCATTGTGATCCTAATCACTTCCCACGTACCCAAAGTATTCGAACCCGGTACGCTCTGATACCAAGTTGTAACGCCCTCAAAATAATAACAATAAACCCATCAGATAAGACATGCATTTACATTTAAACTAACCGCATTCCTTTCATTCATTAGAATTCCAAGACATAAGTATTACATGTAAACCTCATAACAAAATGCCCTACGGGCTTACAGCTTTCCAAGTTAACACTTGGTTACAACAAAGAGTTCTAACTCGTTTACACATTAAGCCCTTGGCTTGAAATTACATGTAATACATCAAAAGTAAAACGACAAAACTATGCCCGCCACTAGCCTCCCAGCTATGTCCTTGGAGGTGGCATGCTACCTGTACCTGAAAATGATATTCCCATATAGGGTGAGCCACAGCCCAGTAGAAATACACTAAACCAACCATGGACAATGACTAAAACATTAGCAATTGATAGTTGGTCAACACTGATACAATCACATAAATTACATATTTATGTCAACGACTTACAAGTCCCAATTACTTTTCATTTTCCCTTTTTCAACAGATAAGCATGCTAGCTCTATCATCATTTCCACAGATATGTATAAAAACTATATCTCACATTCAGATAAGCATAAAAGCTATATCCACATTCTCAACAGATATGTATATCAACAATATCCACAGATAAGCATACAAGCTGTATCCACACTCTACAACAGATATGTATATCAACAATATCCACAGATAAGCATACAAGCTGTATCCACACTTCACTTCACAAAGATAAGCATATGAGCTCTATCTTCACTTCTCTAGACAAGCATATGAGCTCTGTCTACGGAGTTCATCCCCTATCTCCTCCCAATACCTATCCGGTTTAGAGGTACATCCCCTATCTTCCCCTAAACCGCGGAGTACATCCCCTATCTCCTCCTCTACACATAACGTATATAAACACATTGGTTCTATATACAATCACACAATACACACAATTAATGTATTCTATCAACCGTCAAGTTCCATGACACATTCCATTGATTAGTTTCCGTTTACCTAATCATCATGCATTGTCTACAACAATCTCGACTATCCTCCACCGATAGCCCAAAGCAGTTATTTCTAAAACAGAAAATAAATGCACAAATGGATATTCAATCAACATTTCATTTCCTCATTTCTCACCAATTAATTATCCCAATTAATTAAACAATGTAATTAGGCCATTTTCCATAATTACCATTTCAACCCTTAGGTCCCATTTTCATCAATGATTCAACAACCATTCCACTTTTCTATGCCAAACATGCATCTAGGTTTATTATGAATAAAACCCCAACTTTTGTAAAATTACACAAAAGCCCCAAACTTTCACAAAATTACCAAACCAAGCCCAACATCTCAAAATACCAAAATTTAAAGACAAAACCCATAGAGAGGAGTAGGTTATCCCTACCTCAAATTCGGAGCTCCAAGGGAGAAGAAGACAAAACTCAACGTGCTCCAAAACCCGAGATTTTCAGATTAAAATGAAGCCCTCGACGATCAACAACTTTTTTGTAAAGGCCAAAGGTGAGCAAATCACTCCTACTAGATCAAAACCTAGAGAGAAGGTAGAGTCTAGAGTGAGAGGCTCAACAATGGTGATTTTGGAAAAGTAAGAGAGAGAAGAGAAAGTGAAAAAGTGATTTGGAAAGTCACAATTTCGGGATTTAAACCCAGTCTTCCGCTCGAGCGTAAAACACCCCGCTCGAGCGGCCACTCACAGACTTCCGCTCGAGCGGCCAACCTCCCGCTCGAGCGCAGAATGCACTCGCCCAGCACTTTTGCAGAACCAGGCCTCCGCTCGAGCTCCCAACCCTACGCTCGAGCTCACAACATTGCACAACAAGATACTGGATGGATGTAATCTACGCTCGAGCGCCAACACCCCCGCTCGAGCGTACAGGCCAAAAATCTGGGCAACTAGTTTTGGTTTCTAAACTCAACCAACCTGTAACAAACCCGCTCAACACATCCTATAACTCAAATACAAAGTAAGAAAGGATGCAAACAAGATAATAAACAACTACCAACATCCACGGACACATGTCCGGATCACTGTACAACAAGGGTAAACCCGGGATCGCTATAGTGATGAACAAATTTTGTTCGGACATCCAGTGCTGACAGGATCATTATTGTTCGACAAAATAGTTATGAACAAAATACATTTTTTCGGCTACACAGTGATGAACAAATTGTTTTGGGCTACATTCAGAATTCTGATGGCGATTCAGACGATACTTTTGTTTTTCCTCATCTTGCAAACAGTTATGCAAATCCCGTAGAAATTGGAGTATCTTCGATCGAACTCGGCGATGACGAAGATACAAAAAGCAATGAAGGAGAGGGATGAAAAATTAGGTGGGTGTGCATTTCATTGTGAAAATATTATGAATATGGGTAGATTTGGTAATAAGTGGGGTGTCCAAAAAAATATTATTAAAATTTAGGGTTTAGGGTTGGGGTCCAAAAAAATGGGGGGTCCAAAGAATTTTGGTAGGTGCTAATAGCAGCACTCTATTTGAATCACCATTAATAGTATGTTAGATTACCCACAGAGGCAGGGTGGCCAATATTTTTAGAATAATGTTATACAAATAAAAAAATTGTACAAAAAAATTTAATATATAATGACCTGACAAGTGTTGATATTATAACTTTAAAGCAAAAAGTCTATTAAAATGGATTAAATGTTTAAAAAATGTTACCGCCATATCTTTCTAGTTAATAGTCATATATTACATTCTATACAAAAACCTATAAGATTAAAATTTTCCATATTAAGAAAATTAGATTGTTTTCGATTGATATTTTTTGATTGGAAAAGGCTAAGCTCATTTGAAATCTCACACTAGAAAACATGCCATGCTTGCTCCCCGTTATCGTCCAATTATCTACACATTGTACTGTTAACAAGGACAAACCATGGACGATCAAAACAAATGTTAAGAGGATCACTGCACTATAAATGCCGAACAACCATTGTTTGAAGGTTAATTTTGTCTATAAAAAACTAATGAAACTTGAAAAGGTAAAAAAAGAGGACTGCTATTAGTACCTACCTAATTTATTTGGACCCCCACTTCTTTGAACCCCAACACACACTACTGCAAAATCATAAATAGATCACGAATTTGAAGTGTGACGTATATTTTTTAATCACGGATTTTGTATTTAGTTAAAGTGTGATATTTGAGAGTGTGATTGTTAAGGTTTATTTTCGATCACACTTTTTGACCGTTATTAAAAAATAATTCCATCGCGTGTTTTGACCGTGATAATAAATATTTAGATCATGGATTTTACGTGTGATTAATAACCAATAAAACCTGAGATTGAACTTAAATAATCCGTAATTAATAATAAGATAAGATCATGGTTATATGCATTTCTCATCATGGTTAATGTGTGTGATAAAAAAATAGTCCGACCACAAAATGTGACTATCAATCATAGTATATAAACCGTGATTAAAATCAAAATATAACTAATATCTAAAATATAATCAATATTATTTGCACAAATAATTCCTTTGAATCACAACATTGACCACATATGAATAGCTAATAATCTCATATATTTCATAAATGAAAGTCGAATGTTGGAAAAATATATACATTGAAAGTTAAAGAATAAAAGGTTTTTGACTTTAATTACACAATAAAAATCTAATTAAAAAAAATGAAAAAAATTAAAGAAAACTCAAAGTTCTTTAATGTTCCATTTTCTTTGATCATATTTCACATATCTCCAAGCAATTTTTGACCTAAATAAAAATAACACAAATTAGTTCAGAAGCCGCTAGAAGTATATGAATAAACTTACACATTTTTTTATTATTTAAAAACAAAAATAAAAAATTAATGGATATCCCACTTGCAACTATCAAGCCAAAGCTCGAGAGGTCCAGCTTATATTTTTTTTATTTCAACCACAATAAGAAAGAGAATGCAATTGATAAAATCAATGGTTCAATTGTTCAGACACCTAAAAATCCAAACATAGCTTCTATTAACTATGTTCTAATTTAATATCATTTTCCCTAGTGTGTACTCAGTCCATGACCTGGTGACTAATTTACACAGGTTAGGTGTGTAAGAACCTGAATATACAAATAAAATAAATAATTAAATAATAATTATTTTACAAACCTCAAATATTTTAAACTCCGGACCCCAAATTTGATAAATAAGGCTCTTACCATTTGAGTTGCATACAACATATATAAACATTTTGTATATTATTTATTTATTTGACCTGCACATGCATTGGGTGTGCATGCCACTAGTATAAAATAAAATAAACACAAACCCTACCCTCTTATTTGTTCTCCACAAGTTAGCAGTACCCGTGAGGGAGAAAAAGGGAGAGAGAGAGAGAGAGAGAGAAAAGAGATTGGAGAGAAACTTTCAGCAACATTGGTGGTCAACAATTCTAAGGTATTGTCCTATTTTATTATATTTATATATTGTGATGGTTCATGTGTGTAACCTACTTGTTGTTGGGAAGGAATAGGAGAAACAGATGTTTTGTTTGGTTGCCAAGACAGTGGTTGGTGATGAGGAATAATTGGTGTAATTCTTAGTCCAAAAATTCTGTACACAAACACAAACTTTAAAAATCAAGAAACCTTATTAAAAGTAAGAATTTTGAACTGGAATTTTTACAATAGATTAATTACTTATTGAATTGCATACCAGAATTTTCTTATAATTTTTGGGAGTCAAATCCATATAAACTGATGCGTTCAAATTTGTCAAGAAAACTAGTACAAAACAATAACTTCGGAAGTGTCGTTCTCTTTGGTTATAAATCCGAAAATTTTCAAATCAGCATCATTAGAACCGGCTATGAGTCTAGTTTCTTACATTTTTGGCCTTGCATTGATTGCTCGGGTATACTAAGAACCATTAATTTCTTTAAAGTGCGGCAAAAAGCAACCTGTTCGGATATAATTAATTGTAAATAATTGTTTTGATAAGCAAATCGAGTAAAACCAATTGAGATTGAAACTTAGGATATATTAGTTGATATCTGGAGGGTTTTGGAATTTTTCGAACAGAATGGAGTGGGTTTTTAATTTCAAAGTTAGCAAATAGATTGGGAAAACTTGTTTAAAATTTTGTTTTATCTTAAAGTTACTTTTAATTAAGTTTTGATCTGAACCCATATCTTGGGTAATTTGAGACCTTGAAGAACATGAACTTAGGTATTATTTAATAGTAATGGTGAGTTTGGTTGAGCCGTGATGGTGTGCTTTAGCTTAAGATTACTTAGTTTCTTATTATATATATATATATATATATATTTTTTTTTTTTCAAATTAGTAGCACTACTAGAAAACAGGGCTTTTGAGTCGGCAGTGTGCCGTCGCAAATAGCGTATTTGCCGACGCAAAAACTTTTTGCGACGGCGTTTCGACGGCAACTCAAGGGACGAAAATGGTGGGGTCGCAAAAAGTTTTTGAGTCGGCAATCTGCCGACGCAAAAAGTTTTAATTTTTTGTGACGGTAGATTGCCGACTCAAAAAGTGGTTAAATGTTTTAAAAAATTTAACTCATAATTTTCTCATTGAGGCTCCCAAGTTTCGAACACACAACCATTTGGACAATTTGACCCGAGATCACCGCGCTAAGTCCACTTCACCACCATACCTCTTTCAGATATTAAACGAGATATATATTATTTATAGTATATATACTCAATATTAATATAAAAGTATATGTATAAATTAATATATTTATTAAATATAATCAAGTAAATATATATATATATATCTTGGCTATAAATTTTTTTTTTTGCTACGGCATGAGTTGCCGACACAAAAAGATCTAATTTTTTGCGTCGGCACAAATTTGTCGACGCAAAAGGTCTATGCCGACTCAAAAGGTCTATCTTTTGCGTCGGTAAATTCAACCGACTCAAATAATGCTATCAAATATTAATTTTTTGTGTCGGCCAACGGTGCCGACGCTAAAGGTTTGGTATTTGAGTCGGTAACTCTGTGCCGTCTAAAAAAGGCTACCTTTTGCGACGGTAAAATTTGCCGACTCAAAAAACCGACTCAAAAGGCCCTTTCTTTAGTAGTGTAGTGACGTGTAGTTTTTATACTTTTGGTTTTGGGCACTAGTTGGACTTTCACATTCTATTCGAGGATTATATTATTCTATTTTTAGGTGAGTAGTTGCATACTTACATGTTTTATAAATGTTCCCCTACTCTGAACTGTTGAAAAATTAAATTGTTGTTTCAGAACTAAACTGTTTTGATAAATTATTATAGTATCAATGGAATTAAATTATTCCTAAAACATGTGTAAACTTGGCATACTGTAAACTATTTGTTATGGTCTCATTTTTATAATGGTGAACTACCATGTTTTGCGAAACTAAATTGTATTGGTTATTGGGACCATCTGTATATGAAAGTCCAAGGAAATTATTCCATTGTGTGCGGTAACTCTAGCCACTAGGGAATGGATTTGGGTTGGGCTGTGATGACTCTAGTGCTCAACGATTTTAAGGAAAAGACCTAGACTAGACTAGGCAACCTTCAATCGGATTGTTTTAGAGAAAAGGCCGGAGTTGGCACCCTGAAGATGACTCTTGGTTCAATATTGGATCCAACGGGCTTATTGCCTCGAGAACTATGTGGCATGTTACTTCTTATTCTTGGGCTTATTGCATGTTACTTGTTATTCTTAGTACCTAGAAAATTATTAATGATCATGTCGTAATCAGTTTTAAGTGGAGAATGTCATCTGTTATGGTCTTAAGAGAAACAAGTGTTTTAATTGTTGAATTGTAGAACCTTCTTTTTGAAACAGATTGTCTTTATCAAAAATGTATGTCAATCTAGTTTCTATGATATATATATATATATATATATCTTATTTTAGAATTGAACCGTGCTTTCAAAACTGTATTCACTATCCATGTTTTTACTTACTGAGCTATCAGCTGACTTAGTTGTTTATCATTTCCAGGTGTTAGAAGGACTTAGAGTGAATTCATGGCGTAGCGGGGACTCAATTGCATGCACCTCTAGGACATTCATTTATTTTGTTTTAGCTTGTTATGTCGGATTTTGTGCATACATTGTGTTTGGGTTTTATTTAGAACTATTTTATTTTGTGGGTGGTTTGTCTCCCATTTAGTATATATATATATATTTTGGGAAGTTGGTTATGGCTTGTTTTGCCATGCATACTTGTGGCATGTCATTGGATTGAGTTTTGATTTATTTATTACTGGATTATTGTTACATGTATTGTATGTGATTATGGGCCACGGCCGGCCATGCCTAGGTTTGGGGTGTGACAATGTGTCTTGTTTTATGAGTTAGAGCAGTCCACAAAGCACCAAAGCAATAACCAATCAAAGCAGTAACCAATGAGTGTGTGTTTAATGAAGTTCAACCCCAGTTTGATGTGCTGTGTGAGTTGATCAAAGTGAAGGTTGCTTTGTAGACTAAATATCATTTTTCTTAGTGTGTGTGCAATGGTGGTTAGGTACAAGCAGCCAACAAAGAAAAAACAGAGCAAGTCCAACTCCATCTAAAGCTGAAGGACTCTAACTACTGCTAAATGGCGCAATGTAAATATATTGGTCATCAAATTACCATAATATGATATTAAATTCTGGCGGATTAAAAATAAAAGGATTCCCAAAGATGGAATCAATTCCAATTACTCTAGGTCCTAAATGTCAACAAAGTCCATATCAAATACAATAAAATGGCATGTGCATATATTTACTAACAAGATAGATAAGAGTACTACCAGGTTTAGATGATGAACATGTGACTAGACTTTCAGTTCAGTAAGGAATTCCTTTGAAGCTTGCATATCCATCTTCTTGATTGCATCTTTCTGCACCCAAGAGAGCAATTGAGAAAGATAATATAGATACTTAACTTCAGAAATCAACATAGGACTTATTGGTCCATGACAAAATTTAAAAACACACATATAGTCTTTAGTCAAATGAAAATGACAAAGGAAAGAACAATTGCACCTATGCAGCTGAAATTTGTCATTATTGGAAAAATATATATATATATATATATATATATATATGTGCAGTTTTTACTCTGTACTTTAAGAGGATTGTATCCAAATAGACAAATTGAAGGAGAGAGAATAAGGGCTAATTTGACACGAAGCAAGTATTAATTTAAAATCTTACTAAATAAAACTCCAACTATAATTAACTTATGAATTTTCCTTTTATAGCCATAACTCATTCATCAACCTCATAGTGCTCACACCACACTTGTAAATTAAAAATCACAAAATGGCAAATAATTCTAATCATAAGAACCTTAAAAAAAATAAAAAATAAAAAAATAAAGAAAAAGAAAAGAGAAGAGAAAAGCAAAATGCAATGGCCTTTACATACAGAGGTGTAAGATGAAGGATGATGTTATCAGTCAAAATTACTTTGATGGGCCCAAACACTTCCAAGAATTTGTTCACTGTGAATTAAACTACTCCATCTAAATTACATTATTAACCTTCCCCAAACTATGAACTTTTAAATCAATGAATTCTAAACCCACTTCTTGTAATGATATTTCATACCAAACAAAAGCAAAAATAAATAAATATATGAAACAACAAAATGATTTTGATCAGCCCAATACAAAAAAACACACAATAAGAAATCAAATGTGTTCTTCGTGAATTAAACTACTCCATCTAAATTAAGTTATAAACCTTGCTCAAACTATGAACTTTTAAATCAATGAATTGTAAACCTACTTCTTGTAATAATATTTGGAGGATTCAATCTGAAGCATCATACCAAACAAAACCATAAAAAATAAAAAATAAAAAAAAAACAGCAAAATAACTTTGATCAACTCAATACAAAAATCCCACAATAAGAAATTAAATGTATTCCTTCACAAACACTTCCAAGAATTTGTTCCTTGTGAATTAAACTACATTTAAATTAAACTATAAACCTTGCTCAAACTATGAACTCAATAAATTGTAAACCCACTTGTAATAATATTTGGAGGATTCAATATCTATCAGCATATTTCTTTTTGACACCCAAATAGATGCCATGTTGACTGTTGTCAAGGTAATTGCAAACACAAGCAAAAGCGATTTTTTTTTTTTTTTTTTTTTGATCGGCAAAAGAACTTTATTGA
Source organism: Camellia sinensis (assembly GCF_055761805.1). NCBI lineage: Eukaryota > Viridiplantae > Streptophyta > Magnoliopsida > Ericales > Theaceae > Camellia > Camellia sinensis. The sequence goes on from NC_138961.1 coordinate 42,038,845, forward strand.
ATTAGAATCAAGGATAAAACCTTACATCAGACATCAATAAAAGATAAAACCTAGTAGGTACTATAAGCATCAAAATGAAGGACAGTTATCCCAACTAGGTTGGCACAAAAGAACTCACCCAATCATATGCAGCACCTACAAAACAAGGCTGAGGAGGGGTCAACCAGACAGAAGCAAAAGCACAGAGACCTAACAAGCTAGCTACTCAAACCCCTTATAGCTTTGATCCTAAACACCAAGTCAGAAAAAAAGTAATTGACCCCTTTGACATGGTATTTAACCCATAAGGTTATATGCAATAAAATAGACTCACACAAACCTTCCCAGATAATACCACGACCGGCAAACTTGCACCCATTTCTAGCCTTCCATAAATTCCATATCACAGCAGCTGGAATTGCACCCCAATACTCTTTTCCAACTTTTTGAATTTGAATCCGTCCCACCACTCCAACAACTGGCTCACAGATTGAGGAACCACCCATATAATACCCCACCGTGACAAAATCTCTGTCCAGATCTTCCAAGCAGACCTGCAATGAAGGATCACATGGTTCACATATTCATCACAAGAGTTACAAAAAATGAATAACGGGTCTACAGTAGGATCAAGAGCACCAATGCTATGAAGAAACACTGAAGTTTTTAGTCTGCCTTTCCAAGCTAGCCAATAGGTGAATTGCATCTTAGAAAGAGCAATGTTCGTCCATATCGCTCGAGGCACAGAAAGCAATAGACCAAGAATGAGATTGAACTGATCATAAACTGATTTCACAGTGAACAACCCGGAACCTTCAGCTTTCCAAACCAGTCTGTCATCATCTGATTCACTCAGTATAGGGCTACAATGAAGTAAGTGAATAAGCTGAAAGCATTCATCCATTTCCTAAGCAAACAGTTGCCTGCGAAAAGAGAAATCCCACACACCTAGAGTAGATTTTCTTCTGTAGAACTCAAACATTGTACCCTCCTTCTCTAATGACAAAGAAAACAACCTCGGAAATAGCTCTTTCAAGCTACCTTCCCCAATCCACCTGTCAATCCAGAATCTACACCTTCTCCCATTATGAAGATGAATACTTACATTCGACTGGTATAAACACAAGAGCGCTAGGGTTAGAAAATGCTGCAGACAAAATGTCCTTCCAAACTCTTGAGACTTTGGTTTGAGGATCAAAAGATGGGAACCAATCATTAGTAGCATAGTTATATTTGCTTCATAAAATATCCTTCCATAAAACCCTATTAGCACACCCGAATCTCCACCACCATTTGACAAGGAGGCATAAGTTCATAACACTCAACCTTTTGCTACCCAGACCCCTTGCATCCCTCCTTCTAGTAACATCACTCCACTTGACCATGTGAATTTTCCTCTTTAAATCAGAACTTCCCCACAAAAATTTAGCTTCAATACTTTCAAGTTCTTTAATCACAGAGACATGCATCTTGAATAAGGATAAGTAATACACCAGCAAGCTGGACAATACAGATTTTATGAGTGTTAGTCTACCCTCGAATGATAAGTGTCTTCTCTTCCAATTTGCAAGCCTCACCTTGAATTTCTTGACAATAGGGTTCCAGGTAGACTTTAATCTAGGACTTGCACCAAGAGGCATGCCTAAAAACATGAAAGGGAGATGGAAGTACCTTCTTCAGTCTAGAGGACAACACCTTGGCTAGGATTTTATAGATTGACCTAATTGAGCTAATAGGTCTGTAATCAGAAAGACTACAAGGGTTATCATTCTTAGGAATTAACGCTATAAAGGAAGAGTTCAAACCAGAAACTAGTTTGCTGTGGTCGAAAAATTCCTTAAAGAACTGCATCACTTCTACCTTCATAAACTTCCAACACTTTTTAATACCCAATAGATTAAAGCCATCTGGCCCCGGGGATTTGTTCCCATCACAAGACTTCAGAGCACTCCATACCTCAACTATGGAGAACTCTTTTTCTAAGTCTGCTACAGCCTGAGAGTTAGAAATAGTTTGGAACCCACCTACTAATTTTGGTCTCTTCTTCCAACTTTCAGAGAACACCCCCTTAAAGTGGTTCCACACAGCATTTTTTACAGACACTGGGTCTTCAAAAGAAACACCATTCACCACAACTGAATTTAATAAGTTAATGTTGTGCCTGCATTTGACCATTATGTGAAAGAACTTGGTGTTTCTATCCCCTCTCAAAGCCCAATCCTGTCTAGACTTCTGAAGCCAAAACCAATCAATCTTTTTTCTCAGTCTCCAAACCTCCCCTTTAAGCTCTGTTCTTCCGCTACTTTCAGAATTTAGCAACAATCTGGATTCAGCTAGCAAGTCCAATTTGTGTAACTCAACCTCAACCAGCTTCAACTGACTATGAAGATTACCAAACCCAGATATATTCTACTCCTTTAAAGCCCTCTTCAGGTGACCCAATTTGCTAAATAATCTGAACCCTGCCCACCCATCAACCTGCACCTCCATCCTGGATTTCTCAACAAAAGCCAAAAAACCTGGATGGAGAACCCAACAATTCAAGAATTTGAAGGGCTTTGGGCCCCAATCTCTACTATCCTCCGTTAAAAGAAGAGGGCAGTGATCAGATAAAATTCTAGGCAAACCCCAACACTTGTAATCAAATCTTAATAGCCAATCCGAATCCACAATAAATCTATCAATGCGGCTCCATCTACCTTCTTCTCTAGAATCCCTCCAAGTAAATTTTCTACCCAGCAATGGCAGCTCCACCCCTTCCATATGATCAATGAAAATGTTAAAGTCATTCATTCCCACATTTCTCCTAGAGCTTCCCACCCTTTCCCCTAAGTGCCTGATTTCATTAAAATCCCCACCCATACACCAGGGGTTGGGAAATGAAGGCTTAATTCTAGATATCAGATCACAGAGGTTCCTTCTAATGGTTACGTTATTAGGAGCATACACATTTAACACCACACAATCAAAATCTGGCATGATCTTCCCAGCTAAGAGAATAAAATTTTTGGAGTAGCAACAATCAACTAATTCAAACACAGTAGGATTCCAAATGCACAATAGGCCTCCTGCACTCCCACAAGCACCCACTTCCATGAACTCGAAATTAACCTCTGGCCAAATTGATCGAACAAGGTTCGGATCAAAAGCAGCCCGTTTTGTTTCTTACAAACGCACCATATCCACCTTATTCTCTTTGATGATTTTCTTTATTTTCTCCTTTTCACCTCCCTACCAAACCCTCTAATATTCCAAGACAAGATCTTCATAACAAAATATTTAAGCAACCACTTTACACCCAAGAAAAAAAGAATTACCTGGCTTTTGATTTCTTCCTCTGCTCCACCCTCTCAGCATCCAATTGTTCGAGCTCAATAATCTTCTTTAGTACTCCATCTTCTTGCCCTTCAAAATCGATTCCAAGTAATTTCCCCATACGAATTGTAGCTTGCGCCTCATCAAGGATAATTTGGCCTTTACTTGGACTTGCATGCGAAGCTGAAGCCAGAGAGAAAGGTGCAACTGCAGCTCTGAGTGTTGCCCCTTTCTGAGCTCTAGTTTTATGATTTTTGACCCTTTGACCCTGAGATTTGTTCTTGCTCTTCCCTTTTTCTGAAATGCGTGGTGCTTTGCTTCCACTCTTACGCATCCCTGAGTCCAGCCCCTTGAGTAATTCTGGTGATTTGGAGCACATGCTTGAGCTGCTAGATATGTCATCATCTTGAGAGTGAATTTTTGCTCTAACATTTGCCAACCCACTGACCTCCCCTGTATTTACATTCCGAATGCCCACGGAGGCATCTCCACTATCTTCCACAGGACCATTAACCATCAGTCCATTACCCTCCATTTCCTCAATTAAACAAATACTAGCTGGTTGAGGCCTATTTAACAACGTGGGCTTATTTCAAACAATTTCCAATTTGAGCCCATGGCATGGCCCAACAGAGCCACTAAAGCTCCTCATAAACCCAAAATCAGATACGTTGTTATCCTTCCTAACGTTCACCACAACCTGTTCAACTTGTCCTTCCCGCGTGCCGACATCCCTCACGAAGTCACAGTCTCCGAAAGTATCATTAACCACTGAAATCGAGTTCCCATGGTCTGACGCCACCAAAATCGAGTTCCCATGCCGCTTTTGGTCCACCGCAACAGTGTGTTCCACCTCCTCGAGCGAGTTCCCATGCTGCTTTTGGTGCACCGTAGCAGTGTGTTCCACCTCCTCGATTCTGTCATCTTGTTGATGGTTAACTCCGGCAACTGAACTCTCCGACCGGGAAGTGAAGAGATGTTCAACCCCCATTTTTGGCGCAACTCCCATTCAAAATCTACACTTTACTTCCTTCCCCCACCGAAACCTTGAAAGTTCTCTTATTGCACTCAACCTTTATCGATGAGTTAATTGCTTCCATGGACCTAGTATGAACCATTACTTTGCCACAGTTAAGAGATTTTGAATCCACAAGGTTATCCTCCAATCTGATGATTTCCCCCCATAATGACCCAATACTTTGAAGTGTGCTAGTGTTCCATGCATGGAAAGGTATACCATAACAGTACAACCAAACTAGCCTTGAAGACTCCATAGGCAAATCTTTATCCCACAATCTTATATTGTCATAAAGATCTTGAATGAGGTCTGCCATCAAACTAAACTTCTGGTGCAATATCTCTTCTACTGGAAAAGTTCATAGAATTAAATTACCACCTCCAAATCAAAAATGAATTTCTTGCATACTGTTATTCAAGATTAAACTCTGCAACTTCCCTAGCATCGACATACTCTTGATACGTACCACCATACATCTCTGTGACCATTCACTGCCTTCGTCTGAAATTGCCACTTTTAACAACTTACTGGCATCGCCCCCCCCCCGGTTCCTTCACAATGTCCGCATACGATTTTGTTCCTCTGCATGTACTCACCCCAATGCCTTTAAGAACAGGCACATTGGATGCATTTGGTTTACTGCCATCCCCTGCTGCACACTCCACTCTTTGACTGGTCTCATGAACTACACCAGATACAGTTCTGTGATATCTCTTCCCATTATCATAATCTGCAAACTTTACCTGCAGTTGTTTATTGCCACACCAGGCCCCATTTGCCTTCTGGATCGCCATCTTTGCTGCCACTACACACTCGTAACGAACAAACCCAAATCTTGTTCCCACTTTGCTTCTCTTAAATGATATGAAAACATGTTTCACCACTCCAAACTTAGAGAACATAGTAAACATGCCTTTAGGATCCAAATCATATGGAAGGTTGTTGCAAAAATTGAAAACAGCTTCAAGCCTGGACCACTTCGCCTGTGACCAGCAGCTCTCCCTCTGTAGAACACCGGTTGCCAACCCCCTTCAAATCTCCTACCATCAGCTTTTTCAACTTGCCCCTCCATTTTCATTAGGAAACTGGTCTACTTCCCCTTTTTCCCCTTCCCTTTACCACCACTCTCTCTCTCTATCGGGCTTTTCTCTGTTTGTTGGTTAGCTTTGAAGTGATGATGATGATCTCTCTCTCTTTTCTGCATGTCGATTCTGGAAGTGCAATTTACAACTGAAGTGACAAATGTACTATGGGAATTAGCGTACAAATGAGGGTAGTCTGTGAAGTGATAAGTATACTACACGCAAAAGCAATTTAACACTGCTCAACATGAAAGATAAAAATAAAAATAAAATAAACAAATAAATAAATAAAAAATCAATTTTGAAACCAAAGAAAGAATTCAACAATTGAATCCACTGCCCTAAATCATCTTGTTGAGCCCAAAATATATGTGATTCCTGCTAAAGGAAAAAATCCACTTATCCATCTTTTTATTGGGAAAAAAATCCCAAACAAGTAGAAGCCATAAAATAATTAACATTTCATTGAATTTACATTATTATTATTATATGAACATGCAAAAACTGGTAGTCCATGGTTAAATTGATTTTACACCTAATTCTACATTCCTAAACTGATATTAAAGAATATAATGTTTTTTTTTTTTTTTTTGGATCAAGAAAAGATTCAATTACACAGAATTGAGCTAAAGGCACCCAACAAAAGCCATAGGAGGCTGGGAAACCCAATTAACAGGCAAAGTATCATGCAAACAAGAGGAAGCCACCCAATGTGCAGCCCTGTTCCTAACTCTGGGGCACCATTTAAAAGCCAAACCCCCGCTGCTGGCCATTGACTGAATATCATTCATCACAGCACAAATATCCCACGGAGGAACCCCCTCTGACACACACAGCTGAATGACATTTTTGCAATCACTCTTAATCTCCACATTTGCACAATTAAGAGCACGGGCCATGGTGCAAGCAAGTTGCACTACAGATGCTTCACCTTGTATTGCTGTTGCTAATTGAATTTTTGCAGCGATGATGGCCCTTTTCGTCCCTAAGAAGTACTGCAACAGCCTCCTTGCCTCTACTCAAGTCAGTTGCCGCATCGCAATTAAATTTCCATTTCTCTCTCGAAGGAGGAACCTAATGAGGCTCATGACCCTGTGCCGTTGCTGCTGTTTCCACAAAGGCAGAGCCCACCTCGAAAGCCCCCAAAAATTCAGCTTCCTCTCTTTTAGCCTTAGCAATCACCTTGATTGGATTCACAGGGCATTGGTTGAAAATGTAATCATTTCTCGCCTTCCAAATGCTCCAAACCACCCAAACCATTGAGCAGATCACTGTCCTGCCCCAACTCACTGCACCCAAGGATGCAAAGAGATTACCAAACCAAGACCAAACTGTTCCCAAGTTAAGTTCATCACATCTGAAGCCCAACCCACTGCCAAACCAGACTCCTTTAGCCCATTCACATTCAACTAAAAGGTGTTCCACTGGCTCCACAACTGATAGACACACAGGGCAATGAGTGGAATTGGCACACCGCCTACGCCATAAATTATGTTTTGTTGCCAAGGTGTTACGATAAATCCTCCACAAGTAGTGTTTGAGTCTTGGAGGCAAATTCAAATTCCATGCAAACTTCCATTCCTTCTCAAACCAATCTGAAGAAGAGCAGGGTAAATTAATCCCTACAAAAGCTTGCTTCACTGCTTCTTGATAGCCGATTTGACTGTGTAACAGCCCATCGAGTCATGGTGCCACACAATAGTGTCATTTCCTTCCATCACCGCAACCGGGATGGAGAAGATGGCATCACAATCCTTATCCGCAACCAGAGTTCTAATTTTTCCCTCATCCCATGTTTTACGAACGGGAGCAATCACCTCACTCACCTTCTGCACTGTTGGAATGTGTCTCACATCGCTTAGAGTTGCCCCATTTGTGCTGGTTATAAGGATCCAGTTTTCCTCTCCTTAATACCTAGGTTTTAAGGAAAAGTGTGGGTTGGGCTTTTCAATTTGGTATTAGAGCTTTGTTGGGCTTGTGATTGGTGTGCCGTTTGTTTGGCTATTGTATATTGTGGTCTAAGAGGGTGTGTTAAAATGTGTCCCACATCGCCTGTAGTTGCCCCATCTGTGCTAGTTATAAGGCTGCAGTTTTTTTCTCTTTAATACCTGGGTTTTAAGGAGAAGTGTGGGCTGAGCTTTCAATTTGCACCTTTGCCGCAATGTTCCTTGCCGTTTGGACTTTAAACCCCGAATTTGAAGGGATCCATCGATCCTCCCAAAAATTAATCGATTTGTCGTTTAAAGCTTGCCACTGAAGCCCACTATTAAGAACTTCTCTACCTTGTAGCAAGCTTGCCCATGCCTGTGAGGGTCGCAACCCCCTAACTGCATGATAAAAATCTGAGTTGGGGTAGTAGATTCCTTTCATAATTTTTGCATATAAGGAGTTCGGATATTTTATTAATCTCCATCCTTGGCAAGCAAGGAGTGCTCTATTAAAAGCCCGAAAATCCTAGAAGCCCAAACCACCATTTTTCCTAATCAACACAACCTACTTCGGCTGGCCCATTGAATTCCACCCTCCTCGGGATCACCTTTCCACCATAAATTCCTTATGTAGAAGCTCAACTTATCACAAAGCTTATTGGGAAATATGAAATTTGCCATCGCATAAGTTGGCATCGCCTCGGCCACAGATTTAATTAGAACTTCACGACTCGCTTGGGAAAGTAACTTAGGCTTCCATACTTGCAACTTAGATAAAACCTTTTCGCATAAAAAATTAAAAGCTTCAGCCTTGGAGAGGCCCCAACATGATGGCAGCCCCAAATATCCCATATCTCACACTTGCCTTCATTTTTGGAATCCTTAACATCCCACAGATCTTCAATTGCCTAGAGGGAGAAACATAGCTTGAGAATTGTACCCCCAATTTATCAAAATAACGGATTTCCCTAAAGCATCACCGTAAATTTTCAGTAATCTACCAACGTCCTGACACTCTTCAGCATTTGCCTTAAAAATGGCACTGCATCATCCATAAAAAACAGATGCAAGAGGACAGGACACCCCCTCCGTATCTGTAGTCCAGAAATTTTCCCCTCTTGCACACTTCGAGCAATCAATCTCGAGAATACATCTATACCGAGAATAAACACAAAAGTCGATTGATTTGGCGTGATTACATCCCTCAAAATCCCTTTTAATCTGTTAGAAAGAATCTTAGTAATCACCTTTAAGTTAAAGTTGCACAGACTGATTGGTTTATAATGCATTAATGTTTCCAGAGCTTGAACTTTAGGAATAAGGATCAAATTCGTATGATTGAGTTCCTTCAACAAATGTCCCCCCCGAAAAGAGCTTTTCACTGCTTTACACACGGATGGCCCCACAATGTCCCAATGCTTATGATAAAAACAACCAAGAAATCTGTCAGGCTCAAGATCTTTCCAGGAACCCATCTAAAAAAACACTGACTTGACTTCATCATCCAATACATCCCCGAATCAACAGAGAGTTCATGCTATCCATAATGACCCTACCCACCACCTCTAACGCATCTATCATTCCTCCCTCACTATCTCCAGAAAATAGGTTTGAAAAATAATCGAACAAATGGGAAATAATTTCTGAGTCTGAAGTAAGTAGACTACCAGCTTCGTTCTTCAATTGCAAAATTTGATTCCGTTGACGTCGTTGATTAATGGTCGCATGAAAGAAAGCCGAATTTTTATCTCCAAAATTAAGCGACCGAACCTGGGATCTCTGATGAAAAAATATCTCCTCTCTTTTCGTTACCATTTCCAACTCTTGACATAAACATATCTATAGGTCCTTATTTTCCGTTGAATGATCTTGAGTCTGGACCCTTGCAATCTGCTCTCAAAGTTTCTCCGTTTGCCTTCTTCCATTTCCAAACTCGTGCCACTCCATGCCCAAAGCCTTCTTTGACATCTTTTCAATTTCTGTACAAGTTAAAACATATGAGAGCCCGATTGTTCATGATCCCATGTAGATTTACTTTGTCTACACAATTCCAAAGTGATTAAAATCGAAATTTTCTAGGTACTCGAACCAATGGGACATAACAATTAATCACCAAGGGGCAGTGGTTTGATCCAAAGCAAATATCATGAAATATTTGGGCATTCGAGAATAAATCCCTCCATGCAACTATCGGCAACGCATGATCCAATCTTTCTCGAACATTGTCTCTGCCACCCTGATTATTGGACTAGGTAAAAGCATTCCCCTTAAACCCCAAATCCACCAAATCACAATCCGAAACCATTTCTCTAAATTCATTCAATTCATAACTATTACACTCTCTTCCTCCTTGCTTCTCCCAAATAGAGCCCACTTGATTGAGTTCACCAATACATAACCAAGGGTACTGCATCTCCCTGGCCATATCAATCAAGTATTTCCAGAACACTCTCCTTTCCTACCTACAAGGAGGGCATAGATGAACGAAGCTGCCCAATCACATCCACCTCGATGCGAAATAATACATCGTTGCATTTGATTATTAAAACATGAGGAGCTTTGGGCATAATTAGAAGCATAATAATAGAAACTTCACACAGCTTATGAAGCATGCTTTCTAGTCCTGCCTTAAGATATATACATCAATCATACTAATATTTTAATGGGCAAATTACACTGACAGTCCTTATAGTTTGGAACTCATGTCACTTTGGTCTTTAACTTTTCAATTGTAATACATTTGATCTTAAATTTTGAATCTTGTTCCAAATAAGGACAATTGAAGAAACCATTGCTCAATTTTAAGGGCAAAGTCGTCAATTTGATAAAATATAAATTGATTTGACAAAAATAAATGTCAAAAAAATATTTTTGAATGTTTAAAAATTATTTCTACCCACCAAAAATAAAATTATGTAAAATTGATAAATTTTTTACGTATTTATTTATTTTACCAAGTTAATTTTTATTATGCGTTTGGATGATGATCATGTAATAGGTGGTTGTTAGGCTTTTAATGTGTAATCGATACATTTAATATATGAAATATTTTTAGTTTTGGATGTTTTTATTTAATGGATTGGTTTGATAATGATATCAAAGTTGTCGCCATATTTGACTTTTGAAAAAATAGAAACTAATTTAATGAAAATAAAAACAACCGCCCGTTACATGATCATCATCCAAACACATAATAAAAATTTATTTGGTAAAAAATAAATAAATAAATGTATAAAAAATTTATCAATTTTACATAATTTTATCGTTGGTGGGTAGAAATATTTTTTTAAAATTTCAAAATATTTTTTTGACATTTATTTTTGTCAAATTAGTTTATATTTTTTTTTTATCAAATTGAAGACTTTGCCCTTGAAATTGAGTAATGGTATCTTCAATTGTCCTTATTTGGAACAAGATTCAAAATTTGGGGTCGAATGTGTCACAATTAAAAAGTCAAGGATCAAAGTGACACAAACCCCAAACTATAGGGACCATTACTGTAATTCACCCTATTTCAATTGCTGAAAGATTCAAAAAAAAAAAATTAAAATTCTTCTAGAACCATACTTTCTCATGAATTTTCTTCAAGAACCAACGTGGAACCAAAAAAAATTGTGATGTCAACACTTTGAATAATAATAATAATATATTTATTTAAAAAAAGAGTATCTCTATAAAAAAACCAACAAACATGTGCTTCTATATCAACAAACATCTCATTACTAAAAAAACAAAGGTAATTTCTGAAACAAAGACCCAAGGGTACTAATTCAAACAAACAAAAATGCAGCACATCATGCTTGTGATGATAAAAAACCAACAGTAACAAATCTGAAGTAATGACCCAAAGGTAGTTCCTATAGCAGTTTACTCATGTAGAGAAATAAGAAATCAGTCTCCAAGCTTTTGTAATCCAACACCAGAGGAATCAAAGAATTCGTGAGCTCAAAACTTGATCAAATTAACCAAATACTAGCTGCGCAACAAATCAAGGTCAAATCTAGTAAAACTTTTAGATAAAAAAACCCTTTTGTCCCTCTAAATTAGTAGATTCTTAATTTTATCACTTTGGAAACTGTTAGACTAAACTAACATAAAAGAAAGCATCAAAAGTGTCCACGGACAAATGGGAATGTATTTATTGAAAACTACTTCTCAACGAAATCATTAATGAAAATAATAATCCAACCCTTTCTTCAAAAATCATATTTAGATCAAGAAAATGGACTTCAACAATCAATCATATGCAAAACACAATATGGATAAGTTCATAATTCATCCCTGATGCTGCAAGCCTGCAACATAAGAATGTGTTAATCTATAATATCTTTCGCAAGCATGTGCATAAATCATGTAGGGGATCAACTATTACAATTAAGAACAAACAAGAAAAATAACTCGACTCAGATCAACCAGAAAATTTTGACAATTCAGTACACCTTAATTTGACAATTCAAAGAAAAATAATTTATCCCAATTCTAGGCTCTGTCTGCTAAGGAATCTTACATTTGGGTTCTGCACATCCCTCTATGGTGTATAATAATATCTCCTTTACCTATTAGAAAACAAAAAACTTCACTAACCCATCAAATTTTCACCAAGCAATTTATTAATTTTCACCAAACAAATCTGACAAAAGGCTTTTTCAATCTAAACTTCAGAGTGTTAGACTGTTTTTCTCTAGCAACCCAACCTCACCACCAGCCACCATCTACTTGTATATTCTTCTCTCGTAACACTGTTTGTAATAATACTAAAATTAAAATGCTTCAAGAACCATACCAATTGATAAGAATTTTCTTCAAGACCCATCGTGGAACCAAAAATGCCTTAATTCCATGAGAAAACAGTTGTTTCAATGTCGAATAATTCCATGTGAAAATGCCCTTAATCCATGAGAATCAGTGTTAAATCAAATTAAAATACCCTAAATCCATGCGAAAGTATCAATGTTAAATCAAATAAACCCTAATTCCATGAGAAAGTAGATGTTTCAGTGTTAAATCAAATTAAAATGCCCTAAATCCATGAGAAAATATTTGTGTTAAATCAAATAAACCCTAATTCCATGAGAAAATGCCATAAATCCATGAGAAAGTAGATTTTTCAGAGTAAAATCAATAGGAAGTAGGTGTTTCAGTGTTAAATCAATAGGAAGTAGGTGTTTCAGAGTTTCATCAGAAGATTATAGAGAAAAAACCTACTTCCTTAAAGAAACCAAATTCTTCTTAAGTTCAACAATGGTGAGCCCGAGGAAGGAGCAATGCTCGAGGAAGAGGCAGAAGGTATGCACATAGAGAGACAAAGAGGGAGAAGAGAGCAAAAGTACTTTTTCCAAACATAATATTCTAATGTAACCCTAAAAAAAAAAAAAAAAAGATGTAAGATTCTTCAAACCATTTCAAAAAAAATATAAAAATTCCTTAGTAAGTTTTGGATAAGTTTGTAATTTCCAACTGTGAGTGTTACGTTTGAAAAAAGTACACTAAGTAATTTTCTTAGTATTTTTATGTATGTTATATTGGAGTGTTACGTTTGAGATTACATTGATTAGAGTGTTACGTTTGGAAAAAGCATATTAAAGAGTTTTTTTATGTGCTACATTGGAGTGTTTCGTTTGGAAAAAGTTTGGAGTGTTATGTTGTTACGTTTGGAAAAAGTACACTAATGAGTTTTTTAGCGTATTACATTGGAGTGTTACATTCTTATTCGTAATGTGGGATTTGTTCCAGAAGGAGAAAAAATTCCAAATCCTCTGTAGTGCAAATTGTCCAAATGTGTAATTTCACATTTGGAGAAACCCACTTTTATCCTTTAAAAATTAAACCGATACGTGTAAGTTACCATCTTTTTTTGTAATTTCCACTTTAATGAGACTTTTGGATTCATAAGAAAAAAGAAAGGACTAAACCCTTTACAAGATTACATTTTAGGATTTATTGATGCTTCACCCAAAAATATATACAATCACACTTATTTAGAAGAGAAAATTGGTCTAGGGTCCTTATCTGATTTTTAGTAATAGAAGAGGTCCACAATATTATTTTGTGATGTCTAAGGTCCCTCAACCTTGACACCCATATATTACAGAGAAATTTGATTCTCCCAAATCAAACTGGCCTCTCTCTCTCTCACTCTTCCTCTCTATCAGCTCTTCATCCAATGTTGCACCATCAATCATCTGCGATCGCCAATACGATTCAACGACTCTCCTGCTCGAATCCATATCTCTTTGACCTCCCACAAAACCCAAAAACACACCACCAAGCTCGAATTTGATTTGAAACCCTAGAAAAAAAATTGAATGATTGAAAGAACTCACAATGTTGATTGACAGATTCAATACAAAATTCAAAGATTGATTACAGGATTGAAGAGTAAATGATCTTAGAGGTTGATTGTTTGAAGTTGGAATAGTCGGAATTGAATAGTTTGAATTGAGCAAGTTCTTCTTCTTCTTCTTCTTTCAAGTATAGACAGCGATGGCATCAGGTCGGGCGATCTTAATGAAAATGCTAGCTGGGCTGAAACCACCAAATCATTTGGCCCTTTAAAATAGACAAGGTATTGTGTAATCTTTTGACCATCGAGATATGGTGTTCTAAGTTGCTGTGAGGTTTATCACCACTGTATTGAATAATATTTTGAAGGGTAAATTACACTGATCTTGAGGTTTATAACAATTACACAAATCTATATGTATATGTATGTATATTGGTTATTGTTGTTGCTTATTCACCCATATTTGTGATGAAGTTCTAGTCTGGCCAGTGAAAATTATTGTGCTAAAATTTCTTTGGTTTGGTTAAAACAATTTTCTCTGGTTTAAAATTGTGAGGAAACACAGAGAAATTTGTGAAGAAAGCCAGAGAAATTTCAATTTTCTCTAGATTTCTCTAGTTTGAACCCAGAGAAATTCTCATTTCAGTGAGTCTCTCTCTCTCTATATATATATGTGTGTGTGTGTGTATGCGTATGTATATTGGTTGTTTTTGCTTATTTGGGTGATCGATTTGTGTATTGCACATCATGATTGGGAATGGATCTCATCATTTATTATTGACGAGATAGCTCTCATTTTCTCTATTTATATGTGCAAAATTTGATGCGTATATTGGAAGCAAGATCGCTTCGATCGACATTGGTGCACCTGTCGTTCGAATGTCTTAGAGTCCAAAAAATTTTGTCAAAATGGTGGTTGTTTAATTTTCTCTAGTTTGTCATTGTTTGAATATCTTATAGTCCAAAGAAAATTGATCAAACTGAAAATGGTGGTTGTTCAATTTTATCTAGTTTACTGTTGTCTAAATGTCTTATAGTCCAGAGAAAATTAGTCAAAATACAAATGGTGGTTGTTCAATTTTCTCTAGTTTATTGTTGTCTATCTTACAATCCAGAGAAAATTGGTCAAAATGAAAATGGTGCTTGTTCAATTTTCTCTGGTTTGATAAAAAACACAGAGAAAATTATGAGCAAACCATAGAAAATTGGTCAAAACACAAAGAAATTCTCTGGGAAGTCTAGAGAAATTCTTTGGATCGAAATTTCTCTAGATCAATGTTAAGGGACCTTAGACATTATGAAAATATTGGGTGTCTTTTATGTTATAAAATCTTAATACCAGGGATCCTAAAAAAAAACCCCTATTCAGAAACGATGATTAATATATATATACGTGCATATAATTACACTTATTTAGAAGGTGTGATTAAAAATAAATACTATCTCACACAATTAAATTAACTGTGATTAAAATGGCGTTCTAATTTTTTAAAGGGAGATTGATCAATAAGTCTCATATTTTGAACTTGTAATTTATATAGTCTCATATTTTTTCTTGTGATTCATTGAGTCTTTTTGGATGTGTAATGACTCATTTGCCCGCCACATTGAAGTGTCACATTTGGAAAAAGTACACTAAAGAGTTTTTCAGTGTCATATCATACTAGTAATGTTAGAGTGTCACATTTGAGAAAAGTATACTAAAGAGTTTTTAATTTTTTTTTAAAGTATCACATCATAATTGTCATGTTGGAATGTCACATGTCACGTTTGGGAAAAGCACACTAAAGAGTTTTTAATTTTTTTAGAGTGTCACATCACACCCGCCACATTGTCACGTTTGAGAAAAATACACTAAGGAGTTTTTATTTTTTGAAGTGTCACATCATATTTGCCACGTTGTCACATTTGGAAAAATAAACTAAGGAGTTTTTTTTTTTTTTTAATTTTTTTGGAGTAAGTTCACATCATACTCGTCACATTGTCACATTTAAGAAAAGTATGCTAAGGAATTTTTAATTTTTTTGGAGTGTGACATCGCTAGAGTGTCACATTAATGTCTACCACATTTTAGTGTCACATCATACCTGCCATGTTAGAGTGTCACATTTGAAAAAAGTACACTAAAGAGTTTTTAATTTTTTTAGAGTGTCACAACATACCCGCTACATTGGAGTGTTACATGTCACGTTTGGAAAAATACATTAAGGAGTTTTTAATTTTTTTAGAGAGTCACATCGTACCCGCCACATTGTCACATTTGAAAAAAGTATACTAAGAAATTTTTAATTTTTTTTGAAGAGTCACATCATACTCGCCACTTTGTCATATTTGAAAAAAATACACTAAAGAGTTTTTACTTTTTTTGAGTAAGTATTAGAGTGTCACATCATACTCGCCATGTTGTCACATTTAGGAAAAGTACACTAAAGAGTTTTTAATTTTTTTGGAGTGTCACATCGTTGGAATGTCACATTAGAGTATCATATCATATCTATCACATTAATAAAAGGGTATAGTTGTCTATCAAAACAATACCAAAATAAAAAATAGGACCACACGGAAAGAAATTGTTCACTAATAGGACTTAACAGATTAATAGAAAAATTTTAGACTGATTAGAGTACTTATTTGTAAGATGAAATTTATTAATAAATACCCCCTTTTTTTAATCACACTTCTAATAAAAATCAAATATTTTTAATCCTTCCTGTGTGATCTTTAAACATTATTTGTTAAGTGGCCACTTAATAATCTGATCCATTTTCTCTTTTAACCCCCGCCTATCCCAATTATAACGTTCTTCTTTGAACCCCCAATTCATCTTGCAATAACCTTTTCCTACCACTAACAACCTTTCTCTGTCGGTAGTGACCTCCATTCCAGCAACCTCTCCATTGCAAACGCCACATCCATTGCAAACCTCAAAACCTATCATCATCATCTCTTTCATCCCCCCCTCTCTCTCTCTCTCTCTATATATATATATATCTTCTATCTATACTATATATATGTGAGCACTTAGATTGGTTTCTTGAAACTTTGTCTCTCCTTATGCCAAGTGTCCAGTGATCTATCAAAAAAAAAAAAAAAAAGTTAGAGAAGAGAATGGGCCAAGACTTGAACTCAAGACCACAAATTTGATAAGGAAGATTCTTATCACTTGAGATTACAACCAATATATGTTAAATATTTTATCTATACTATATATATGTGAGCACTTAGATTGGTTTCTTGAAACTTTGTCTCTCCTTATGCCAAGTGTCCACTGATCTATCAAAAAGTTACAGAAGAGAATGGGCCAAGACTTGAACTCAAGACCACAAATTTGATAAGGAAGATTCTTATATATGTTAAATATTTTATCTATCTATCTATCTATACTATATATATGTGAGCACTTACATTGGTTTCTTGAAACTTTGTCTCTCCATATGCCAAGTGTCCCGTGATCTATCAAAAAAAAAAAAAAAAAGAGTTACAGAAGAGAATGGGCCAAGACTTGAACTCAAGACCACAAATTTGATAAGGAAGATTCTTATCACTTGAGATTACAACCAATATATGTTAAATATTTTATCTATACTATATATATGTGAGCACTTAGATTGGTTTCTTGAAACTTTGTCTCTCCTTATGCCAAGTGTCCACTGATCTATCAAAAAGTTACAAAAGAGAATGGGCCAAGACTTGAACTCAAGACCACAAATTTGATAAGGAAGATTCTTATCACTTGAGATTACAACCAATATATGTTAAATA
The DNA here is from genome assembly GCF_055761805.1 of Camellia sinensis. Taxonomy (NCBI): domain Eukaryota; kingdom Viridiplantae; phylum Streptophyta; class Magnoliopsida; order Ericales; family Theaceae; genus Camellia; species Camellia sinensis. Next base: position 42,056,212 of record NC_138961.1, read on the forward strand.
TTTTATCTATCTATCTATACTATATATATGTGAGCACTTAGATTGGTATCTTGAAACTTTGTCTCTCCATATGCCAAGTGTCCCGTGATCTATCAAAAAAAAAAAAAAAAGGAGTTACAGAAGAGAATGGGCCAAGACTTGAACTCAAGACCACAAATTTGATAAGGAAGATTCTTATCACTTGAGATTACAACCAATATATGTTAAATATTTTATTTATTTTTATTTATTTAACTTGCACACGCATCGCGTGTGCCAACCACTAGTATATATATATATATATATATATATATTAATTACAGTAGAGAAGAAGATGAGAAAAATCTCTCTTTCAACGACCTTCGCTTCGCCTTCTACGGTTCCCTCGGTCGCCTCGCCGTCGACTCCATGATCATTCTTTCCCAAGCTGGCTTCTGTGTTAGCTACCTCATCTTCGTCACCACCCCCTTTCGAAACCCCTTCTCCATCTTCGCCTCATTGTGAACCCAAACTCTAACGCCGTTCGTCCCTGGCGGCGGTGGGTCTCCCGATCCTTTCGCCTCTCCCCTACCCCTTTCCATCTTCCCTTTATCTCCCCACCCTGTGCAAACCCTCACCGCAATGCCCGCACCCCTTTTGCCATCACCGCTACCGATAAACAGCTAATGACGTCGTAATCTGGTTTTTGAAAACCCTAGATCTTGAATCTGCTTCTTTCTTTGTATCTGTGCTTTGATTTTGAAAACCCAAGGTCTAGGGTCAGGGTTAGGATATCCATGCATGCCATCTGTTTGATCAGTTGTCGTAATGGAATCTAGAGTGATTTTGATGATCTTCGATTTTGGGTTGAGTGAGAAACGAACCTGCAAAGCTCTCAGAGACATTAGAACAAATAGAGAGAGAGACCCAGTCTGAGGCAAGAGAAGCATGTTCACCAGTGGCGAGGGTGGGCGGCGGCGGCGGCCAGAGGTGATGGAGAATTAGGGTTAGGGTTTGAGAAATTAGGGTTAAGATTTAGAAATGAGGGTAAAAATGGAACTTCATGTTTGGACATAATTAAAATAAAAAAAAATGAAAGAGTAGAGGGTCCAAAGTAAAGAAGTAGGTGCTAATAGCACTCCTCTAAAAAAAAAATCTTATCTAAAATTTAATGGAGTATAAATTCCCAAAATGAGATTTTTATGCAATTTTTTTTTAAGTACAATTTTCTTTTGATTTACCCTTGAACATAAATCCCTAACCGTATATTGGTCCGGTGAAATCAATCTTGTGAGTTCTTCTTCACTTTCTTTATTTGTTTATCAAATTTTAATAATGGAAGACTATAGTTGTTTTCTCTAATTTCTTTGCCATAATTTATTTGAGGATATAATTATTTGGCCCTAATTATCAGTCAGGGATGTAATTGTTTAATCAACTTAGCACTGTTAATTATGGTTTTTTCACTGTTGTAGTTGTTGCCCTCAGTTACCCATAATTATATTTATTGCCCTAATTTGTGTTGTGTTGTTCTCTCCTTGAATTCAATTTATTTATGCTTGTATGTGTATATGCATTAAATCAATTCTTAATTCTATGCTTGATGCTATTTTTCATTGGTTTGGTGCTTCAATGAAAATCTCTGTTGTGCTCTAATTTATAAAAACATATTTATTTGCATATATCAGTTGAGAGGGAGACTTATGATCAGGATTGGACCATGGTAATGGCCGGACAGATTTGGGCCGAACAAGATTGGGCCGAGGTAGCGCGGCCCGTGCCTTGAAAGGATTTGCTCGGTTAAGGCAAGGCGTGGTTGGACTGAGCTACTTAGCTTCATGGTATAGAGGCCAGGCAAGTGAGATGTCCGGCGCCAGGAACGACGTTGTTATTCGACGGTTCATGAGTTAGCCCGGCAGGGGAGCTGGCGGCAACCAGCATGAACTGTCCCAAGCTCGGCTATGCCGAGATGTAGCCGAGCTCAGTCCTCATATAGCACGACGAGCGGAGTGCTCTGGCCAGCTGCACAGCACGGCCGTTGATAGCCGAGAAGATTTAGCCCTGCTGCCGAGCTCCCAGTAGAGTGGGCTGGCAGTTTGGTTAGGTGGTGTTCAGCAAGATTTATGTTGACAGATGGGATAGCAGCACCACGTGTCGAGAGACGAATGAGAATAGATTGGGGGCGCAGAACGTATATAAGCGAGTTGCGCCCCCCATGCTGGGGCAGATGACATTTTGGTGAGTTAAACACTAAATACAACTTAGTCCTCTCTCTCTCTCTATCCCTATATGTGTGTGTCTAAATTGATTATTGGAGGGGTTTTTCAGCCACACACCGCCGAGTAGCTCACTGCCGTTGTGCTCGCAGATCGATCGGACAGACAGGAGCTTGGAAGAAAGGAGTGCGGGCTTGCCTGAATATTTGTTCCCCGCACAATTGGCACCGTCTGTGGGAACTTTGCAGACAAACCCTTGTCTTCCAGGCTCATCTGATCGTCGTCCATGGCGAACAACAAAGAGATTCCGCTGTCCGCCGTCGACGGAGTTACCCCGGAGTCAGGCAGACGGAGAGAAGGACATCCCACCATCATTCCTCCGATGGCAGACCTGGAGACTTCTCCAGGAGGACACTCCAGAGATGCGCGGGATAAGCGCGGAAGAAGTTATGGTCATTCACGGAGTCCAGACGATCATCAGTGGCAGAGAGAATCGCACGCCAGACGTCTGGAACACAAGCTAAGGGACCAAGACGCCGTCATCCGAGGAATGGCGGCGGAGATGGAGGAGCTGAAGTGGCATGTCAAAGAGAAGGGTGTAGCTGGAGGGGGAGACCACAGTGAGCACACCCAACCCCGCCGTTTAGGCAGTCAGAGTCAGCGACACACTCCTTCCATTTCTATCACCAGAAGTTACAAGGTTGGAGATTCCGACGTGCATGTAAAGAAAACCAGTGCGCAAGATAGCACTTACCAGCCCTCACGTCTGGTGATGACATCGAGGTACTCCTATTCTGCTCGTTGAGAGGATTTGCGGGCACTTTTGAAGGAACGGGCTCGCCGGTAGGAGGCTCAGAGGGTGCCGGCGTTCCAACGGCTATCCTATGGGGTTCGCGCCAGCGAGGAGGTCGGAATGCCTTCACCCCACCCAGCTGCGCCTCTCCTTGTAGACACAAATTTGGCGAGGCTGAGTGCCACTCCATTCTCCGTGGATATAGAGACAACACCGCTTCCGGCGGGCTTCTACCAACCAAAGTTCACGCTTTACGATGGAAAAATCGACCCATATATGCATGTAAGTCATTTCTGACAGGTCATGGCTAGACATAGGTAGAATGACACTCTTATGTGCTTGATCTTCCCGTCGAGTTTGGGCGAGTTGGGTTTGAAATGGTTCGAGAGGCTACCGGAGGGGAGCATTGAAAGGTGGCAGCAGTTGGCTGAAGCCTTTGTGACGCGCTTCAAAACCAACACCAAAACACCAAAGGAAGTTGATCACCTACTGAGTGTCAAGATGGAACCGAGCAACACATTGAAGGCATACAACTCCAGATATTGGGAGACCTTCAACGAGATCTTGGATTGCCCGGTCAACCTTGCAATCACACAATACAAGCGTGGTCTCCCGGTCGGACATAGACTGCGGGACTCGCTTACCATGCACTAGTCGACATCCATGGGCCAGCTAATGCAGCGCATCAATGAGCACATCCCAGTGGAGGATGATGCGTCAGCATTTGCCACAGAGGCAACTCCGGTAGCAACGGACAAGAGGTCGGCTGGCAAAGTGCACGCGGTCGGACAAGAGTCCAGCCGTTCAAATGACCGCGTTGAGGAATCGGACAGCGGCTCAAATCGCAAAAACCGGGGTAGGGGACGTTGGAATGACCGGGATGACTACCCCCGGGATGACGTAGCTGATGCAAACAGAAGGTTGAAGGCCAGGACAGGTATCACCACGGTCTTTAAGATTCCAATCTATCACATACTTAGAGAAATCCGTGACGAGGAGTATGTCCGATTTCCTGCTAAGTTAGGCGACGGACAGAAGGGCTTCAATCCGCGGTACCGTTGCATGTTTCACCGGGAGCGCCGCCACCGGACAGAGGACTGTTTTCTTTTGAGGCAACACTTGGAAGAGCTAGTCGTAGCCAGACACCTGGACCTTTACATTGATGGAGGCGTGAAGGCAAATCAAGCTCCGGTTGATCGGCGGGGACCAGATGACCGAGATGCGCCTCCACAAGGGGTTGTTAATGTCATCCACGGCATAGTGGAACCGGCGCGTGTATGCGAGCTCCGCGGTATGATCAAGAAGGCAGAACACATGAGGGAAGTTTTGTTAGTTGAGCCTGCGATCAAGAGGGGGAAGACCGAAGAGAAAGATGTGATCAGTTTCTCCTCAAGGGACCTAGAGCGCATTCAGATGCCGCACAACGATTCCCTAGTGGTTACACTCCGCGTCAAAGAATTCGATGTCAAACGGATCTTGATCGATCAGGGAAGCTCGGTCGAGATCATGTATTACGACGCATTCAAACAGCTCAAGCTCCGGGATACAGATTTGGCTCCGGCAACTTCGCCACTGGTTGGTTTAACTCACAACCGGAGTGGCCTTTGGGAAAGATTATCCTACCGGTCAAAGCGGGATCCGTGGTTAAGCAGGTGGAGTTCTGGGTGTTGCAGGTGCCATCTACTTATAACCTGATCCTTGGAAGAGGATGGCTTCACGCTATGCAAGCCGTGGCGTCAACCTACCACCAGGTAATGAGATTCCCTTCAGCTATGGGGGCAATTGAGGAGATTTGGGGCGATCAAGTCATGTCGAAGCAATGCTTCGTGGCAGTGAACGGGAGCCGGACTGCCAAGGGCTTCGTCCAAATGATTGAAGGATCGAAAGACCGGGGAGTCCTTGATGATGTGAATGCTAAGGCCGAGCACAAAGCCGTTGAGGAATTGGTGGAAGTGCGAATTGATACAGAGAATCTGGACAAGTTCTTCTTGCTCGGCTCAAGCCTTACCGCCCAAGAAAGAACCAAGATGGCTGAGTTTTTGATGGCTAATATCGAAGTCTTCGTATGGTCGCCTTACAACATGCCCAGCCTCGATCCAAGTTTTATTTGCCATCACCTCAACGTCTTCCCCAGAGCCAAGCCGGCCATTCAGCGATCCAGGAGATCGGCGCTGCATCACGCCGAGGTAGTTGCAGAGGAAGTGAAGAACTTGCTTGAGGCATGCGCAATTCAGGAAGTGCACTACCCTCGGTGGATTTCAAACACGACCGTGGTGCCCAAGAAAAATGGGAAGTGGCGAGTCTGTGTGGATTACACGACCGTCAACTGAGCCTGCCTGAAAGACAGCTTCCCTCTGCCCAGAATTGACCAGCTTGTGGATTTAACGGTTGGACATAACAGGCCCAGTTTCTTGGATGCCTACCGCGGCTACCATTAGATTACCATGCATGGCCCGGACTGAGAGATCACCTCATTCACTACACCAAGGGGACTCTTCTGCTATCGAGTTATGCCTTTTGGTTTGAAGAACGCCGAGGTGACTTTCCAAAGAATGGTGACTAAGATGTTTGCTCCTTTGCTGGGTCGGACAATGGAGGCTTACATTGATGACATGATGGTTAAAAGCCAGCATCAAGCAGACCACTTGGTCGACTTAGCCGAGATGTTCGCCATTCTAAAAAAACACAACCTATGCCTAAATGCGTCTAAGTGTGCCTTTGGCGTGGGATCCGGAAAATTCTTAGCCTTCCTAGTCATGAAACGAGGCATTGAAGCAAACCCCACACAGATCAGAGCTGTACAAGAATTGAAGCAGCCTAGCTCGGCTAAGGACGTGCAGCATCTGGCCGGAATGGCCGCCGCGCCTAATCGATTTATAAGCCGGTCATCAGATCGCTGTCGTCCTTTCTTTCAAGCATTGAAGTCCAAGTTCTCGTGGGATGAAGAGTGTGACCGGGCTTTGGCCGAGCTCAAGGAGTATCTGTCTTCGGCGCCACTGTTGGTAACACCGAAGCCTGGCGAAGAACTTTACCTTTATCTGGCCGTTTCATAGCATGCAGTCAGTGTAGTGCTTGTCCGGTTGGAAGGAATCAAGCACCTCCCTATCTTCTATGTTAGCAAAACCTTGTTACCGGCAGAGTCGAGATACTTGCCGCTGGAAAAACTTGCGTTGGCATTAATGATGGCCTCAAGGAAGTTGGCGCACTATTTCTATGCACATACAATAATCGTTTTGACCGAGTTCCCCCTCAAAGCTTTATTCGAGCGGGCGGATTCCTCCGGTCGAATTCTTAAGTAGGCGGTCGAGTTGGGACAGTTTGACGTCAAGTTCCAGCCGTGCACTGCCATAAAAGCCTAAACTTTGGCTGAATTCGTTGCTGAATTCTCACCTGGAACTCATCCGGTATGCCCGGTCGATATTGCCACGGCAGATGAAGAGGTGAATGCAAGCCCGACTAAAATATAACAACTTGGTGGTGTTGGCGACACTGAACTTGCGTGCCCCGCCGAAGCACCTTCAGTTAGTACGATATCACAGCCAGGCGATGCGATGCCGGAGTCGGGTATCACCAACCAACCTACTCTGTCCGGTACTGCATCACCGAGGGGGGAAGAAATGGAACCGCTCAGCACAGAGCCTGCGGCCGGCATAATACCGCAACCTGGCGATTCACTACGGACTTAGGCATTATGGGTCAACTTGCTGAGTCCGATGCCGAATCACCAAGGGGGGCTGAAGTGGAACCGCTAAGCACGGAACTGGAAGCCGAACAGCCGAGCAACCGTGATCCCATCAACCTTCAAGCCTCTTAGGACCCCTCAGATTGTTGGAAGCTCTTTGTTGGTGAAATGTGGAAACTTTTTGTTGATGGAGCCTCGAACCGTCATGGTGCTGGGCTGGGCATAGTTCTGATTTCACCAGACGGACTGACTATTGAACATTCTATCACCCTTGGTTTCCCAGCATCCAACAATAAGGCCGAATACGAGGCGCTCCTAGCCTGGCTCAAGAGCGCGCTTCAGATGCAAGCATCCGAGCTAATGGTTTACAGTGATTCCCAGCTTGTGGTTAACCAAGTTTCTGGGGTTTACGAAGCAAAGGATGACCGAATGATGAAGTACCAAGCTCTGGTCAGGGACCACATCAAGCGATTTCAGGCGATCAGGGTCCAACAGATCGGCTAATAAGAAAACGGCCGAGCAGATGAGTTGGCCGGCCTTGCTTCTATGGTCGACAGCTCATCCCCCAACCCTCTTTTGATTGAATTCCTTCCGAGGCCCATCATTGAGGAAACCGGGCAGACAGAAGTACACTGCGCCGAGCTAGGTCTTTCTTGGATGGACCCTATCATCCTTTTTCTCAGAGAGCGAACCCTTCCAGCCGATAAGAAGGAAGCACATAAAGTGCGAGTGAAGTCAGAGCAGTTTTGGTTCTCTCCATCGGGCGCTTTATACAAGAAGTCTTTCACCGGTCCCTACCTGAAGTGTGTGCACCCGTGCAGTGTGGAAGCCTTCTTCTACGAAATTCACGAAGGCATTTGTGGCAGTCACATAGGGGGCAGGTCCTTGGCCTACCGAGCTATTTCGCAAGGCTACTGGTGGCCGTGCATGCAAGCCGACACATAGAAATATGTTCGCAAGTGTGAGAAGTGCCAGAAGTTTGCCCACCAGATCCACCAGCCGGCCAGGGAACTTCTTCCCCTCACCAGCCCTTGGCCCTTTGTGATGTGGGGGCTAGATATAGTAGGGCCACTCCCAACTGCACCAGGCAACCGGAAGTTCTTCATCGCGGCCACAGACTACTTCACCAAATGGGTTGAAACAGAGCCTTTGGGAACAATCAAGGAGAAAGACGTCAAGCGGTTTGTCTAGCAGAATGTGATAACGCAATTTGGCATCCCCAAAATTCTGATCTCTGACAACGACACCCAATTTGATAGATGCCTTTTCAGAGGATTTTGTGAAGACTTGAAGATTGAATTCTACAACTCTACTCCGGCTTACCCGCAGTCCAACAGTCAAGCCGAGGCATCAAACAAGACCATTCTTGATGGGCTAAAGAAAAGGCTTGAAAAAGCCAAGGGAAAATGGGTTGAGGAACTCCCCAACGTCCTTTGGGCATACCGAACAACCCCGCGAAGATCTACCGGGGAAACCCCTTTTGCTTTGGCATATGGCATGGAGGCGATCATACCTTTGGAAGTTGGAATGCCCACCCTCAGAAGTGAAAATTTTGAGCCCGAGCTGAACGCTGAAGCCATCGCCCTGGAATTGGACCTTGTGGAAGAGCGTCGGGGAAAAGGCTCTCATCCATGTGGCCGCCTACCAACAAGAGCTCTCAAGGAAATGCAACAAAATGGTGCACCCCAGACCGTTCAAAGTCGGTGATTGGGTCTTGCGGAAGGTCATGGGCAATACCCTGGTGCCAGGTGAAGGGAAACTAGAGGGGGCATACCACTATGAGGACTTGGATGGTAGAGGAATACCCCGGCCATGGAATGCGGCCAACCTCAAACTGTATTATTTCTAGCTTTTTCTTTCTTTTCGTGCAAAGGAATTTTTCACCTTACACTACAGAATGTAATATTCTTTTTGTCAATATATAGAAGTGTCTCATCTTTGCCTTAGCATTCTAATCGTTGCTTTTTAATTGAGATTCTCAACCGAGATGCTTTACTCCGGTAGAAAGAGTTGATGTTTTGCTCAACTTTGAGATTCTCAACCGCAATGATTCACTTCGGCTGAACGAGTTGATGATTTGCTTAACTCTGAGACTGCAACCGAGATGATTTACTCCGATTGAACAAGTGATGATTTGCTCAACACTGAGATTGCAACCGAGATGATTTACTCCGGTTGAACGAGTTGATGATTTGCTTAACTCTGAGATTTCAACCGAGATGATTTACTCCAGTTGAACGAGTCGATGATTTGCTCAACTCTTAGATTGCAACCGAGATGATTTACTCCAGTTAAACGAGTTGACGATTTGCTTAACTCTGAGATTGCAACTGAGATGATTTACTTCGGTTGAACAAGTTGACGATTTGCTCAACTGTGAGATTGCAACCGAGATGATTTACTCCGGTTGAACGAGTTGATGATTTGCTCAACTCTGAGATTGCATCCGAGATGATTTACTCCGGCTGAAGGAGTTGATGATTTGCTCAACTTTGAAGACTCTCAACCGAGATGATTTTACTCCGGTTAAACGAGTTGATGATTTGCTCAACTTTGAAGATTCTCAGCCAAGATGATTTACTCCGGTTGAACGAGTTGATGATTTGCTCAACTTTGAAGATTCTTAATCGAGATGGTTTATTCCGGTTGGACGAGTTGATGTTTTGTTCAACTCTGAGATTGCAACCGAGATGATTTACTCCGGTTGACTATGTTGATTATTTATTCAAACCGAGATGTATTGTTCCAGTTGAAACAGTTGATGATTTATTCAATTATATGCTAGCAACCGAGATGTCTTTTCCGGTTAATTAAGTTATGCAAGATGGTTAGCGTTGTCGAAGTATTTTGTCCAGTTGAGGTTACTTAGCTTTAAGACCTTGCAAACACTTGATAAAATTAGAGCTTTTTCATTGATGTGAAAATAAGGACAAAAGATGGGGAACTTAGCCTGGTTACATGCTCAGAAAAAAATCAAGAAAAAGAAAACTAAGCCAAGGGGGAAAGGTTAGTGAATTCATCCTCAGTTGCCACCAAGTTGACCGTTGGTGATTGGTCTTGGACACCTGTCTCAGTTTGGCCAGGCTGCTCCTCCATTTGGCGGTCCTGTTCCTCAGCATTTGCCTCGGTTTCTTCTTCGAGTCCTTCCTCGGCCTCAGCCTGCAACGCGCTGAAGACGTCGTTAGCATACGGCATGAGATAGGTCGGTAGGAAGACAGCCGACGAAGAGGCAAACATGTCGGTCCCAGGGCCTCTGCCGAGCTAATCGTAAGCAAACTTCCAACCCGCTTTAAAGTATATATCTTGGGTGGCAAAGACTTGTTTTTTGTAGCTGTCCTCGGCCTCCTTGAAGCCGGCATTATTTGCGTCCTCCAGCTTCTTTTCCCTAGACTTTTTCAGTGCATCCAGCTCGGCCTGGAGCGCATCCCTTTTTTTCTCGTCGTCACAAAGTTAGCCGAGCAACCGAGAGTTCTCCGCGTTTGCTATCTGTAGTGAAGACTTTGCTCGGCCGAGCACGGTTTCAAGGCTTTGAACTTGGCTGGCTGTGTCATTCGCCTTCTGCCGTAGTCGATGAATGCGCTCCATGACCAATTGTTGCTTCTGGATGGCCTGCAAGAAGAAAGTTTGATCAAAGAGAAAACCGTGCAAACACTTATGAAAATTTGAGTAGAAGTTTGAGACTCTTACCCTGGTCATGGACTTCACGGCCGACTTCACCAACCGGGTGTCTAGAACATGGTCGCTGCCGACTACGTCGCTCGGTAGAAGAAGGGCCTTGGAGAGATCAGAGGCTAGAAGATGTTCTTTGTTGCCCTTCACGGAAGCCGTTGCCGGGATCTCCTGACCCCAGTGTTTGAGCTGCGGTCACCATGCCGGTGTTGGGTCGACGGTGACGGTGGGTTGCTCAGTAGTCAGCTCTTCAATTAGCTCGGCAGAGGGGTCTGTGCGAGGCCGTTTCCTAGCCCGGCGGTTGTCTTGGCTGGCTTGCCCGGTAGCAGGTGACGCTAGCGCAACCACAACCTCATTGGATTGACCGGCAGTTGGAGAGCGAATGATGACGCTCGGTGTCTCAGTAGAAGTTGCTGTGAGGAGGTTCTTGATACAACTTCATTTTGCTATCTCTTCTTCTTCGGTTAACCAGATTAGGGGCACGCCCGGTAATGTTTGGTCTGGAGGAGGTGACGGAGCACGGAGGAAGTTAGTGACCTTACTCCGGCACGGAGTTGAATATCTATATGTTGGGACGTAACCGAGTAGCTCGTTACAATCCCGGTGACGGTAGCAGAGCACGGTTCGGATGGCTTCTTCGTTGGGGTAGTGGTAGTTGGCTTGTAAGGCTTAGATCGTTGCAAAGGAAAGAAGAAAAATGTTAAAATACAGAATATGGAACAAAGGCAATTGACCGAGCAAGTTAGCACGGCTTACATGTGGAACTGAAGTTCTTGCTAATAAACCAGCCCGGTATGTCAGCTGTTTCATAATTGCCAGACACCCAGAAGAAGTCATCATCGTGTAAGTCCTTGTCTGGGGTGCCGGTCACTATTTTTTCTCTGCCCGGCCGAACTTTTAGGTAGTAAGCGAGACCATCGCTTGTGTGCCCGAGGGTATACTGGCGGAGTATCTCGGCTAAACCTAAGTTGGTTCCAAGTCAGTTGTTCAGCTCATGGACCCCATTTATTATTCGGTAAGTGTTGGTTGAAACTTGTGTGGGTGCTAGCTCGGTCCGGCGCAGGAATTCGGTCATCAAAGGGTTGACCGGGAAGCGGAGGCCTCCTTTAATAATGGACAGCACGGTGAAGGGGCATTGGTCATGTCTGCCCCAAGGGTTGGTGTCTATGGCGCCAAGCTGTAAATGAACGTCTGTCGAGATACCATGCTCTTCCCAGAAAGCGGCCAAGGCAGCTGGAGTGTCCACAAGGAAGCGGAAGCACCCCATATGTGGCCGGCTAAGTTAGCTCGACTGAGGAGGCTTGGCACAGACTGGTGATTGATGGCTGCTTGGTCTTTGAGAGCCTCAGTAATGGTCTGTGGTCCCCTTGGACTCTGCAGGAAAAGGATGGCAAGTGTAAGAGGGAGCGCGGTCGCGTCAAAACGAGCTTGAGTTTAGCTCGGTCATAAAGAGTGCCAAACCACCTCGGTCGATAAGGCTAACCAAGGAGCCCGGTCGCTCAAGCAGACCAGATGTTAGCCCAGTTGAACGGCCAAGTCATTTGGTTACCCCGGTTTCTACTAAAGTTGGGACAAACTGCTTATTTGCTCAGTCTGAATGATTTTTTGGATCAAAGGAAGACCTGGAGCTCGGTCCACCCCAAATCTTCAGTTTTCATCAGGGAAAATGAAGAACAACAAGGAGAGTGAAGGGTTAGCGATGGTTCTGGGTGCCTATGTCCTAAAACCTACAGATTTAGTGCCCTAATATGCGAAATACCAAGTGAAATAACAACAAAAGGGGTTGAAGAACTTACCAGTTGAGAGCAGTGTCTACTTCCTCGAACACGAACTCAGTAATGGCAAGAAAGGAAGGGCAGAAGCTCTGGATCAGCAAGGATGAAGGAAAATCAGTAAAGACAAAATGAAGAAGGAAATGGCATATATAAAGGAGGAAGACCGCAAAAAATTTGAATCTGAACGGACGTGATGTTTGGCTGTTCGAGGCCAATCAGCGCATGACACGTGTCCCTATTGACGGCGGCGTTTGTATTGAAGAGATATGATGGTGAATCGAGGTGTCGACCGGGCAAGTTTTGAAGATAGGCATGTCAACTAGCCCAATCACCGTATTGCAAACCGAGGACCGAAGAAGTGTTACCCCGGTCAGAATAGGTAATCCTAATAACGCTTGCGCGAACGGAATTAAGGGGCAATTGAGAGGGAGATTTATGATCTGGATTGGGCTGTGGTAATGGCCGGACAGATTTGGGCCGAACAAGATTGGGCCGAGGTAGCGCGGCCCGTGCCCTGAAAGGATTTGCTTAGTTAAGGCAAGGCGTGCTTGGACCGAGCTACTGAGCTTCATGGTATAGAGGCCGGGCAAGTGAGATGTCCGACGCCAGGAACGGCGTTATTGTTCCACGGTTCATGAGTTAGCTCGGCAGGGGGGCTGGTGGCAACTAGCATGAACTGTGCCGAGCTTGGCTATGCCGGGATGCAGCCAAGCGCAGTCCTCATTAAGCACGGCGAGCGGAGCTCTCTGGCCAACTGCACAGCATGTCCGTTGATAACCGAGAAGAATCAGCCCGACTGTCGAGCTCCCAGTAGAGTGGGTTGGCAGTTTGGTTAGGTGGTGTTCAACAAGATTTGTGCTGACAGATGGGATAGCAGCACCACGTGTTGAGAGACGAATGGGAGTAGATTTGGGGCGCAGAAGGTATATAAGCAAGTCTACGCCCCCCATGCTGGGGCAGATGACATTTTGGTGTGTTAAACACTAAATACAACTTAGTCCTCTCTCTCTCTCTCTCTCTCTCTCTCTCTCTCTCTCTCTCTCTCTCTCTCTATCTGTGTGTGTGTTTAACTTGATCGTCGGAGGGGTTTTCTGGCCACACACCGCCGGGTAGCTCACCGCCGTTGTGCTCGCAGATTGATCGGACAGACAGGAGCTTGGAAGAAAGGAGTGCGGTCTTGCTTGAATATTTGCTCCCCGCACAATTGGCACCGTCTGTGGGAACTTTGCAGACGAAACCTTGTCTTCCAAGCTCATCTGATCGCCATCCATGGCAAACAACGAAGAGATTCCACTGTCTGCCATCGACGGAGTTACCCCGGAGTCAGGCAGACAGAGAGAAGGACATCCCACCATCATTCCTCCGATGGCGGACCTGGAGACTTCTCCAGGAGGACACTCCAGAGACGCGCGGGATAAGCGAGGAAGAAGCTGTGGTCATTCACGGAGTCTAGACAGTCATCGACGGCGGAGAGAATTGCACGCCAGACGTCTGGAACCCATGCTAAGGGACCAGGACGCCGTCATCCGGCGAATGGCAGTGGAGATGGAGGAGCTGAAGCAGAATGTCAAAGGGAAGGGTGTAGCTGGAGGGGGAGACCATAGTGAGCGCACCCAACCCCGTCGTTCAGGCAGTCAGAGTCAACGGCACACACCTTCCATTTCTATCACCAGAAGTTACACGGGTGGAGATTCCGACGTGCATGTAGAGAAATCCAGCGTGCAAGATAGCACTTACCAGCCCTTACGTCCGGTGACGACGTCGACGTTCTCCTATTCCGCTCGTTCAGAGGATTTGCGGGCAGTTTTGAAGGAACGGGCTCCCCGGCGGGACGCTCAGAGGGTGCTGGCGTTCTAGCGGCTATCCTATGGGGTTCACGCCAGCGAGGAGTTCGAAATGGCTCCACCCCGTCCAGTCGTGCCTCTCCATGTAGACACAGACTTGGCAAGGCTAAGTGCCACTTCATTCTCCGTGGATATAGAGACAGCACCACTTCCGGCGGGCTTCCACCAGCCAATATTCACGCTCTACGACGGAAAACTGACCCGTATATGCATGTAAGTCATTTCCGACAGGTCATGGCTGGACATAGGTGGATTAACGCTCTTATGTGCTTGATTTTCCCGTCGAGTTGGGCGAGCTGGGTTTGAAATGGTTCGAGAGGCTGCCAGAGAGGAGCATTGAAAGCTGGCAGCAGTTGGCCGAAGCCTTTGTGACGCGCTTCAAAACCAACACCAAAACACCAAAGGAAGTTGATCACCTACTGAGTGTCAAGATGGAACCGAGCGACACATTAAAGGCATATAACTCCAGATATTGGGAGACCTTCAACGAGATCTTGGATTGCCCGGTCAACCTTGTAATCACACAATACAATCGTGGTCTCCCGGTCGGACATAGACTGCGGGACTCGCCTACCATGCACCAACCGACATCCATCGGCCAGCTAATGTAGCGCATCAATGAGCACATCCGAGTGGAGGATGATGCGTCAGCATCTACCGCGATGGCAACTCCGTTAGCAACGGACAAAAGGTCGGCTGGCAAAGTGCACGCGGTTGGACAAGAGTCCAGCCGTTCAAATGACCGCGCTGAGGAATCGGACTGTGGCTCAAATCACAAAAATCGGGGTAGGGGACGTCAGAATGACCGGGATGACTACCCCCAGGATGATATAGCCGATGTAAACAGAAGGTTGAAGGCCAGGACAGGTATCACCACGGTCTTTAAGATTCCAATCTATCGCATACTTAGTGAAATCCGTGACGAGGAGTATGTCCGGTTTCCTGCTAAGTTGGGCGACGGACAGAAGGGCTTCAATCCGCGGTACCGTTGCACGTTTCACCGGGAGCGCGGCCACCGTACAAAGGACTGTTTGCCTTTGAAGCAACACTTGGAAGAGCTAGTCGCAGCCGGACACCTGGACCTTTACATTGATGGAGACGTGAAGGAAAATCAAGCTCCAGTTGATCTGCGGGGACCGGATGACCAAGATGCGCCTCCACAAGGGGTTGTTAATGTCATCCACAGCATAGTGGAACCGACGTGTGTGTGCGAACTCCGCGGTATGATGAAAAAGGTAGAACACATGAGGGAAGTTTTGTTGGTTCAGCCTGCGATCAAGAGGGGGAAGACCGAAGAGAAAGATGTGATCAGTTTCTCATTAAGGGACCTAGAGTGCATTCAGACTCTGCACAACGATGCCCTAGTGGTTACACTCTGCGTCAAAGAATTCGATGTCAAACGGATCTTGATCGATCAGGGAAGCTCGGTCGAAATCATCTGTTACGATGCATTCAAACAGCTCAAGCTCCGGGGTACAGATTTGGCTCCGGCAACTTCACCACTGGTTGGTTTAAACTCACAGCCGGAGTGACCTTTGGGGAAAATTATCCTGCCGGTCAAAGCGGGATCCGTGGTTAAGCAGGTAGAGTTCTGGCTATTGCAAGTGCCATTTACTTATAACCTGATCCGTGGAAGAGGATGACTTCACGCTATGCAAGCCGTGGCGTCAAGCTACCACCAGGTAATGAGATTTCCCTCGGCTATGGGGGCAATTGAGGAGATTTGGGGCGATCAAGTCATGTTGAAGCAATGCTTCGTGGCAGTAAATGGGAGCCGGGCTGCCAAGGGCTTCGTCCAAATGATTAAAGGACCGGAAGACCGGGGAGTCCTTGATGATGTGGGTACCAAGGCCGAGCACAAAGCCGTTGAGGAATTGGTGGAAGTGCGAATTGATACAGAGAATCCGGACAAGTTCTTCTTGCTCGGCTCAAGCCTTACCGCCCAAGAAAGAACCGAGATGGCTAAGTTTTTGATGGCTAATATCGAAGTCTTCGTATGGTCGCCTTACCACATGCCCGGCCTTGATCCGAGTTTTATTTGCCATCACCTCAACGTCTTCCCCGGAGCCAAGTCGGTCATTCAACGATCCAGGAGATCGGCGCTGCATCACGCCGAGGTAGTTGTAGAGGAAGTGAAGAACATGCTTGAGGCACGCGCAATTCAAGAAGTGCACTACCCTCGTTGGATTTCAAACACGGCCGTGGTGCCCAAGAAAAATGGAAAGTGGCGAGTCTGTGTGGATTACAAGATTGTCAACTGAGCCTGCTCGAAAGACAGCTTCCCTCTGCCCAGAATTAACCAGCTTGTGGATTTAACGGCTGGACATAACAGGCTCACTTTCTTGGATGCCTACCGCGGCTACCATCAGATTGCCATGCATGGCCCGGACCGAGAGGTCACCTCATTCACTACACCAAGGGGACTTTTCTGCTATCGAGTTATGCCTTTTGGTTTGAAGAACGCCGGGGTGACTTTCCAAAGAATGGTGACTAAGATGTTTGCTCCTTTGCTGGGCCAGACAATGGAGGCTTACATTGATGACATGGTGGTTAAAAGCCGGCATCAAGCAGACTACTTGTCCAACTTAGTCGAGATGTTCGCCATTCTCAAAAAACACAAGCTACGCTTGAATGTGTCTAATTGTGCCTTTGGCGTGGGATCCGAAAAATTCTTAGGCTTCCTAGTCACAAACCGATGCATCGAAGCAAGCACCACACATATTAGAGCCGTACAAGAATTGAAGCAGCCTAGCTCAGTTAAGGACATGCGGCATCTCGCCGGAATGGCCGCCACACTTAATCGATTTATAAGCCGGTCATCAGATCGTTTCCGTCTTTTTTTTCAAGCATTGAAGTGAAAGTTCTCGTGGGATGAAGAGTGTGACCGGGCTTTGGCCGAGCTCAAGGAGTATCTGTCTTCGGCGCCACTGTTGGTAACACCGAAGCCCGACGAAGAACTTTACCTTTATCTGGCCGTTTCACAGCATGCAGTCAGTGCAGTGCTTGTCCGGTCAGAAGGAATCAAGCACCTCCCTATCTTCTACGTCATCAAAACCTCGTTACCAGCAGAGTCAAGATACTTGCCACTGGAAAAACTTGCGTTGGCATTAATGATGGCCTCAAGGAAGTTGGCGCACTATTTCCATGCACATACAATAATCGTTCTAACCGAGTTCCCCCTCAAAGATTTATTCAAGCGGGCAGATTTCTCTGGTTGAATTCTTAAGTGGGAGGTCGAGTTGGGACAGTTTGACGTCAAGTTCCAGCCGCGCACTGCCATAAAAGCCCAAACTTTGGCAGACTTCATTGTTGAATTCTCACCTGGAACTTATCCGGTATGCCCGGTAGATATTGTTGCGGCAGATGAAGAGGTGAATGTAAGCCCGACCGAAATACAACAGCTTAGCGGTGTTGGTGACGCGGAACTTGCACACCCCGCCGAAGCACCTTCAGTTAGTACAATATCACAGCCAGGCGATGCGATGACGGAGTTGGGTATCACCGACTGTAGACACCTGTAGACACCCCATTTTTGACTGTCCTCAAGACTTGGACGTCACCATTTGAACACTTGGTGATTATCCATGTTTGTGTTCGTTTGGAGTTCTCGGAGGTCTCGGCTCGCGCGCCTTGTCTCAGGATCTCCGAACTCGATCGTTTAGTGTCTGGTTTTGCACCAAACACTTGTGTTTTGCCTTGGAAGGGCAGGGTAGGGCTTGTGGACCATCCCCACCCATCACCGGCAGTGGCTAGAGGCCACCGGTCGGTTTTTGCTGCCACCGGCAATGTTTATTGCCGGCCGGCACTATTTGTTGCCGGTCAGCACTTTTTAGTGCCGGCCGGCACTCTTTTTGGCCAAGATGGCATTTTTATCCGGCCGATTACTGTGCATCTGCTTTTGCAGATATTTTAAGACAGATGTCTTGCTTTTGCTCCCTTCCATACACGTGTATGGAGGGATCTCCCTCTTATGAAGCTTGTCTTGTAAGCTTTACAAGACAAGAAGTGCCATATAGAGGGAGAGTGGGGTCTCTTGGCTTGAGGTCAGAGAGTTAAGATATTTTGAGAGCTTAGACAGCCATTGTTAGGGTTTGATTTCTAGGGTTAGGGTTAGATACACATTCTATCTCTCTTTCCCTCTCTTTTGTGCTCTTGTGTGTGTTTTAGTCCATACTATTGCACACAAGCACCTAGTGTTCCACCTTCCTCTTGGAACTAAGGTTCTAAGGGACTGATTTTGAGGTTTTGGTGTTGGATTCAAGCTAAGGAAGGCCATTGGAGCATCATTGTTGAAGAAGGCTTCAAGGGTAAGAATCTCACCCCTTTTTACCCCATTTTTGCATTGTATTTCTACCTATCTTAAATTCGTTTTTGAGCTTAGTGTATAATACAAAAAAGTTCTTTTTTTAGACCCTCTTGGTTGTTTGTTAAGAGTGTTTTGTGGTTTGGGTAAGTTTGAACACCTTTAGGCCTTAAAAGGCCTCATTTTGTGCCCTTTTGTGCTAGCTCCGGGATTTTGGTGTTGAGGTCTCTTCACCACTGAAATCTTGAGGGATTTCAGTGGTGAAGATGATGCCTTGAAGTCCCAAGAAGGAGAGGGCCACCCCCTCTCCTTTTTGTCCTTGAAAAGGGCATATTTTGGCCTCTTGAGAGAGCATTATGCTTGAGTGTGTGTTGAGCATGTTTGGTCTGTTTTTCATGCTTATATATCCATAATATAACATGATTTTAAATTGGTTTTGGTACTCCATGCATGCTTAGCATAGTTGCCATGTAATGCCTTGTTTATGCCTTAATGTGCCTTAGGTTGTTAGCCTTTGTGGGAGCATGTTTTAGGCTTAGTCTTGTGAAGATTATGTGCTTATTTTTCCATGTTTTAGGTCTGTCCATAAGTGTTTGGGTCGATTTTGGCATGCTTGATATAGCTCCTTTGTATTTGGGCTTGTTAGCCTTGAGTATGTGCATGTGTAGCATGACATCTTTGCATCGAATTGGTGATTTGGGGTCCCTCCACATGTTATTTCAGTCCCATTTCCATGCTTGTTTGATTGCCTTGCATGCCTCTTTAATGCTTTGGAAGCTTGTGTAGCAATGCTCCATGTTTTGGTGTCTATGTATGCCTTTGTATTTGAGCCACTTAGATGCCATCTAAGAAGTCCTTTGGCCTTGTTTTGACATGCTAAAAATCTGTTTTAGTAGTTTAATGCACGCCATGTTTGTTGTGATAAACATGCTTCAAAGCTTCATGACTTGCTTCAAGTACTTGGACCATGCTTGCATGCACTTGCTTGTCTTGTTTAATATGATTTGGCATCATTTTATAACATGATTTTAGAGCTCGCGTTGCATGCCAATTGTTCATGATTGCCTCTTTCAAGTGTGCTTGAATGTTGCTTGCTTTGTGCCTAAGTGTTGGGCCTTAACATGTGTATGTGTGCATGTATGTTTAGCCTTCATTTTTTGGGCATTATGGCTACTGTTTTAGGCCTATTTAGGGCTGCCTAATTCATGCATAAGTCCATCTTTGCACCCATTTGCATTGCCATGTGTATGCTTGTATGCTTGCATAAGCTTGTCACCATGCCATGTTGCATCCTTAGTTTGTATGCTTAGGTTGCATTGCATCTTGCATGCATGCCTTGTTCCTTGACTTGATGATAGGAATTAGGCCTTGTTTGGTTTGATTGGTTTGCATTTCATTTGAAATCAAAGTTGCATACTTGGTTCTTTGGGCCATCATGCATGGAAATGCGTGATTGGTGGTCCGAGAATCGAGGCACATGCCCCTTTGAGTCATTATCATGATAAGGGACATGGTTGGTGCATACATGCCTTGAATTGTGCTGCCATGCTTTGCCTTGCCCTCTGTTGCTATCATTTGCAGATTTTGCAGGAACATTCTGCCGACCGGCAGTGTAAGGTGCCGGCCGGCAACAACTTCTCTTCCGACAGCTTCATTTTGTGCCGATGGCCACATACCACTGCCGGTGGTAATTCCACTCAGCCGGTGGTACTCCCCAGTGTCCAGGGATGCGATCCTGAGGTTTTGACAGCCTCCAGAGGAGTGAAGGAAGGAAAACAGAGGCAGCCTATGCATGGGGGCGCGTTTCCCGAGGCGATTTTTCTGTTTTAATTAATATATTTAATTCGTTAATTAAATTAATTTGTAATATTAATTAGCTTGCGTAGTTAATTAATCTGTAATATTTATTCGATCCCTCCGAGTGAGGGTAAAGATGTAATAAGTGTGAGTGAGTGTGTGTATGTCTTCCAACCTCACGTCTTTCTTCCCTTTTATTTACCTGCTTATGATGGTAGATTAGGGCACGTTTAAATTAGCATACCTTATGCTATGCATGTGTGCATCCATACATTTGTATTACATACATTAGGCTCGGTACATCATGCTAACTGCATTTGTACTTCAAATTCTAAACTGAATATGTGATAGTTGTGCATTTCTCACATGCCATGTTTAGGATAGCCGAGCCTATTCTAGCAACACTTTGTATGCGATGCATTAGGCACTTAACATGGACTTGGATCATGCATGTTTGCTAACGAGTTCTTTGTTTTGGCACGGAGTACGATGTAAGTATTTCCGCTTTAGCATATCGCATGAGTGTGAATGTTGCCATGTCAGCATGCTTAACATGTGGCTAGATGCTTATGTGTTATAAACTGCTTGGATGCCTGTGGGTGAAGGTTGGATTGTTTGAGTTGGAAGAACTCATTGAAATTCGTGTTTTAGCCTACTTGCGAGTAGCAAATCCAAAGCATTTTCCAAAACAAACGGATATGCAATGCTTGTTTCCAAATTAGGCAATCTAGTCTATACTTGTTTGCTGCGCGCATAACATAGTAATTCTAGGCTAATAATTGGTTTAAGAACACATAAAGTTTTCAAAAACGGATACCACGGTTAGTAGAGGCCGGTCTTCGGACCGGGCGAAAGGGGGTGCTCATAGCTGACCTTCCCCGATCGTACCCAAGCTCCCGAGCCGAGACAACTCCGGTGATGACGGACATGTGGCCTTCGGCACCGAGTCAGGGTTTCCTAAATTCTCCCATAAAAAATATTTAGGTGGCGACTCTGTATCTGGCAAAGCAGTTCATGTTTGGCACTACTTTTTCAAAAATCAGTTTCTCAAAACGATTTGCCAGATTTGGACTCTTTGGTTCAGATTAAGAACCGTGACACAAGTCGAGTCCGAACTGTAGTAACCCCAAATGAACAGAACGAGACCCATCCTCCCGTGGCGTTCGGGGACATCCACAACACCCCATATTTGTCCGTCCTCAAGACCTGGACGTCAACGTTTGAACACTCGGTGATCACCCACGTTTGTGTTCGTCTTGAGTTCCCGGAGGTCTCGGCCACGTGCCTTGCCTCAGGATCTCTCGACTTAACCGTTTTGTGTTTGGTTTCGCACCAAACACTTGTGTTTTTGCTTTGGAGGGCAAGGAATGGCTTGTAGGCCATCCCCACTCATCACCGGCCATGGCTTGAGGCCACCGGCCAGTGTTTTGTTGCTATCAGCCATATGTTTGGTCAGTCGGCACTCATTGTGGTCGGTCGACCATGTATTTGGCCAATTTGGCATTTTTGGCAAGCCGATCACTGTGCATCTGCTTTTGTAGATATTTTTATGTGAAACAGTTTATGTATGGTTTGAGACTGTGGTCAGAAGAACATACCGGAATACTGTAAATGGCCAGCAGGTCGAGGCTCCACTGGAGAATCCCCATCACAGAGGCGGTCAACTCCAGGGACTGGCGAGTATACTCGGAGGAAGCCTGCAAAAGTGTTAGAAACATCAATATTCTGCGAAACATGAAATGAAATAGAATGACAATGGAAGATGCAAAATGCAATAGTACATACCGGGGGTAAGTCGTAGAACCTGACCAACTCGTGATCAGCCGGAGGGGGAGCAAAGGAGATCTGATAGGTCTCCCCACCCTGCCCTCTGCATGTCATCGTCGTGGACAGTGCTGGCCAACTAGCCCCCCGTCCTCTCCGGGCCCTGCTCTTGCCCTAACCGCCGGCGCCCCTGGCCTCTCTCTCTCTCAGCTTGACGGCCACTGCTCAAAGGCCGCATGATGTAGGTCTGGACGTACTCTGTGTAGTCACCCTCGCCCCTAAAGCCCTCAGCATCCCAGCCGATCGTGTAATCGGCCATCTCTTCCAGGGTGTACCTCTCTGTGTCCCTCATATGGACAGAAGGCAGACCTGGAACTATCTACTCTGGTAAACCCAAGGTCTGGCGCAGGAAGCGCTCGCCTAGGTACCAAGCCCGACAGATCGGGCCCTCCAACAGAAGCCTAAACCGGGCGGACACCTCAGCACCGGCAAACCGCTCTCGAATCGCAGCTGGCAATGGAGCCCAGGGCTGCCAGGTGATCTGAAGGTAATAGTCAGTTATGTACTGTTATTGAAAGTGCAATGCAAAGCGAAGTTTGAAATCAACTCTAAAGTTGAAAATACCTCTGCTGCGGTAATGGTGTCGAAGTAGCGGCGGAAGAATATGAACGTCTCCTGGGGTCTCCACACGCATCACACATCGAAACATCGAGAGAATGGAACGTTGAGGGGAGTCTCCTCGTCAGGCACTGGCGCAAGCCTCGGGAAGTAGGCGTAGACCCACAACTACAGAACAAATACCAGTATGCTTATCAGATAAAGTAGAATGCAGAATGAAGCAAAAATCGCAGAACCGTGTATTGTGTAGTGTATTGTGCAAAATGTACAGTGTGTGCAGTGTGCAGTCAGTGTAAAGCAGATTATATGTGTACCGTGTGTACAGTATATGGTCAGTGCGAAGCAGATCGCAGTATGTGCAATGTACAGAGTACAGATAATGTAAAGTAGAAATGTAAAAGAGGAAGAAAAGTGATCTAGAGGGAGAGGGGAAAAGATTTCGAGCAAGAGGAAGTGAAAAGAATAGGGCTAGAGGCCCTATTTTAAAAGACCCGTGGCCAAATGTCCAAACTACCCCGATTCAGGCAGATTTGGCCGGTCGGCCACACTGTTGGCCGGTCGGCCAAATAGATGGCCGGTGATCTGTTTTGATGGTCAGTGGATGGCCGATGACCTCCTCCAGTGGCTGGTGAGCCTCCTACACCCTTGTTTGGGTTAGATGTGTGGTTTGGGGCCTTCATTGCTCAAGACAGTGCAAGAAAGTGCATTTTCGAAGCTCAACTGGTCTCCGTTTTGACCTCAGACCGTGTCTTCTATGCATAACATTTCAATACGGGTGTGGTGTATCCTTTTTGTATCCTTTTGTCTCTTTCAAGATTCGAAAGTTGTCTCACACGCATTGCTTTACAACGCTTTGACGTGAACACGCATTGAGTTATACGTCATTTTGCTCGCATTATTAAATACACTCGGTCAAGGAGACCTTAAATCCTCTGAGGGTGCAAAACCTTTGGTGCTTGCATGTCCGCATGTGTTGTAGCACACATCATCCGTTGCATGCACACGCGTTGTAACACGCACGATTTGTACCTCCCCACGGTCTGGCGAGACCTTACATACTCTCGGTCAAGGAGACCTTAAATCCTCTGAAGGTGTAACTCCTTCGGTGTTTGTCGTGCCCGAATGACTTTCGGTAGGTTTCATCTTATCATGCGCTTTGAGCGACACGCGTTATCGCGCATTCTAGTTCACATGAATTGTATGCATTTTAAGCGACGCGCGTTGTCACGCATTCAAATTCATTGTGCATTGACATGCATATCAAAAGACGTGCATTGTCACGCATTCGCGTCATCATGCATTATCATGCACTTGTCATGCATTTTTCCCTCATTTGCATTGTCATGCATCCAAAAAAAAAAAAACATGCAAAACATGCACTTTTCATGCATTTCAAAAAATAAAATAAAATAAAAAATAAAATAAAAAACAAACAAACATGCACTTTTCATGCATTTTCAAAGAAAAACAAAAAAAAACCAACGTGCATATTGTCATGCATTTCACTGTAAGTAGTGCATATGTCATGCATCATTGAAAATAGTGCATATGTCATGCATTGCACTGTAAATATTGCATTTACATCCATCCATTGCATATTGTATGTATTGCATTGTAGCTTGCATGCATTCACTGCATCACCCCCATCTACGGCTTGCGCCTTTCCATGTTAAGCTTGGATTGGTATGTGCCCGTACTTTTCGCGTTGAAGCATGGTTATGAGATTTTGTGTACGCACCTATTCCACTGCTGGTATTGTGGTTTGAGGGTGACATCACCATTTCCGTGTTAAACATTGTTTGTGCGTGTCCATGCCTTTCCTAGGCAAGACACGCTTTGGCCGCAGGCCTTATCCACTACATTCATCACATGTTAGTAAGTAGGTTGCATTGTAAATAGTGCATATATCATGCGTTCATTGTAAATAGTGCATTGTCATGCATTCGTTGTATTGTACATAGTTTGTATTACATGCATTCACTACATCACATCCATCTATGGCTTGCGCCTTTCCTTGTTCAGCTTGGTCAGGTATGTGCCCATACTTTTTCACGTCGAAGCACAGTTATGATATTATGTGTACGCGCCTATTCCACTACTGGTATTGTGGTTTGAGGGTGACGGCACCATTTCTGTGTTAAACGCGGTTTGTATGTGTCCATGCTTTTCCTAGGCAAGATACGGTTTGGCCGTAGGCCTTATCCATTGTATATATTACATTGTAGTGTAATTTGTTGCATCCAGCATTTAGGATCATGTTCTTTCATTAGCGGGTCATTCCCCACTTATGTCATTCCACCCAATTACTTGTTCTTGTGTCCGTCTACATTACTCATAGTTCTGCATGTGTACGTGCCTGTTCCATTGCTGGTATTGTGGTTTGAGGGTTGCGGCACCTTTTCTATGGTAGGCGGATTTTGCATCTCCATCATCCTTATGACATTTGTGTGGTTTTGAACTGTTCATGATTTGATCATGATTCAATTGCATATCATTTGCATTGATTTTATATTGTTTCGTAATTTTGCATATCATTTGCATTGATTTTACATTGTTTTGTAATTTTGCATATCATTTGCATATCATCGCACTGTTTTGTGCACCTTGCTCGCATTTTGCATGCATCTCAATCGCACTATTTTGGCGCATCGCGCTATCTTGCGCACTTCATTCGCACTTGTTAGTGCATTGTGTTGTCACGCAGCTTTCGATTGCATTGTTATTCATGTTGTTAACGATATTGTACCTGTTAAGTTGCTTTCTTTTGCAGGCACGATATTGTACGTACGGTTCATTTGAAGCTGGTGCAACCAGACGAACCAAACAAGTATTGTATTCTCCGCGTGAAACCTAGCGAGAAGTACATAATTCTCTTACATCCTTTCTGCATTGTAGTGTAGTTGGATTTCTGTATGCTAGCTTAAAACTTTTGCATTATATGTGCTTCGTTACAGCTTTCTTTGCATGATCATAAGTTATGCTCGGCTTCTTACAGTGTCAGTTGCATTTTTCCCCTGCCTTCGGGCGCATATCTTTATTGTCTTGCATGCTTTGTCTGAGTCTTTGGCCTTGTCAAAAATGGGTCGTCTCTGGGTTTTGACATTCACTTCCGTCGTTGTTATGACTTTTGAGTTCTGTCAAAGAGGGGCAACTGTAGACACCCCATTTTTGACCGTCCTCAAGACTTGGACATCACCATTTAAACACTCGGTGATCACGCACGTTTGTGTTCGTCTTGAGTTCCCGGAGGTCTCGGCCACGCGCCTTGCCTCAGGATCTCTCGACTCGACAGTTTTGTGTTTGGTTTCGCACCAAACACTTCTGTTTTTGCTTTGAAGGGCAGGGAATGGCTTGTGGGCCATCCCCACTCATCACCGGCCATGGCTTGAGGCCACCAGCCAGTGTTTTGTTGCCATCGGCCATATGTTTGGTCGGTCGGCACTCATTGTGGTCAGTCGACCATGTATTTGGCCAATTTGGCATTTTTGGCTAGCCGATCACTGTGCATCTGCTTTTGCAGATATTTTTATGCTAGTTGTGCTAGCTGGCATACACTTTGCACCCCATCAATACACATGTATGGAGGGATTTCACTCTCGCTTAGCTTGTTTTGTAAGCTTTGCAAGAGTGAAACTCTATAAAGAGGAGGCTTCTCCCCCCTCCTCTAGGGTTACTAAAAAAGTTCCATAGAGCTCTGGTTCTAGGGTTAGCATAATGTATCTATTCTATCTCTATTTCTCCCTCTCTTTTGCTATAAGTGTGTGTTTGTCCTTAGTTTTGCACTAGGACACCTACCATTACACCTTACCTTGATTGCTGAGGCATTAGGGGGCTGTCCTTGAAGTTCTTGAGCTGTTTTGGAGCTAAGAAAGATGCTGTAGTGATCCTTGCGAAGAAGGTCTTCAATGGTAAGATTCTTGCCCTTTTTACTCCATTTTTGCATAGTCTTTTTGCCTACCTTGCTTGTTGTTTCAAGCTTAGTGTATAACATATAAAAGTCTTGTTTTTACTTTTTCAAAATAGTTGTTTAAGGTTTGTTTGAGCTTTGGGGTTGTTTGACCCCTCTTAGGCCCCATTTTTTTGCTACTTTGGTGAGCTCTGGGACCACCTTGTTTGGGCCTCCTCACCACTGAAATCTTGAGGGATTTCAGTGGTGAGGATGGTGTCTTAAGGTCCTAAGAAGGAGAGGGCCACCCCCCTCTCCTTGTTGTCTTCAATATGTGCCATTTTAGCCTCATGTGTGAGCACCATTTTTAAGTGCATGGTGGCCATGTCTTAAGTGTTATTTGTGCTTATTATGTCATGATATAGCACTGTTTTTACTTGGTTTAGACACACCATGCTTGCCTTGCTTACATGTCTTGTAATGCCCTGATTTGTCTTAACATGTACATAGCATTTAGACTACCATGCTCATGTGTTTTGGCCTAGCTTTGTGAAGCTTTTATCCTTGTTTTAGTGTGCTTGAGGTCTATTTTTAGTCATTCGGGTCGTCCATGCTTCTCTTTGTATAGCTACCATGTAATCCATCTTGTATGCCTTGAGCATTGACCCCTCTAGCATGCCATCCTTACTTTGTTTCAGTGGTTTGGGACCAATTGCCATGCCATTTCAGTCCTACTGGTGTGCTTGTATGCTTACATTTGATGCTCCTTTAATGTGTTAAAAGGTCGTTGTCTTGCGCCCCATGTTTGGACCCTTTTGTATGCTTGCATGCTTGGACCATTTAGATGCCATCTAGATGTGTCTTTGGTCTTATTTAGACCTGCATTGGGGCTGTTTGGAGTACCCTTGGCCCTTTGAGGCTTGGTTGGCATGGCCATGGTTTGAGCCCTTTGGTTGGTCTCAAGCTTTGGACTTGTTAGCACGCTTTGATTGCTTGGTTTAGGTTGGTTTGGCACCACCCTCATGTGTTTTTCAGAGCTTAATATGCATGCCATGTGCCCATGATGTTCCTCTTTTAAGTGTGCTTAAAAGTTGTCTCTGTATGCTTAAGTGTTGGACCTTGTATGCATGCATGCTTGTATGTGCATTTGGCCACATTTCCTTAGCATTGGCCACTATTTTGGGCTTGTTTGAGGGCTGCCTAAATTAGTTTAAGACCATCCTTCGCATGTGTTGCATGCTTGCCTTATGTGTTGTTGCATATTTGGCTTTGTTCCATGCTTATTACATTACACATTTGCATGCTTAGGTTGTAATGCATTTGGCATGCATTGTACTTAACATGTTGTCCATGTTGCATCTTGCATGCTTGCATGGTTAAGATTATACTTTGCATGTTTGCTAACTTGTGTACTTGCCCACATGCTTATGTTGCATGTTTAGTTTCCATGCCTAGGTTGCATCGCATTGAGCATGCATGCTTCGCCTCTTGAATTGAGCATGATAGAGGTTGGGCTTTATGTGTTTATTTGGTTTGCATTGCATTTGAAATCAAAATGCACAACTCAGCCTCTTTGGCCATTACGCATTGAAATGCGCGATTGGTGGTCCGAGGGTCGAGTACCAAACTCCTTTGAGTCATGAACATGATAAGGAGTGTGGTTGGTGCAAACATTGCTTGAAATGCATTGCCATGCCATGTTTTGCCCTCTGCTGCTGTCAAAACAGGTTTTTGCAAGAAGATTTGGCCGGTCAACCACATACAGTGCCGATCGACCAATGATAGATGGCCGATAGCTCCATGGATGGTCGATGACCACCCTACCGTGGCCGGTGATGATTCCTCATGGCTGGTAGCATTCCCCAGTGTTCATAAAGTGCTCCCTGGGACTTTTACAATTTTCAGAGGAGCAGAGTAGGGAAAATAGAGGCAGCTTATGCATGGCATTGGATTTCCAGGCGAAGCCAATCTGAGTACGTGTGCATCCCTCTTCCCGAGGTCTTTTAATGCTTTCCTTAATTTAATTGATTTGTTAATTAATTAGGTGGTCTGTAAATTATTTAATTAACTTGTAGGTTAATTAAATTGTATTATTCTTTTGGTCCCTCCGAGCGAGGGCGAATTTGTAATAAGTGTGGGTGCGTATGTGCATGTCTTCCAACCCCCACTTCTTTCTCCCTTTTACTTACCTGCTTTGATGGTTAGTATTAGGGCATATTTAATTTAGCATACCTTATGCTATGCATGCGTGCATTATTCATCAGTCTTGCATGCACCGAGCTCGGCGCATCCGGCTAACCACATAGTATTTTAATTCCAAACTTGAATACGTGCATCGAGTTGTCGCATTTCACATGTCATCCTTAGATTAGCTGAGCCTGTTCTAATGACATTCAGTATGCAATGCATTAGCCATTTGTTAACATTGAACTAGGATCATGCATGATTACTAACGAGTTCATTGCTTTGGCACAGAGTACGATGTAAGTATTTATGCTTTAGCATCTCGCATGAGTGTGAATGTTAACATGACAGCATGCTTACCATGAGGCTATGTGCTTATGTGATATATCTACCTGAATGCCTGTGGGTGAAGGTTGGCTTATATAAATTGGAATAATGCATCGACTGTGAGTTTTAAGCCCACTAGACAGTGGCAAAATCATGTTTTCTAAGCCCACCTGAAGGTGGTAAAATCTGCATTTTAAGCCTACTTGCGGGTAGCAAACAATTTTCAAAACAAACATGAAATGTTTTTGTTCCAATTCAAGCGACCCAATCTATACTTGTTTTGCTGCGCGTATCACATAGTAAATCTAGGCTAATAACCGGAATAAGAACGCATAATATTTTCAAAACTAGATATCATGGTCAATAGAGGCCGATCTTCGGATCGGGCGAGCAGGGGTGCTCATAGCTGACCTTCCCCAATCGTACCCAAGTTCCCGAACCGAGGTAACTTTGGTGATGACGGACACGTGGCCTTAGGCAAACGAATCAGGGTTTCCTAAATTTCCCCCATAAAAAATATTTAGGTGGCGACTCTGTATCTGGCAAAGCAGTCCATGTTTGACACTTCTTTCTAAAAATCTATTTTCTCAAAACGATTTGCCGGATTTGGACTCTTTGGTTCAGATTTAGAACCGTGAGAATTTGAGAGTCCGAACTATAGTAAGCCCAAATGAACAGAACGGGACTCATCCTCCCAGGACATTTAGGGACGTTTACCGTTTCTGGCGACTCTGCTGGGGAGTTTAGAGAGCTTGACTCGAACTCATGATATCTTGTTTTGATTACACTTATGTGTTTCTTTGCATTGCATGTGCATTGGTGCGCCTAGGACACCGTGTTTGCCATCTGCTATTCCTGAGCGGTTAGCCTGGGGCTGCATGCCATAAGGTTGACCGGTTACGGGCTCTGCCAGTATGGGAACACAAACCCCGGTTTTATCGGGGCACCCTTTTGACCATTCAACCTAGTGCATATTCGGAATCCATAGTGGCCATTCCAAACTAGGACAGGTGGCTACCCGATTATAGGTTGTTTGAAACCGCTGCATGCGTAGTGAAACCCTAGCTCCTAATAAAATAGGACAGGGAAACCCTACCCCAGTATAGGGGTGTTTTGGCTCTACTTTACTTTCTATGTGCTTTTAGAGTGTATTTCTACAGGAACGCACATATCAGTTTGCAAGTTTAGTACCAGGCCTGACGGCATCAGTATTAGTGTTTTGGGCAATCGGTTATATCTGTGGGTATCAGATTCAGTTTTTTGGCGGTAATTTCTGGGGAATAGGGATCAGTAGTAGAGTACAGTTATTCAGCTACACCTGTGTCTATTCCGTTTGGGGCTGAAATGCTGCCTGTTTTCCCTTTCAGTTTAGAGTTTTGGGGTCAGAGATTTGGTGTTCTCCTTCGCTGAGGCAAGGCAGACGTCTGATCCATCAATCACCGGTTGCATAATCTCCGTTCAAAGTCCAGCATACTTATGATGACCAAAGTTCAGAGGAAATCGTGGTTATGACAGCTGCATTAGACCAAGGGATCATCTTGTAGGATGAGACCAATGTTGATGTACCGCATCCGCCCAGGTCGCCTGTCGCACACCCGATCTGGACACCCCAGTTATTTCAAGCTCGTGAGCCCACCACATTTGAGTTGATGGGAATGATTGGTGACCTCCAGAGGTCCGTGGCTGATCTCGCCTATAGAATGTCGGCTTTGCCACCAGCTGCACCATATGCCGGGAATTTCATATCACAAGAGCCCCCGCTACTGGGACGAATTGTGATCGAGCTCAGCCAACCTGAGGTTGTCTCCAGCTATGGCAATGATGTGTCAACAACAACCGGGTTCCGCTCTGATATAGCAACCCAAATCCTTGATCAGGCTGAGGCTAAAGGTAAGAATAAAGTGGGAACATATGCTGATCCTGTTGAACAACTGTTGTGGGCAGTCGAGGCTTTGAAAGCCGGGGGGATGAATAAACAACAAGTATTCGCAGTCACCACTAAAGCTGCGGATGATGCTTTCCCCACTCCAGCCGAGGGCAGTTCAAGCCAGGCGAAACATCGGGATAGGCCCTGTCA
The DNA here is from genome assembly GCF_055761805.1 of Camellia sinensis. Taxonomy (NCBI): domain Eukaryota; kingdom Viridiplantae; phylum Streptophyta; class Magnoliopsida; order Ericales; family Theaceae; genus Camellia; species Camellia sinensis. The sequence goes on from NC_138961.1 coordinate 42,087,105, forward strand.
TACCAAAACAGTTCCTTCCGCTCCCAACCCTGCACCAGGGAAAGATCAGAAAGCCAAGGCAGTGCCTGCTGACCCTTTCGCTAGTGCGTCTAGCAAGCACCCTCAGACTTCGAAGTACCTGCCTCGAGGGCGCAGAGTCTTTCATGCCCTCTACATGCCTTTGTCTAGGGCATTTCAAATTTTGGCTAAAAAGGGGCATCTTAAACCCCTTGACCACTCCTGAAGAATCTCCCTCTTATACATGATGCTGCCTTGTACTGCGCATACCACCGGCAAACCGATTACAGCACCGACGGTTGTTTCCGCCTTCGCCACGAATTGCAAGATTTGATCGACAATGAGGTCATCCTCCCACCTACCTCAGCAAAGTCTGTCACCACTGAGTTGTTGGACTTCAAGGATACTTCAAGTATGTGATCAGGGGTTGGACCACCTGCGGGCGGCGCTCGGTGTATTTCAGATGTGGCGTTTGGCACGCATTGTTGGGAGCATTTGCGAATGCAGTTTTGTAATTTCTGGCTTAGGTTTTGAGTCAGTTCTTTGTTTTTATTTTGAATCTATCTCATTGTCGTGAGTTAATCTTTTTGCTCAAAGGTCTGTCTTGTTGTACCGGGTCAGTCCCATTGTATAGAATGTCAGGTGATTCCGAGGTTGTTGCCTCGAACACCATTTTGTTTTGTAATTATCTTTGTACTTTCTTTTTGAGTCTGTCTCTGCTATGGAGCCAGTTGCAACCAGGGAAATCTGAATGAAACGGCTGCGGCTATCATGTTTTCCGTGTTTACTACTACCTTGAGCTAGTTGTGCCAGAGAATTTGAATGAAATGGCGGAGCATCTCACTTACTCTTCTGCACCCTGAATTCATTACATTGACCTAAGTTTTTCAAAACTTTTTGAACACTGCGGTGATGAAAACAAAAAGGAAGGAATTCCTTGGGTTTTACAAAACTTTGATCAAACTGAGAGAAAGAGAGGCATGCTAAGCCCTTAATGATTGAAATCATGTTTGTTAACGTGAGTACTGAGAAGGACCCTGGCTTGATCTAAATTGGTTCCGCACTATCTTCAGCGCGAGCGATTTGTCACTTTCTTAAAAACTTTCAAAAACAAAATGTTTTGCGCAGTTCAGCGAAGTCTAGTGTGGAATCGCTCTTGAGATTGTGCAGCTTAGGATCGCTCTCAGCCTTGAGACTTGAGCCCTTGCTTTCAAACCTTGGACCTTGGGTTCAGACTGTTCAACGATCAACCACAATGCAAGGCTTGTTTGGCCGGATTTGAAGCAGCCCTCGAACAAGAGACACCAAAGTCAGATCAAGAAGATCAGACCTCATCAGAAGAAGCTTCCGAAGCTAGAACAGAAGCACCCCCCAAACTAGGGGCAAAAATGTCCGATGTGCTCGAAGAGTCGAAGATGGATCTTTCTATAAATCAATACAACAGCCACTCTCCTGAATACGGATGGCTTCAAAACCCTAAAACCATTTGGCACGAACTTGTTACACTTTTACCCTTCGAGAGGCTCGCTGGGCTGAAAACCTGGAAGGGCGACCTATGCAAAAGTTAGAGCAAGAGAAAAATACAAAAAAACAAGAAAAAAAAGAAGAAAAGAAAAAAATGCAAAAGAAGAGAGAAGAGAAAAAAAAAAGGGGGAAAAGAAGAAAAAGATACAAAAAAGGATAAGAATTGAAAAGAAAAAGAAAAACAAAGCTCGCAAGGTTGAAAACCCAGAAGGGCGGCCTTGGCAAAAGTTAGAGCGTAGAAGGTGGGGGTCAAAACACGAGTGAACCCAAACCTCGAAATTGCGTAAGGCTTGATTCCCATGTTTGGGATACGTAGGCAACTTCATCCTGAAGTCCAGCCCCACGCACTTTCAAAGTGACTGTATCCATATATTGGTTTTGACCATCTTCGTTTTCTCTGTATCCAAGAGTTCGGTTGTGATCATCACTAATGAAGACTGACCACAGTATGCTGCGGCGTTATCCAGACAAGAGGCAACTTTCCGTTGCCATGAGTCGCCGTCCAAACCAGGGGCAACTTCCCGTTGTCGTGCTGTGCCCTCTGAGACAAGGGGCAATTTTCCATTACCTCCGATCCGAGGTTGTGCATCTCGAGAGTAGGTTACGTGCTCGTTGAGCAGTGGCCCTTTGCAAAAAATGGTTTTTGAGAATTTTTACAGAGGTTGATTAATTTTCGCAAAAATTATTCCATCTTTTCCAAAACTGGACCATTTTCTTGGACCCAAAAAAGGAAATTTTTCAGTGCTCATAGCTTGACTTGCATGATTTTAAATCAAAAATTGAACAAGTATGTTAATCTAACTCTCATTTTGGTTAAAATTTGTTTTATTAGAAAACCAAAACAAAAAATGGTCAAAATGATGAACTAGGGGCACAGTTGAGTCAGGCCTCCTGTCTTTCCCCGGTCGTCAGCATACTTGCCGAAAGGGCACAGCTGAAGCTGTCATTAAAGGACTGGAAGCTCTCTCAACCTCCGAGCGACGAGGTATCGAGCCAAGTGCGAAGCACGAACCAGAATGGATCAAGACACTCCACTCCCTCGTCCAAGGCATCGACTAAATGTCACCAAAGGAAATAGTTGTGTGCTAACAGTGTTGGGCATGAGCCCACAACCTCTTGTTTATTCACCGACGATATCTGGGGAGGGATTAAAAAAAATGAGAGAGTAAAGAATAGAGAGATGTGCGCTGAGAAAAAAGTGAGCAAAAGGGTTTTAAGAGAAAAACCGAGCCTGAGGGCCGAGTGATGCGAGAATCACAAATGGGAAGAGGGTGGGAAATAATACTCGAAGAAACTGGCTCCTCATGATCTGAGGTCTCTCGCCTTTGTAACATGTCTGTGTCTCGTGTCTTTTGTTTTGTTTACCTCTACTCTTGTTTTGAGTCGGTTCCGGGCGTGTCTCGTTGTGTTTAGGTTGTTTACCTTTTGTTTTTCGTTATTGAGTCTTTTTCACTATGTTCAGTCGTAGGCTCAATTCCCGGTTGAAAACCCTTTTCTCAAATCGTTTTGTGCTCAGAGTGCTGTCATTCTCCACATTTCTGCAAAACAGGTTTGGTTCTTTTGTAACACCGTAGGGGTTCAACCTGGGTCACTTGGAAACAGTGAACATATGGATTCCGGATTGTATCTGAGTGTGTTTCAGCTTCGACAGCTTCCACCTTTGTATTCTGTCTTTTCAGGTTGGACTGTTTGTTCAAGATTGACCGTGTGCAAATGAACAGAATACTATGTTATGGGCTATGAGTTCAGAATGAGCAGTGTTCAGAACAAGCAGTGTGTTGTATGAGCTGTGTGGATCCGCTGTGTGCAGAATAAACCAAGTGCTGTGTTATGGGCTGTACGTTCAAAATGAGCAGTGGGTTGTGCAAGTTGTTTTATCGATAGCTGGTTCGTTACCTGGTTATTGCAGTACAAGTGTTTGATTTTCAGACAGGAGATCAATCTCATTTACATTGAGGTGTAACATGATGCAATGCAATGCAATGTACAAAATTTACAAATGTAACACTTTTTCAGACAAAAAGTCTGTTTCATTTCATCATCTTTTCAAGTACACAGTCTTGGAGAAAATATAAAAAAAAAAACCTGCCCGCGGCAGTACAAGGTACTCAAGCTATCAACAAAAAGTAAAACAAAACAAAAAACAAAAGTAGTAAAAATCTGGATCAGCATCAAATGGTCTCAGGCCTGAAGGTCTGTCCTTCTCCTCTTCCTGGACGAAGGTCCAGGAGCACCGTCATCAGCACCACCATCTGAGCCCGAGCTCGAGCCCAAGCCATCGCCAGTCTCCTCCTCGAACGATTCTGCCTCCGCCTCCTCCTCGGACTCATCATCATCATCTAGGACTGGAGCTCGAGAGCTGCTCCCAACATGAGTGTGCCCCGCTTTGGTGCGGGGATGTACTAAGCCACCTCGCCCTCCTCCTTGGGTAGGAACAGAAGGCCCAACTGGAGCACCTCATGCAGCCGACATCTGGAATGGAGGCTGAAAAGCACAAATGGCAAACGCATCAGTATGCTACACAAAACAGAGTATCAATACAGAATGCAGCGTGTGAGTACAGTGTATGAATACTGTGAGCAGTGTATCAGTACAGAATGCAGTGTATGAGTACAGTGTGTGAATGCTGTGAACAGTGTATCAGTACAAAATGCAGTGACTGAGTGCAGTGTATGAATGCCGTGAGTAATGCTGTGAACAGTCTGTGGGCTACAATGTATTAGATGCCGTAAGGGTCGTGTATCGAGTGTTGTGTTGACAATGCGATGCATCAGATTATGTGAAACAGTTTATGTATGGTTTGAGACTGTGGTCAGAAGAACATACCAGAATACTGTAAATGGCCAGTAGGTCGAGGCTCCGCTGGAGTATCCCCATGACAGAGGCGGTCAACTCCAGGGACTGGCGAGTATACTCGGAGGAAGCCTGCGAAAGTGTTAGAAACATCAGTATTCTGCGAAACATCAAATGAAATGGAATGACAATGCAAGATACAAAATGTAATAGTACATACCGGGGGTAAATCGTAGAACCCGACTAACTCGTGATCAGCCGGAGGGGGAGCGAAGGGGATCTGATAGGTCTTCCCACCCTGCCCTCTGCATGTCATCGTCATGGGCAGTGCTGGCCAACTAGCCCCTCGTTCTCTCCGGGCCCCACTCCTGCCACAGGTCCGAGCCACCCTCGGTACTCCTGCTCCCGCTCCTACCCTAGCTGTCGGTGCCCCTGGCCTCTCTCTCTCTCAGCTCGACGACCACTGCTCAAAGGCCGTATGATGTAGGTCTGGACGTACTCTGTGTAGTCGCCCTCGCCCCTGAAGCCCTCAGCATCCCAGTCGATCGTGTAATCGACCACCTCTTCCGGGGTGTACCTCTCTGTGTCCCTCATATGGACAGGAGGCGGACCTGGAACTATCTACTCTGGTAAACCAAAGGTCTGGCGCAGGAAGCGCTCCCCTAAGTACCAAGCCCGATAGACCAGGCCCTCCAACAGAAGCCCAAACTGGGCAGACTCCTCAGCACCGGCAAACCGCTCTCGAATCGCAGCTGGCAATGGAGCCCAGGGCTGCCAGGTGATCTGAAGGTAATAGTCAGTTATCTACTATTATTGAAAATACAATGCAAAGGGAAGTTTGAAATCAACTCTAAAGTTGAAAATACCTCTGTGGCGGTAATGGTGTCGAAGTAGCGGCGGAAGAATATGAACATCTCCCGGGGTCTCCGCACGCATCTCACAATGAAGTGTCGCGAGAATAGAACGCCGAGGGGAGTCTCCTCGTCAGGCACTGGTGCAAGCCTTGAGAAGTAGGCGTAGACCAACAACTACAGAGCAAATACCAGTATGCTTATCCGATAAACCAGAATGCAGAATGAAGCAAAAATCGCAGAACCGTGTATTGTGCAGTGTATTATGCAGAATGTACAGTGTGTGCAGTGTGCAGTCAGTGTAAAGCAGATTATATGTGTACCGTGTGTACAGTATATGGTCAGTGTGAAGCAGATCGCAGTATGTGCAATGTACAGAGTATAGATAATGTAAAGCAGAAATGTAAAAGAGGAAGAAAAGTGATCTAGAGGGAGAGGGGAAGAGATTTCGAGCAAGAGGAAGTGAAAAGAATAGGGCTAGAGGCCCTATTTTAAAAGTCCCGTGGCCAAATGTCCAAACTGCCCCGATTCAGGCAGATTTGGCCGGTCGGCCACACTGTTGGCCGGTCGGCCAAATAGATGGCCGGTGATCTGTTTTGATGGTCGGTGGATGGCCGGTGACCTCCTCCAGTGGTCGGTGAGCCTCCTACACCCTTGTTTGGGTTAGATGTGTGGTTTGGGGCCTTCATTGCTCAAGACAGTGCAAGAAAGTGCATTTCCGAAGCTCTACCGGTCTCCGTTTTGACCTCAGACCGTGTCTTCTATGTATAGCATTTGAATACGGGTGTGGTGTATCCTTTTTGTATCCTTTTGTCTCTTTCAAGATTCGAAAGTTGTCTCACACGCGTTGCTTTACAATGCTTTGACGTGAACGCGCATTGAGTTATACGTCATTTTGCTCACATTGTTAAATACTCTCGGTCTAGGAGACCTTAAATGCTCTGAGGGTGCAAAACCTTTGGTGCTTGCATGTCCACATGTGTTGTAGCACACATCATCCGTTGCATGCACACGCGTTGTAACATGCACGACTTGTACCTCCCCACAGTCTGGCAAGACCTTAAATACTCTCGGTCTAGGAGACCTTAAATCCTCTGAAAGTGCAAGTCCTTCGGTATTTGTCGTGCCCGAACGACTTTCGGTAGCTTTCATCTTATCATGCACTTCGAGCGACACGCGGTATCGCGCATTCTAGTTCACATGCATTGTCATGCATTTCAAGCGACGCGCGTCATCGCGCGTTCAAATTCATTGTGCATTGACATGCATATCAAAAGACGTGCACTTGTCATGCATCCAAAAAAAAAAAAAAACAAACATGCATCATCATGCACTTTTCATGCATTTTCAAAAACAAAAAAAACCAACGTGCATATTGTCATGCATTTCACTGTAAGTAGTGCATATGTCATGCATCATTGAAAATAGTGCATATGTCATGCATTGCACTGTAAATATTGTATTTACATCCATCCATTGCATATTGTATATATTGCATTGTAGCTTGCATGCATTCACTGCATCACCCCCATCTACGGCTTGCGCCTTTCCATGTTAAGCTTAGACTGGTATGTGCCCGTACTTTTCGCGTTGAAGCACGGTTATGAGATTTTGTGTACGCAACTATTCCACTGCTGGTATTATGGTTTGAGGGTGACGACACCATTTCCGTGTTAAACATTGTTTGTACGTGTCCATGCCTTTCCTAGGCAAGACACGGTTTGGCCGCAGGCCCTATCCACTACATCCATCGCATGTTAGTATGTAGGTTGCATTGTAAATAGTGCATATGTCATGCGCTCATTGTAAATAGCGCATTGTCATGCATTCATTGTATTGTACATAGTTTGTATTGCATGCATTCACTGCATCACATCCATCTATGGCTTGCGCCTTTCCTTGTTCAGCTTGGTCAGGTATGTGCCCATACTTTTTCACGTTGAAGCACAGTTATGATATTATGTGTATGCGCCTATTCCACTGCTGGTATTGTGATTTGAGGGTGACGGCACCATTTCTGTGTTAAACGCGGTTTGTATGTGTCCATGCCTTTCCTAGGCAAGATATGGTTTGGCCGTAGGCCTTATCCATTGTATATATTACATTGTAGTGTAATTTGTTGCGTCCAGCATTTAGGATCATGTTCTTTCATTAGTGGGTCATTCCCCACTTATGTCATTCCACCCAATTACTTGTTCTTGTGTCTGTCTACATTACTCATAGTTCTGCATGTGTACGCGCCTGTTCCACTGCTGGTATTGTGGTTTGAGGGTTGCGGCACCTTTTCTATGGTAGGTGGATTTTGCATCTCCATCATCCTTATGACATTTGTGTGGTTTTGAACTGTTCATGATTTGATCATGATTCAATTGCATTGATTTTACATTGTTTCGTAATTTTGCATATTATTTGCATTGATTTTACATTGTTTTGTAATTTTGCATATCATCGCACTATTTTGTGCACCTTGCTCGCATTTTGCATGCATCTCAATCGCACTATTTTGGCGCATCGCGCTATCTTGCGCACTTCATTCACACTTGTTAGTGCATTGTGTTGTCACGCAGCTTTCGATTGCATTGTTTTGCATGTTGCTAACGATATTGTACCTATTAAGTTGCTTTCTTTTGCAGGCACGATATTGTATGTACTTTTCACTTGAAGCTGGTGCAACCAGACGAACCGAACAGGTATTGTATTCTTCGCGTGAAACCTAGTGAGAAGTACATAATTCTCTTATATCCTTTCTGCATTGTAGTGTAGTTGGATTTGTGTATGCTAGCTTGAAACTGTTGCATTGTATGTGCTTCGTTACAGCTTTCTTTGCATGATCATAAGTTATGCTCGGCTTCTTGCAGCGTCAGTTGCATTTTTCCCCTGCCTTCGAGCGCATATCTTTATTGTCTTGCATGCTTTGTCTGAGTCTTCGGCCTTGTCAAAAATGGATCGTCTCTGGGCTTTGACATTCACTTCCGTCATTGTTATGACTTTCGAGTTCTGTCAAAGAGAGGCAACTGTAGACACCCCATTTTTGACCATCCTCAAGACTTAGACATCACCGTTTGAACACTCGGTGATCACCCACGTTTGTGTTTGTCTTGAGTTCCCGGAGGTCTCGGCCACGCGCCTGTAGATACCCCATTTTTGACCGTCCTCAAGACTTGGACGTCACCGTTGGAACACTCGGTGATCATCCATGTTTGTGTTCGTCTTGAGTTCCCGGAGGTCTCGACTTACGCGCCTTGCCTCAGGATCTCTCGATTTGACCGCGTTGTGTCTGGTCTTGCACCAAACACTTGTGTTTTGCCTTGGAAGGGCAGGGAATGCCTTGTGAGGCATCCCCACACATCACCGGCCATGGCAAGAGGCCACCGGCTGGTGTTTTGTTGCCATCGACAATGTATATTGCTGGTCGGCATTCTTTGTTGCCGGTCGGCAATCCATTTTGTCAAGATGGCAATTTTGAGCAGCCGACTACTGTTCATCTGCTTTTGCAGATATTTTAAAATAGTTGTATGGCATTTTGTTCCCCTCCATTCACGTGTATGGAGGGATGGCCTTCTTGTTAGCTTACCTTGTAAGCTTTACAACCTCCTCTCTTGGCCTTAGGGTTGGACAAAAAGGTTAGAAAATATACAGAGGAGAGCTCTGGATTAGGGTTAGGGTTTGTGTCTCACCTATCTCTATTTCTCTCTTCCTTTTTACCTTTGTGTGTGTATAAGTGCATTTGTGTCTTACTATTGCACACAAACACATAGTGTTACACCTTCCCTTGGCTACTGAGGTTCTAAGAGGTTGTTCTTGAGGTTCTTGGGTGGTTTTGAGCTTGGAGGAGCAGCTGGTCCACCATTGTTGAAGAGGTCTTCAAGGGTAACAACCTTACCCCTTTTTACCCCTTTCTTGTATTGCATTTTTGCCTATTTTAGAACTGTTTTCGAGCTTAGTGTATAATATAAAAAAGTTCTGTTTTTGGGCCCTCTAAATAGTTTGTTTAGAGTGTTTTGTGGTTTTGAGGTGTTTGACCCCTTTTAGGCCTTGAGAGGCCCCATTTTTATGCTATTTTGAGTGAGCTCCGGGACCTTGGTGTTTGGGCCTCCTCACCACTGAAATCTTGAGGGATTTCAGAGGTGAGGATGGTGCCTTGAGGTCCTAGGGAGGAGAGGGCCACCCCCTCTCCTTGTTGTCCTTGAAATGGACCATTTTTGGCCTCTTGAGGGAGCACCTAGCTAAGCTTCATGTTGACCATGCCTTAGCTGATTTTTGTGCTTATTATGTCATAATATGCTTCTGTTTTTAATTGTTTTTGGTACACCATGCATGCTTAGCATACCTACCTTGTAATGCCATGTGTAGGCCTTAATATGCCCAAGGTTGTAAGCCCTCGTTTTAGCATATTTTAGGCCTAGCTTTGTGAAGCTTTAGTGCATGTTTTTGTATGCTTTAGCTCTGTTTTAAATTGCTTGAGTCATACTTGTTATGTATTGCATAGCTCCTTTGCATTTTTGGTTTGTTAGCCTTAAGTTTTGGACCATGTTGCATGCTTAGCCTATCTTGTTTGCTTGGTTTGGCACCATCTTAACATGATTCCAAAGCTTACATTGCATGTCATTAGTCCATACTTAGCCTCTTTTAAATGTGCTTGAAAGTTGCCTTTGTATGCTTAAGTATAGGCTCATTAACATGTGCATGTGTGCAAGTGTGTTTGGTCCCATTTCTTAAGTGTTTGGCCACTGTTTTAGGCCTAGTTAGATTTGCCTAAATTTGTTTTAAGTCCATCCCTTTGTTTGTTGCATGCTCTCCTTGTATGTTGTAGCATATTGGTGAGTTGTTGCATGTTTGAAATCACATAACTGAATGAAGTCACATGTTGGCTTACATGCTTGAATGCCTACATTAGCCTTGCACACTTGTTAGTTGCATTGTTCTATGCCTTGCATTTCTTGCATGCTCATTTGCATTCCTATGTCGCATCCTTAGTTCGCATGCTTAGGATTGCATTCCATTTGCATGCATGCTTGGCCTCTTGAAATGCTTGTGATAGAGGTCGAGTTCCATTGGTTTGTTTATGTGCATTGCATTCCATATCAAAATGCACATTTGATTCTTTGGGCCATCACGCATGGAAATGCGCGATTGATGGTCCTAGAACCAAGGACCATGTCCCTTTGAGTCATACACATGAAAAGAGGCTTGGTAGGTGCATATATGGCTCGAATTGCATTGCCATGCAAAGTTCTGTCCTTTGCTGCTGTCAAACAGATTCTGCAGGAACTTTCTGCCGACCGGCAGTGTCCAGTGCCGACCGGCAATCCCTCCTGGGCCGATATCTTCACCAACAGCCGGTGATCACACACCACTGCCGGTGGCCATTATACTCAGCCGGTGGTGTCTCCCAATATCCAGAGAAGCAATTTTGAGACTTTGACAGTCTTCAGAGGAGCAGAGCAGGGAAAACAGAGGCAGATTGCGCATGGCAGTGAATTCCCGAGCAGGACCGAGCATGCATCGCATTGAGCTCTCTTCCCGAGGCGGTTTACTGTTTTTCCTAGCTTAGTTAGTTTGTTAACTAATTAGGTAATTTGTAATAATTAATTAGCTAGGTCAGTTAATTCATTATTCAGATTGTATTATTCTTTGGGTCCCTCCGAGCGAGGGCGAATTTGTAATAAGTGTGGGTGCGTGTGTGCATGTCTTCCAACCCCCACTTCTTTCTCCCTTTTACTTACCTGCTTTGATGGTTAGTATTAGGGCATATTTAATTTATCATACCTTATTCTATGCATGCGTCATCATTCATCAGTCTTGCATGCACCGGGCTCAGTACATCATGCTAACATTGAACTAGGATCATGCATGATTACTAACGAGTTCATTGCTTTGGCACGGAGTACGATGTAAGTATTTATGCTTTAGCATCTCGCATGAGTGTGAATGTTAACATGACAACATGCTTACCATGAGGCTATGCGCTTATGTGATATATCTGCCTGAATGCCTGTGGAAGAAGGTTGGCTTATCTAAATTGGAATAATGCATCGACTGTGAGTTTTAAGCCCACTAGACAGTGGCAAAATCATGTTTTCTAGGCCCACCTGCAGGTGGCAAAATCTGCATTTTAAGCCTACTTACGAGTAGCAAACAGTTTTCAAAACAAACATGAAATGTTTTTGTTCCAATTCAGGCGACCCAGTCTATACTTGTTTTGCTGTGCGCATCACATAGTAAATCTAGGCTAATAACCAGAATAAGAACGCATAATGTTTTCAAAACTAGATATCATGGTCAGTAGAGGCCGATATTCGGATCGGGCGAGTGGGGGTGCTCATAGCTGACCTTCCCCAATCGTACCCAAGTTCCTGAGCCGAGACAACTTTGGTGATGACGGACACGTGGCCTTAAGCAAACGAGTCAGGGTTTCCTAAATTTTCCCCATAAAAAATATTTAGGTGGCGACTCTGTATCTGACAAAGCAGTCCATGTTTGGCACTTCTTTCTAAAAATCTGTTTTCTCAAAACGATTTTCCCGATTTGGATTCTTTGGTTCAGATTTAGAACCGTGAGAATTTGAGAGTCCGAACGGTAGTAAGCCCAGATGAACAGAATAGGACTCATCCTCTCGGGGCGTTCGGGGACGTCTACACCGACCAACCTGCTCTGTCCGGTACCGTATCACTGAGGGGGGGAGAAATGGAACCGCTCAGCACAGAGCCTGCAGCCGGCATAATACCGCAACCTGGCGATTCGCCTACGGACTTAGGCATTATGGATCAACTTGCTAAGTTCGGCGCCGAATCACCAAGGGGGGCTGAAGTGGAACCGCTCAACCCGGAACTGGAAGCTGAGCAGTCGAGCAACCGTGATCCCATCAACCTTCAAGCCTCTCAGGACCGCTCAGATTGTTGGAAGCTCTTTGTTGGCGAAATGTGGAAATTTTTTGTTGATGGAGCCTCAAACCGTCACAGTGTCGGGCTAGGCATAGTTCTAATTTGACCAGATGGACTGACTATTGAACATTCTATCACCCTTGGCTTCCTAGCATCCAACAATGAGGTAGAGTACGAGGCGCTCTTGGCCGGGCTCAGGAGTGTGCTTCAGATGCAAGCATCCGAGTTAATGGTTTATAGTGATTCCCAGCTTGTGGTTAACCATGTTTCTGGGGTTTACGAAGCAAAGGATGACCGAATGATGAAGTACCAAGCTCTGGTCAGGGACCACATCAAGCGATTTCAGGCGATCAGGGTCCAACAGATCGGCCGAGAAGAAAACGGCCGAGCAGATGAGTTGGCCAGCCTTGCTTTTATGGTCGACAGCGCATCCCCCAACCCTCTTTTGATTAAATTCCTTCCGAGGCCCATCATTGAGGAAACCGGGCAGACAGAAGTACACTGCGCCGAGCTAGGTCCTTCTTGGATAGACCCTATCATCCTTTTTCTCAGAGAGCGGACCCTTCCAGCCGACAATAAGGAAGCACATAAAGTGAGAGTGAAGTCAGAGCGGTTTTGGCTCTCTCCATCGGGCGCTTTATACAAGAAGTCTTTCACCGGTCCCTACCTGAAGTGTTTGCACCCGTGCAGCGTGCAAGCTTTCTTGTACGAAATTCACAAAGGCATTTGTGGCAGTCACATAGGGGGCAAGTCCTTGGCCTACCGAGCTATTTCGCAAGGCTACTGGTGGCCGTGCATGCAAGCCGACGCACAGAAGTATGTTCGCAAGTGTGAGAAGTGCCAGAAGTTTGCCCACCAGATCCACCAGCCGGCCAAGGAACTTCTTTCCCTCACCAGCCCTTGGCCCTTTGCAATGTGGGGGCTAGATATAGTGGGGCCACTCCCAACTGCACCAGGCAACCGGAAGTTCTTCATCGCGGCCACAGACTACTTCACCAAATGGGTTGAAGTAGAGCCTTTGGCAACAATCAAGGAGAAAGACGTCAAGCAGTTTGTCTGGCAGAACGTGGTAACGCGGTTTGGCATCCCCAAAATTCTGATCTCTGACAACGGCACCCAATTTGACGGGCGCCTTTTCAGAGGATTTTGTGAAGACTTGAAGATTGAATTCCACAACTCTACTCCGGCTTACCCGCAGTCCAACGGTCAAGCCGAGGCATCAAACAAGACCATTCTTGATGGGTTGAAGAAAAGGCTTGAAAAAGCCAAGGAAAAATGGGTTGAGGAACTCCCCAAAGTCCTTTGGGCATATCGAACAACCCCGCGAAGATCTACCGGGGAAACCCCTTTTGCTTTGGCATATGGCATAGAGGCGGTCATACCTTTGGAAGTTGGAATGCCCACCCTCAGAAGTGAAAATTTTGAGCCCGAGCTGAACACTGAAGCCATCGCCCAAGAATTGGACCTTGTGGAAGAGCGCCGGGAAAAGGCTCTCATCCATGTGGCCGCCTACCAACAAAAGCTCTCAAGGAAATACAACAAAACGGTGCACCCCAGACCGTTCAAAGTCACTGATTGGGTCTTGCGGAAGGTCTTGGGCAATACCCTGGTGCCAGGTCAAGGCAAACTAGGGGCAAATTGGGAAGGACCCTACAAGATAACCGGTCTGGCGGGCAAGGGGGCATACCACTTGGAGGACTTGGATGGTAGAGGAATACCCCGGGCATGGAATGCGGCCAACCTCAAACTATATTATTTCTAGCTTTTGCTGTCTTTTCGTGCAAAGGAATTTTTTGCCTTACACTTCAGAATGTAATATTCTTTTTGTCAATATATAGAAGTGTCTCATCTTTGCCTTAGCATTCTAATTGTTGCTTTTTAATTGAGATTCTCAACCGAGATGCTTTACTCCGGTTGAAAGAGTTGATGTTTTGCTCAACTTTGAGATTCTCAACCATGATGATTTACTCCGGCTAAACGAGTTGATGATTTGCTCAAGTCTGAGACTACAACCGAGATGATTTACTCCAGTTGAACGAGTTGATGATTTGCTCAACTCTGAGGTTGCAACTGAGATGATTTACTCCGGTTGAACGAGGTGATGATTTGCTCAACTTTGAGATTGCAACCGAGACGATTTACTCCGATTGAACGAGTTGATGATTTTCTCAACTCTGAGATTGCAATCGAGATGATTTACTCCGGTTGAACGAGTTGATGATTTGCTCAACTCTGAGATTACAACCGAGATTATTTACTCCGGTTGAACGAGTTGATGATTTGCTCAACTCTGAGAATGCATCCGGGATGATTTACTCCGGTTGAATGAGTTGATGATTTGCTCAACTTTGGAGACTCTCAACCGAGATGATTTTACTCCGGTTGAACGAGTTGATGATTTGCCCAACTTTGAAGATTCTCAGCCGAGATGATTTACTCCGGTTGAATGAGTTAATGATTTGCTCAACTTTAAAGATTCTTAACCGAGATGGTTTATTCCGGTTGAACGCGTTGATGTTTTGTTCAACTCTGAGATTGCAACCGAGATGATTTACTCCGGTTGACTATGCTGATTATTTATTCAAACCGAGATGTATTGTTCCGGTTGAAACAGTTGATGATTTATTCAATTATATGCTAGCAACCGAGATGTCTTTTCCGGTTAATTAAGTTATGCAAGATGGTTAGTGTTGCCGAAGTATTTTGTCCGATTGAGGTTACTCAGCTTTAAGGCCATGCAAACACTTGATGAAATTAGAGCTTTTTCATTGATGTGAAAACAAGTACAAAAGGTGGGGAACTTAGCCCGGTTACATGCTTAGACAAAAATCAAGAAAAAGAAAACTAAGCCAAGGGGGAAAGGTTAGTGAATTCATCCTCAGTTGCCATCAAGTTGACCATTGGTGATTGGTCTTGGACACCGGTCTCAGTTTGGCCATGCTGCTCCTCCATTTGGCGGTCCTGTTCCACATCATTTGCCTCGGTTTCTCCTTCGAGTCCTTCCTCGACCTCAACCTGCAACGCACTGAAGACGTCGTTGGCATACGGTACGAGATAGGTCGGTAGGAAGACAGCCGGCGGAGAGGCAAACACGTCGGTCCCAGGGCCTTGGCCGAGCTGATCGCAAGCAGACTTCTAACCCGCTTTGAAGTATATATCTTGGGTGGCAAAGACTTGTTTTTTGTAGCTGTCCTCGGCCTCCTTGAAGCCAGCATTATTTGCGTCCTCCAGCACCTTTTCCCTAGACTTTTTCAGTGCATCCAGCTCGGCTTGGAGCGCATCCCTCTCTTTCTCAGCGTCACCAAGTTGGCCGAGCAACCGAGAGTTGTCCGCATTTGCTATCTGCAGTGAAGACTTTGCTCGGCCGAGCTCAGTTTGAAGGCTTTGAACTTGGCTGGCTGTGTCATTCGCCTTCTGCCGCAGTCGATGAATGCGCTCCATGACCAAGTGTTGCTTCTGGATGGCCTGCAATAAGAAAGATTGATCAAAGAGGAAACCGTGCAAATACTTGTGAAAATTTGAGTAGAAGTTTGAGACTCTTACCCTGGTCATGGACTTCACGGCCGATTTCACCAACCGGGTGTCTGGAACATGGTCGCTGCCGACCACGTCGCTCGATAGGAGAAGGGCCTTGGAGAGGTCAAAGGCGAGAGGATGTTCTTTGTCGCCCTTCACGGAAGCTGTTGTCGGGATCTCCTTACCCCGGTGTTTGAGCCGCAGTCGCCATGCCGATGTTGGGTCGACGGTGACGGCGGGTTGCTCGGTCGTCAGCTCTTCAATTAGCTCGGCAGAGGGGTCTGCGTGAGGCCGTTTCCCAGCCCGGCGGTTGTCTTGGTTGGCTTCCTCGGCAGCAGGAGACGCTAGCGCAACCACGGCCCTGCTGGATTGATCGACAGCTGGAGAGCGGGTGATGACGCTCGGTGTCTCGGTGGAAGTTGCTGTGAGGAGGTTCTTGATACGGCTTCGTTTTTCCATCTCTTTTTCTTCGGTTAACCGGATTAGTGGCACGTCCGGTAGTGTTGGGTCTAGAGGAGGTGACGGAGCACAGAGGAAGTCGGTGACCTTACTCCGGCGCGAAGCTGAGTATCTATATGTTGGGACGTAATCGAGTAGCTCGTTACAATCCTGGTGGCGGTAGCGGAGCACGGTCCGGATGGCTTCTTCGTTGAGGTTGTGGTAGTTGGCTTGTAAGGCTTGGATCACTACAAAGGAAAGAAGAAAAATGTTAAAATACAGAATATGGAACAAAGGCAATTGACCGAGCAAGTTAGCATGGCTTACATATGGAACCGAAGTTCTTGCTAATAAACAAGCCTGGTACATCGGCTGTTTCATAATTGCCAGACACCTAGAAGAAGTCGTCATCGTGTAAGTCCTTGTCTGGGGTGCCGGTCACTATTTTTTCTCTGCCCGGCCGTACTTTTAGGTAGTAAGCGAGACCACCGCTTGTGTGCCCAAGGGTATACTGGCGGAGTATCTTGGCTAAACCTAAGTTGGTTCCAAGCCGGTTGTTCAGCTCGTGGACCCTGTTTATTATTCGGTAAATATTGGTTGAAACTTGTGTGGGTACTAGCCCGGTCCGGCGCAGGAATTCGGTCATCAAAGGGTTGACCGGGAAGCGGAGGCCTCCTTCAATAATGGACAGCATGGTGAAGGGGCATTGGTCATGTCTGCCCCAAGGGTTGGTGTCTATGGCGTCGAGCTCTAAATGAACGTCTGCCGGGATACCATACTCTTCTCGGAAAGTGGCCAAGGCAGCTGGAGTGTCCACAAGGAAGCGGAAGCGCCCCATGTGTGGCCGGCTAAGTTAGCTCGGCTGAGGAGGTTTGGCACAGACTAGTGATTGATGACTGCTCGGTCTTTGAGAGCCTCAGTAATGGTCTGTGGTCCCCTTGGACTCTGTAGGAAAAGGATGGCAAGTGTAAGAGGGAGCGTGGTCACGCAAAACGAGCTTGACTTTAGCTCGATCATGAAGAGTGTCAAACCACCTCGGTCAATAAGGCTAACCAAGGAGCCCGATCGCTTAAGCAGACCAGATGTTAGCCCGGTTGAACGGCCAAGTCATTTGGTTACCCGATTTCTACTAAGGTTGGGACAAACAGCGTATTTGCTCGGTCTGAATGATTTTTTGGATCAAAGGAAGACCTGGTGCCCGGTCCACCCCAGATCTTCAGTGTTCATCAGAGAAAATGAAGAACAACAAGGAGAGTGAAGGGTTAGGGACGGTTTTGGGTGCCTATGTCCTAAAACCTACGGATTTAGTGCCCTAATATGCGAAATACCAAGTGAAATAACAACAAAAGTGGTTGAAGAACTTACCAGTTGAGAGCAGTGACTACTTCCTCGAACACGAACTCAGTAATGGCAAGAAAGGAAGGGCAGAAGCTCTGGATCAGCAAGGATGAAGGAAAATCAGTAAAGACGAAATGAAGAAGGAAATGGCGTATATAAGGGAGGAAGACCACCAAAAAATTGAATCTGAACGGACGTGATGTTTGGCTGTTCGAGGCCAATCAGGGCACGACACGTGTCCCTATTGACGGCGGCGTCAGTATCGAAGAGACAGGATGGTGAATCGAGGCGTCGATCGGGCAAGTTTTGAAGACAGGCATGTCAACTAGCCCAGTCACCGTATTGCAAACCGAGGACCAAGGAAGTGTTACCCCGGCCAGAATAGGTAATCCTAGTCACGCTTGCGCGGACGGAATTAAGGGGCAATTGAGAGGGAGATTTATGATCGGGATTGGACCGTGGTAATGGCCGGACAGATTTGGGCCGAACAAGCTTAGGCCGAGGTAGCGCGGCCCGTGCCCTGAAAGGATTTGCTCGGTTAAGGCAAGGCGTGGTTGGACCGAGCTACTTAGCTTCATGGTATAGAGGCCGGGCAAGTGAGATGTCCGGCAGTAGGAACGACGTTGTTGTTCCACGGTTCATGAGTTAGCCCGGGAGGGGGGCCGGCGACAACCAGCATGAACTATCCCGAGCTCAGCTATGCCGGGATGCAACCGAGCTCGGTCCTCATTGAGCACGGCGAGCGGAGCGCTCTGGCCAGCTACACAACACGGCCGTTGATAGCCGAGAAGATTCAGCCCGGCTACCGAGCTCCTAGTAAAGTGGGCTGGCAGTTTGGTTAGGTGGTGTTCAGCAAGATTTGTGCTGACAGATGGGATAGCAACACCACGTGTCGAGAGACGAATGGGAGTAGATTTGGGGCGCAGAAGGTATATAAGCGAGCTTGCGCCCCCCATGCTGGGGCAGATGACATTTTGGTGAGTTAAACACGAAATACAACTTAGTCCTCTCTCTCTCTCTATCCCTATGTAGAGGGATTTTCCGGCCACACACCGCCGTTGTGCTCGCAGATTGATCGGACAGATAGGAGCTTGGAAGAAAGGAGTGCGGGCTTGCCTGAATATTTGCTCCCCGCACATCAGTCATTGTGAATTTGTGTGGATTTTTATTATATAGCCATTCTTCCTAGGAAGTATATTTTCCAAATCTGAAAAAAAAAAAAAAAAAAAAAAAAAAAAAAAAAGGAAAAAAAAGCAAAAAGTACAAAATTTTATTCAATCTCAATCGGGGAGTACTTGTGAAATTTCTTCATAGCAAAAAAAAAATAGAAGGGCCCCTCTTAAGAGTTCATCTATGACCTTAACATCAGTCTGAATACACCTACATTTCATTTTCATGGATTCAATAGTAACTTTCTCTTTTCAAATGTATATACACAGTTCGTGAAACAAAGAAAGTCATATTATTGGATAACAATTAAAGAGCTAAATAAGCTTGAATCACACAAATACAGTACGTTATCATTCACACGGACTAGACAGAAAATAGTCTGATAATCAAACTATTTATATACTTGTGACATGTAGGTTCCTAGTTTGAATATAAAAGTATTAGCATAATCCTCTTCCTTTTTGACTGAGCTGTTACCATTTCTCACAGCTTTGGCAAGCTTCAAGCTTCATTGTCCTATAATTTAGTTAGCAAAGAGCAAAAATGAGATGTCAAGGGCATAAATATAAACTCATTCTAGATTGGTTCAGGGGGTTAACTTAATTCATGCAGTTCAAACACATAAATTAAATCACATTAAATCTTTTAGAATACCCACACAAGGCATGGTAGCCAATATTTTTAGAGTAATGCTATTCAAACAAAAATTATGTAGAAAATTAATATAGAATGATATAACAAGTTTTAATCTAGATTGGTTCCTGGTGCTAACATAATTCATTCAGTTTAAGCACCATAATAGCATTATTGATTATTAAAATCACCATTAATCAAATTGAGTATTTTAGAATACCCACAGAAGGGCATGGTTGCCAACATTTTTAGAGTAATACTATACAAAGAAAAAAATGTTATTAATTTACTACAAAAGGACATGACAAGTGTTGATTTTATTAATTTAAAGAAAAAATTCAATCAAAATGGGTTAGATTTTAAAAAATGTTAGTGTCATACTATTCTGGTTAATAGTCATGAATTCTATTTGAATGGAAAAGGACAAACTAATTTGAAATCTCACAATAGAAAACATGCCATGCTTGCTCCCACCATTGTCCAATTATCTTTGTGGTTTCCTGTTAACAAGGACAATTCATGGAGGATCAATCCTATGCAACAGAAACAATAGGTGCAATTCTATAGAAGAAGGAAGTTAAAAATATTGAGCAAGAAATGATCAATTCTGTACATTGTTGAAAGTTCATCTTGAAGGAGTTTCTTCTTGATCAAATGAAGTTCATGAAGGATATTACTTAATCTCATTCGACCTTGTGGTGACTCTATCAAGTATGCCACTCCAATCTTGACTATGGAAATTAGACATTCCCCCATTTTATCGCCATTGTTCTCTTGAATTGATTCCCAAGTTCTAGCACCAACAGTAGTAGCTGCTGCTGTTGCTCTTGCCTTTTCTTTGTCACTATCTAGGAGCACCGGGTCTACATTCTCCATAACATGGTCAGGAAAGGCCATCCTAGCAAAGCTATGAAGATTAAGGCCTTCCTCAAACATGCAATCAGTGGGTGTCTTCCTTGTTATTATCTCCAATAATAGGATCCCATAACTGTAGACATCACCGTAAGTTGACATCTCACTTCCAAGACCATACTCTGCCATTAAAACAATTCACATTGAAAACCCCTAATGATTTGTTTTGCCTAAAAACAAAAATATTGTAAAAGAAAAAAAGGAACAATCAAATCTAGTATACGAGAATGTCAAAATAATAATATGAAAGCAGTACATTATACATATTCCCAGTTTTAGCAATGGAAATCATAGCCGTATATTAATTCTATGACTGACAGTTGACTAGCTACGGACTAGGTCTTAAGGTAACCATGTGGAATTCTCCATCTTGAGAAATGGATAAATCAGTACCCATTTAACATTCCTTCAATGATAGCTAACTTATATTTTGTTTGGAACTTTAAATTTTCATCCGAGAATAGGCATATGTCAAAGTAAAAGAAGGGTAAAGAGAATTTGTTACCTAGAGGTACATATCCAATGGATCCCCTTATTCCAATTGAAATACTTTGATTAGGAATGGTAAGCTTTGGGCAAAATCTAGCTAGGCCAAAATCTCCAACACGGGGCAACCATTGAAAAACCTAGAAATCCCCTAGATATTGATTTGTGATTATGTATCAATTTTAAGCAGTAAATATCAATCCCAATTAAACAATCAAGACAAATCAACACAACGATTTTAAGTAGAAAAAATCACAATTGGAGCGCCTCCAACTGTGATAAAAAACCACGGGCAAAAGCCACAAAACAATCCACTAAGAAGATATAAAGGAATTACACAAGTGTTCTCTCAATTACCTAGCGAATCCATGCCCGAATTGAACCGACCCCAATGTGCCTCTTCCAACCCTGTCTTCACCTCAGAATTGTCTTGCCTAACGTTGAATCCACAACGCCGATGTCAAATCACAACGATGAGCCACTCTAGAATCTACCAAAGCTTCAGGCTCGAATTCTCTAGAATCCACCGAAGAACAACTCTCTCTTTTGTGTTGAATAAGCAAACAATCCTTTGATGTATCCTTCTTAAACCGTGAGTTGAATACTCAATTAAACATCAAAGAAAACTAGAAAAGAAACTCTAGATATAAACCCTAGGACCCTCAAAGAAGATCTGGAAGTCGTAATCCTAGATTTGGAGCAACTTGAGCTTTTATAGAATCTAAAATCGCGAGGTCCGCTCGAGCGTGGGAATGGGCGCTCGAACGGGGACTCTATATCGCGTGTTCCAAACCAGGATGTATGCTCGAGCAGGGAAATGGATGCTCGAGCTTAAAAACTTGCCTCACAGCATATTTGCAAACAGGCCAAACTTCTGGAACCAAGCATTCTCTGCTCGAGCGGGGAAATGGACGCTCGAGCGGACAGGCAACTTTGAATGCATTTTTGCATTTTGCTTCAAGGCCGCTGCCCCTCAACCCCTCCTGGAAAGAATTAACACCACAAACTTCTCTGCAAGGTACAATTCGGGTTGGATTCGCATCTAAAAAATCATAGCCTCACTGAAATAAAAGTGCGAAAACAAGTACAACTGAAAGGAGTTTTGTTAACTGGGATTGCCAAGAATAAAAACCTAACACATGTTATGATCAAGAAGGATATTACTCGGCTTCAAATCACAATGAATGATCGGTGTATGGCATTAGTGATGAAGATAATCAAGTGCACAAGCCACATCTATGGCAATGTTTATTCTTTCTAGAAGATTGAGTCTCCAGTGCTCATTTTGCCCATTATTAGTTTTTGGACTTGAATGCAGCCATCCCTCTAGACTCCCACTAGGCATGAACTCATAAACCAGTGCTTTAAACTCATTTCCTTGAAAATTAACACTAGAACAAGAAGTTATGATCCTGACCAGGTTTCGGTGTCGAATATTTCTTAAAGTTTTGCACTCTACCATGAAACTCTTTGCAGCTCCACGGTTTTGAAGGTTAAGTACTTTAACAGCAGCGACAAACGCCCCATCTTGATCAAGAATCCCTTTATATTTAGAACCAAAACTACCAAAACCAATCAGATTCGCAGAAGAGAAACCATTTGTTGCTTTGAAGAGTTTTTCATAAGAGATTTTCAAGAACGATTCTTTCAACAATGGGATTGTATTATGAGTTGTTCTTTTCTTTTTGAAGCAATGAATTATAAAGAGAGACACTAGGGTTCCTCCTACAAGTACAGAAGCTACTGTAATTGGTAATATATGTGAAAGAGGCATCTTATGCTTTGATTTTTGGGTGATGCAGTTGGGTAGTTGTAATTCGGAAATACCACCACAAAGTCTATCATTTCCAATAATTGATATTGCACTCGCATTTGTGAAAACTCCTTTCATTGGTACCTCACCCTCAAAATCATTGAATGACAAATTGAGTTTTTGTAGGGAAAATTTTTCTAAGAATGTTGGAATTTTGCCAGACAAGTTGTTATGAGAAAGATCAAAGTCTGCAATCCCTCTCAAAGTTTCTAATGAAAGAATAGATCCTTGGAAGAAATTTTCCTGCAAGTATAGGTTTTCAAGGCTAGTACAACTACCAAGACTACTAGGAATTTCACCAGACAACCCATTCTCATAAATATCCAATTCCATTAAATTTTTGAGGTTTCCAACCTCAATAGGCAAGGAACCAAACAAACAGTTCTGAGCTAGATTTAATGAAATTGATAAAGATGTGATTTTCAAGAGTTCTCCAAGAATGGTGCCACTCAAGTTATTTTGAAATAAGTGCAGCAACAACAAATTTTGGCCGTTGCCAAGACCTGAGGGTATGGTCCCCTCTATTCTGTTGCCCACCAAGTAAAGTTCAGTCAACAATGACAAGTTTCCAATGGAATTTGGAATTTTTCCCGAGAGCTTGTTATTATCAAAACTCAACCTTTGCAACTTCTGAAGATTACCAATGCTAGGGGGAATTTCGCCGGTGAATTGGTTGTTGTACATACCTAACAAAGCCAAGTTGACAAGATTACCTATTGTTGAAGGAATAGTTCCATATATTTGGTTTTCGTCAAGCCTTAAAAAAAAAGAGATGGTTTGATAAATTGCTCACAGAATCTGGTAATACCCCTCTGAATTGATTTTTCTCCATACTCAACTTTTCCAAATTGCTACAATTGACCAAAGAACCAAGAAAGGTTAGTTCATCAGGTTCCCCACTTCCGAAATGGTTATCTGATATAGTTATCTCCCTGAGATTCTGTAGGCTTCCAAAATCATTTGTTTTTTTCCCATTGAAGTTGTTTTCTCCCACATCAAAACTTACTAGGTCTAAAGAATTGGATATTGAAAGCGGAAAAGGTCCAGTAAATTGGTTACCATATAGCTGGAGGATTTGAAGATGGGGAAACATCGAACCAAAGCCCAGTGGTAGACTACCATGAAGTTGGTTATAAGGGACAGAAAAAAGTTAGTAAGGAGAGGTTATAAATGGAAGAACGGATCATACCAGAGAGTTGAGTGACACATAATCCAAGGAAACTTAGATTTTTCAATTGTCCCAAGGTATTTGGAATACTTCCACCAAAAGGATTATAAGCCACAGTAATTCTTACAAGAGAAGTAAGATTCCCAATGACCGGAGGAATACCTCCTGTCAAATGTTCAAGTGAATTCCAAGGTATATGAGCTTTGACAATGAAGTAAGCTCCTCGGGGAATTTTTCGACTAGATTGTTGGAACCTACACCAAGGTATGTGAGGTTTGAGCAGCGAGAAAGGTTGGCTGAAATTTCTCCTTCAAAATTATTTTTGCTCAGGTTCAATTTTTGCAGCCTAAACAGATTTCCAATTTCAGCAGGGATTTCACCCCGAAAAGTGTTGTTATTGAGCCTCAACTCTTGAAGGAAACTAAGATTCCCAATGTGAAGAGACAAGGAACCAACTAGATCTCTGGATTGTAAGTCTATAATGGTGACTCTCTTGTGCCGATGACCGCATCTAACACCTTTCCACTCACAAAAATGGTTAGAATTGTTCCATGAGTTCACAACCCCATAAGGGTCTTGTGTTATCATTGTCTTGAAGGTGAGCAATTCAAGGCGATCACTCTCATTCCCAACAAAGGTATTCGTGGAGGTGGGAGTGACTATGAGATATAGCCACTCCACAAGTAACATAATTGGAACAGCCCAAAACCCATCCTTGAAGTTGAAAGTGGAAATGCCATTTTTTTTTTCTTTTTTCTTCTTTGTGGGTATGCAAAGTTAGCTTTCGAATTTGTTTTGTTTCAATTTATATAACCTACAGATTCTAACATAGCAGCATTGTCAAGTGAGAATGGGGTAGTTTTTTTTTTTTTGAACTGGGGAATGGAGTGTAAAGCGAAGTCCTACATTGCCTGAGTACTAAAGTAATATTAAGCATATAAGCGCGAGGGCACCCTCACCTCAATAGCTAGCTTTTGGGGTGAGTTCTATCCAAGACCGTGTAACATGGTATCAGAGCCAGAGTACTCAAGGATGGATAGGGTGCGTGTCCTTGGCCTACACACCGCAGGTGCTGCCAAGTAAACACGCTGGACATGAGGGAGGGTGTGAAGCGAAGTCCCACATCGCCAGAGTACTAAAGTAATATTAAGCATATAAGCGTAGGGTGCATGTCCCTGGACTACACGCTGCAGGTGCTGCCGAGTGAGTACACTAGGCGTGAGGGAGGGTGTGAAGCGAAGACCCACATCGCCTGAGTATCACAGTAATATTAAGCCTATAAACGTGAGGGCACCCTCACCTTAAGAGCTAGCTTTTGGAGTGAGTTTTACCCAAGACCGTGTACCATGGGATAGTTGATCAACTTATTTTTGACAACTTTACTGTTTGTCCAAATTTGACAACTCTCTCTCTCTCTCTCTCTCATTAAATGAGCTATTGACATGGACAAAGAAAACGGAACAAGAAGTCATATAATGATGTCAAAAATAAATAAATAAAATTTTTAAATGTTCTCAAGGTATTACCTGATACTATTTATCTTTTGTTTTTTAATTACTTAAAAAAGATGAGTATGCCCTATTATAAATTTTTTGATTACATTTGGATTGCCACATAAGTGACGCCACATTATGTTCCAAAATTATTAAATAATAATTACTTTTAAAAAAAATGAAAAGTCACATGACAATAATAAGGGGTGCGAATTCCTTACTGATAAATTATTCGGTGATTTTGGAGCAAGTTCAAGTGGTACTCCAGATTGATGATTATTGGTTTAAATATAGGACCCATTACTTTTGTATTGATAATTTAGAAGATAATATGAAATGTGCAAATTATTAAATGAAATGAAACACTTGTTCAAGAGTACTAAATAATTTTTTGATGCTGGAAAGGGTAATGAGATGAACACTCAAACACAAACAATAATCACAAATTTGATAAAAAGAAATACTTTCTTTCACATATTATTAATTCTCCAAAGTCCACTGATTTGCCTCGTATATGTCCATTTATACTTGAGATTGAGAAAACCTAAAGCAAAAAGAAAAGGAAACCCAAATCAAAGACTAATTAGCTAAATTCAAATAAGATTAAAAAAAAAAAAGAAAGGTTACCAAAATCAGAAAGATTTGAGTTAAGCTCAAATATAGAAACTAGAAGGGAAAAACATATATTGAAAAAAAACTAAGCAAATTTGGATTTGTCTACATTTAGGAGTGAGCAGTGGATATATCGATCTGCCCAAACCGACCGAACCAAACCGATCCGCTGCATTTTGGACGGATGCGTGATGACAAGCGGACGGTTGTGGATTGGTTTTTTCCAATCTGCTTAGTTTTGGATGGATAGCGGATTTAAGATTCATTTGGCCGTAACCGAACCGCCAAACCTTGAGCACCTTTAGTAATTTGCAAGACTTTGTGTTTTCAATTTGTTTAGATATTCTGTTTGTGTTCTTAATTGAAAAGGAGTTTAAATATTCTGTTGAATATATTTTTTGAATTGAAAAAAATAAATATATTATTTATCTATATTTTTTGGTTTTTAAATCTGACTCTAAAAATAATAAATAAAAAAGATGATATATGCTGGTTGGTTTTTATTTTAAAAAACAGATATAGATGTAACAATCAGAGTCATACAATCTCTAATACAGTTTTGTTAATGATTTTAGTGGTTTGAATTGTTTTTATATTTTAAGAATCACAAATTGTAAGACTTTATGTAGATGAGATATGCTGTGATTGTAATATGTGGATGAGGTAGGTAGTGATTGTAATATTCTAAAGTTTCCAACTTTCTTTCTTTGGATGAGATATATAGTAATTGCAATACCTTTTTTTTTTTTTTTTAAGAAGTGCACAAGTTGAATTATATTGAAAATTTATAAAATTTTAAATCGTTAAACCGATTCACATCCATCTGCCAATCCGTTCAATCTATATCGGCCGGATTTGCAAACGGATGCGGATTGATTTTTTGATTCCACCAATTTGGTGGACGAATGATAGATTAGAGATTCTGTAACCGCAATCGATTTGCACCCACCCCTACATTAACTTACATATGAAACAAATATTTCCACAAACGGCAAAATAGTAAAAATTGACCACCTAAACGTTGAAACTCATTCAAAATTCTTTGTAGGGCATGGCAAAACAATAGGTTGTGATTGTCATGACGTTTTCATGTGTTCTTGTCCAAATTTTACGCCATTTCATGCACAGACGTTTCGTCTCTATTAATGTCTTTTTGTCTTTATTTTATTTGTCCACATGTTCTAATAGCTAAATGCTCTCCTTTATATTTCTTTCCTAATGAGTGTGTGACTTTTTTTTGTTCCCATGGCATTTTATGCATTTGAAATTGGAAAATTTTCAATCTAGTGTACGTTTTTTTTTTTTTTTTAAAATACAGATTAATGGTAAATTTTATACACATTAATAATTAAGTAGTAGAACTTTTTTAGGATCTTGTAAAAAATTTCTGAAACTTCCACTCATAGATAATTTCCCCTTTAAAATAATCAGCTTGAGTCTCATTCCCGGTGAGTGGATTGTGACTTTAGATTATGTTTGAATTATGAATTTGAATAACGATTTAGAAACGGAAAGGAAAAAGTAAATGAAATGTATCTATATTTCATTTATATTTTACAAACCTTTTCACTCTCCCTCTCACAACATGAGGCTTTTGTCGCTGTAGGGACACCCAGTGGCGGAGCCACATGGTGACCAGGGGGTCACGTGCTCCCCTTGGATTTTTGTTTTTTGGTTTTTTGTTTTTTTTTTCTTTGTACATATGTATATAAATAAAATTTTAAACAAAAACAATATTTAGAATAAAATGTCAAGGGCATTTTTAAATTTATGAAAACAATAGTGATTGTTTTATTGAAAATAAAGTGACTACAACAAATTATATTTTTGGGTATGAAAATTTTATGAAAAAATCTCAATATAAAGGTAATATCTATCATTATTGATATACAAATATAATTAATCTTACTATATATATGTAAAAATTACTCGAGTGTTAGTTATATTTGTATGTGAAGTTCACCCTTCATATGTTGCTTTACTATTGGTTGGTGATATCATATGTCACTAATGATGTGATATCACTATTATATGAAGTTTTTACTCACAATTTTATAAAAATTTGATTTATCTTACCATTATATAATTTATTTTACGACTTAAATATATGACTTTTTTACATTATCCATGATACATTAGTTACACGCAATACTTTCTTTTCAATCTTACTTGAAATTAATTGTAAAATTTTATGTAAAATATTTTTGTAATAATTTATTTAAGTTTTTGTACTTAATATTAATTCAAAAATTACTATTATCTTCTTATTGTTGGTTATGGAAAAAAAAAAATTTAAGTTGTAATAAATAAGTGCCCCTTCTGATTTAGTTTCTTGGCTCCGCCACTAAGGACATCCAAATTTTTGTATTTGATGATGACACATATAAGATTATCAGACCCACCATGTGATTGTCATCTACAAGATAAAACTCTCCTTGCCGTTGAATGGCTGAGGGTCCTTCGATGCCCAAATTAGTCTTCCGATATCATCAAAATATTTAATGGACAAATTAATGTATAAAATAACGTATCTCAACCTATGGGAGTGTGGTTTTACATTTTGGTCGTAATAGGTAAGTTTATTGTCCAATAAGTCCTATGATAATTAATGGTATTTTTCATCAAACACTATTAAAAAAGTCCCTAATTGTTAATTTTCAGTGACAGTTTGTAAATTTCATCACAAAAAAGTCATTAATTATAAATTTTAGTGACAGTTTAGCAAAAAATAATCACAAAAAAGCATCACTAATTTTCAATTTTCAATGACAATTTGAGAAATTCGTCACAGAAAAAGTCACTAATTGTAAGTTTTAGCGACAATTTATAAAAACCGTGACAAAAAATTATTTTTAGTGACAATTTTACTAGAATTTATTTTCAATAGGACTTTATGGAAATTAAGTCCAACTATTAAGACTTTTTAGTAGTTTACCCCTATTTATAATAACTAGTGTGTTGCTTAGCAAGTAATTTGAGTAATCCAAAAGTCTTTTCCCAAACAATTTTAAGTTCAAGACTTCTATATCAACACAATCTCATCTCATGATGAGTTCTACTCCACATACAATACTATAGGCCCTGTTTCTTTTCATAGGTAGAATAGAGGGGATTGATAGTGAGGGGATTAAGTAAAATTATGTCTTTTTTTTATCATAGTTTTGGTGTAGGGATTGTTAAATTATTTTTATATAAAATAATAAAACAAATAAAAAAAATACAAAAACATTAACCATTGATGTTAAAAAAAAAAAAAATGCCCAACACGTAAAAAATAATAAAATTTTCGGAAAAAATAAAACAATGATTTTTACTTAACAAAAACATACAAAAAATTAAACATTAACGTTTAAAAAAAAAATGTCCGACATAAAAAATAAAAAAAAATAAAAAATAGTCCGGCAAACTATTTTTCTAATACCACATCCACCTCTTCCATTCCAATTCCCCTTCCAAGGCCCAACCTAATCCCCCCCCACCATTTCAATCCCGTTCCCAAATCTGCAAACAAACACGACATTAAATGGGTCCCGCCCCTATCCTAATCCCATCCCTCCCTCCATATCCCGAAACAAACGGGGCTGGTAGTGTTTATACACATGATAATCCATAATTGTGCCACATGGCAATGTTGGGACTCACATAATTCTTGTGGTGATTTCTCAATTGCCCCAAGCTTTCATTCTTTTTAAGCCCAATGAAAGAGTGGAAGTTTTCCATTTATTGTTCCGATAAAAATAGTCATGTGTTGTTGTGATGAAAGGGTGCCCATTATACTATTTGGTAGTTTTGCAGGGATCAAACACCTTCTCGATCTCATATACGAGCATCTGCTAATCATAGTGTGCCTAGAGAATGCTAGGTCTTAGAGAATGCCTAGTGAATGTTAGGACTTATTCCAAAATGCCTAATCTTATTAGGGCTTTTTCCAATAATGTCTAGCCTTACTAGTGAAAAACCTATGCGATTCATGATTCATAATAGAATTAATTGCAACAACTCCCAAATAATTAAAACTAACAATCTAAATCATTTAGCATGTACGAAAGTGATTTAGATTGTTGTTTCACAATTCATAAATCAACACAAATGATTTTTACATGAAAAAAATCACAGTTGCAGCACCTCTAATTGTGATAAAAAAAAAAACCACGGGCTAAATGCCATAAATCAATCCACTATGAAGAACGAAAGAACACAAATTTGCCAAACAATTTATCGAAACTCTGTAAAATTGTCTTCAACAATTCGTGCCTCTTTCACCAATGCCTTTGTCTCAGAATTGATCAGCTTGATGTCGAATCCACAACATCCACACCAAATCCACGACCACGAGCAACTTTGAACTCCTTCAAAGACTTCACGTTTGAATCCCCGAAATCCATCGAAGAAGACCTCTTTTGTATTGAACAGTTAAAAAACAAACCCTTTAATATAATCTACTTAATTCATGTTATAAACTCTCACAGATATCAAAGGAAACAAGCAAAGAAGCTCCAGATGAAAACCCTAATACCCAAGAAGAAGATCTGGAAGCCGTACCCTAAAAACCTGACTTGATCACAACTTTATAGCAAGCAGAATCGCGATCACCGCTCGAGCGGTGTGACTTAAACGCATGTTTCTGCATAAGTGACTTCGCTCGAGCGATGGAAAGTTCGCTCGAGCGTGAAAACTCAGCTCTAAGTACTTTTGCAGTCAATTCAAACTTCTGTGAGGCTTGCATTTTTGCTTGAGCGACGCTTTCACCGCTTTAGTAATCACGTCAAAATCCAAGGAAAATAAACAACTCAATAAGGCATGTTTGTTCGCAGAATTGGCAACAAATAGGGACCTAACAACTAGGTCTTATTTCAAAAATGCCTAACGTTGCTAGGTCTTATTCTGAGAAAATGCATAATCTCATTAGGATTTTTTACCAAGGGAAGCGCAATTCATTTTGCCCTTGTGATCCATCGATTGTCGAAAGGAAGCACAATTCGTCTTACCCTTGTGATCCGCTAAGCACCACAGCTTGGCTAAGGAATTAAATCCAAACAAAAAGAAAAACCCAAATCCAAGCAAAACAGTAAGTCCGAATTGTTATGATGTTTTTCATGTGTTTTTGTCCAAATTTTATGCCATTTCATACTAATGCTTCTTTTTTTTTTTTTTTTCTCTATTAATACCATTTGTCTTTATTTTGTTTGCCCATATGTTCTAATAGTCAAACACTCTCTGTCATTTTTCTTTTGATGAGTGCGCCGTGACTTTTTTTCTGTATTAAAAATGATCAGATTGGGTCTCATTCCTTGTGAGTGGACTTTTATTTTGCATTTGGATTATGAATTTTGAATAAAAATCTAAAATATATATAATTATATTTTATCTAAATTTTTCTTTTCTTTTTTCCTCCACAATATGAGGCTTTTGTTGCATGCCTCTATCTAATTATGTTGATAGTAAAAAATAATTTTTGATTGATTAGTATACAATAAATAGAACGTCTTTTAAGTTTAAACAAGAGCGTCAACAAAATGAAAACTCAATAATATTTTTGAATCCTTATTTTGGAAAATAAATATAAATATTTATTAGTTTTTTGTATTCTAATTATGGACATTTTTCATTTGATTGAAATTCATTTCAATTTTCTTTATCCAGTTCAAAATATAGACTAGAAGACACTATTTACAAATAACATTTTGATGATTCAAATAGTTTATTTTGTCATATATTTTGTGTATTTCATTCATAAAAAAGTTAGGTCAATTTGATAATTGTAAATTATACAATTTATCAAGTTTGTCACTAAAAAATAGATGATTTATTTTTAAAATATAATTGTAATCCAATTTTTATTTTTATTTTTTGATAAGTATAGTAAATTAAAAAAGTTTCGATTATCAAATCGATCTAACTTTTTATATGAATAAAATATATAAAATATAATAAAATAAATAATTTAAATCATTAAAATAGAATTTATAATGACTCCCACCGTCGCAAATATACACACCAACAATGATCGGATGTGTATTCTCACTTGCAAGAATATGATACTCACTCCAATGCTTGTTCTGTCAATCTTTACTCCATAAATAGTGATGAAGAAAGTCAAGACTGTTTTAAATACAATAATGATTAGTAGTCTGAATTTTTATAGTCTGAATGACTTGAATGTTTCAAAACGATGTCATTTTGAAGGTAAAACGACGTCGTTTTAATACATTTGGGTCATTCAAGCTACACAAATTCAAACTACGAAGCATTTTTCTTTAAAATACTGGAGCAATGACTCCCTATTTTTTATACATCTGCATAGTTTGTTTTGTGCGCTCTATTTTACAGTCCACAATAATAATCTGAACTATTTATTTAATAAAGTTTGTTGTAAAATTTGTTTATGTAAAAAATTAATCTGCTCAGATATCACTAAACATATAAACAAATTATATTTTATTTTTAATGAAAGATAATTATGAGTTTAAATTTCAACCATATATTATAAAACAAAATGTAATATATTAATTATTTTTACTAATGGCCAATGAAATTAATTTGTACAAACAATTTTCATTATAAAATTTATAAAATAAACAATTCGAAACAAAACCTACATATTGAAATATGAAGAGATTTAGCATAAGGGCACCAAGATGGTCCATCCGGTGATGGCCCATTTTTTAAGGTGACTTTGAGAAAACCTCTCTTATTGGTCTAGTTTGGAAATTTGATTAATTATTGTTAGTTTTTTGTATTTGAGATGATTTGTAATTTTTTTTATTATTTGTAGTTAAATAGATAGTTATGAGAAAAAAACTGATTAATTGATGTGTACAATATGATATTTTATCTTATTGATTATTTAGTATTTTTTGTCCTTATTAGCTATTTTAACAACAACAAAAAAAATTGTGTTTGAGAAGATAATATTTTGTTAAAATAGTCAATAAAGACAAAAATAAATTAAAATAGTCAATAAGACAAAATGTCACATGTAAATCATAATCATTTCATTTTTTCTTTCACAATCATCAAATCAACAATCAAAAAAAAGTTCACTAATCATCACAAACACAACTTTTTTAACTAGATTAAAATAGTCCAAAAAAATCAACTAAAATAGCCAAATTCCTAAAAGAGTTAACAATATTATTTTGTCCCTTAAACTATACCTCGATGGTTGGGGGGAAATGCAAGACTACCTGATGTAATGTACTCTTTTTTTATTTGATTGGAATTCATTTCAATTATGTTTACATGATGAGATACACACACCAAAAATGATTGGGGGTTGTGTATTGTCACTTCCAATAACATGATACTCTGATGCTTGTTCGTCAATCTCAGCTCCTTAAATGGTGAAGAAGGCAGTCAAGGCTGCGTTAAACTGATGGAGCTGATGATGGCCCATTTGTTAAGGTAACAATTGACAAAACCTCACTTCTAAATGGGTAGTATACACTTTGGAAATTTCGTAGTGAATTATCCAAAACCTAATTACGTCCAATCAAAGAATGTCTAGTATAGATATTTTTCTATGTATTTGTTAATGTCTTCATACAACAGTATTATTGATATTGTATTGTGAAGTCTAAAATCCAACAAATAAAATAGTATACTTGTCAGTACCCTACTATCAATTAAAAGGAATCAAATAAATTGGCACATGCGCCACTACTTTACTATCAATTAAAAACATACAAATTAATTAACACAGCTGTTAGTACCCTGCTATCAATTAAAAACAAGCATAAACATTAAAACATCCACCAGTGCCACTGCCGGGGGAAGGGAGTTATACATTTACTTGTAGTAAGTAAAAATGATGAAATTGAGGACCTGCAACAAAAAAAAAAAATGACATGAACATGAGAATAAAAAAGATAATGCATAAGGAAATTTAAGATTATGGACAGAAAAGGAAGAGTATATGTGCTACATGTTGTCTTCTCATCTTAATAATTACATTGAGAGTCTTCATTTTGTATGCTAATATATTAGATATTTCAGGAAGCGCATCTAAAACATTTCAAGCGTTCATTATAATAGAACAAATTTGAGATAAAAGAAACAGAACCTAGTCAATCATTTAAGGTAGTCTTTGATTCACTGGAATGAAAAGAAATAAAATGATCATCCCATCAAAATATTTCATTCCCATGTTTAGTTAGACTAAAAATATAATGACAATTACATTACAAATGAAATAATCTTTCATCGCGATTGTTAATGTATATCTATAACAAGTTAAATGTATATCTATATGTTTAGATAGCTGTTAATCTACAGACCATGTATATCTATATAGATGGATATGTATGTATGTTTAGATAGCTATGATTTCTCCTATATAAAGGAGACCATGTACATTGATTTGATATAATACATTTTACACAGTCTCTCTCTCTCTCTCTCTCTCTCTCTCTCTCTCTCTCTCTCTCTCTCTCTCTCTCTCTCACACAACTTGTTAAACATAGTATCAGAGCCTAAGGTTATGGCTCATTAACCAGAAAACTTCAACTTTTTTGGTATTTATCTCTATTCCGTCACTGTTTAGAGCCTTTTTGTTCTCCAAAATTTTCATATAGTCTACCAAAGTGCTCGGAATATTCTGACAATTCCAAAGGCACCAACGGCGTCCTTAGATAAGACCACACGCACCCTCACGCGCCACTTTTGTCGCCGGTGCGTCACTCGCTTCCGCCTCAGCTATATCGCGTGCCTTGCGTCGCATATGTCAGGCTTAGCCGCTAGCCGCTCACGCCCTAGCTGCTCAATGCCCACTCGCGCTGCCTCAGCCGCTTAAGCTGCCTCAGCCACATGCGTCCGACTACCCCACGCTGCTACTGATCCACGCGGCTGATGTCAGCCCTAATCTGGTTCAACCTCTTCAACAGGCCGGTTTAGTTCAATTTTTGGCCTTTTTGGGTAGGTTCAGACCGGTTTCCCACTAATTTTGACTCTCTAAATTCACTGGTATACTCAGTTTTTTTAGATTCTGCATCTACAGTATTGTTTTTACTTCATGGATTGTTCGGACTCTTCTCACCACCCTATTCCAGTTGTTCTTGACGGGTCCAACTATGTCTTATGGGCACAAGCCATGTCCGGCTTCCTCAAAGGAAAGAAACTTTGGCATATTATCACTGGGGATGTACGCAAACCCACCTAAGAAATTGTTGAATCCGCTGACAAATATGCAGACCGCTTGGAGGATTGGGACAATAAGAACTATCAGATTATCACTTGGCTTCGAAATACATCTGCTACATCTATCAGCCTTCAGTTTGGTTAGTTCCAACTTGACTCTGTTTCCACTCCAGCAAAAGACCTCTGGGATTTTTTGAAAGACCGATATCAAACTACTAGTCTTGCTTACCAATATCAGCTTCAGAGTCATCTTCACCATATGCGCCAAGAGCCAACTCAGACTATTATTGATTTCCTCTTCCAAATTTATTCTGTTTGGGATCAGCTCGCTTTATTTGAACCTCCATGGCCCCATACTAAAGATGCTGCCCTGTTTACTACTTATTGCGACCAACAGCGATTGGTTCAGTTTCTTATGACTCTAACTCCCCATTTTGAGCCGGTGCGCGCATCTCTCCATCATCGCACTCCTTTACCCACTCTTGAGCAGGCTATTTCCGAATTACTATCAGAGGAAACTAGGCTTGGTACTCTCCATCCACACCCTGTGGATTCTGTTCTTGCTACTTCCCAAACTCAGCGTTCTTCTTCACAACAACAGTCCACTGCTTGCAATTACTGTCAAAACCAAGGTCTTCTGTCACACCCCAAAATTCGGACAATTAAATATCAAATTAGGGCTAAACCCCAATCAATATTCCATCATCCAAATCCTAGGGGTGAAACCAAAAAAACTAAATGCTAACCAAACCATCCACCATAATTTCATAACTAACCAATACCTCAACATTCACGTAGCAACAACCAGTCAAAACAACTTAAATAAAGTACGGTAACAAACCATGCCAAATTTTTCCAATACTAAAGTCATAAAAAAATAATAAATACATAAACTAATATCAATCCTAAGATCAAGAAAACAAAAGAAGTCCAAACGACATGTCCTACGATCATAGTTATTTCTTGTCACCACCATAACCTCAACTAATCCTACAAAGGAAGCTCGGTTGCGCTCAAACAAAACGTACCTGAGTTGCCAAGAGACAAAACGGGTCAGTATACAAGTATACTGGTATGAGTACAAGATTTAACACCCACGTGTCCACCAGACACAAACAAAAATACATTTAATTCTTGTTGCAGGACAAGACAAGTAGTTCCAACCGCACCGAGACGAATGTGTAGTTTCCCGAGATACGGTGGCATTTAGTTTCTTGTTCGTACACAACGAAATATAAATTGATTATAAAATAAAAAAATAGAAATAAAAATATGGTGGGTCAGCCCTGCATAAAAAGTTAGTAAGACCCACCATCCTGCAAAAGAAAATAAAGTTAGTATAATTTAATCATAAGTAACTTGCGGAAGAAGTATAAAAATGCATTGTTTCATGCTTAAATAATTTGAATTGACTAAAACTCAAAGAACAAAAGTTGTACAAAATCAAATTTCCTAAAAGACAACGCAAACTAATTTAACATAACTGAACAGGTTGAGAGAAAAACTTGATAGAAAAATCTAGACGAAATTCAATCGAAAAATCTAAAAATGAAAACGTACAAAAACTGCCCTAAGATGATTTTTTTCGAAAAAGTTCAAAACATGAAAAGTGTGAAGAATAATTTTTTACTTCAGTTTACGCAAAACCAATAAAAATAAGCTCGTTTCGTGAGTTAAAACAGCCTCTAAAATCTGCATTGCTAAAATGAATCAAAGCGACAATAATCAAGATCATCCAATTATAAGTTCTAATTGATCTTTTTAATAAAAAGTTAAAATACAAAAGTTGTCTATAATCACGTACACATGCCTCTGCTCAAATTTCATAATTTATTGAGGTCGATTACTATTTTTCAAGATGTATAAATCAATAAACTCATAATTAAATTCTCTGTACCTTAACTCCACCACTTCAGCTCTCCCCTTCTGGCCTACACATACATCCCATGTGCCTCCCGTATACCTAACACTACTCTGAAGCCAAACTTGCACGGGGATATCGTCCCGAGTTTGACTCACACTCCCCGGATGGTTAGCATATACGTACGCGCGTAAATCAAAGCACTCGTCTACTCATGAGAACGAGGCAACAATATATATATAGACAACATCTCACTCGTGAGAATAAACATAACAATGTCAAGCCTAAGGCATTCAAATAAATCTCATAATCCTCACTTTTTTTATACACTCTTTCTCACCAACACTCAAATAAAACAACAATCCATGGAGTCATGGTGAAGTATAAAGAATTTATCTCTGGGTTCCTAATTTATTTTAATTTCATATGACCATGGATGTGATTACAACTATAAAATAAATCCATATAAAAACCCTAAACATGACATACATAACTAATCAAAATAATTAAAATACATCAATCAACTAATAACCCTAAACCTTACATACACAACTAAACAAAATAATTAAAATCAAACAATCATCTAAAAATCCTAAACCTTACATACAGCACTAATCAAAATAATTAAAATCAATCAATCATCTTTATATAAATACAAAATGAAACTAACATCAAATAAATAAAAATAAATAAATAAAAACAATGAATTACACATAAATCAAGAGAAGTGGGTTGTGTACTCATAATATTATTTTGAAGATCAAAGAAATATTTGGAAGATTTATGGAGTCACCAAACAAAACCCTAATACTTTCTTCCTTTTCCCCTTTCTTTCTCGGCGTCTCTCACCTCTCTCTCTCTCTCTCTCTCTCTCTCACGGCTGCCTTCACCTTTGTTTCTCCTTTCTTTTCTTTGATTCCGTAATCCATATTCTAATCCAATTCACTTTATTTAATATTATATTAAAACCTAATCCTATTCTAACTTAATAAACCATTATAATATATTATATTATATAATACAACATAATTATAATATATATAAATATAAATATAAATATAAGATTAAATATATATATATATATTTATATATAACACCTCTTTTTTTTTATATAACAAATATAAATATTTAAATATTTAGATTAATTTTATATAATTAAATAACACATGAAATTAATTAATTACCACATTAAATTCATTAAATATCACATTAAATTCTCATATGACCACACAATTAATAAAGTCAAAAATAAAATAAGATAATAATAACCATAATAATAATAAATAATGACTAAAGAAAATTAGGGTCGCTACATCTTCCATCTACTCATCTTCTGGTTCATTGTCCAGTTCAACTTTGCTAATTTTGCAACAAGATTGGTCCTGGTTATCTACAGCAAGATTGCTTCCGCAATCCAGCCCGAGGTAACTCTCCTGGTTCATCCTCTCACCATGGTCCTTCCACTGGGAATTTTTCACGAGGCAACTTTCAACGTTCTGGGAATCAGTTTAAGTCTATGCTTGTTCACCGTACTGCTACTGCTGCTGCTGCCTCAGAGGATTTACCTTCTTCTATGCCTATAGACCTTTCTACTCTAGTCTTTTCTCAAACCGATGTCGAAGCCATGTTCCAACAATTTCTCTCCACCTCTGGTACTCCTCCCTCTACTGCTTTGTCTGTCACCTCAGGTAACACTTCTTGGTACTTTAACTCAGCTTTTTGTAATCACATGACCTCTGACCCTACTATTTTTACTTCTCTATCTTCTCATCCTCATGTTCTTTCTATTCATACTACTAATGGGTCTCTTTTGTCTGTAAGTCATGTTGGTTCTGTTTCCACATCTCACTTATCTTTATCTCATGTGTATCTTATGCTTGCTCTTACCTTAAATCTTATCTCCATTGGTCAATTATGTGAGCATGGTCTAACTGTTACCTTTTCTTATATTGGTTGTTTGGTGCAGGACCCTTGGACGAGACGGACTCTTGGGATCGGCCGTATGCATGGACGTCTCTATGAACGCATTCACCTTCATGTTTCGGTTTCTTCTCAGCTCGCAGCTCCTACTACTGCTCCTCTTTTATCTCATTTTCAGCTTTGGCACTATCGTTTAGGACATCTTTTTGTTTGTCGGTTAAAGTTTTTAATTTCTAGTGGTCAATTAGGTTATGTCAGTTTTGATACTTTAGATTGTTTGTCATGTCAACTTGCCAAACAACCTGCTTTATCGTTTAATAAAAGTGACTCTATTTCTCTTGCACCTTTTGATCTCATCCATTCTGATATTTGGGGCCCCTTCATTTCTCCTACTATGGGAGGCGCATGCCATTTTGTTGTTTTTATAGATGATTTTTCCCGTTTTACATGGTTGTTTCTTATGAAAAATCGCTCTAAGCTTAAACAACTTTATTACAATTTTGTTAAAATGGTCCAAACCCAATTTCCTAAAACTATTAAGATTTTTCGCTCAGACAATGCCATGGAATATAAGGATTTTGATTTTATTTCTTTTCTTCAGAGTCATGGTACTCAGCCTCATCGTTCCTGTCACGACACATCTTAACAAAATGGACGTGCTGAACAGAAACATAGGCATATTCTCGAGCTCTCCTTCTCTCTTTCTCTTGTCTGGAAAATTTTTGGGGCGAAGCTGCTCTCACTGCTGTTTACACTATCAATTGTATCCCTACACCTGTTATTCATAATCACACTCCCTATGAGCATTTGCATGGCACTCGTCCCCCTGACACCAATCTTAGGGTCTTTGGTTCTACATGTTTTGTTCTTCTCTAACCTCATGAACACACCAAACTTGAACCTCGTTCATGTCTTTGTTGCTTATTGGGGTATGGTATTGAACATAAAGGGTATCGTTGTTGGGATCCTATCTCCCAGCGCCTCCGTATCTCTTGTCATGTGATTTTTTGGGAACACAAAATGTTTTCCTCTCTCTCCCAATTCCATTTATCCACTCCCTCCCCTTCGCTCTTTTTTACTTATCCTTCCATAGATCTGTTTTCTGATGAGATTGATACAGGGCCCCTGCCTACACCATTAGAGACATCCTTGCCTACTGGTCTTTCCCATGAGCCTACTTGCTCTGATGGTCTTGCTCTTACTCCCTCTAGATCCTCACCTCCTATTGAGTCTCTTACATGCCCTCCGGCTCATCCACCTTCTGCTCAACCACACCAGGTAACACGACCTTCTACTCGTCTTTGTGATTATATTGTTGGTTCCACTACTTTTTCTACTAATGAACCTACCTCCTATTGTGAGGCTCGCTCTAATCCTCTTTGGTAGCATGCTATGACTGATGAATTGCAGGCTTTAGACAAAACTCATACTTGGGACATTGTTGATCTTCCCCCTGGAAAGACTACCATTGGCTGCAAATGGGTGTACAAAATTGTGGGAGTCAAAAAAATATAGGTACTAGCTTATTGAGCCTAACCCAAACAAAACCTACAATGAGTCCAGCCCAAACAAATATCACACCCCCCATCTATATAAAGGGGGGGGATCCCAAGTAGAAGGTATGTCTCATCTCTCTCTACAGAGCACACACCCCTTCTAATATATCTATACTATTTACTTCTTGATTCGTGGACAAACTTCATCATCAGAGTGCTCCCGGCCGACAACCCCGGTCGGGTGGCACCGACTATGTTCATCATTGCAGATCTATAGAGGTGATGCTCTTGTCTTCGTTGGATCTCTACAGCATCCATGTGAGAGGATATTTCATGGTCTCACAATTGGCGCTGTCTATGGGAATCGTCAGAAAGACATCAACGAAGGTAATAGCAAACACGGTACTGTAAGTAAGAAACAAAATTTCAACAAACACTGTAATGCTGATCTATTTTCTCTCTAATTAAATGGGTTCTTGAATTGTATATACGTATATGTCTGTATACAAACTTTGTAGAAACTTTTGTTCATTTGAAATATTGATTGAAAAGTTGTAAAACAAAACAGAATTTATGGGTCTACTTTTATATCTCTATTTTCTCTCTCTAAAAATGGGTTTCACACTTTTATTAGTACGAGCATCTTTTCGGCAGGTCAATACAGTTGCTTGGCTAAATTAATACATGCATCTATCTATTTATTTATTTATTTATTCTTTGTTTCACAAAACATATCTTCAAGTTGATTTTTCATATATATGCACGTGAACACAAGTTGGGTTCACTTTTTCTCTAATGGCTTTCATTGATGCCAACCAAAATCTCGACAAAATCGAAGATCAAAGGTGTTGCATGCATAAAAAAGTCTTGCCGACCAAGTGATTCAGCACATCGTGAAGCTAAGAGAAGTTGCCAACCAAGATCCGGGTATTACAAACTCAAGATCCACAATCTTTATTTTGTGATCATAAGCTTACAAACTAAAGATCTGGCTATTACAACTACGCCTACACGGCAACGTCGCAGAGCTGAATTACATTGATAAATCCCAACGATGACACCACAGCACCTTGTAGACACCCCATTTTTGACTGTCCTCAAGACTTGGACGTCACCGTTTGAACACCCGGTGATCATCCATGTTTGTGTTTGTTTGGAGTTCCCGGAGGCCTCGGCTACGCGCCTTGCCACAGGATCTCCGAACTCGACCGTTTAGTGTCTGGTTTTGCACCAAACACTTGTGTTTTGCCTTGGAGGGGCAGGGAATGCCTTGTGAGGCATCCCCACACATCACCGGCCATGGCCAGAGGCCACCGGCTGGTGTTTTGATGCCATCGGCAATGTATATTGCCGGTCGGCATTATTTGTTGCCGGTCGGCACTCAATTTTGACAAAATGGCAATTTTGAGCAGCCGACTACTGTTCATTTACTTTTGGTAGATATTTTGTGCCAGCTGTGATAGCTGGCACCCACTCTGTTCCCCACCATACACGTGTATGGAGGGATTTCCCTCTAAGCAAGCTTGTTTGATAAGCTTTGCAAAGGGGACTTCTATAAGAGGAGGACTCTTCTCCTTGTTCTAGGTTAGACATTTTAGAGACAAAAAAATACAGAGGAGAGCTCTGGTTTTAGGGTTAGGGTTTGATACACATTCTATCTCTCTTTCTCTCTCTTGAGTGTTCTAGGTGCATTTGTTCTTAGTATTGTACACAAACACACACTACTACACCTTTTCTTGGTTTCTTGAGGGACCAGAGGTTGTTCTTGAGGTTCTTGGGCTGTTTTGAGCTCAAAGAAGCTGCTGGAGCTTCATTGGTGAAGAGGGTCTTCAAGGGTAAGACGTTGTCCCTTTATTCCCCATTTTTGCATACTATTTTTGCCTATCGTAGAACTGTTTTTGAGCTTAGTGTATAATACAAAAAAGTTCTGTTTTTAGGCCCTCTAAATAGTTTTTTTAGAGTGTTTTGTGGTTTGAGGTTGTTTGACCCCTCCTAAGCCTTGTAAGGCTCCATTTTGTGCTATTTTGTGTAAGCTCCAAGACCTTGGTGTTTGAGCCTCCTCACCACTGAAATATTGAGGGATTTCAGAGGTGAGGATGGTGCCTTGAGGTCCCAAGAAGGAGAGGGCCACCCCCTCTCCTTGTTGTCCTTGAAATGGACCATTTTTGGCCTCTTGAGGGAGCACCTAGCTAAGCTTCTTGTTGACCATGCCTTGGCTGTTTTTTGAGCTTATTATGTCATAATATGCTTCTATTTTTAATTGATTTTGGTACACCATGCATGCTTAGCATACCTACCTTGTAATGTCATGTTTAGGCCTTAATATGCCTTAGGTTGTGAGCCTTTGTTCTAGCATGTTTTAGGTCTAGTTTTGTGAAACTTTGGTGCTTATTTTATCATGTTTGAGGTCTGTCCTAGGTTGTTTGGGTCGACCTTGGCATGCTTAGTATAGCCCCTTTGCATTTTTGGTTTGTTGGCCTTAAGTGTGTGAATGTGTAGCATGCATCCTTGCTTTAATTTAGTGATTTGGGACCATTTGTCATGCTATTTCAGTCCCTTTAACATGCTTGGATGCTTGCCTTGGGTGCCCCTTTGAAGCTTTGAAAGCTTATCTTGCATACTCCATGTTTTGGTCAATGTGCATGCCTTTGAATTTGAGCCACTTAGATGCCATCTAGGTGTCCCTTGGGTGTTGTTTAGGCCTGCCTTAGATCTATTTTAAGTCCTCTTAGCCTTGTGAGGCTTGGTTGATTTAGACTTGGTTTAAGCCTCTTGGCTTGTCTTGGATTTTGGCTTTGTTTGCATGCTAATGTTTGTCTTGTTTAAATTGGCTTAGCACCTTTCGTAACATGATTTTCAATGCTTACCTTGCATGCCATTAGTCCATGTTATGCCTCTTTCAAGTGTGCTTGAGAGTCGCCCTTTTGTGCTTGAGTATTGGTCCTTGTATACATGCATGCTGGCGTGCCATTAGTCCTTCATTTTGGGCACTTTGGCCGCTGTTTTGGGCCTCGTATAGGGCTGCCCAAATTAGTTTAAGTCCACTCTTTACATGTTGTTACATGTCTTACACTTTGCATGCTTTGATTGCATCATGTCTTGGATGTCCACTAGCTTGCATGCTTGTTCATTGCTTGCTTGTTTGCATTGCCATGTTGCATCCCTAGCTAACATGCTTAGGTTGCATTGAACACGCATATCTTGTCCCTTGATTTAGTGATAGGGATTGGACCCCTTTGGTTTGTTGGTTTGCATTTCACTTAACATCAAAATGTGCACACTTGGTCCCTTGGGCCATCACGCATGGAAATGCGCGATTGGTGGTCCGAGAACCGAGGAGCATGTCCCTTTGAGTCACTGACATGATGAGGGACATGATTGGTGCATATATGGCTTGAATTGCATTGCCATGCAAAGTTCTGTCCTCTGCTGCTGTCAAACAGGTTCTACAGGCATTCTCTGTCGATCGACTGAATGGAGTGCCGACCGACAATCAATCAGCAGCCGATGGATTCATTATGTGTCGAGGGACACCAAGCCACTGCCGGTGACCATTCTACTCAGCCGGTGGTGTCTTCCAATGTCCAGAGAAGCAATTCTAAGACTTTGACAGTCTTCAGAGGAGTATAGCAGGGAAAACAGAGGCAGCTCATGTATGGCAGTGTACTTCCGAGCAGAACCGAGCATGCATTGCATTGGGCTCTTTTCCCGAGGCGACTTATCTATTTTTCTTTAATTTGTTAACTAATTAGGTGATTTGTAATAATTAATTAGCTTGTAGGTTAATTATCTGTACTATTCTTTAGGTCCCCCCGAGCGAGGGTGAATTTGTAATAAGTGTGGGTGCGTGTGTGCATGTCTTCCAACCCCCACTTCTTTCTCCCTTTTACTTACCTGCTTTTGATGGTTAGTATTAGGACATGTTTACTTTAGCATACCTTATGCTATGCATGCGTGCATCATTCATCAGTATTGCATGCACCGGGCTCGGCGCATCATGCTAACTGCATTAGTATTTCAAATCTAACTTGAATACATGCTACTTGTGCACTTTCACATGCCATGTTTAGGTCAGTCGAGCCTATTCTAATTGCATCATGTATGTGTTGCATTAGTCAATTTGACATGAACTAGGACCATGCATGTTGGCTAACTAGTTTACTGTTTTGGCTCGGAGTACTCGGTAAGCATTTATGCTTTAGCATATCTCATGCGTGTGAATGCTATCATGACAACATGCTTACCATGTGGCTAGATGCTAATGTGATAAAACTGTTTGAATGCCTGTGGGTGAAGGTTGGATTGTCTGAGTTGGAAACACTCGTTGAAATCCGTGTTTCAGCCTACTTGCGAGTAGCAAATTTCAAAACATTTTTCCAAAACAAACGGATATGCAATGCTTATTTCCAAATTAGGCAACCTAGTCTATACTTGTTTGCTGTGCGCATAACATAGTAATTCTAGTCTAATAACCAGTTTAAGAACACATAACGTTTTCAAAAACGGATATCACGATTAGTAGAGGCCGATCTTCGGATTGGGCGAGAGGGGGTGCTCGTAGCTGACCTTTCCCAATCGTACCCTAGCTCCCGAGCCGAGGCAACTCTGGTGATGACGGACATGTGGCCTTCGGCACCGAGTCAAGGTTTCCTAAATTCCCCCATAAAAAATATTTAGGTGGCGACTCTGTATCTGGCAAAGCAATCCATGTTTGGCACTTCTTTTCAAAAAATCTGTTTCTCAAAACGATTTGCCAGATTTGGACTCTTTGGTTCAGATCAAGAACCGCGACACAAATCGAGTCCGAACTGTAGCAGCGGGGCCCCCCTCGTGGGCGCGCGTCTACACACCTCTTGGCCACTTCACCATAGTTCACTCAAC
The DNA here is from genome assembly GCF_055761805.1 of Camellia sinensis. Classification (NCBI taxonomy): domain Eukaryota; kingdom Viridiplantae; phylum Streptophyta; class Magnoliopsida; order Ericales; family Theaceae; genus Camellia; species Camellia sinensis. Next base: position 42,132,026 of record NC_138961.1, read on the forward strand.
AATGCCAGATATCAACTTGCCCAATTCACACTAATTCCATCATCAAGTTCATCGGAAATCATAATCTTGTAGTGCCTATATCTTCAGTCATGTCGGCTATATCCGTGGTGCCGAGAACCAAATCTCTTCTGGCTCTCTTTTTATCAAGCATATGTTAGCAGACATTTCTTCCTCTGGAAACAACGACTCAAGAATGAAACTTCATTACATCAAGTCTAGCAATACATCGGTTAACATCGAATCGACTTCGCTAGGTATCACACCAAGTTGCATAGCCGACTAAACAATAATCAAGCTCAAAACTTTGCCGAGAATCTACCAACTTCCCAACTAACGTGATCTATGAGCACAAGGATAAAAAGAACGGCACCACTACGAGCCAAATATCGTGCACAAGTTACTCACATTTGAAATCGGCGTCCAAGTCATCCACTTGTTACTTCAATGCATCATGGGTTACTTCATTCACAAGACAGCATGAATTACATACTGGGTCAATACTTTACATCATTAGTGAGTATTCGGCAATTTATTCGGGTTGCCCATCAAGCGGCAATAACACCTTTATTTGTTATTTGTTCTGTTCTGCTCACAAACAAGGTATTATAGGCTGACCACGGCTTTTTCTTTCTAGCACTGTTATTGGCAATCTTTAATTTCTAGCTAGTCAAGGGTGGAGTTGTCACCGACCAAGTGATTCGGCAAATCAAAGTGCCAAGATTTGCCTTCCAACCATTGCGCAACCTTACCACTAATTACTCCTCAACAATGCCAAGCCGAACACAAACGAACACACTATTATTTTTGGTCAACTTTCTGAGGTGCAACGGCATCCAACCCAGGGTGGAATGACGAGTCTGAATAGTGGAATGCACACTAGGGCGAGTGATGAATCCAACGCCACAAAAATGAGGCCAATCGGACTTCAAACGAGGGAGGTACAAGGGCTCTAAGGAGTTTGAATCTACAAAATCTGCATTTTCATGACCTGTTGCATGAAGAATTCGGCTTTGCACTATTTGGGCCATTATTAATTCATCAGCATTATTCGGCAGTGCATCAACCTTATTCGGCAGTAGTATTTAGCATCATTATTAGCACCATGATTAATTCATCATTTTTCATCAACATTACTCGGTAGTACCGCAACTCCTAGAAGATTACTCGGCAAAGCTACAAAGCTTCTTGGCAACCATTCCACACTAAACGGCCATTCAATCACGACCGCCGCCTATTTATTAATTAGTCTCTCAAACCATGTCTGACCTCTTGAACTACAATGCCGAGAACCAAGTGCTTCAGCCAGCCAAAGTGTCGCCGACACCGTTTACGTACCCAATTTCTCTCTCTAGCAAGTGGGTCTACATTTTTCTTCATGCAAGCAAGAATTTGGTGGCCTACCAGTAGGTTCACGGCAACTAACGGAGTCACAAACACTGACTAGTAAAGCCACGAACTAACTGTAGGCTGTCGATAGTTGCAAAACCAACAAAATGTCCAAAAATTAACATTTTTAAGCCTTGTTGAACTCAAGCTTTGACTATATTGGTGTGAAGTCCTCATCAAGACGAGTCCAACGCCACAAACCACGTCAAAATCAGACTTAAAACGAAGGAGATACAAGGCCTCAAAGTCACGAGCTCGAAACTAGAACACTCTGCCTTTCACGACATGCAGCATGAAGGTGATGAAATAAGAATTTATCATGCGCTTCTCGACACAATGTGCTCCGTTGCATCTTACCGCATTCCAGTTAATCGAGCGGTCCAATAACTTCGAGGATGCCTACCCTCTAGTTTTTCGTTGTGTAGAATCCATTTTTGAGGTCCAATTTTGTGAATTTTGAGTATTAGCTTGGGATCAATGAACTGGCAAATCGGGGACGTTAAATAATAGATCAACGGTCAAATCATGTCCGATTAGCATGCAATTTTGACAGCAGGTTCCAAGAGCTAAGCCACAATTATCTACCTTCACCGATCATTCACCCTAAACTTGAATTTCTTTTACATTCGGCAATCACAACTATGCATATTTGGCAACCACCAATGAACCAACTTACATCCACAGGCCCAACGAACAATTCGGCAATTTTATTGGCTTACCCGGCATATTATCAACAAGGAGTTTCAGAAAACTTATTGACTTATTCGGCAATTTGTATTTTCATTCATTCTGCATATTATCACTCGGCTTCGACAACTTTTATTCGGCATATTATCGACAAAGTTTCGACAACTTATTCGACTTATTCGACCACTTACTCGGCATATTAGCAACTACATTCGCATAATATCAATTCACAACTTATTCGGTATATTACCACTTCTATCCACAGATCATTCGGCATATTATCAAGAGCAAATTAATGTCAACTTTGCATTATCTAGCATGGACAACTTGTTCGGCACTATGATTTCGACATAAAACTAGCACCTCGGCTTACCGAAATCCACATCTAATGATACCAGAGGATTTGCATCAACTCAAGGAGTCCAAAGCCACTACCCAGAGGAGTAAAAAAGTAACCGATGCTTGCCGACAATTACTCAATAGTCCATATTTTCAAAAAAAAAAATAATTTTTTTTAAAAAAAAAATCAAGTTTTGATTATACCAATGTGAATTACTCATCGAGATAAGTCCAACACAATAAACCGTGTCAAAATCGAAGCTAAAATGAAGCCATACGGGCCGATCAAAGTTTGCCCAGAAAATGAATTCTTTCGCTGGAGAAGACGACCCAGCAATCTATGAAGAAATAATCCTGTGCTTCGTGGTTTCATTACACCCTATTGATCTGTGCTGTTAGATCCATTTTGGCTATAATTACGCCATCAGGAGTCTGATCGCAGCGATCCAATAGTCGTTTCTAGCTATTTGACGCATTTCGAGTCCATCCGTACAGCCAGAATTTGTAAATTCATCTCAAAAATAAATAAATAAATAAAAATAAAAATAAAAATAAAAAACATTGCCGATTTTATTCAAAAAATTGAGCGCAATGGCTCACTTCGCATATCCTCAAGCACCCTATTTTGTCTCGGCTTCATTCTGATTTTGCCACGGCACCAAACAGGGCACGGAATCTTTTTCAAATTGTTATCGGCCTACTCGACAATTTTGGCCCAAGTCAATTTTATTACTTCCGAATAACCAATCTTATTCAAAAGCAATGGGGCAAGTATACGTTAGACAAGAAACTCAACTTCAATAAATTGGCAACCATTGTCAACCAAATTCTTTGCAAATCCAACTCCGAAGGGATGCTGACACACTGTGTAGCTAAGAAAAATCGCCGACCAAAAGATCGGCACAATCATCGACCCAAGTGTTGCTGACCAACTTTTCGGCAAAATCACATTATATATGAAACGGACATCGATGTTTTGACACTAGTTACTCGGCAGTGCATCAACTTTACCCAGCAAGATTATTCAACCATTATTAATTCAACATTATGAATGATCATTATTCGGCCTTGCATCAACTTTATTCGGCTCAGCAACATTATTTGTCAACTTTATGCATTATCAAACTTTATGCAGCAACATTGGCCACAGTATTCGGCAACTTTATTCGCCCAACAACATTATTTAGCAAAACAATTGCCCATTGGGACATCTTAGTCAATTTTCTGCTTTCCAATTGGGGCACATCAGCCGATCATCATCTCAGCACCTTTGATATGCATGCATACTCAGCCAACTTGGTACAAACATTACGACATTTACTTGAGTTACACACTCCTGCTCCTTTTCACACCGCTCCAAGCAAGCGCCAATTTTAGGGCAATACATTACACTTGGCAGTCGTCCGTTAGCACTTGGCAGTCGACAATTCACATTTGGCAGTCAACAATTCGCATATTGTTGTGCGCCGCCATTTTACCAGAGCCTAATCTTCCCTGCAACATAGGGCAATGGGAATCTACATTCCTTCCGACTAACACCTGTCATTCGAAAGCAATGGGGCAAGTCTACCTTGGACTAAACGCAAACCGAGTATCTCGACAATTAAATAGTTGGCCCAATATCTACTTGGCAATTCCTTACAAGCGGAGCAATATTATTGGTGATTAACACATCCACCTTATTCGGTACAGGATGCATTAGTCAAAGTCCTTGCCATATTGGCACTTGGTTGCCTCTTAAAATCAGCAAAAGACTCCGAGTACAACGCAATCTTCGCACTCAGCACAGAGCGCCATTAACAAAGGCCTACACCCATGCCCGGGGGTTAGAATACCGAGGCTTACACCCATGCCCGGGGATTAGAATACTGAGGCCTACACCCATGCCCGGGGATTAGAATACTGAGGCCTACACCCATGCCCGGGGGTTAGAATACCGCGGCCTACACCCATGCCCCAGGGTTAGAATACTGCGGCCTACACCCTTGCCCGGGGGTCATAATATTGCGGCCTACATACCTTGCTCAGAGGTAACAATACCGTGGCCCATCGTTATTGTTAGGTTTTTATTCTTGGCAATCTCGTTTAACAAAACTCCATTCAGTTGTACTTATTTTCGCACTTTTTATTTCAGTGAGGCTATGAGTGTTTAGATGCGAATCCAACCCGATTTGTGCCTTGCAGAGAAGTTTGTGATGTTAATGCTTTCAAGATTGCCGCTTCGCTGATTATGACAGGGATTGAGCTGCCCGGTCAGCTCAAGGGGGTCCAGGGGGCAGCGCCCCTTGGCGGGTCCGGGGCAGCGCCCCCGAAGCAAAATGTAAAATTGCATTCGAAGTTTCATGTCCGTTCTTGCTCGCTCGAGCGAAGGAGTTCTCGCTCGAGCGAAGGCTGCGTTTGTGTAAAAACCTGAAAGAGATGAATGTACGCTCGAGCGAGGGGTGCGTGGCTCGAGCGAAGCCACTTATGGAAAACATGCGCTTTTGGTTCCTCGCTCGAGCGAGAAAGTCTTCGCTCAAGCGAGCTTCGCAGTCCCAGATTTCTATAAGTATGTGATTCAGTCAGATTTTAGGATTACTCCTCCAGATCTTCTTCTTGGATATTAAGGTTTATATCTGGGGATATTTTGCTAGTTTTCTTTGATGTTTTGATTGAGTATTCAACTTATAGTTTAAAGAGTATACATCAAAGGATTATTTGTTTGTTCTACACAAAAGAAAGAGTTGTTCTTTGGTGGATTCTGAAGAATTCAAGCCTAAAGCTTTGGTGGATTCTGAAGTGGCTCATCGTCAAGACAATTCCAAGGTGAAAACGGGGTTGGAAGAGGCACATAGGGGTTGGTTCAATTCGAGCGTGGATTCGCTAGGTAATTGAGAGTATACCTGTGTAATTCCTTTATATCTTCTTAGTGGATTGTTTTGTGGCTGTTGCCCGTGATTTTTTTATCACAATTGGAGGTGCTCCAATTGTGGTTTTTCCATGTTAAAATCGTTGTGTCGATTTGTCTTGATTGTTTGATTGGGATTGTTTTATTGCTTTAAATTGATACATAATCACAAATCAATATCTAGTGGATTTCTAGATTTTTCAGTTATGATTTCTTTGTATTCCTTTCTGGGTTTTAGCTCACCCCCCCTCCATCCTATGATCGACATATATACATTTATACATACATTCAAGACATACGTACATTTATACATACATTCAAGCATACATGCAGTCATTCATTTATACATTTTATTCATTTATCCAGAGTGTTCTTTATCAAAAAACTTAACAGCTATTTGAACATTGTAACTTGGCAAGAAAAAACTCTCATTCCTTCTACCGCAGACAATGAAAGTTTTGGGACAATTGTGGGAGCCAGAAAAATATAGGTACTAGCTTATTGGGCCTAACCCAAACAAAGCCTACAATGGGCCCAGCCCAAACAAATATCACACCCCCCATCTATATAAAGGGGGGGCATCCCAAGTGGAAGGTATGTCTCATCTCTCTCTATAAAACACACACCCCTTCTAATATATCTATACTATTTACTTCTTGATTCGTGGACTAACTTCATCATCGAAGTACTCCCGGCCGGCAACCCCGGTCGGGTGGCACCCACTATGTTCATCATTGCAGATCTACAGGGATGAAACTCTTCTTTTCGTTGGATCTCTACAACATCCATGTGAGAGGATATTTCATGGTCACACAAAAATCAAGATACACTCTGATGGTTCTATTGAGAGATACAAAGCCTGCCTTGTTGCTAAAGGCTTCAACCAAGAATATGGTATTGATTATGAGGAGACCTTTGCTCCTGTTGCCCGTCTCACCTCTGTTCAGAGCTTGATTGCTGTTGCTGCCACCCATCAATGGGACCTTTATCAAATGGACGTGAAAAATGCATTCCTTAATGGTGATCTTCTAGAGGAGGTCTACATGCAACCTCCCCCTGGGTCTACTTATCCGCCTCATAAGGTCTACAAACTTCAGCGTGCATTATATGGTCTTAAGCAAGCCCCGCGAGCTTGGTTTGCGAAGTTCAGCTCTACTATTCATGATTGTGGTTTCACCTCCAGTTCTCATGATACTATCCTTTTTGTGAGGAAAACTGCTCAAAGGACCACACTGCTTCTTCTTTATGTGGATGACATGATTATCACCGGTGATGATGTGGATGGTATTCTTCGCCTTAAACAATTTCTTAGCCATCATTTTGAGATGAAAGACCTTGGTCCTCTCAGCTATTTCTTGGGTCTTGAAATCTCCCATGATTCTACGGGTTCGTTTCTCTCTCAAGCTAAGTATACCTCCGATCTTCTCGCTCGTGCTGGGCTTACCGATTGCAAGATTGCCTCCACTCCATTGGAGACTCAGAGTCGTCTTACTCCTCTCGATGGCACTCTCTTCTCTGATGCTACTCTGTATCATCAGTTGGTTGGTAGCCTTGTCTATCTCACTGTTACTCGTCCTGACATCGCCTATGCTATCCCTATTGTCAGCCAGTATATGTCAGCTCCTCGTACACCTCATTATGATACTTTAGTTCGTATCCTTCACTATCTCAAAGGCACCTTGTTTCATGGTCTTCATTATTTCTCCCACTCCTCTCTTCAGCTTCGTGCCTTCTGCGATGCTGATTGGGCTAGAGATCCTATTGACCGCCGTTCTACTACAGGTTTCTGCTTCTTCTTAGGCGATTCTCTTATTTCTTGGCACAGCAAGAAATAATCTCTTACTGCTCGTTCAAGTACCGAAGCTGAATACCAGGCTCTTGCTGATACTACTAAGGAACTTCTCTGGATTCATTGGCTTCTTGCTGACATGGATGTTACCTCCCTCTGGTGCTACTGACCTCTATTATACAATCAAAGTGCTATTCAAATTGCTCACAATGATGTCTTTCATGATCGCACCAAGCACATTGAGATTGACTGCCATTTTATTCGTCAACATGTCACTCATGGTACTGTTCATCTACATCCGATCTCTTATGTTGATCAACCTGCTGATATTTTCACCAAAGCTCATCCTCCTGGCCGCTTCATTGAACTTGTTTCCAAACTCAAGTTGGTTAATGTTTGTCCTCCTTGAGTTTGAGGGGGGCTGTTAATGTATATCTATAACAAGTTTAATGTATATCTATATGTTTAGATAGTTGTTAATCTATAGACCATGTATATCTATATAGATAGATACGTACGTACGTTTAGATAGCTATGATTTCTCCTATATAAAGGAGACCATGTACATTGATTTGACATAATACATTTACACAGAGACTTTCTCTCTCTCTCTCTCTCTCTCTCTCTCTCTCTCGCTCTCTCTCTTCTTCTCAACTTGTTTAACAACGATTATTCCATGTTAAAGTTTAAGGAATTACCATTTCATTCCATTTCATCTCATTTTAATGAACTGAATAAATCATAAATACTCTTTCTTTCCGTAGAAAGATTGGCCAAACTATCTTATCGCCTCAGTGGTGGTATATTTCAATCATAATGAAATGATAAGTACCTAAATCGTTTAAGTTTGGAATGGCGCTATTAAGCATATCAACGAAAAGCTTAGCTTAATATAATAATAATAAAGGATCAAGACAACACGGACACAGAAGATAACCTCAATATTATGTTAATAAAGATTTGCTAGAGAATTTTAACTATAAAGATGGAAAAATCATTTTAAAAGGGGGTAAATTCAACATAACATTTTATAAGGATTGTGGGAGCCCAAAAAAAATATATCAGCTTATTGGGAGTAACTTAAACAAGTCATAAGAATGGGCCAAGACCAAGAAGCAAGCCCACCAAACAAATATCTATTAAGCAAAAATCACACCTTTATAAAAGAAAAGAAGGACATAGAAGGTAGCAGGCTCTCGAATCTCTACAACACAACACACACAGACACCTTTCATTTCTGCATCTTCTTTCTTTCATTCAAGTTGATAACTTTATCATCGGAGTGTCTCTAGCCGGCAACCCCGGTTGGGTGGTGCCAACCTTGCTTATCTTTGTAGATTTACGGGGCAAAGTTCATCTCTTCGTTGGATCTCTACAATCCATGTGAGAGGATTTTCCAGGTCTCACAATTGGCACCGTCTATGAGAATTATCTGAAAGAGTTCAACAAAGTAAATAGCAAACATGTTACTGTAAGTAAAAATTCAACAACACTGGTTGAAACATCACGAGCTATGGCTAGGCTTTGAATTTTCTCTTTGATTAAACTTATTTTAAAATTACTGTAAAATCAGTTCTTGAATTGTATATACATCTGTCTGTGCTTACAAACTCTATGGAAACTTTTGTTCATGGTAAATCTTGATGAAAAGTTTTAAAATAAAACCGAGTTCACGAATTTACTTTTGCATCTTCATTTTCTCTCTGTAAAAATGATTTCACACTTTTGTTTGTGAGAGTTCTTTTTGGCATTATAAAAAGGGTTGCTCGGCCAAACCCACCCCTAAGATTGTTTATTTATTTATTGCCTTACATATACCTGTGCTAAAAATTTCTGTGGAATCCAAAGGTTGGGTCTTCACTTTTTCTCTCTCTAGAAGTATTCCCAACAAGAGAAGGTGACAAAGATAGGGCCATGAGTTATTAAAAAAGAAATAATAATAATTAATAATTTGGGGATAGTCGGCTACTTATGAGGCAATATATATATATATATATATATATGTACATTTAAATCCAAACAGTTTGATCTGAAGGCAACTTCAACAAAATCCTTGTGATCATAAGCTCACAAACTCAAGATTGGGCTATCACAACTACGCTTACTCAGTAATATCTAAGAGTTGAATCACATCAATAACGCCAATAGAGGCACGACATCACACTTTTCAACTACCACATCACCAAGAAAATAAGCTCTCGCCTATTTTTCTCGACACCAACAGAACTATCAACTGTCAACAATGGTTATTCGGCATGTCGACGCATGGACCTTTGCATTACTCAGCAACTATTCTGCGTGAACCGGCCTTTGGAACCTCCATGTATTTCGATGTCACCACCGTTCAATGACAACCTCAGCCCCCATTTATTAATTCGACACTCAAACCGTGTCCAACGCCTTTCTGAACTACAATGCCGAGAAGATGACAACACCAAAGCACCAAATTACATCAATAAAGCCCAACGATGACTCCACAATTAGGCAACATTATTACTTGGCAACATTACTCGGCAACACAGGTCAATCAACAATACCGAGTAGCTACCAACTTGAAGGTGCAACTACTTGACTACTTTTTGACACTCGGCACCACAACTCCGTCATGTCATGAATGGTGCAAGTATATATCTTTAATCATGTTGGCTACAATCACGATGCTAAGAACAAATTTAGTCATTCTCTTTTTGAAGTCACATCTCGACAACATGCTCCATGGCATTGGACATTCTAAAAAAAAAAAAACTATAATCATACTCCACGATATGAAGCACCATCAGTAAAGCCTTCGAATTCAGAGAGCTCTTTGTGCTCGGTACGAAGAGCCACCACCTAAGCCTCTGAATTCGAAGCACTCTTCGTGCTCAACACGAAACGCCATCAATAAAGCCTCCGAATTCGAAGCACTCTTCGTGCTCAGCACGAAACGCCATCAATAAAGCCTCTAAATTCAAAGCGCTCTTCATGCACAAAGCGCCATCAGTAAAGCCTCCAAATTCAGAGCGCTTTTCGTGCTTGGCACAAAAATCCATCACCGAAGCCTCCAAATTCGAAACGCTCTTCGTGCTCGGTACGAAGCGCCATTAGCAAAAGCCTCCGAATTCGGAACAAGACATACATACATTCAAGCAGACATGCATTCATACAATCATTCATTTATTCATTTTATTCATTTTATTCATTTATTAAACGTGTTGTTTATCAAGAAACCTAACATCTATTTGAACAACGTAGCTCGATAATAAAAAATTATATTCCTTCTACCGCTGACAATGAAAGTTTTGGGGCAATTGTGGGAGCCCAAAAACAATATATCAGCTTATTAAGGGTAACCCAAACAAGTCGTAAGAATGGGCCAAGACCAACATGCAAGCGCACCAAAAAAATACCTACCAAGCAAATATCACACCTCTATAAAAGGAAAGGAGGACATAGAAGGTAGGGGGCTCGTGAATCTCTACAGCATAACACACACAGACACCCATCATTTCTGCATCTTCTTTCTTTGATTCAAGTTGCTAACTTTATCATCGAAGTGTCTCTGGCCAGCAACCCCGGTTGGGTGGTGCCGAGTATGCTTATCTTTGCAGATTTACGAGGCAAAACTCACCTCTTCATTGGATCTCTACAATCCATGTGAGAGGATTTTTCAAGTCTCACAAGGACAATGATTTCACCAAAAATAAAAAATTTAAAGGTACAATTTACAATTATTTGTTCTTGAATTTATAGAGGAAATATGTGGACAAAAAAATTGAATGAAATATAAGTTGAATTTTGCACTACACTACCACAGGATAAATATAGAAACAAATGCATCCAAATATTGATAGAACAAATACAGACAAATAAGCTAACAAATATCACGTTGTAGGATTCATACCCATATCTGTCCTATTATGCAGACAATTTGTGGGATAATATGCTTCTTTAAAATAATAAATAAAATTATTATGTTCACCATTGGATACCAACATATTCAATTTTGTGATTCCATATTAAATTGTGATGCATGTAAGAGACAACACAAAACACTTTGCTTGTTTAGTGTATAGAAAATGGAAATCTCAGTGGAATATTGGACCTCCTTATTCTTTATGGTGAAAATAATAATTCCACAAGGTGTGTGCTATGCCACTTTGTGAAAAAAAAATTCCAAACTATGAATTTATAGTATGCAATTAGAATTACAAATTACGCCTTATGATACATGTTACATTTCCCTGTGGTCAACAAAAAAATATAGCATACTTTTGTAGTTACAGAACTTATAAATAGCGTTTTGGAATGTAGGATCATATAGAGAGCTTTTCGGAATGTTAACTGCCTACATGTGTACGAAAACTTCCTTTATTCATTGCCATTATGCTGTGGTGCCCGCACTTGCTAAGACACTAGCGGGATATTTAAAAATGTGCCAGTTACTTATTTAAATGATAATTGGAAAATATGTCCATCACACCTTTTCTCATGACACATGAGACCTTTACCCACACATATACAAGTACATGGATGATGAAGAAGCACCATATCAGGATACTTGTCCAAATTAAAAGTTGATAGGACTCAATAATATTTGGTCCTTGTTTTCAATATCATGAATGTTGGTAAATGATTGAACACTATATATATATACATTGAGAGGGTAATTTTTGGGAAAAATTGGGCCGAGCTTCGAGTTGGGTTTTGAGGCCCAAAACGCAGAGGACTAGGTAAAAAGGCCGTACTGAATACTCCGGCCTAGAAGGCAAGGTTACTCCGGCCTTGGGGAGACAAAGTTACTTCGGCCCAAGGAGGTGAGTTTATTCCGGCTCAAGAAGAGATAGTTGCTTCGGCCCAAGGAGGAGTAAAGCTACTCCGGTCCAGAGGCAACTCGGAGTTAGGCCGGTCTCAGAGTTAGTCCGGTCGCAGTATGTTCTGGGAAGACCGGCTTCGAAATTAGTCCGGTCGTGACATACTCTGGTTAGGTCAGTCAGAACTTGCTACTTGGAAGTTTGATCTAAGCGCACCAAGGTTGAACAAGGGCAGCCGAAGTAATGAGTTAGAGGAGAAGACCGAGCTAAGGATAGTTCGGCCTTCTATGTGGCTCAGCATAGCCAGTGTTATTTCGGTCATGTGGTAGTTCGGCCATGGAGAAAACCATCCCACTTGGTTTAAGCAGTGGGGGAGGGTGTAAAAGGATAAGCATTATCCTTAGGAGAATGAATCCTAGGAGGACTCTGCATGGAGAAATACAAGTCCTACCAGGATTGTGCCACGAGAAACTTATAAAAACTCACAAGCATCACCTTGGAGGAGGTAATTGAACACAATCTTTCTGAGAACATAGAGCTTTGTCTATTTGTCAAGTTTTCTGACTTAGGCATCGGAGAGGTTTCCGGCACACACCCGCCGGCTAGCTCACGTTTGTGTTTTCAGGTGATAAAGCGACGTCGTACGGAGGAGCGTGGATTTGGTCAACAGGATTATACGAGGAGAATTATTTCCTCCCCGTACATACATATTTTGCGCACTCGGTTGATAAATTTAAATGGATTTATTTGGAATGATTTAAATAAGTATCATTTTTGACTTTTTATGAAAAGATGTATAGAAAAATAGAGAGGTGATGTGACCTAAAAAAGATAAAAATAAAAATAAAAGTAAAAAGTGCACTTATATAGTGTACCCCAAACAAAGCCTCAGATTTTTCTTGGCCAAAGGTCTAAGCGCTCAAATATTTTATCTAAAAAGACAAGCTCAATCAAAATGACCAAAATACCCCATTACCTTCCTCACGTACTATTTGTCTTACTCTCTTCACAATCAGACTATCGTCTTTCTCTATCTGTCTCCTCACTTTCCTCCCCCTCTCTAGGAGTGTAAAAATGGCCCGTAGCCCGTGGGTTACCCGAAGCCCGCCTGCGGCTTGGCCCGTTTGGGCCCTAGCCGAGTTGAGCCCGAGACCCTAGGCCTGAGCCTGGGCCATCATTTTGAAGCCTGGCTCGTAGCTCGGCCCATCGGCTCGCTTAAGGCCCACTCAAGGCCCATCCGAGGGCCAGTGTCTTTTTCAATAGAAAATAACAAAATTTTGGTTGAAAAATTAAAAAAAAACAACAAAAAAAATTTGTTTAGGCCCGCCCAAGCTCGAGCCCAAGCCCACTGGCTCGCCCAAGGTCCGAATACTCCCTGGGCCTAGGCTTAATTTTCTGGCTCGTGGGCTGGCCGACCTGGTCTGAATTTTGACGGGAGTATGTGAGGCCTGACATGGGCTAAGTCAGGCCAAATTTACACTCCTACCCCTCTCTCTCCTCCACCACTATCGAATCCAGAAGGACAAACCCACTTTTTCTACCGATTTAAACGGCGGCGTTAGCGATCGAAGAGCTTCGACAATGCCTCCATCGCTGTATCAAAGATCTCCGATCGAACCGCAACTCTCTCTATTTCTCTCTGCAGATCAGGCGTCCTTCACCGTCGCCATCTAGCCACCACCAGCGTCCTCACCGCGACCGTCGTCGTCTTTATCATCACCTTCGATCTGTCGCTATGCACACAGATCCGTCACCGTGCACTTAGATCTGCCACTCATTTCCTGATCTCTCTCACTTCAATCTCGCCAACGCGATCTCGGTATCGCCGATGCTTTGTTGCTTCTCCGTCGACCATCGATACAAGATCTAGATCTAGATCAAGAACCATGACATTCTCAAAATCATGGTCATAAATCTGGTCTCGATTTGATCAATAAACACAACTCAAACATCAAAGTTGTAACGCTTCTTCTCTTAATTTCTATATTTCTAGGGTTTTGATTTTGATTTCAAATTCTTATGGTGTGTTTGGTAACGTTTACATTTTCAGTTTATATTTACAAAAATTTTATAAACTAGTTTTTTTTATTTTTTGTTTAGTTTTAGAAAAACATAAACTACAAACGCGTTTGGTAATTGACAAAATGTTTAAAAAATTTTAAAAATATAAAAAAGAGTGAGAAATGGCAAGTGGTGGCAAGTGGCGGTGGAAGACGGTGGTGGAAAGTGGTGACGGTGGGTGGTGGGTAGCTAGTGGTGGTGGGTGGGTGGTGGTGGTAGGTGGATGGGTGGGTGACGATGGCAAGTGGTGGGTGGTAGTGAGTGGGAGGTGGTGGTGGCTGGTGGTGGCTGGTGGGTGGCGGATAGGGGGTGGTGGTGGGTGACGGATAGGTGGCGGGTGGTGGTGGTGGTGGGTGGGTGGGTGACGGTGGCTGGTGGTAGCGAGTGGGTGGTAGTGGTGGTGGCGGGTGGCGGGTGGTAGTGGGTGGGTGGTGATGGTGGGTGGGTGGGTGACGGTGGCGGGTGATGGGTGGTAGCGAGTGGGTGGTGGTGGTGGTGGTGGTGGTGGCGGCGGCGGGTGGTGGTAGCAAGTGGGTAGCGGATGGCAGGTGGTGGCGGATGGTGGTGGTGGGTGGTGAGTAGGTAAAGATGGCGGGTGGTAGGTGGTAGCGAGTGGGTGGTGGTGGTGGTGGTGGTGGTGGGTGGTAGTGGCAGGTGGGTGGTGGGTGGTGGTGGCAGGTGGGTGGCGGGTGGTGGTAGTGGTGGGTGGGTGGGTGACGATGGCGGGTGGTAAGTGGTAGCAAGTGGGTGGTGGTGGTGGTGGTGGTGGTAGTGGGTGGTGGGTGGTGGTGGCAAGTGGGTGGCGGGTGGGTGGTGGTGGTAGTGGTGATGGGTGGTGGTGGCGGGTGGGTGGCTGGTGGTGGCAGGTAGGTGGTGAGTGGTGGTGGCAAGTAAGTGGCGGGTGGTTGTGGCGGACGGTGAATGGTAGTGGCAGGTGGTGGGTGGTGGCGGATGGATAACAGGTAGGTGGTGGTGGTGGTGGTAGTGGTAGTGGCGGCGATGGGTGGCTGGTGGTGGCGAGTGGGTGGCTGGTGGGTGGTGGTGGCGGGTGGTGGCTGGTGGTAGCAGGTGGGTGGTGAGTGGTGATGGCAAGTGGTGGTGGAGGGTGGGTGGTGGGTGGTGGTGGCGGAAGACGATGGTGGAAAATGATAGTGGGTGGTGGCTAATGTTGGGTGATAAAAAAAAAAAAAAAACTGTAAACTCAAAATGGAAACACATTTTTTGTGTTTTCTTTGGCCAAATTTATAAACTGAGACCACTGATTTATAAATCAAAAATTTTACCAAACAAGTATTTATTTGAGTTTTTTAAATTTTTGTAAATATAAACAGAAAATTGAAAACGTAAGTGTTACCAAACGGCACCTTAGTGTTTCTAATTTGCTTCTAGGTTACAGCGAGCGATACTATGTATAACTCTGCAAAGTCGTTCAAGAATTTGAATTTGTCTCCGAACTTGTTAAAGGGTTTATATGTGGAAATAAAATTTGAGAGACCGAGTAAGATTCAAGCGATCAGTATGCCGATGATTTCGACTCCTTCGTACAAGCACTTGAATTTGTCGCCGAATTTTTCTTTTTCTTTTTTGTAGTCGTAGATGATTATTGTTATTGTTGTTGATGTTGATGAACAGATAAAACAAATAGAGATTTGCTCAAAATTTATCTCTAAATTTTTTTTCTTTATTATCTGTTGTTGTTGTTGATAATGATGACGATGATGATCAGGAAATAGTTTGCAACATATAGGATAGAGAGAGAGAGAGATAGAGAGAGAGAGAGGCAGAAAGAATAAAAGATTTGAACAGATAGAAAAAAAAATCTAACAGATAGGATTTGGTTTACTTAGTATTTCAACAAATAGAAAAAAAAAATTAAAAAATTTGAACAGATAATAAATTTGGATATATAGAATTTTGTTTGAACAAATATTTAAATAGATAAGGGAAATTTGAATTAAAAAGATTAAAAAATTAAATTTGGATAGATAGAATTTTATTTGGACAAATATTTAAATAGATAAGGGAAATTTGAATTAAAAAGATTAAAAAATTAAACATATACGGTATAAATTTTGAACAGAGAGGGAAAAAGTAAACAGATAGGAAAAAGTGAACAAATAGGGAAAATTTTTGAACAAATAAGGAAAATTTTTGAACATATAGTCAACGAAAGTCAAAAAATAAGAACAAAATAAAAAGTTAACAGATAAATTAAGGGATATAATAAAAAACAAAATGTCTTTCAAAACAAATAATAGAACTTCTCTCCAAACTATTTTGCAAATGGTAGATATCTCACCAACAACAAAAAAAAATATCCACTGGATTTAATGTCTTATACCATGCTTTACTTGGACTTTTCAACAATTTTCTCAATATTTTTTTGATAAGAGTAATTAAACACTATATAACTTTGCAGGTTGGTCAATTTTTTTTTTCCAAGTTTTTATTACGCTCTATTAAATGTGGTTATACCTCTTTCAAGAGATGGGGGATATTTTTGTTCATTGGGCATGAAATTTGTAGAGGAGAAAGATTAGATGATTCAAAATCTATTTTCCGACAATTATTCATGGCAACTGTAGCTGCTTTTAGGCCAAATCTTCTGATATGGTATTGAAAATAAAAATAAAAAATAAACAAGAGTTTACAAGGAATCCATCTTTGTCGTTCGCTATAATCATGCATATTAATTTTTTATGTGCAAGACTCACAAATTCAATGCAGAAACAAATCCATAGAGACCAAGAAACTAGTTGAAAGATATATCATGTACATATACAAATATAGATATAGATACACAAATACATACATATATACATATGTATAGTGTGGGTGTTAATTTTTTAGTACACAACCAAACGGGGAACTCAATTGGAGAGTACCGGCAGAATAGATTAAACCCAACAACTTGTAACAAGAAGATAAGAATACCGTAATGGTTCGTCCACCCAGGGACACTTCAATGATCAAGTCAGTAATCTCTCAAAGATATCAATTCAAGTATTTAACTCACAAATTATTACTCACAGTATATCACACATACCTAAGACCCATGGGGGTGCCCTGTTTTTATAAACGGCAATGACCTGATCTCTTTAGAACCCTCACTTCAGTGGACTCAGGCTCAATGCTTATCTTGGATCCTCAACTGAATAGGGATAAACTCCTCTTGAGCATTATCCTTATCCAGATTGAGATCCTCCTCTTGTTCTAGGACTCTTGTCCTTTATCCACTTATTTCGAATTCTGGCATCTTTGCAGATAACCTCGGCCTAGCCAAGATTATCTCGGCAACGTTACTAGGCCACGTGGCATCTCGACTGATACTTCGGCGTCACCTTGGCCACGTGCTATTGTTATTCACAAAATACTTCCCCACAATTGCCCCCCTAGGTTCCATTACTTCGGCAACCTGAGGTGGTGGAACCTATATCATTTGTGCACACTTCATGTCGGCTAAAATTCACTCTGCTCTTTGGCCGAGATCATTACTTGTTGGATTTAAGGGACTAGGACTCAACTGACCACTTTACCAAGAATCAAGCTCTTCAAGTATCTCAACCGAGATTGTTGCTTTGGCCGAGGTTACTGCCTCATTATATCAAGAATCTCAAGAGTTCTAACTATGCATGAGCTGTCACGCACAGTTTTTTCAACCGTTCCCTCTACGTGTCACCCTATCACTGGGTCGTACCTGACACGCGCTAGCAGGTCACGTCATTTCTATCCACGCCGGTTGACAGGTACGTCGTCCAAGGCGCTTTCATTACGGTTTGTCGTTTTTTCAATTTTTGACAAAACTTTCCCCCTTCTCTTCGTCTTCTCACTTTTCATTTTCACATTCCTTCTCTCTGTTCAAAGTTTCTCTCTCTAAAATTTTCCAATCTTCCATTTTAGTATCTTCGAAGCTCTACAATTGCTTCGTTTACCTCCTATGATGATTCACACATCATTGCCATTCTGCCTTTTAACTGACTCCAGCGAATCTCACTCTGATGTTCTCGTTCTCGACCCCATTCAGTAAGTTCTCAATTTCTTCTTTTTAATTTTAGTCTTTATTGTTCTTGACCATGTTTTTCAATATAATTTAATTTGCCATATGTTTCACACCGTATCTGTTTGTTGTGAAATTTGCATCTATATCTGAATTTTTTATGAATGCGCTATTTAATCCACTGTACACGGATAAACATGGTATGCTTATCCCTCTGATTTGATTTGTTCATGTACTTGATCCCATTTGCATTCGCCATGCTTCGAATTTGTTACTGCCTCTCTTATATTTTGTTATTATACTGAGTATGCCTCTTTTTTGTGTTCTTGTTTCACCTTGGATTAATTCTGAGTCCTATTTTTCGTTGTTCTTCTTGCCTGTTTTTTCCAGATCTTTGCCTTTCATTCTTGTTCCATCTTTGTAGAGTTAGGTTTTGGATTTCCTAGAAATCACAAACCTAAAAAAATTGAAACACAATCTCCCTTAGGCACCTAGAACCCTCTTCCTAGTGTTATTCAAGATCCAGCCAAGTTGTTCAAAACCCTTATCAACCTATTTTATCTGAAATTTTCCACCAATCACCTTAAGTCGACATCATAGGGATGTTAAGGTGGAGGGTAGACACCCCTACTAAGCTAGAATAATTTAGGCAAGAGTTTTCCATTCCAGCCGACGCTCAACTCCGGTTGGCTGGGGTGGAGGACTCTATTATACTTGGGAAGGATTATATGCCCTTTCCAGCAGTCCCCATTATTGAGGGCAGAGTCAGGTTTCCTTTTGACTTCCTCTTTATGGAAGTCCTCCATTACTACAAACTTAATCCCATGCAACTGGCCGTAAACTCCTTTATGATCATCACTGGCATCGCCAAGTTGGCGCATCGGCAGAATGGTAGAATTACCTTATCCGATATTGTGACGACTCCGACCTCCAAACTAGTACATTATGTAGTTTTAATGAGTTTAATTGCATGATTATATGCTTGATTGTGTGAATACAGGTTTGATTCTATAATTATCTATTGACTTATGGAATATCTGTTTAAATTAACAACTTAGAGTCAGCAATTGGAAGCCTAAACGGCTTCAGAAGCTAAAATTGACTAGCCCAATTGGCTAATTGAAATATTTAGAATTTTATGGTGACTTCAATTAAAATTTGATTCGGATCAAAATAATTAGAATAAACTGATTAAATTAGATAGAATTAAGCCTAGTTAGTTGACCTTAATCAACTTTGATTAGGCTAAACTAATTATATCTTATATGAGGCTCAATCTAAGATTATGAACTCATGTAAACACTCTTGGGCTGAGATTTGAGAGAAAGAAAGGGGTAAACTCAACACTTTAGAGAGAGGAAGAAGAATTTGAAGAGAATTGCTAGAGGATTGGGGAATCAAGCTTAAACCACACTCAAATTCAACTTTAGGTAAGACACTCATCATTAATTCATGTAGACATATCATGTAAAAGTGAATTCCTCTCATTTTTGGTATTCATTGGCATGTCATTGAAAAAAGGGAGCTATGAATTTCAAGAAATAGAAGAATGAAGTTGAATTTCTTGCATGCATGCATAATTGAGTTGGAATTTCATGGAATTCATTCATGCATGGCACAATTATACCTCATTTTGGAGAATCATTCATGTTTTCATGCTTCTCATGCCACTTGATCATGCTTCGAATATGTTTTGAAGAGATATGCATCTAATTTGAATTAAACATTATTTTACAACTTGAAATTTAACTTAATGGTTGAGAATTTACCATGATTTTGAATAAATGGTCTCAATTGGAAGTATTTTCATGATATATAGTGATTCTCCATGTTTTTATACAAAAAATGCAAGATTTGAAGCTTTAAATGTCATGTTTGATCTTCAATTGTAGTTCTGGAAATTCCAGAATTCGTGTTGTCCGCTTGAGCGAGGAAGTCCACACTCGAGCGTGGAATTCGAGCACCCAGAGGTTTCTAAAATTTTACAGTCCGCTTAAGGGACCAAAGTGGCGCTCGAGCGAGGACCCTTTTTCTTCAGTCTTCTGGTCAGCGACGGTCGAGCAGGAATTTCATATATCCAGTACTTTTGCAGACCGCTCGAGCGACAGATATCACGCTCGAGCAACCGCCTTTGTTTTTGAACCCCCGATCGAGCGTAGGAAGTTGCGCTCGAGCGGAGACCCTGTTTTCAGCAAAATTTTGCCAACTCTTTTAAGTGCATATTTGTATCCTCATGCCATTCCTTGCATTCTTAAGCACCTTTTTGGACTCACATATCATACAATAAGTTAGAGACGCATATAGAGAATTGAATTGAAATAAAATGGAATTTCATTTATACTTTGTTATATATTCGTTTAGGTGGACGCCCGAGGCTTAGCGTCACCACAACCCACTGTGAGTAATAACTTTATAAAGATATGTTCAAGTTATTCCTATTTCTGAAAATGCTATTGCTATTGAAATTGATGTATATATAATTGATTAAATGTTTTATTGAAACCTTATGACGAATGATGGAATGGTTTATTGAAACGTTATTTCTTATATGAATGAAGTTCTATTATGAAACTATACTTGTGGCATCCTTTAAGAGGCCCTTGCCCGGGGGAAATGAATATCGTGGCTTATTATTTAAGAGGCCCTTGCCCGAGGGAAATGAATATCGTGGCATATTGTTCAATAGGCCCTTGCCTAGAGAAAATTAATACCGTGGTTCCTTGTTAATAGGCCCTTGCCCAGGGGAAATTAATACCTTGGTTCATTGTTAATAGCCCCTTGCTCGGGGAAAATTAATACCGTGGCTCATTGTTTAATAGGCCCTTGCCTGGGGGTAACAATACCATGGCTATTGGATTAATTGACATGCGGTTCGTTGTTACTTCATGGATGTACCACATAATTTGACATTGAAAGATCTTGATGATGAAGTTAATGAACTAATGAAAAAGCTATCGATTAATGGTTATGCGTTTTATGAAGGATTGACTTGATTGGCTAATTTAAATGATAATTGTAAAGTTGCGGAACTTCATTCATATAAGCTCTTTATTTTGTTACTACTCATTGGGCTCTAGCTCACTATTTATTTATATATGTAATTGTAGGTGGGCAACCCAAACATCAGAGTTAGATAGCCTCGAGTTTAACCGGGTTAGCCTTTTGTGGAGCTTCCAAGTGAAGTAATCAAGCTTGGGTGGAGCCATACTTATTGAACCCCTTTTTGTGTGATTTAATGGTTTTGTATTTTAATGCATAGTTGGGGTTGTATTTTGTAAGACATGAATTGTACTTATGTTGGATGTATATTTGTGTCAAACTTTGCTTAATATATTTGCACTCCTTATTTATGCACAGCTCAGTGGATGAATTTTCCACAACATTTTAGACTTCCGCTAAGCCCCGTATCTTACTTTTAAAGGGTTACTTGTATGGAGGCCGTAGGTAATCTATGATTACTGGCGGTCATGATGCTGAACCTATAGGGACGGGTTCGGGTCCTGGCAAAGTGGTATCATAGCACGAGTTATGTCTCACTCACTTATCCAGTAAGCTATAGAGAGTCTAGAAGAAACTTTAGGAATGCATTCATGTGCATTGATATGTTAAGTAAGATAACTTGTGATTATATAGGCGGTTGCGTACATAACTATGTGTGTATATGTATATCATGCTTGTTATAATACAAAGCTTTATATAGAAAATGGTGAGAACCAGAGGTGATGAAATAGAGGAGGCGACCTCCTCAAGACTGGATAGAATGGAATGAATGATGCAAGACATGGCTGAAGCCATAAGACAACAACAGCAATGGCAGCAATAGCAACAACAACCACCTCCCCCACCTCAAATGCCTGTACCACCTCCAGCCCCAGGGTGTCATCCAGAGACCTGCACTGTTGCTTTGACTAGAGAATTTAAGAAGATGAAGCCACCAGTGTTTCATGGTGGAATTGAACCATTGAAGGCCGAAGCTTGGGTATTGGGAATTGAGAAACTATTTGAGGTATTCCCATGTACCGAAACCCAGAAGGTGCAACTAGATACATTTACATTGGAAGACGACGCAAAGCGTTGGTGGATGTTGGTTCGGAACAATAATAAGGATGTTACTTGGACCCGTTTTTCTAGAAATCTTCTATGAAAAATATTTTCCACATTGTGTGAGGGATAGAAAAGTAAATGAATTTATAGAACTGAAGCAGGGAAGTAAATCAATTGCTGAGTATGAGGCTCAATTCACAGAATTAGCCCGTTTTGCGCCCCACATGGTGGATACAGATTACAAGAAGGCTAGACAGTTTGAGGGAGGTTTGTGTGATCCAATTTTAGATAAAATCAATGTACTCAAATTGCCAACATATGTGGATGTACTTGATAGGGCACTAATAGCGGAAGGAATGTGACCAACCGTAAGCAAATCTTTGAATGGAAGGGCAGAAAATAGAATTTCAACAAGGGGGCCACGTCAATGAGCAAGAAGTTCAAGTCGGGGAGTTTTGGTAATACTGGTTCAAGCCAAAGTGGTAACTTAACACCAGCTTGTACTACATGCGGAAAAAAACATGGAGGTGTTTGCCATTGCATTACGGAGGCTTGCTACCAGTGTGGAAAGTTGGGCCATATAGCGAAGGATTGCACATAATCACGACTGAATAGCAACCGAGGAGCTACAAGCTCGATTGGATCCGCATCCACGACAAAACCAGCCACAACACCGTCTACCACAAGGAATGAACAAAGGCAAGGAAGGGTTTTTGCACTAGTCCTGGGGCATACTCAAAATACTGAGGAAGTGGTGTCAGGTACAATCTTCATTTGTGGTAAACCTGCTTATACTTTAATTGATTCCGGGTCTACTCATTTGTTCATTTCTATGGCTTTTGCTGAAACTTTGAATAGACCTATGGAAACATTGAATTATATACTATGTGTTGCATCACCTACGGGGGAATCCATGTTATGTTCAACTGTATTTATTGTATGTGAATTGTTTCTCGAGAATGCTACCTTGTATGCTGATTTAATACCTTTAGACATAGGACATTTTGATGTTATTCTAGGTATGGATTGGCTAACTAAATATTATGCAACTATTGATTGTGCCTCAAAACGAATAATATTTCGACCTCCCAGGCAAAATGAATTCTATTTTAAAAGAAAAGGGGTAGTCTCACCACCATACCTTATATCTGCCATGAAAGCCCGAAAACTAATAAATAAGGGTTGTCAAGGGTATCTGTGTAGTGTAATAATCAAGTCAGCGGCAGACATTACCCTAGACAGTATACCAGTGGTGAGAGATTTTCCCGATGTGTTTCCAGAGGAACTACCTGGCCAACTTGTTGATAGAGAAATCGAATTCGTGATTGATGTAATACCGGGAACTCGACCAATTTCTAAAACTCCCTACCGTATGTCTACTACTAAAATGAAAGAATTGAAAATTCAGTTGCAGGAATTGCTTGATAAGGGATTTATTAGACCAAGTACATCCCCATGGGGTGCACCAGTACTCTTTGTTAAAAAGAAAGATGGCACTCTCCGATTATGCATTGATTACCGAGAGCTCAACAAGGTGATAGTGAAAAATAAATACCCTTTGCCGCGTATTGATGATCTGCTTGACCAGTTGCAGGGAGCACAGATATTTCTGAAAACTGATTTGAGATCAGGATATCATCAATTAAAGGTTAAGGCCGAGGATGTCGAAAATACTGTTTTCCGAACCAGGTATGGACATTATGAGTTTTTAGTCATGCCATTTGGGGTTACAAATGCGCCTGCAGCATTTATGGATTTAATGAATAGAATTTTCAAAGCTTTCCTAGATGACTTTGTTGTTGTATTCATTGATGACATCTGTAGACACCCCATTTTTGACCGTCCTCAAGACTTGGACGTCATCATTTGAACACTCGATGATCATCCATGCTCGTGTTCGTTTTGAGTTCTCGGAGGTCTCGGCTACGCACCTTGCCTCAAGATCTCTCAACTTATCTGTTTTGTGCTTGGTCATGGAGCAAACACTTGTGTTTTTGCTTCTAAGGGAAGAGGGTGACTTGTTTGCCATCCCTTCAACCCACTGGCCATGGCATGAGGCCATTGGCCCCTTTTTCTTGCCACCGGCCAAGAGTGTTGGCTGGTCAGCACTATATTTGGTTGACCGGCCATTATGTTGGTCGATCGGCCATTTTTACTGGCCGAACCCTGTTCATCTACTTTATACAGATATTTTTTGCCAGCTGGCACCCATTATTCCCCCCCTCCATAATTTGCTCCTTGCTTGGCTTCTCTTGGAAGCCTTAGAATTTGAGCCTCTATAAAGAGGGAGCCCATCCTCCCTCCTCCTAGGTTCAGAAAATTGGTTCTTGAGAGGGTAGATATAGTGTTGTATCTATTTTACTTAGTTTGGTCTTGTTTTGTGACCTGAAGTGAGTTTTGTCTTACTTTTGCACTAGAACACCTAGCATTACACCATCCTTGGGTTGTTGAAGCCTTAGAAGGTTGTTGTTAGGGTTCTTGGACTGGTTTTGACCAAAGAAAGGTGCTGGAGCTTTGTTCCTAAAGAATGTCTACAAGGGTGAGCATCCTTACTTTAGTTACCCCTTTCTTGCTTAGGCTTTTAGCCATTCTTGCTTATTGTTTTAAGCTTCGACTATAACTGATAAAAGCTCTAATTTTGTGTGCTTTAGAACTTTGTTTGAGGTCACTTTGAGGTTTGGGGTTGTCTCCCCCCCCCCCCCTCCCTCCCTCCCTCCAAGGCCTTGTTAGGCCTTGTTTTAGGCCATACCTTTTGGCCATTGTTTTGGTCTTCGCATGACCTCTCTACCACTGAAATCCAGAGGATTTTTAGTGGTGGAGAGGTGGTTTTGAGATCCTTAAAAGGAGAGGGTTGTAGACACCCCATTTTTGACCGTCCTCAAGACTTGGACGTCACCGTTTGAACACACGGTGATCATCCATGTTCGTGTTCGTCTTGAGTTCTCGGAGGTCTCGGCCACGCACCTTGCCTCAAGACCTCTCAACTCGACTGTTTTTGTGTTTGGTTTTGCACCAAACACTTGTGTTTTGCTTTTGAGGGGCAGGGAATGGCTTGTTGGCCATCCCCACACCTCACCGGCCATGGCTTGAGGCCACCGGCCATTTTTTTTTGTTTTTTGTTGCCATCGGCCAAATGTTTGGCCGGTCGGCACTCTTTGTGGTCGGTCGACCATTTATTGGGTCAATTTGTCATTTTTGGCTAGCCGATCACTGTGCATCTGCTTTTGGCAGATATTTTGTGCCAGCTGTGCTAGTTGGCACCCACTTTGCACTCCCTCCATAGATTTCACTCTTGCTTAGCTTGTTTTGTAAGCTTTGCAAGAGTGAATCTCTATAAAGGGAGGCCTTCTCCTCCCCCCTCAAGGGTTCCAGAAGTTGAAGGGAGGGTCTGAGATTAGGGTTAGGGTTGTGTATCTATTCTATCTCTATATCTTTCTCTTTTTGTGTATTTGTGTGTGTTTGTCCTTACTTTTGTGCACAAACACCTAGTGTTACACTTTCCTTTAGCTATTGAGGTACTAAGGAGTGATTTTCAGAGTTCTTGAGCTGGTTTTTGCCTAAGGAAAGCAGCTGGAGTGCTGTTTTTGAAAGGGTCAGCAAGGGTAAGAACTTTACCTTTAAATACTCCATTTTTGCATAGTCTTTTTTCCTATCTTGCATCTGTTTTTGAGCTTAGTTCATAACATATAAAAGTCTTGTTTTTACTTTCTTAAAATAGTTGTTTAAGGTTGTTTTGGTGTTTGGGGTTGTTTGACCCCTCATTGGCCTTGTTTGGCCCCCATTTTGTGCTATTTTGGTGAGCTCCGGGACCATCTTGTTTGGGCCTCCTCGCCACTAAAATCTTGAGGGATTTCAGTGGTGGGGATGTTGCCCTAAGGTCCTAAGAAGGAGAGGGCCATCCCCTCTCCTTGTTGCCTTCGATATTGGCTATTTTAGCCTCATGTGTGAGCATCTTGTTAAGACCATGTTGGCCATGTCTTAGTAGGTATTTGGTAGTATTTTTCCATGTTTTACCTTTGGTTTAAGTTGGTTTGGACACACCATGCTTGCTTTGCATACTTGTCTTGTAATGCCATGAAATTGCCTTAGCATGTGCCTAGCATTTAGACCACTATGCTTACTTGTTTTGGCTTAGCTTTGTGAAGCTCTTGTGCATGTTTTAATATGCCTAAGGTCTGTTTGTGGTTGTTTTGGCCATCCATGACATTCCTTGTATAGCTACCTTGCATTTTGGCTTGTTAACCTTGGGTGTGTGAGTGTTGAGCATGCTTTACTTGCTTTGTTTCAGTGGTTTGGAACCACTTACCATGTCATTTCAGTCCTTGTGGCATGCTCGTATGCTTATATTTGATGTTCCTTTAAGGCCTTAGAGGGTTTGTGTTTCATGCTCCATGAATGTGCCATTGCGTATGCCATCATGTTTAGGCCTCTAGGATGCCATATCACTGTGTTTTTGGCTTTGTTTTAACATGCTAAAACGCTGATTTTGGTTGTTCAAATCATGTCATATTTGGTTTTGCTAAGTGTAGTTCAATACCCCTTTGGCGAGCCTTAGGCCTTGGACCTTAGTTGCATGCTTGGCTTGTCTTGTTTACTTGGTTTGGCACCTTTTATAACATGATTTCAGAGCTTAGTACGCTTGCCATATGTCCATGTTTATCCCCTTTTAAGTATGCTTAAAAGTTGCTTCTATGTGCCTAAGTGTTGGACCATGTTTGCATGCATGATTGTATGTGTTTTGGCCCTCGTTTCCTTGGCATTTGGCCACTGTTTTGGACCTAGTAGAGAGTTGTCCATCTTGGTGTAAGTCCCTCCCTTGCATGTGGTCGCATACTTGCCTTGTGTGTTGTTGCATATTTGGCCTATCGTATGTTGTGGCATGCTTGAAACACTTTGCATTTGGCATGCATTCTCTTGGTTAGGTTGCTTAACATGTTGTTACCTGTCTTGCATACTTACATGTTTACATTGCATCTTGCATGCTTGATTAACTTGCATACTTGTTACATGCTTGTTTGCTTAGGTTGTGTGCCTAGTATACATTGCCTGTTCACATGTTTGATAGGTTGATACATGCTTGCATGTTAGCATGTTGGCCCCATGTTCATATTGCATACTTAGCTCCCATGCTTAGGTTGCATTTGGCATGCATGCCTTGCCTCTTGAATTGATTATGATAGAGGTTGGCGATTGTTTGTTTATGTGCATTTCATCCCACACCAAAATGCACAACTTGGTTTCTTAGGCCATCACGCATTGAAATGCGCAATTGGTGGTCCGAGAATCGAGTACCATACCCCTTTGAGTCATAAACATGATAAGGAGTGTAGTGGTGCAACATTTGCTTGCAAATGCATCGCCATGTCTTGTCTGCCCTCTGCTGCTGTCAAAACAGGGTTCTGTAGGAATGGATGGTCGGCCGACCATTTCTATTGCCGATCGACCAAATATTTGAGGCCGAGAGCTAAATAGATGGTCGATGACCACTTACCTTTGGCCGGTGACCATTCCTCATGGTCGGTGGCATTTCCCAGTGTTCAGAGGGTGTACCTTGGGGCTTGTGCAGTCTTCAGAGGAGGAAAACAGTAAAAACAGAGGCAGCTTGTGCATGGCATTGGATTTCTGGGCGAAGCCAATCCGAGCATGCGTGCATCCCTCTTCCCGAGGCCCTTTACTGCTTTCAGTAGCTTAATTAATTCGTTAATTAGTTAAGTGTTGTATAATTTAATTAATTAGCTTGTAGGTTAATTAATTTGTATATTCTTTTGGTCCCTCCGAGCGAGGGCGAATGTGTAATAAGTGTGGGTGCGTGTGTGCATGTCTTCCAACCCCCACTTCTTTCTCCCTTTTACTTACCTACTTTTGATGGTTAATATTAGGACATATTTAATTTAGCATCCTTATGCTATGCATGCGTGCATCCATTTATTTCTATTGCATGCACCGGGCTCGGCGCATCATACTAACTGCATAGTATTTCAAATCTAACTTGAATACGTGTTACTTGTTGCATTCCACATGCCACTCTTAGATTAGCCGAGCCTATTCTAGATTGCATTTTGTATGCGATGCATTAGCCATTTAACATGGACTTGGATCATGCATTTGATTGCTAACATGTTCATTGTTTTGGCTCGAAGTACGCTGTAAGTATTTATGCTTTAGCATTTCGCATGAGTGTGAATGTTAACATGATAGCATGCTTACCATGTGGCTATATACCTATGTGATATTATTGCCTGAATGCCTGTGGGTGAAGGTTAGATTGCTTGAGTTGGAACAACTCGTTGAAATCTGTATTTTAACCTACTTGCGAGTAGCAAAATTCAAATCATTTTCTGAACAAACGCATATGCAATGCTTTGTTCTAAATTAGGCGATCTAGTCTATACTTTCGTGTTGTGTGCACCACATAGTAAGATTAGCTAATTAATCGGAATAAAGACACATAATGTTTTCAAAATTAGATATCATGGTTAGTAGAGGCCGATCTTCGGATCGGGCGAGCGGGGGTGCTCATAGCTGACCTTCCCCAATCGTACCTAAGTTCCCGAGCCGAGGCAACTTTGGTGATGACGGACATGTGGCCTTTGGCAAACGAGTCAAGGTTTCCTAAATTTCCCCATAAAAAATATTTAGGTGGCGACTCTATATCTGGCAAAGCAGTCCATGTTTGGCACTTCTTTCTAAAAATCAGTTTTCTCAAAACGATTTGTCGGATTTGGACTCTTTGGTTCAGATTTAGAACCGTGACAATTTGAGTCCTGAACTGTAGTGAGCCCAAAACGAACGGAATGGGATTTCCCTCCTGGGGCGTTCGGGGGACGTTTACAAGGGTCATCCCCTCTCCTTATTGTCTTTAATGCTTGCATAAATGGCTTATGTGGTAGCATGTGTGTTTAGTTTGTTTTAGTTCCATTTCAGTATGTATTAGGCTTTGTTTTGCCATGGTACACCTCTGTTTTGAGTTGGTTTAGACATGCCATGTATGTTTCATACACTTGTCTTGTAATCCCATGATTTGGCCTTGACATGCATCATGTTGTAACATGTGTTTAGCATGATTTTGGCTCAACTCTATGAAGCTTTTAGCTAGCATGCTTAAGCTCTGTTTTTCATTGTTTTGGTTCTGCTTACATTGTTTTGTATAGCCACCATGCAACCTAGCTTGTTAGCTTTGAGTGTCCAAGTTGCTAGCATGCTCTATTTGGATCATTTCAGTGGTTTGGCATCACTTAGAATGTTATTTCAGTCCATATTTCATGCTTGAATACTTGCACTTATCACTCCTTTAATGTCTTAAAGAGTTTGTGTTTTACGCCTCATGAATGTGTCATTGTATATGCTTCCATGCTTAGGCCATTTGGATGCCATCTAAGTGTGTTTTTGGCCTTGTCTTGACCTACATTGGGACTGTTTTGAGACCCTTTGAACCTTTGGGACTTAGTTGGTATGGCCATGGTTTGAGCCCATTGGTTAGCCTTAGGCCTTGGACCTTCTTACATGCTTTACTTGCTTTATTTGGTTGATTTGGCATCATTCCTCACATATTTTCAGAGCTTAATGCATTGTCATATTCTCATATTTATCACATCTTGCTCATGCTTGAGGATTGTGCATGGTTGCCTAAGTGTTGGACCACTCACATGTGCATGATTGCCTTGCATTTTTATGCCTCCAATTCTTGACTTTGGCCACTGATTTGGGCTTATTTGAGAGCTACCCATTTTGGTTTAAGACCATCCCCGCATGTTGTTGCATGCTTGCCTTGTATGTTGTCACATACTTGTTGCATATTTGGTAAATTGCATGTTGTAGCATGCTAGTTTAATTGTGCCTCGTCGTGTACTTAATCCATGACATGTTGTCGCATGCTTAAGTTGTAATACATTTGGCATGCATTCTCTTTTTTTAGTTATTTAACATGTTGTCACATGTTTGCCTCACATGTTGTTGCATGTTCATCATTGGCATCGTTGTTACATGCTTTGCATGCTTGTTTGTTTAGGTTGTATGCCTATTGCACATTTCTTGCTTACATGCCCAGGTTGCATAGCATTAAGCATGCATCATTTGCCTCTTGATCAACCATGATGGAGGTTAGGGCCCCCTTTCGTGTTTATGTGCATTCATTGTACATTAATTTGCACACTCGGCTCCTTTGGCCATCACGCATTGAAATGCGTGATTGATGGCCCGAGGGTTGAGAACCATGCTCCTTTAAGTATCAAACATGCTGAGGAGGTGGTGGTGCACACATTGCTTTGAAAATGCATTGCCATGCTCTGTCTGTCTTCTGCTGCAGCAAAACAGGATTCTGCAGGAAGAGATGGCCGGCCGGCCATGTATCGTTGGCCGATATCCCCACAAATGGTCGATGACCAGTTCCCATGGCTGATGGCCTCACCTCTTGGTCAATGACCTCCCACAACCCTCAGGGAGTAGTTCAGAAGCAACTTTGAGACTTGCGCAGTGTTCAGAGGTGCAGAGCAGTGTAAACAGAGGCAGCATGAGTATGGCGATGAATTTCCGAGCGGAGCCAAGCATGCACACATTCATCCCTCTTCCCGAGGCCTCTTTACTGCTTTCTTAGCTTAATTAATTAAGTATTGTGTAATATTTAATTGGCTTGTTAGTTAATTAATTTGTATTATTCTTTTGGTCCCTCCCTCGAGAGGGCGCAATCGTGTAATAAGCGTGCGTGTGTGTGATGCATGTCTTCCAACCTCCACTTCTTTCTCCCTTTTACTTAACCGCTTATGATGGTTAGTTCTAGGGCACGTTTCAATTAGCATCCTTATGCTATGCATGTTTGCATCATTCATCTGTATTGCATACACCGGGCTCGGCGCATCATACCAACTGCATTGTATTTAAGTTCCAAGTTGAATACATATGTCGAATTGTCGCATCTCATATGCCATTTTAGATTAGCCGAGCCTATTCTAGTTGCATTTTGCCTGTGATGCATTAGCCATCTTAACATGGACTTGGATCATACATTTGATTACTAACATGTTCTTTGTTTTGGCTCGGAGTACAATGTGAGTGTTTATGCTTTAGCATCTTGCATGTATGTGAGTGTTAACATGAAAGCACGCTTACCATGAGGCTAATTGCTTATGTGATATAACTGTCTGAATGCCTGTGAGTGAAGGTTGGATTGCTTGAATTGGAATAATTCATCGAAATCCGTGATTTAGCCTACTTACGAGTAGCAAACTTCAAACCGTTTTTCAAACAACAAATATGCGATGTTTTGTTCCAAATTAGGTGACCTAGTCTATACTTGTGTGTTGTGCGCATCACATAGTAAGATTAGCTAATTAACCGGAATAAGAACACATATGTTTTCAAAACTCGATATCATGCTTAGTACAGGCCGATCTTCGAATCAGGCGAGCGGGGGTGCTCATAGCTGACCTTCCCCAATTGTACCCAAGTTCCCGAGCCGAGGCAACTTTGGTGATGACGGACACATGGCCTTAGGCAACGAGTCAGGGTTTCCTAAATTCTCCCAAAATAAATATTTAGGTGGCGACTCTATATCTGGAAAAGCAATCCATGTTTGGCACTTCTTTCCTAAAAATCAGTTTTCCAAAACGATTTGCCGGATTTGGACTCTTTGGTGATTTATCGGTCTCGCATAGCACTTTGCGGGATTAGATTCAGAACCGTGACACTTGAGTCCGAACTGTGGTAGCATAAAGCCCGAGGGCGCGTCCACAACATCTTGATCTATTCGAAAAGTAAAGATGAGCATGAACGACAATTGAAACTGACTCTTCAAACACTTAGAGAAAAACAGATGTATGGGAAATTCAAAAAGTGCAAATTCTGGCTTGATGAAATTGCATTTTTGGGGCACATTATTAATAAGGATGGTATATCTGTGGATCCTCATAAGATTGAAGCTATTATTAACTGGCCTACCCCAAATAATGTGTCAGAAGTTCGTAGTTTTATGAGATTGGCAGGGTATTACCGAAGATTTGTCAGAGACTTTTCCAAAATTGCTGTACCATTAACCCAGTTGGCTCGAAAAGGGAAACTATTTGAGTGGACGGATCAGAGAGAAACATCCTTTCAAGAGTTGAAGACAAGACTGACTATAGCCCCAATCCTTGCTATTGGCTCAGGTACCGAAAATTTTGTGATTTTTAGTGATGCATCCTATAAGGGTTTGGGTTGTGTTTTAATGCAGAATGGCAAGGTTGTTGCATATGCCTCTCGACAGTTGAGGCCCCATGAGAAGAATTACCCTACACATGACTTGGAACTTGCTGAAGTTGTGTTTGCATTAAAGATATGGCAACACTATTTGTATGGGGTCAAATGTGGAGTATATACAGATCATAAAAGTTTGAAATACTTTTTCACACAGAATGAGTTGAACATGCTTCAAAGGCGATGGCTTGAGTTAATCAAAGATTATGATTGTAGTGGATGCACTTAGTAGGAAGAATGTGGGGAATCTTGCCTGTTTACTCAGAGATCAAAGAGAGCTCTTACTGGAGTTTGAAAAACTCGAAATTGAAGTAGTGCCTTTTGAACAAAATGGCTTGATAGCCGCCATGGTTGCCCAACCCGCTATTATTGAAGAAATTAAACAGCAATAGTTGGATGATGAGTTTTTGAAGAAGATTTGCGATGAGCTTGACACCAAGCCTAAACCGGGATTGATAATTAAAGACTCCGTGTTGAAATATCAGAGGAGATTGTATGTCCCGAATTATGTGGATTTAAAAAGGAAAATTTTGAAAGAAGCTCACAAGTCCATGTTTACTATACATCCAGGAAACACCAAAATGTACCAAGACTTGAAGCTAGTGTATTGGTGGCCGAACATGAAAAGGGAAATTGTCGACTTTAACTCTAAATGCTTACAATGCCAACAAGTAAAAGCAAAACATCAGAAACCAGCAGGTTTGCTTCAATCTCTTCCTATTCCAGAATGGAAATAGAAACACATCACTATGGACTTTGTTGTTGGTCTACCTCGGACTCCTAGAGGTATGCACTCTATTTGGGTTATAGTTGATAGATTGACTAAATCTGCTCATTTTCTTGCTGTAAAGACTTCATTTACTGCTTATAGACTTGTTACTATCTACATTGATGAGATTATTCGACTACATGGGGTTCCGGTATCTATTGTATCAAATAGGGATCCTAAATTTGTTTTTAGATTTTGGCATAGTTTGCAGGAGGCAATGGGAATGGAATTGAGATTCAGTACATCATTTCATCCACAAACTGATGGACAAACCGAGAGAACTATTCAGACCTTAGAAGACATGCTTCGTATGTGTGTACTGGATTTTCAGGGAAGTTGGGAAACTTATTTGCCGTTAGCCAAATTTGCTTATAATAATAGTTTTCATGCGAGTATCGGTATGGCACTATATGAGGCACTATATGGCAGAAAGTGTAGATTGCCAGTTTGTTGGACAGAGGTTGGTGATAGAACTATTTATGGGACCGAACTGGTGCAGGAAGCAACTGAGAAGATCAAAATCATCCAGCAAAGGCTTAAAACTGCACAAAGTCGACAGAAAAGTTATGCCGATCAGGGAAGCAGGGACTTAGAATTCGAGGTGGGAGATCATGTATTCATCAAGGTAACCCCAATGAAGGGGTATATGAGATTTGGTAAAAAGGGAAACTTGACTCCTCGTTACATTGGACCGTTTCAGATTCTTGAGAGGTTGGGTCCTGTTGCTCACCGTATTGCCTTGCCACCGGGAATGGAACAGGTGCATAATGTTTTTCATGTATCCATGTTTCGGGGGTATCTCAAAGATCCGTTCCATGTGATTGATTACCATCGGATTGCTCTAGATGAGGATATGGTGTATGAAGAATGGCCCGTGCAAATCATTGATCGGCAAGTGAAGCAATTAAGAAACAAAACTATTCCTATAGTGAAGGTTAAATAGAGGGAACACTATGGGAAGGAGGCCACTTGGGAAAAAGAGGAAAAGATGCGGCAACAATATCCGCATTTGTTTCCATCAGAAGGTAACTTAAGTTTGGAGGACCAAACTTTCTAAGGGGGAGAGACTGTGACGACCCCAACCTCCAAACCAGTAAATTATGTAGTTTTAATGAGTTTAATTGCATGATTATATGCTTGATTGTGTGAATACATGTTTGATTCTATAATTATCTGTTGACTTATGGAATATCTGTTTAAATTAACAACTTAGAGTCAGCAATTGGAAGCCTAAACGGCTTTAGAAGTTAAAATTGACTACCCAATAGGCTAATTGGAATATTTAGAATTTTGTGGTGACTTCAATTAAAATTTGATTTGGATCAAAATAATTAGAATAAACTGATTAAATTAGATAGAATTAAGCCTAGTTAGTTGACCTTAATCAACTTTTATTAGGCTAAACTAATTATATCTTATATAAGGCTCAATCTGAGATTTTGAACTCATGTAAACACTCTTGGGCTGAGATTTGAGAGAAAGAAGGGGCCGAACTCAACACTTTGGAGAGAGGAAGAAGAATTTGAAGAGAATTGCTAGAGGATTGGGGAATCAAGCTTAAACCACACTCAAATTCAACATTAGGTAAGACACTCATCATTAATTCATGTAGACATATCATGTAAAAGTGAATTCCTCTCATTTTTGGTATTCATTGGCATGTCATTGAAGAAAAAGGAGCTATGAATTTCAAGAAATGGAAGAATGAAGTTGAATTTCTCGCATGCATGCATAATTGAGTTGGAATTTCATGGAATTCATTCATGCATGGCACAATTATACCTCATTTTGGAGAATCATTCATGTTTTCATGCTTCTCATGCCACTTGATCATGCTTCAAATATGTTTTGAAGAGATATGCATCTAATTTGAATTAAACATTATTTTACAACTTGAAATTTAACTTAATGGTTGAGAATTTACCATGATTTTGAATAAATGGTTTCAATTGGAAGTATTTTCATGATGTATAGCGATTCTCCATGCTTTTATACCAAAAATGCAAGATTGGAAGCTTTGAATGCCATGTTTGCTCTTCAATTGCAGTTCTGGAAATTCCAGAATTCGTGCTGTCCGCTCGAGCGGAGAAGTCCACGCTCGAGTGTGGAATTCAAGCACCCAGAGGTTTCTAAAATTTTACAGTCCGCTCGAGGGACCAAAGTGGCGCTCGAGCGAGGACCCTTTTTCTTAAGTCTTCCGCTCGAGTGACGGTCAAGAAGGAATTTCATATATCCAGTACTTTTGCAGACCGCTTGAGCGATGGATATCACGCTCGAGCAACAGATATCACGCTTGACCGACCACCTTTGTTTTTGAACCCCCGCTCGAGCGTAGGAAGTTGCGCTCGAGCGGAGACCCTATTTTCAACAAAATTTTGCCAACTCTTTTAAGTGCATATTTTATCCTCATGCCATTCCTTGCATTCTTAGGCACCTTTTTGGACTCATATATCATACAATAAGTTAGAGATGCACATAGAAAATTGAATTGAAATAAAATGGAATTTCATTTATACTTTGTTATGTATTCGTTTAGGTGGACGCCCGAGGCTTAGCATCACCACAACCCACTATGAGTAATAACTTTATAAAGATATGTTCAAGTTATTCTTATTTCTGAAAATTCTATTGGTATTGAAATTGATGTATATATATAATTGATTAAATGTTTTATCGAAACCTTATGACGAATGATGGAATGGTTTATTGAAACTTTATTTCTCATATGAATGAAGTTCTATTATGAAACTATACTTGTGGCATCCTTTAAGAGGCCCTTGCTCAGGGGAAATGAATACCGTGGCTTATTATTTAAGAGGCCCTTGCCCGGGGGAAATTAATACCGTGGTTCATTGCTAATAGGCCCTTGCCCGGGGGAAATTAATACCGTGGTTTATTGCCGATAGGCCTTGTGGTTCATTGCTAATAGGCCCTTGCCCGAGGGAAATTAATATCGTGGTTCATTGTTAATAGGCCCTTGCCCAGGGGAAATTAACACTGTGGCTCATTGTTTAATGGGCCCTTGCCTGGGGGTAACAATACCACGGCTATTGGATTGATTGACATGCGGGTCATTGTTACTTCATGGATGTACCACATAATTTGACATTGAAAGATCTTGATGATGAAGTTAATGAACTAATGAAAATGCTATCGATTAATGGTTATGCGTTTTGTGAAGGATTTACTTGATTGGCTAATTTAAAGGATAATTGTAAAGTTGTGGAACTTCATTCATATAACCTCTTTATTTCGTTACTACTAATTGGGCGCTAGCTCACTATTTATTTATATATGTAATTGTAGGTGGGCAACCCGAACATCAAAGTTAGATAGCCTTGAGTTTAACCGGGTCAGCCTTTTGTGGAGCTTCTAAGTGAAGTAATCAGGCTTGGGTGGAGCCATACTTATTGAACCCCTTTTTGTGTGATTTAATGGTTTTGTATTTTAATGCATAGTTGGGGTTGTATTTTGTAAGACATGAATTGTACTTATGTTGGATGTATATTCGTATCACACTTTGCTTAATATATTTGCACTCCTCATTTACGCACAGCTCAGTGGATGAATTTTCTACAACATTTTAGACTTCCACTAAGCCCCGTATCTTACTTTTAAAGGGTTACTTGTATGGAGGCCGTAGGTAATCTATGATTACTGGGCGGTCATGACGCTGAACCTATAGGGGCGGGTTCGGGTCCTGACAGATATCCAGTATTGCTACACTATGTGTGGCCTCAAGACCAACACTAGCTGCACATACTACCTCAAGCAAAGATCTACACAGTACAAGTTGATAACCAATATTCCTGACTCCAATAAGGGTGCAGCAAACGACTACCTAATTGTCTCGGGCAATTGGGAGTTTCCGCCAGACGATGAGCTTCAACTTTTCCAATCATGCCGTGAAGTTTTTAGGGATGGTAAGGGTAAGGACTTAGTCCTCCCACAAAGTCCCTTCTCTATTACCTTATCTAGCAATCTTTCTGTTTATCTATTCTAATGTTCTCTTTTTGTCTTTGTAGCTCTCCCTCAACCAGAAAAGGACTTCTACCAATCCTGCGGGCCGAGCAGACTTGGTTCGCCTTCTCGGCTTACCAATTGAAGTCTGCAAGGCTCCAATCCTCCTCAACTATATACCGACATACTAGAGTCCTCTGCCCGACGTCCTTAGGAGAAGTCAAACACCACCTTCTGACACTACTCCACTAGTCACTTCGTCACCAAGGCCAGACCAAGCCTCCACTTCAAATCCAGTGGACTAGCCATCTACTTATGCCCCCCAATTGATCCCTTTGGCCCAACACCAACATCGGCATCGAGCTCTTCTGAGCGCTCATGCCGGCAGAACTCACAGTAAAAAATGCCAAGGTCCTTCCTTCTCGGTGACTAACCCATGAAGCCCCCCTATTGCCCTTCCAGCAATTCATTTCGATACCAAGGTTATCGTCACTGCAATCGCCGATAAGATATGCCGTAAACTAGCATTTGTTAAAGACCTCCTAGCTAACATTCCTGGGGTTGTGACTATCTAGTCCTTCTCATCTCCATCTCAATCCAAGCCAAAGCTGAAGAGAATGAAGAAGGCCAAGGCCAAGGCCACTGTGACTCAGGTTCCTTCTAAATCTAAGAAGGATCCTGAGGACTCTGTGCTGATATCAAAGTTAGCCCAATCCAAGAAGAGGCCAGCCGAGGCCGCAACTTCTAATGCCCCACCACTAAAGAAGCCGAGGTCTAATTGCCTAGAGGGTAGTAGCAGCTTCCCCCACAATCAGACCTGGGCGCTTGAAGTTATGGTTGGTGACCGACCTCTAACAGCCGGTGATAGCGCGATCGAAAACATAGAGGTTGGCGTTGCGCTATCAATGGCCATGCTCTTTTCAGTTGACATGAATCATATGGTCGATCTTCATGAGTATAAGAACTTCGGCCTTATGATGTAGCACTCCAACTTGGTAAACTTCTTACTTATCCTTTAAAGCTTTCCAACACTTAGCCAAATTTTTACTAATATGTTTCGTTCCTTGCATGCCATCCAGCATGCACATTCGTATGCGGTCAAGACTGAGATGGTGAGGAAAGAGTTGGTAAAGAAAACCCAAGAAGCTGCCAAACTCCTTTCCTTACTAAACTATGCCGAGACCAACAATCGAAGTTTGCTGGATCAGGCCAAGGCTGCTCAAAACCAAGCCGAGGCTAAAGCCGAAGTGGCCGAGGCTAAAGCCGAAGTTACCGAGGCTACTACTGAAGCTGCCAAGGTTGACGTTGAGGCTACCAATGCCAGGGCAGCAGACTCTAAGGCCAAGCTCAAGGAGGCCATCAAATCAAAGGAGGCCGAGGTCAAGGCGGCCGATGAAAAGGCTTTTGAAGAAGGCCAAGCCACCGTCCATGATCAATACAAAGAGCAAGTCAATCTAGCCTACAACAAAGGCTACTACTTGGGCTGGGTGGCTGCTCTTAATAAACTGGTGGTGCCCTTTGACTCACCACTCAGAGATATTACTCAATTACAAGTTCCATTCCCTCCTTCTCCATCTGAATCTGAGGAAAAAGGCGAAGAAGAAGATGTCGAAGCTAAAGAAGGGGTTGAGTTCAAGGTCACTACTGGGGCTAAATCCTCCACTCTGAATGATCAAGTCCTAGACTTGACTCAAGATGATGAGGACGGGGCTTCCAAAACTGTCTCTCCCAAAATAGCTTCTGAGGCCAAGGTCGCTTTAGCTGAAACGAGTCTAGATTAGACCCTCTTTGAAATCGATGCCGAGATTACGGCTGAAAAGTCTTCCCAGCCATTGTCCGAGGTTGTAACAACTCTTACTGCCGAGGTCGAGTTGTTTGAGAAAAATACTAAAGATCTTAGTACTTAGGATTTTTCTTTTTTCTTTGTACTCTTTCCTTTGTAATCTTTTGTGCTTGACCAGTTTTTGCTTTTGGCTGATATGCCCTTGTGAATGAACAAGGTTATCTTTTATGAATACCAATCTTCTCTATTTCTTCTAAGTGTTGTATGTTTGTCTCTTTGTGCTTGATCTACCTTAACTATTTTGTATGCTTCCATACTTAGGATATTTTTGCACTTCTCTTAAGTGCAACTTACTTATGTAATCATTTCAGGTAAGAACACCTTGGACCTGTATCACCTTGATCCCATATTATCTCGGGTGCAACCTTAGTTGGTCACCTCAGACCAACATACCTTGGAATTTATTTTTTCTGCGATCTCGACCAGCTGGCACTTTATGAAAATTCTTTGAATAACTTTCAACGGGTGTTGTTTCCTTACTTGTACTTGATGTCTCTTGTCAAGACTTCACCCTTCCAACCCTTCCAAACTTGACAATTTGGTTGTTTATCTCGGGTAACAAGTACCTCGGGTATTCCCTTATCTGTTTACCTCGGTTGACTCCAGCTTGTAAAGTTTTTCTAAAATTTTAACAAGTGTCAAGCCCATTCCTTATTCCTGCTCCCTACCCCCTAATGTGAATCTAAGTACCACTTATGTTCACATTAAGCATGCATCTTTAATTTTTTCTGATGTCTGATTCAAACAAATCATAGCCGAGGTTTTCTACCTAGATGTCTTTGTTAATTTGACTAGATCAAACTTAGTTCAACTCTGCCGTCATGGCAAGTCTAAGTTACTTATCATGTTTCATTTTGAAACATTGCGAACTTAGTTCAACTCTACCATATGGCAAGTGTTAATTCAATTCTACCATATGGCAAGTCTAAGTTACTCGTCATGTTTCATTCTGAAATATCGCTAACTTAGTTCAACTTTACCATATGGCAAATGTTAATTCAACTCTACCATATAGCAAGTCTAAATTACTCGTCATGTTTCATTCTAAAACATTGCCAACTTAGTTCAACTCTACCATATGGCAAGTGTTAATTCAACTCTACAATATGGCAAGTCTAAGTTACTCGTCATGTTCACCATGGGAACATCGCCATAAGACTGTCTTCTCTTCATCTGGGGCATACATTGATCTCTAGTGGTAGCCTATGTATGTATCCAGGAAACTCATCCTTCCATGCCCTGAAGTGGCATATACTAATTGATCAATCTTAGGCAGTGGAAAACTGTCCTTGGCGTAAGCTTTATTCAGACTGGTAAAGTCCACCCAAACCCTC
Organism: Camellia sinensis; assembly: GCF_055761805.1. Classification (NCBI taxonomy): domain Eukaryota; kingdom Viridiplantae; phylum Streptophyta; class Magnoliopsida; order Ericales; family Theaceae; genus Camellia; species Camellia sinensis. The sequence goes on from NC_138961.1 coordinate 42,172,142, forward strand.
CACTTGCCATTCTTTTTTTTCACTACTACTGTGTTGGACAGCCAGGTAGGGTAGTTCACCTCCTGAATGGCCTGGGCTTCCAACAGCTTGTCCACTTCCTCCTCGACTACCTCCACATGTATCAATGTTGGCCTCCGTGCTCGCTAGATGACAGGTTTAGCCGACCTGTCCACATTGAGCCTATGACAAGTGACCTCAGGGTAGCTGACCTGTAGGCCTCTGTATGTTGTAGATGGATTTCATTGCTGGCATGGAGCAATTTTTCACTTGCACCTAATCCCCTCTAACCTCCTTAATCCTCTATTCGGTTGGGAATCGCAACAGCTGGTGCAGCATTGAAGGAACAACCCTCATTGCGTGTAACCACGGTCTTCTCAAAATAACATTGTAGGGGGAGGGGGTGTCAATTACTATAAACTTTGTGCTTACCTTCTTGGTGCCTACATGCACATCCAAACTCGTGGCTCCTAGAGGCCATGTCGGCGTCCCGTTAAATCCAACCATCAGGCTATCGGATTGTTTTAGATCATCTGGGTGAAGGCTGAGCTCCTTGTAATATCTAACATACATGATGTCACAAGAACTACCTTGATCAACCAATATGCACCTCACCTGACATTATCCAATCTTCAATGTTATTACCAGGGCATCGTTGTGTGGATGCTGCACCATATCCTGGTCTGCCTTAGTAAAATAAACCATTGGTCCTTGGTACTCATTTGTCCTAGACTTCTTTTGCTGGAGCTGATACACGTGCTCCAGGTGCCTTACTCTTTGGGTCTTCGCTCACACATCATTCTCATTGACCTTCGAGTGAATCACATTGATCACCCGAGATCTATCTGCTTGCTGTTGTGGCAGTGGTGGAAGTGGTGCTGTTAGTGCCTAGGGAAGCCTAGCATGCTGTCCTGACCTCATCTACTAGGTCTCTCAGGTGGCCCTGTCTGACCAGATCCTCCAAGTGCGTCTTCAAAGCCCTGTACCCCTAAGTCAAGTGCCCATCCTCTTTATGGTAAGCACAGTGTTTCCCAATGCTCCTTTCCATAAACTTGCTAGGGATCTTCTCCGGCGCTCTGTAATACGGCTAGTTCCTGATCTTTTCCAGAACTTTGTAGATCAGGATCCTGAATACAGTGGTGATTGTCTATGCAGCCCTCAACCCTGTCTCCTACTTGTTTATACCGGAATTACCTCAACCTTGTTTTGGCAAGCCGCTTCTCTTCCCTTGCTTTGGTGTCTTCGTTCCTTGTGTGTCCTCTTCTGCTCTGGCATATTTTTGCCAACGATTTTCGAAACGGGCATTCATCATTCAGGCTGTTCTTAAAAGATACGATCAACAGCTCCTAGTTACAAGCTGGAATTCGGTTGAACACCTTGTAATATCTCTTGGCGTAAGTCCTCAGGCTTTTCACCATTGCTGATGTTCAAAGCCAACAGAAAGTTTACCCTTAGTGGTTGCAACTTGTTCGTAACAGCCAGGCCTTCCCAACTCTTCACAGTTCCTCTCGGCAACTATGAAACTAATAAGATGCTATCTCACCAAAGGATAAAGGAAACACCTTGCACAACAACTACTCATTCCTGCTCCACAAAGCCATTGAATTTAAATACAAGCTGACATAAAAGTTCGGATTAGACTTACCGTCATAAATCTGGAACCTTAGCATGTGGAATCTCTTTGGGGCCTCAAACGAATCCAACTCTACTAAGAACGGCGTCTTCGGCTTGACGGGGGATGTGATCTCGGCGTTGTACTGCTTCCTCTAGAGGTAGTCTCTCAAATCCTCCTTCATTCGATTGGGAGCTCGGCTATCAACAGATTTCAACCATTTTAGCGCGCTACTCCCGGTGCAATTGTGCGTCCGTTTGGACTTCTCCTCATCCACTACATCAAAACAAAGGCATTTCCCCTCGATGTGCCAAGGTTCTTTGACATAGGTCCCCTTGGTTCACAGTGTCTTTTGCGACTCACCTCTCACTGGCTCTATTCACCCGACATCCCGTGACAACCGGTGTGAATGTTCCTTTCCCTTTCCGTGTTGCGGAACTACTGGGATTGTCTTTTACTCCCCTTTCTGGGAAATAGTCTTGGCCGCTGGTGCCGGCTTGTCCTACAACGGGAATGGTGGTTGCATCACGTTGTTCTGTATCATGAAATTGACAACCGACTGTAGGTCTGCCAACTTGTTTGACATTCCTTTCATCTTGCCATCCCTCTTCAGGCATCTATCCTTCCATATCCGGAGGCTGCTTTTGTTGTAATACTCATCTCAGCCACCCTTCTTCGGCACATTACCCTCTTTGCTGATGTCCTTCTCCCCAGGATTCAAATCCTGTGCTCCTTCATTACGATTTTCCTCCCCAACGTTAGGATCTACATGCTCACCACTTTCACTGTGGATTTCGTCCCCAATCTTTTCTTTATGCCCGTTGTTGGCCATCTATTCTCATTAAGTTCCCACAGATAGTGCCAAATTGTGGGTGTTGATTTTTGGCCACACAATCAAACGGGAAACTCAGCTGGAGAGCATTAGCAGAATAGATTAAGCCCAATAACCTGTAACAAGAAAATGAGAATACCGAGTGATTCGTCTACTCGGGGGGCACTCCGACGATCAAGTCAGTAATCTCTCAAAGATATCAATTCAAGTATTTAACTCACAAATTATTGCTAACAGTATAACACACATACCTGAGACCCCTAGAGGTGCCCCATTTTTATAAACAATAGTGACTTGATCTCTTTAGAAGCCTCACTTCAGTAGACTCAGGCTCAATACTTATCCCTGGATCCTCAGCTGGATAGGGATAAACTCTTCTTGAGCTTTATCTTTATACAGACTGAGATCCTCCTCTTGTTCAAGGACTCTTGTTCCATATCCACTTATCTCGGATTCTAGCGTCTCCGTATATAACCTCGGCCTAGCAGAGATTATCTCAACAACGTTACCAGGCCACGTGGCATCTCGACTGACACTTCGGCGTCACCTTGGCCACGTGCTGTTATTCACAAAATGCTTCCCCACACATAGGTATATATACATTACAGTACAGTTATACATTACCAATGTAAATACTAATATAGCTAAATGAAATAGAATGAAAACAAATTTTAAAATCGAATTAGCTTCATGGCTTTTAACGACAGTATTGGTAAATTTTATACAATCATGGTCATAGAATTGGGACCAAGTAAGTTCTAATAATATAAATGGTATGAATCAACACAAGTATTGGTGTGTTCATGATAGCTATTGGCTGTTGGATTTACTCCATATTGTAGATGCATTCAAATATACGATTATTTGTTATCTAAAACTGACAAAGTTTCAAACTACCTAAATTGCATAACTATCATTGGTGTGTATAGATAAAATACTACATAATTACCATTAGTTTCTCTTCGACCTTGCTTAGAACCTTTTTGTAGAGTTCTGATTTCCTCACATCTTAATATTTTTGTGAATTTTCGGCCGACTTTTGGCATGTTTTTTTTTTATCCATATGCTTAGCATTAGCATATATAGATATGTGGAATTTCAAACTCATGGCCATGCTTAAACTACTGTTCTAACAACCTGCTTTTGTTATTGATACAAGTACATTGGGCCTATTCAGAACACAGGAAATATATTACCCAACCTAGGGTTAATGAATTACTGATAAGAAAAAGAAAATCGCATAAGAAGAAGAGTTTAAACTATTCCAACAGAAATTCAACCATCCTAAAATTCAAAGAAACATACCAGAAATATTCCATACCATATACAATTTTTTTTTTTTTTTTGGGATAAATTACCATACCATGTACGATACAATCTTGTGCACACCCAAGAATCTCACTTTTTCTTCGAATAAAGCATATCTTTCACTTTCCACATATTCCATTGTCACGTATAACAATGGTTCATGAGCTAAATTAAATATTTTACCAAATCATCATAACATGTAAAATCTCTAAGAAAAATGAGCGGTAGCTCGAAATTCAGAGCCCGAATTTGGCTCGAAACAGAAAAGAGAGAGAGAATGAGAAAAGAGGAAGAGAGTGAGAGGGAGAGGGTGAGAAAGAGAGAAGCAGAGGGGAAGAAAGAGAGAGAGAGAGAGAAGACGATCGTCGCCCAGCCCAGCCCCGCCACAACCTCCGACTGTCGTCGCCCCGCCTTCGCCTCCTCCTCCCCCGAATATTATGCCCCCTCCAGTCCTCCTCCTTCTCCTCCTCCTCCTTTCTTCCTTCTTCTTCCTGGTCTTCGTTCTTCTTCTGCAAAAAAAAAAAAAAAAAAAAAAAGATATAGAGAAGATGAAGAAGATGGAGTTGAAAATAAGAAGAAAAAAAAAAAAGAGGGTCAAAACGACGTCATTTTGACCCCTCGAGCCACAACTTTCGAGCTACGAATCGGAACCGAATCTCTAAACATTTAAAATACATTTATTTTTGAAAGAATACATTTAACCCATTATGGGAGAACATATATAAACTTACTTTTAGAATTAACACCAAATAGAGAAAAATAGAACAAATTAAACCTATTAAGAAAGAATTGACAAACAATCAGACACCCCCTTCCTGCAGTTATTTTTATTCATTCAACTTTTAACTGATTTCCATTTTTTCAATGGTCTTGATTAGTGGTGTGAGTGGGGTTAGGGTGGGTTGAGATGTTATCTAATCTCAGTTCAAGTTGTGCTGAAAGCTGCTCAGATCGCCTAAGTTCGAGTTGTAATTCAAGATTGTCTGTTTAAATCCGACCCAAGTTAAACTTGAATCTTTTATTTCATTTTTTCAATACAAAATTGGTCTGAACACGTGATTGTTGTTATCCGATTGACTTGATTTTTTATAAGAATGATGTACTTAATGAATTTTAAAATATGAATGGTTCGAATTATCGAAATGGACCAAAAAATAAGCCCAATAGGCCCGACAACAAGTCTTTAGTCCTTAATCAGACCGGAGAGAAACTCATTCGTTTTCCTAATAGGTACATTTTAAAAACAAAAGGACGTTTTTCAGAAAAATAAAAAGCAAAGAAATGTAAAAGTAAAAGGAAAAATTACAAAAAAAAATAAAAATAAAAAATAAAAAAACTCTAGGATCTGAGTCTAACAAAATAAATCCTGAATTAAAATTTAAAGCATTTACCTATTTTTGTTAAGTAAAATCGGCAAAAAATAAGTATTTTTGTTATTAAAATCAATGTAGATATACCTATATCTAAAATACCATTTTTTATTGAGTTTAATGGCTAAAATATCCATTTTTCTATCAATTTCACTTAAAAGAAATTTGCAAACTGTTTAAATTGAAAAAAAAAAATAGTGTAAATTGACGAAATTAAAAAATCAAAACTTATTTTGTTAGAGGGATCAAACTCTTTTTTTTTTTTTTTCTAAAATAAAATCAATTCAAATGGAAGGAAATATCATTTTGTCCCCCAAACTATTACGCGATTATTTTAATTTTTCGCCTACAATCAAATGAAACTTGCTGACATGGTACCAAATTTTATTTGGAATTTCATTTTACCCCCCAAACTATACCTTAAAAATCAATTAGCCCCCCAAATATAAAATAAAAAAAAAATTAAATATTTAATAAATAATTTTTTTATCTCAATAATGAAAAAAAAAATTTAAAATAATATATTTTGCAATATATATATATATATATAAAATAGAAAAATCTGCATTTAGAATTTTCTATTTAAGTCTCAAATTATTTCAAGTCAATCATAGAGAAATTAATTGAGCCAAAAAATTCTTGGCTACTTTATGTGTGTGCACGCGTGTAATTGTACCTAGTTTATTTCTCCAAATAAATTTCAATAGAATTGATCAACTAATAGTAATTTTAAAATTGAGTTCCTAAAAAAAAAAAATCAATTCAACTATTTCTAAAGAATACTCAACATGACTAATACTTAATTTTTATTTAAAATTTAATTTATTTATTTTGAGATGAAAATTAATTAAATATTTAAATTTATTTTTTTAATATTTGTGGGGCTAATAGATTTTTAAGATGTAGTTTGGGGTAAAATAAAATTTTAAATGAAATTTGGTGTCACGTCAATAAGTTTTGTTTGATTGTAAATAGAAACAAATGGCAGATGATAAATTAATCAAATTAAAATAATATGAAATCTATATGCTAAATTAATTTTCACATAATAATTTAAAGGACAAAATGATGTTTCCCTCTAAATGATTTCCTTTTAAAATAACAACTGAAACGATGCCATATAATAGTGCTGTTGTATAATAATGCAGTACTATAACGCATAGCAGCATCCATCCCCTTAGAAAAAATTATTAAAAGTTCTAAATTAATTGATGTATGGGTGTCATGTAATATGATGTTTTATAATAGTTTTAAACGACGCCATCCATCCCCTTATATACCCAATCAAAGAAGTTCCTGTACTAAATTTAATAAATTCCACAAAATGATGCATTGAACCACAAAGTACCTACTTTTCCATGAGTAGTGGCAGGCCTAATATAATATAAATTGCTGACTTAAATGTATGATTTCTCAAGGTTCATATGATTCTAATATAATTTAGGTGATGACATATCTTTGATTAATTCTCAATTCTTTGAATGGTCATCATAGTCTTGCGTATGCAGAGTTCATAGAATCCATATTGAATGTTAATATTTTTATACATTACTTAAAAAAATAAAATTAATTAAAATAAGTAATATTGTTGTTTTATATTTTAATCATTTATACATGCATAAAGAAAACTACAGTTATAACATCAAAGAAAAATTGAACCAATTGTGCCACAACAAACATTATTATTCTTACATTTTTTGTTTCAAAATTAAACTAAGAGCTCTTTATTGAGATTTAATTAATTCTACTATATATATATATATTTTTTTTTTTCATATATGGATAAATAATTTCTATGCAGTATAATTAAATAAACAATCCAATATATTCACGAGTCAACAAGCAGCAATCTATTCAAATTCTAGAGATTTTAATTTTTAAGTAAAGTTAACAAACAATTAAAGTAAAATTTAAAATGGTAGAAAAGAATATCAAGACCTAAGGAAGTTCAATTTCCAAAATGGTGAATTGAATTGAAGAGAAGTTTGGTAAAGTAAAATCTTTGAGCCCTCCACTAATAAAAATAATTTTATTTTGGGAATATTGTTAAAAGGACAAAAACAAATTTAATACTTTCAAACCCCCTAATAAATAGACTTATTGTTCAATAATTTTTATGATAATTAATGGCATTTTTTTATCAAATACTATTAAAAACGTCACCAATTGTTAATTTTTAGCAACAATTTAAAAATTTTGTCATAAAAAATGTCTTTAATTATAAGTTTTAGCAACAGTTTAAAAAAATCGTCACAAGAAAATTTCACTAATTTTTAACATCCAGCGATAGTTTAAAAAATTCGTCACAGAAAAAGTCATTAAATGTAAGTTTTAACGACAATTAATAAAAATCGTGATAAAAAAAAAAAGTCATTAATTGTCAATTTTTAGAGACATGTAAAAAATCGTCACCAAAAAAATATTTTTAATGAAGATTTTACTATGACTTGTTTTCAATAAGACTTGATGAGAATTAAATCCAATTATTAAGATATTGATAATTTACCCTTGAAAAAAATTGTGTTAAATTTTATAAGAATTTTTTTTTTCTAAATGGGGCCTGTTTTTTTTAGTCCAAATCTAGTGGGTCAAAGTGGCCGTTTTGCCGGCTTGCTCGTGAGCCGACCATGCAATATACTTAGGCCTCGTTTGGGAACAGGCTAATTTAGTAAATTTTTGACTATTTGGCTAAAATATGAACTAAAACAAACTAGTATGTTTGGGATGACTTTTTGGCTTTTTACGAAAAGATGTGCAAAAAGTAGAGAGAAATGAGAATCTTTGACTTTTTGGTATGGGTTGTTGGCTTTTTGGCTAATTTAGTAATTTTTTGGCTTTTTGACTAAAAAGTTCGGGTGCCAAACGAGGCCTTAGCATAAAGAGGCAGTTCACCAAAACACAGCCATACATTTTCTTTGCTCAATGGGGCTTCCAAGCTTAAGGTTGAGCATGTCGTGGCTAGTTCACAATTTGCATATTCATCTAATACTCTTATCTTGTTTGACCATGTTCAACTCTGGCTTTACTGCTACTATATCCAGCTCCAGGCTAATGGGGAACGAGACCGACCGGCTTTCATTGCTGGCAATCAAGGCCAAAATAATTGAGGATCCACTGTATGTTTTGAGCTCCTGGAATGACTCTATCCACTTCTGTCAATGGCAGGGCGTTACATGTAGCCGCAGGCATCAGAGAGTCACTGCCTTGGACTTACATTCCCAGGAACTGGTGGGATCGATATCACCACACCTTGGGAATTTAAGCTTTCTGAGGGAATTACTGATTCAGAACAATAGCTTTGGCGATGAAATTCCCCCAGAAATTGGCCGTTTGCCAAGGCTGCAGATTTTGCAGCTGAGCAACAATTTAATTGGTGGCCAAATTCCTATAAATATATCTCGTTGTGCTAACCTCATTTCCATCGATTTTTCTCACAATGGGTTGGTAGGAGAAGTTCCTGCGGAGCTGGGATCCTTGTCGAAGCTCGAAATAATAATTACGGAGGCCAACAATCTTAGAGGGAGTATCTCTCCTTTCGCGAATTTGTCATCTCTTCGCGACCTGTACTTAGATAACAACTACTTTGATGGCAGCATTCCTGGCGGTTTTGATCGATTGAAGAATCTTCAGACACTAGCACTCGGCATAAACAGGTTGTCTGGCGTCATCCCTGCCTCACTGTTCAACCACTCTTCTCTCACAACTTTTGATGTCACTGTTAATCAAATTCAGGGAAGTCTTCCCTGGGACTTGGGAATCACTCTTCCCAATCTTGAACTCTTCGGCATTAATGAAAATCAATTTACAGGGTCAATTCCGGTTTCAATATCGAATGCATCTAAACTCTATTCCCTAGAAATGGTTCAAAACAAACTTACTGGAAAGGTTCCTAATTTATCGAGACTGCAAAACCTCGAGAGGCTACTCCTTGCAAACAATCAGCTTGGATCCGGGGTAGCTGATGACTTGAACTTTATCTCTTCTTTGATCAATGCCACCAATTTACATCGTTTGGAAGTGAACATCAACAATTTTGGCTGCAAGTTTCCAGAATACATTGGTAATCTCTCGAGAAACCTTGAATATCTGAATCTGGACCACAATCATATATTCGGAATCATTCCACCCGGGATACTAAATCTTGTTGGATTGCAGAGTTTGAATATGCAGTTTAACCAATTCACTGGTACTATTCCACGTGAGATTGGAAAGCTTCAAAATCTACACAGATTGAATCTCGACGACAATTCATTGTCTGGTAACATTCCTTCTTCCCTAGGAAATCTGAGTTTCTTAAGTATACTTGCTTTAAGAATCAATAATTTTCATGGAAGCATTCCTCCGAGCCTAGGGAATTGTAGTAATTTGCAAATTTTGCTTCTTTCTCAAAACAACCTTACTGGTGCCATACCAAAACAAGTTGTTTCTATCTCATCCTTATCTATATCGCTAGACCTATCCCAAAACCAATTGAGTGGTTTTCTTCCCACGGAAGTTGCAAATTTGATAAACCTTGGTTACTTGGATGTCTCGTACAACTTGTTATCCAGTGAAATTCCGAGCACTCTAGGCAGCTGCACAAGCCTGGAAACACTGCATTTGGGGAACAACTTTTTCAACGGAACCATTCCTTCTTCTTTGAGTTTCTTGAGAGGCCTTGTAGAGTTGGGTCTCGCAAACAATAACTTGTGTGGTGAAATTCCTATGTACTTGGAGAACTTTATCTTGTTGCAAAATTTGAATCTGTCTTTTAATAATTTTGAAGGTGTAGTACCAACGCAAGGTGTATTCAGTAATGCAAGTGCAATATCAGTGGTGGGAAACAGTAAGCTCTGTGGGGGTGTAGCTGAATTGAAGCTACCTAAATGCAACTTGAAAGTGGATGAAAAGAGGAGATCAAATAGTGCCTTAGCTTTAGCACTCTCTATACCCTTTGGTTTTGTAGGACTAGCTCTCATGGGGTGTGTTCTATATCTTTGTTGGTTTAGAAAGAGAAGAAAAGATACTCCTTCATATTCATCAAAAAATTTACTCCTGAGGGTGTCTTACCAAACTCTTGTTAAAGCCACTGATGGCTTCTCATCATTCAATTTAATCGGTGTTGGTAGTTTCGGGTCTGTGTACAAAGGAGTTATTGATGGAAGAATTGTCGCTGTGAAGGTACTTAAAATTTTGCAACATGGAGCTTCGAAGAGTTTTGTATCAGAATGTGAGGCACTAAGAAACATCAGACATCGAAATCTTGTCAAGGTGCTAACGACATGTTCGACGATAGATTATCAGGGTCATGACTTCAAGGCCCTGGTTTATGAGTTCATGGTCAATGGGAACCTTGAAGAGTGGTTACATCAAAATTGCAATGAAGATTTGTCAAATGAAGAGTTTAAGCAGCTAAACCTTCTTCAAAGACTAAATATTATCATTGACGTTGCTTGTGCCCTGAATTATCTTCACAACCAGGCCCAATTCCCAATAGTCCACTGCGATCTTAAGCCAAGCAACATTCTTCTGGACAAAGATATGACTGGGCATGTTGGTGATTTTGGGTTAGCAAAATTCCTTGCTGACCATGCCACCGACGGCTTGTCTACAAATGAAACAAGCTCTATTGGCATAAGGGGAACAATAGGTTATACTGCTCCAGGTGAATATGCCTTCATTTATTCTTAATTGTTTTATGCATCAAAAAGTGTAAAGAAAATTGCACGTGTGATTTGGGCCACACATTATTTTTTCTGTGCACAGTTCTCTGACTTTTTATGTTTGTGGAGCATTTTTGTCTTTTATATCTTATATTTTTTTCTCCTTGCAATTGCATTTTTGCTTGCAGAATATGGTATGGGATGTGAGGTCTCGGCATACGGTGATATCTACAGTTTTGGCATCCTCGTGTTGGAAATGTTTACTGGGAAGAGACCCACTAATGAAATGTTTAAAGATGGGTTAAGCCTCCATGGCTTTGTGAAAGAGGCTTTGCCCTGCAGTGTATCACAGATTTCAGACCCAACACTTTTTAAGATCGAAGGGGAAGGAGAAGAAAGCTTCATAAGAGGTGAAAAGATTGTGAAGTGCTTGAGTTTGATACTTGAAATTGGAGTCCATTGTTCTTCAGAATTGCCTAGAGAAAGAATGGACATCAATGATGTTGCAGCTAACTTGCATTTCATCAAAGACACTCTTCTAGGATTTGAAATACATTGAAAGAGATGAATTTATGAGGGAATCAATTGGAATGTAATGCTTTTGTCCTAATAATCTCCCTCCCGAAAGAGATTACATGTTTAATAACAGCCTTACTTCCACATTGGTTGAGCCAACTCTACATTTGTACATTTAGTGAAAAGTAAAGTTACTTATTCAAAGAAAGTGTAAGAATTTGAAATGTGTTGATCTGATTTATTTTGGGTGTGATTCTCATTATATCAAATTTAAATGTACATCACAAATTCAAATCTTATATATGTTCCTTGCACGTGAATTTTTTTTCCGTTCAAAATGTTAATAATACATGACGAAGGGAACGCATTTGTAACAAAATTCAAAGTATAGAGATCAAATAATTTAAATTAAAATTAGTAGGACCAAAATAAAATTTCACTTAAAATAGAGGGATCAATTGTATAAATTACCCCTTTTTTTTGGGGGGGGGGGGGGGTAAGTAACTACAATCCTATTTTGATTTACCCTTGAACACAAATCCCTAACACGTGTATTGGTCTGGAGAAATCAATCTGTGAGTTCTTCATCTTCACTCTTTTTAATTGTTTATCAAATTCTGATAATGGAAGACTATAGTTGTTTTCTCTAATTTCTTTGCTATAATTTGTGAGCCTTAATTTATTTGAGGATATAATTGTTTGGCCCTAATTATCAGTTAGGGCTATAATTGTTCAAGTTACTTAGCACTGTTAATAATGGCTTTTCACTGTTTTGTTGCGCTCAGTTAGCCCTAATTATAGTTGTTGCCCTAATTTGTGTTGTGTTGTGTTGTTCTGTCCTTGAATTCAATTTATTGTTATATATGCTTATATGTGTAAATGCAATAAATCAATTCTAATTCTATGCTTGATGCTATTTTTCATTGGTTTGGTGCTTCAATAGAAGTCTCTAATCGTTGTTCTTCTCTAATTTATTAAAACATATTATTTGCAGATATCAATCATTGTGAATTTGTGTAGATTTTTTATTATATAGCCATGCCTCCTAGGAAGTATATTTTCAGATATTAAAAAGGAAAAAAGAAGCAAAAAGTAGAAAATTCATTCAATCTTAATCGGGAGCGCTTACTAAATTTCTTGATAGCAAGAAACAAATAGAAGGGCCTCTCGAACTCCCTAGCCCGAACTCCTGAACACTAGTTTAAATACACCTGCATTTGATTTTCATGGGTTCAATAGTAGCTTTCTCTTCTTATAAATATACATATACACCCTTATGTGAAACACACAAACTCATCTAAAAGGTAAATAAACTCGAATCACACAAGTACATTACATTATCTTTCACACATGGACTAAATAGGAAATAATCTGATAATAAAATTATTTATACACTTTGTGAGATATAGATTCCCAGTTTGAAGATAACATTACAAGCATAATCATCTTCCTTTTTGACGTAGTGTTTACCATTTATCACCGCTTTGACAAGCATCAAGCTTCATTGTCCTGTAATTTAGTTACCAAAGAGCAAAAAAGAGGGCCTAAATATGAACTCATTCTAGATTGGTTTGGGGGTTAACATAATTCATGGAGTTCAAACACATAAAAGCATTATTAATTATTTAAATCACCATTAATCCAATTGAATCTTTTAGATTACCCACACAATGGCATGATGGACAATATTTTAATGCCAAACAAAGGGGAAAAAATGTAATGAATTTATTACAAAATGACATGACAAGGGTCGTGTATTATCTTCGACTTGAAGGCTAGCAATGAAAGGCGATCTGTCTCGTTACCACCAAAGGTACAAGCTGTAGTCGCTGCAGGGAGCATTCCAACATGTAGCAATGTCATGACCATGAGACATAACTGGAGCAGCTGGGAATTCATTCCTGAAATTTGAAATGTTATTTTTCTAATTCTGTTTTGTATGCAGAGTTAGCCTTAATTGGGTTGGTGATTAAACAACCTAAAGATTCCACAATGGCAGGGTTGTAATGCACGTGAATTAATTTGCCTTTTATTTTCCTTTTTCTTTTTCTTTATTTTTTTTTTCTCTTCAATTTCACCAGAGTGTGGGATAACAAAATGAAAAATGTGCATTGTTTCCATTGCTCAACTTGCTTGCATAACTTGCCCACGATGTCCAGTCCTGGAATTGATAGCCACCCTTTAGACTGTGTGATGAGTGATAACATATTTTGTGGTTGCATAGAAGAAACTAATAATGCTTGCATCTATTTTTGGTGCATTAATTGCATATATACCTCTAACTCCGAAGTATGAGTTATTTGCTATTTTGGCATATTGAAACACTTTTTATACATTGGATGGTAGATTGACACAATTTAAAATTGAGGACCAAATTGAAACACTTTTATACATTGGAAATTAAATTGACACAATTTAGACATTGAGGACCAAAATGACATAAAGCTCGTACTTTAGGGACTAAAACTGACAAATCTACAAACCGCCAAGATACTGATTTGTGATTATGATTCAATTTGAAACAATGAACAGCAATTCCAATCAAACAATCAACAACAAAATCGGGACAACGATTTAACGTGGAAAAAATCACAATTAGAGCACCTCCAATTATGATAAAAAAAATCAAAGGCCAAAGTCACAAAACAATCTACTAAGAAGACAAAAAAGAATTATAAACGAGAACTCTCAATTACCTAGCGAATTCACGCCCGAATTTAATCAAACCCCATGTGCCTCTTCCACCACCGTCTTCACCTTGGAATTACTTTGCTCAACGTTGAATCCAAAACACTGATGTCGAATCCACGAGCCACTCTAGAATCCACCAAAGGTTTAGGCCCAAGTTTTCCGGAATCTATCGGTGAACCCATCTCTCTTTTTGTGAATGACAGAAGAAAAACAACACTTGATGTTTGACAATATGTAATTCGTTGATCAATCAGTCACCATCTATACATCAAGAAAACTCATATATAAACACCTTCCAATCTAGAACACTTTGTATTTTACTCATCTCTAAAAATCTGGACAAGTCCAACCCTAAAAACAATAAACGATGCACTTTATACTAAACAGAGTTGCGAATACCGCTCAAGTGCACATTTTACCGCTCGAGCGGTGTGAGTAAAGGCGGTGCAAACATATACACCAATTGCTCGAGTGCAACATCTACCACTCGAGCAGTAAAACTTGCTTCTCAGAAGTTCAGAATACAGGCAGAGATACTGGATGATCTACTTCACCACTCGAGCGCACAAATGATCGCTCGAACTGTCAAACAACTTTGACCCCGTCCTTCATCAGTGAAGTGGCAAATAAGAATGCTCAAGTCACGATACGGAATGTCAACACAAACTTCTCTAACACAGTCACAAGTCGGGTTGGATTCGCAACTAAATTCTCATAATTCATAGAAACAATAGAGTGAATAAAAATACAACAATGGAGATTTGTCCAATGGAATTGCCCATTAGAAAACCTAACAAAAACTATAATTAAATTACCTCTGATTATTATGACATTTTTGGGTACTGGCATTGTCATGAATTGCAGTAGGATCTTAATTAAGTTTTGGATGCTGACAAGAAATTTAGTTCCGAAGTGTAGTTCCTGTGTAATGCATTTATGCCGGTGCTTTGGTGGTAATTGTGACCTGGCTTCTTGCCAACTCCTATTGTTTTGTATTTTCTTAGGCTATTCTATGAAGTCTATTGACCTTTGTGGGGGTATATGTGATCCAATATAAGCAATCTATTGACATTAGTGGGGGACATGTGAATTGAGTATATTGACTATAAAGAAAATTTCCTAATAAGTCTAATTTGGTCATGAAATTTCATTAAATGTACTATCACATGAACCATTTTTTTGAATATAGTGTTACTAGAATTCAATATAAATTTATATAATTTTTTTTTTTTACTTATTTAATATTTTAAAAGGAAAAAATGTGATGCTCACTTTTAAATTGGGGAGTTGATACTTTTCATTGTTACAAGGATCTGCAGCTATACAAGATCTGAGTGTGTTTTCTTTGGAATGAATGGAAGTTTCAATTTTGCTCTTGGTGTTGTAATTTTAATGTTTTAGCCAAGGGTGGAGTGGACATGTGCCTAATGGCCTGCTAAGCTCACTCGAGTCTGCCCATGATTTATAGGACTTTGGATTATGATTTAGGCTCATGAGGTCAGGTTGGGAAAAATATTCTGGCCCAATTATGATATAGGCCTGGGTTGGGAAGAGTGTTTCAAGCCAGCCCTATCCTGCCAACAAATTATATATTATACGATATATTTTTAATGCCAAAGTATACAGATATAATGAGAAAAAAAAAAAAAAAAAAAAATTACTAATTGTTCACATCGGACTTATTAAGGCTAAATGAACGGAAGAATTTCATTGTAATTTAACCTAAAGTATAAAAGGTGATTGTCACAATTAAAATTGAAAGGATCAAATCAAAATAAGATTTTGATTAAAAAATCGCTAAACATAATTAACCTGATTTTTTTCATTAGATTTCGAGCAAAGATTTTATTTTAATTTTTAAATCTTTTTTTTTTTTTTTTTTTTTGAGTGTTTATACAATTAACTAAAAAGTTCAAGATGGAGCCTGTGAGAGAAAAGGCACAGTAACCCATAACACACCCAAAAATCAATTAATTAATTAAAAAGAATTTTTTTTTTAAAAAAGACAATAATATTTATACTATAGTGAGAAACATGTAATCCCAAAGAGAAGTCATAGACATTTAACGACCAATTTTTATTATCGTGAGGATAGTCGATAAAAGGTCGTCTTGAAAAATAAAAATTAAGGCTTTTAGTGACAAAATTTTGAAAGTGCCACTAATAAATAGACTTTTAGAGACAAAATAATGTCGTCTCAAAATGGTTTATTTTTTGAGACAAAAAATTTGATCCCAAAAGAATAATAATTCATCACTAATGTTCAATTTTTATTACTAAAAATATAATGACGACACTTTTTGCAATAAAAATATTTGGTCACAAAAAAATAATTTTGTCCCTCAATTTTGGTCTTTAAAACCTTAATTTTTTGTAGTGGGGTTCCAAGAAATTGCCAAAGGAATACATGGAAATCACTCAAAACAATGCTCACTTTTCCTCAGTTTGTCATTAATTTATGAAAAAGTCTAGAAATACATACACCAAATACAAAATCGGACAGAAGCATCTGTGAAAGTTAAATTGCATCATCACCTATGAAGTACGGGTACTTCGAAAAGTTGCCGTACTCGTACTGGGTACTAGTACTCGTATCGATAGAGTTGCATGCGTACCGGATACTCAAAATTCGTACCGGGTACTTTTTATACATTTTTTTGTAGTTGGGTACTCCATGGGTATTTCATGGGAGTACACCAAGTTATAGGACATTAGAGAGTTCTGATTTACTTGAAATTGTAATTCCTTTATTTATTCAATGATGAAATTGATGGAAGTAAAAACTAAAGTTTCAGGTTTTCAAATTTTACTTAGTTTGCTTTTGAAATGAATTTTTATTTTGTAATTTCTCCTATTTAATGGCATTAAAATAGCTTATAGACTTTGCTTTGGTATTGATATTGTTGAACTATGATTTCTCTTTTGGGTTTTGTAATTTCTTCTTTTAGTTTTGGTATTGAATTTTGATTTGTAGATTGAATCTCAAACTATAAATTACAAAAATAAAAAAAAATTATTGACATACTGGTATCCTATATTTTTTTAGGTCTTACCGTATCGATATATTCGTATCGTATCCGTACCCACACTCGTGCTTCATAGATCATCACATATAAGGTCCAAAACTTCAAAACGTAGAGCAACTCAGCCGAAACTTTGTTTTAATAAAACTGCATTATAACTTTTCACAAAAAAAAAAAAAAAACTTCCAAACGTGGTAGATATTTTTGATGCATAACCATCAATGATCTGAAAAATAAAGAAACTGAAGGGAAGAAACTCAGATGAAGTAGACAGAAAAGAAGACAGATTTGAGTAAATTTCCAATTTCATCCCAGAAATAAAATATGACAACATGATTAATTTGTTTATAACTTTTTGGAAAACTTTTGCCTTTTGTTGTATGCTCCAATAATCAAGAGGAAGCCAAGCACAGATTCTTAACGGATGGAAGAAGTCACATAAGTAATTACTGGCGTAATTTATCAAAAATTACTAGATTCAATACGAAACAGATGTGTTTATGAGATGGGTGAACAATTTAAAATTAAATCAAGCATATGTAAAAAGGAATTAAAAAGTAATTAGAATAAAATAAGAACATCCAAGATTCAGGTGCTACTCATGAAGGGTGCATCAATCCTGTGCAGGGAATCAAATAAATTACAATCCCATAACAAAATCATTAAACCGTTCATAGAAAAAGCACTTAATTAAGCCTATTATATTTTCAATCATATCTTGAAACCAGAAACATTTTGTATGCCAACTGATTTCACTTACATATTTAGTTCTCGGAGGGCATAGTTCCAAGAAAAATGTTCCTGATGGAATGCAACTGAGCTACAACAGCACTGATGTTCATCCTCTCTTTTGGCAACTCTGCAGAACAATTGACTCCAATTTGCATTATTGAAATTAAGCAGTCTCGAATTTTTTCACTGTTGAGGATCGGGGGCACACCAGGGAACTCAAACAAGCAATAACACACAAGTTTTAACGTGGTTCGGCAAGTCGCCTACGTCCACGGGCAGCGGATTCACTATATTGAACAAAATGGTGAATTACAACACTCTCTGTAATTCTCTCTCTCTTTGCTCTCAACTCACACCTCTCAGCTCCACATCTGATATCTATATCCTCTCCCTCCCGTCTCTATTTATACACAAAGGAGTAGGTGGGAGAGCCCTCATTCTTTGACTTTTGACATGGTTGGTGGCCTTCCATTGTTGACATGAGGTTGGTGGCCTTCCATTGTTGACATGAGGATCACCCCTTTCACATGGGGTGTCCTCCAGAATCTGTAGCCAATTCAACAAATCTCCACCTTGGCGAGGATTCTCTTATCCAACATAGTGATCGATCAACACTGCCATGTACCCGAAGGTGCTCAGTTCCGAGAGATGTTGACCAAGTCCAAACAATGTTGGAACTTGATCCCAGAAACTACCTTTGTGAGCATATCGGCCGGATTATCTGCAGTACCAATCTTTTGAAGCAGAATATCCCCTTCATTCACTATTTCTCGGATGAAATGGAAACGGACATCAATGTGCTTGGTGCGGGCATGATGAACCTGGTTCTTTGCCAAACAAATGGCACTCTGACTGTCACAAAACACCTCAACGTGCTTCTGAACAATTCCCAAGTCTTCAATCAATCCATGTAGCCAAATAGCTTCCTTAAAGGCTTCCGTTACTGCCATGTACTCTGCCTCTGTAGTAGACAAAGCCACCGTTGACTGAAGCGTTGACCTCCAACTTACCGGCCCTTTAGCAAGCGTAAATAAATACCCTGTTGTTGACCGGCGTTTGTCTAAGTCACCAGCATAATCTGAGTCCACATATCCTTCCAAATTCTGCCCGAGTCGGTTATCTCTCTCGAACTTCAATCCCAGATTGACCGTGCCATGTATGTACCTTAGGATCCATTTCACTGCCTGCCAGTGATCTTTTCCTGGATCATGCATATACCTGCTTACCATACTCACAGCATGCGAGATGTCAGGCCGTGTACAAACCATAGCATACATTAATGCACCAACTGCATTTGCATATGGAACCTGTGCCATATGCTTCCGTTCTTCTTCTGTGCGTGGAGACAACGAGGCACTAAGCTTGAAATGAGGGGCCAATGGTGTACTTACAGCTTTGGTTTTCCCATTGATGCCAAATCTGTCTAACACCTTTTTCAGATACTGGGTTTGTGTCAGACAAACCGTGCCCTTCTTCCTGTCCCTCTTGATCTCCATGCCAAGAACTTTCTTTGCTTCTCCCAAATCCTTCATTTCAAACTCCCTTGCTAACTGTGCCTTGAGTTTGTCAATCTCCACCTTGCTCGTAGATGCAATCAGCATATCATCTACATATAAGAGCAAATAGATGAAGGAACCGTCGGGAAGCTTACGGAAATATACACAATGATCAAATTGACTTCTTGTGTATTCTGTCTCTATCATGAACCGATCAAATCGCTTGTACCACTGTCTCGGGGATTGCTTCAATCCGTACAACGATTTGTTCAGCTTACAGGCCCAATTCTCTTTTCCAGCAATTTTGAAACCATCTGGCTGGGACATGTATATCTCCTCTTCAAGATCTCCATGTAAGAAGGCAGTTTTGACGTCGAGTTGGGCGAGCTCGAGATCAAACTGTGCAACCAAAGCTAACAAGATGCGAATAGACGTGTGCTTCACAACAGGTGAGAATACCTCATTGTAGTCTATTCCTTCCTTCTGAGCATAGCCTTTAGCTACCAATCTAGCTTTGAATCTGATGTTGTCTCTGCCTGGAATGCCTTCCTTCTTGGTGTAAACCCACTTACACCCAATTGCTTTCTTGCCTTTTGGAAGTTGCACCAACTCCCAAGTCTGGTTCTTGTGAAGTGACCCGATCTCTTCATCCATAGCCTCCTTCCATTTGACACTTTCTACATTATGCACGGCTTCTTTGAAAGTGCAAGGAATATTGTCTTCAATGATTGGAAGTGCATAGGCTACCATATCGGTCATCCAACTGGGTTTCTTAGTCACCCTTTTCCCTTTCCTGATTGCAATGGGTTCTGATTGATGCGGAGCCTCTGGATCTTCATTTTCATCTGAACTCTCTTCAGAGCTATCCTCTGAGACTTCTTCAGGATGGTTGATTGGCTGACTAGTCTTTGTTGGAGTCTCAAACTCCACCTGCACTGACTTCTTCAATGCCTCCTTATTCTGTTGAGGATCTGATTGCTTCAGCATTGCAGACTCATCAAAGGTAACGTCTCTTCTGATGAGAACTTTCTTTGATTCAGGGCACCACAGTCTGTATCCCTTGACACCGTCACCGAAGCCCAATAAGATGGCTTTCTTGGCTCTTGGATCCAACTTAGATTCTGTAACATGAAAATATGCTGGACATCCAAAGATACGTAACTGATCATAATCAGTAACTGGGACTCCTGACCATACCTCCATGGGAGTCTTCCCATCTAATACTGTAGTAGGTAGTCTGTTGACAAGATGACGAGCATAGTTCAATGCCTCGCCCCAAAATGCCTTGCTCAATCCAGACTGTGACAGCATACACCGGACTTTCTCCACCAAAGTGCGGTTCATGCGTTCTGCAACTCCATTCTGCTGCGGTGTTCCAGGAACTGTGAAATGTCTCACTATCCCTGCATTCTGGCAAACCTCAAAGAAGGGATCTGATGTATATTCTCCACCATTGTCAGATCTGAGCTTCTTGATCCGTCTGCCTGTCTGGGTCTCAATCATCTTCTTCCACGTAAGAAAGATGTCTAAGACTTCATCTTTGTGTTTCATTGTATAAATCCAAACTCTTCTAGAGAAATCATCAATGAACGACACAAAGTAGTGTTTACCTCCCAACGAAGCAGTCTTGGAAGGACCCCATACATCAGTGTGGACGTAGTCTAGAATCCCTTTGGTACGGTGAATTGCAGTACCAAACTTGATTCTTGTTTGCTTGCCCAATACACAATGCTCGCAGAACTCAAGCTTCCCCGTCTTGGCGCCTTTCAACAGGCCTTGCTTTACCAATCCTTGTAAAGCCTTCTCACCGACATGCCCTAGGCGCATGTGCCAAAGTTTGGAAGTGTCTGATGCATCATCTTCTGAGCTGGAACTGGTGGAGACAGCCACTCTCCCTGTGACTGTAGAGCCATCTAGGAAATATAAATTTCCCTGTCGAGTACCCTTCATTACAACCAATGCTCCTCGAACAACTTTAAGGACTCCACCTTCCATGGTTATTCTGTAACCTTTGGAGTCTAAAACTCCCACTGAGATGAGATTCTTGGTTAGATCTGGTACATACCGTACATCTTCAAGAATTCTGATTGTTCCATCATGGCTCTTCAGTTTAATTGTTCCAATCCCCTTTGTCTGGCAAGCTTGGTCGTTGCCCATCAGCACAACTCCTCCATCGAACTCTCGTAAGCTCGAGAACCACTGCTTGTTAGGACACATATGGAATGAACATCCGGAATCTATTATCCATTCATCCGACTGGCCATATGATGAAACTGTGAAGGCTCCTCCTTCATCATTATCTCCATCTCGTGCAATATTCACCTTCTCTTCTGTCTTGTCTTTATTTGGACAATCTTTTGCCCAATGCCCCTTCTGGCGACAAGCTGCACACTCGTCTTTTGCAAGACGTCTTTTGTCTGAAGGTTTCCCCCTGGATTTTGAGCGAGACTTTCCTCGCCCTGTATTTCTTCTGTTATTTGTTCTGCCTCTGACTGTTAATGCCTCGGATGTTGAGTCCCTGTTTGCAGACTTATCTTTCCTTCTGAACTCATTGTTCACCAAGGCGTTTGCAACATCAATATACTTGATCTTCTCTTTACCGTACAGTAAAGTAGTAGTGAGATGATCATACGAGTCAGGCAAGGAATTTAACAATAACAGTGCTTTATCTTCATCACCAACATGATCATCCAAATTCTTCAAATCCGTAATAATTTTGTTGAAGTTATTTAGGTGTTCGTTCATCGAAATACCTTTAACGTAGTCGAAACGAAACAACCTCTTCCTCAAGTAGAGCCGGTTCTCAATGCTCTTTGTCATGAACTTATCTTCCAGCGCCTTCCAAAGCTTCTTCGCAATATCATATTCTGTAAAGGCATACTTCTCCTCTTTTGCAAGGCAAAGTCGGATGGAACTACAGGCCAGGAGATTCACCCTCTCCCATTCTATCTCGTCCATGTCATCTGGTTTGTCTCCCAGAGTGAAGTGCAGGTTCATTTGGACAAGCATATCCTTAACTTCGCATCTCCACATGCCGAAGTTGCTGCTTCCATCGAACTTCTCTACCTCGAACTTGGCATGGGACACCGGGGTCCAATGCCTAGAAGTGCTTGTACTGGCTGGATTACTTACGGACTCGGATGCTCTAGATTCTGCCATTTTTTAGAAACTTCAATTCAAAAAACTGACCGTACAGATGTGTCCGGAATACTCCAAATAGTTGGGAAGCACTATTGGATCGTCAAAAACGGACTCCGAATGGCTCCGATCTGGAAAAAATACTTTGGACGGGTCAGATCTGCAGAATCTGGTGCGCTGAGATGCACCGGATAATTTCTCCCGTCAACGGCTGGTCAACGGCTCGGTCAACGGCGCAGGCAGCGCGGTCAACGGAGGATCGGCGGCGCGGTCAACGGCTTGACGGCTGGTCAACGCGGCTGGTCAGCGGCTCAGGCTGACTGGGCTGCCACGTGGCTGACACGTGGCTGACACGTGGCTGACACGTGGCCTGACTGTCGGACGCGTGGCGATGACGTGGCGGATGACGTGGCGGATGACGCGGCACTGACGTGGCGCCACGTGGCTCGTCTTCTCCCTGGAGACGCGCGTGTGGCGCGTGGATGCGACTGGGATCACGCGCCGGTTGCCTGAACGGCGCGTGGTGGCGCGTGCTGCGACTGGGGCTGACGCGCTTTGTTCAGATAGCGCGTGAGGGCGCGTGTGGAGGCTTCTGGGCTCTGTTTTTGCTGTTCTGGACTCCTCTCGGGGAGTTCTTCCTCCTGGTATGGTCAAAAGTGGATTTTGAGTACTTCAAAATCTGGACACTTTCGGGAAAATTTGATTTTTTCGCAACCCGAGCTCTGATACCAATTGTTGAGGATCGGGGGCACACCAGGGAACTCAAACAAGCAATAACACACAAGTTTTAACGTGGTTCGGCAAGTCGCCTACGTCCACGGGCAGCGGATTCACTATATTGAACAAAATGGTGAATTACAACACTCTCTGTAATTCTCTCTCTCTTTGCTCTCAACTCACACCTCTCAGCTCCACATCTGATATCTATATCCTCTCCCTCCCGTCTCTATTTATACACAAAGGAGTAGGTGGGAGAGCCCTCATTCTTTGACTTTTGACATGGTTGGTGGCCTTCCATTGTTGACATGAGGTTGGTGGCCTTCCATTGTTGACATGAGGATCACCCCTTTCACATGGGGTGTCCTCCAGAATCTGTAGCCAATTCAACATTCACTCCTGGAGCAGCTTCTCTTGCGCAAGTTCTGAGTGCTAGTCTCTTCTTCTCCTCCTCGAAAGAGCATTGGATCTGCAACATCTGCCACTTGGTGAGGCAAAGCCAGCCTAACAAAGTTATGAAGGTTCAAACTATCTTTGAACATGTCATCAGTGGGTCTCTTTCCCGTGAACATTTCTAACAAGAGAATCCCATAGCTATACACATCTCCCTCTGTTGACTCCTTACTTCCCATAGCATACTCTACAAGAAACAAATCATGCAATGAAATGGTCAAGACACTCAAATCCTTTTCTAAAAATCAGTTGTTTCATCGGAAAAGGCCATCAATGGTTTGAATTTTGAATAAGTTAACATCAACCTAAATTCTTATGAAGTAATCAACAAGTAATATTTTTTCCTTAAAAATCGAAAAACAGTAGTACGCTGTTATTTGTTTGACCAGATAAAGCACGCATCACAAACAAATTTCTCAGTATTAATTTGTCATACCAGTCAAATACCATCTCATGCCAATCCTAGGGGCCAATTTTAATAGAAACCACCAATACACATATTACTCACAGAACAATTAGGTTTTCAATTGTTTCAAATCGAAACAAGGACTAGCGAGAAAATGTCAAATGAAAAGTACGAGAATACTCCTAAGATAACTCTCCTTTTCCTCTCATTTGTTTTGGCATCTGGGAATTGTATAGGCAATAGTAATCTTGTTCTTGTTATCTATTTCTCAAACTAATGCAAAAGAAAACACATTAGAAGTATTAAAAATGGAAGCAATTAATCAATTTGTTTAGGAAAGCAATTCTTCCACATCAAATAGTCATCATTCCGTGGCCTACTTTGATTGTGGTTGTAAGGCAAAATACAAGGAATTCCATTTTTTTCCCTCTACAGGTGTCGCAATTAAGATATCTGTGTGTGCCACTTAAATTCAATATGTGAAATACAAATTTATAATGGAATTCTCCTAAGAATGTAGAGGAAAAAGAGTATGGAAATTTAATCAATGAAAAGTGGGTGAAAGAATGTTTTCCTTGATTTGTGAGGAAGCTGTGGGTGGCTTCTGGTAAGAATCTTGCTTACCCAAAGTCACCTACATGGCCAGTCATGTCATTGTTCAGAAGAACATTGCTTGGCTTCAAATCACAGTGGACTATTGGTGTTGAGCATTGATGGTGAAGATAATCCAACGCACAAGCAACATCAATAGAAATATTTAATCTCTGATGAAGACTTAATTTCTTTGGTTCATTGTGCAATTCCTCTTCTCTGTTAACTGGATGCAACCACTCGTCCAGACTTCCATTTTCCATGAAATCATAAACCAGGGTCTTAAAATCATTACCTTGATAATCAACACCTGAACATGCAGTGAGTACCTTAACAAGGTTCCTATGTTTGATGTTCCTCAAGGCCTTACACTCGGCTATGAAACTTTTGGAAGCCCCACGACGTTGGAGGTTGAGTACCTTCACGGCAACAATTGTTGCACCATATTCAAGAGTTCCCCTATACACCGACCCAAAACTACCAACACCAATCAAATTTTCTAGAGAGAACCCACCAGTAGCATTGTTTGAAAAGACACTCTCAAGAGTGATTTTCTTAGTGAATCTGAAGAAAGATCTTTTTTTGTCTTTCTATACCAACAAATATATAGAATGAACAACAAAAAAGAAAGCCCTAGAAGCCCACTACATATAGAAATTGCCAGTTTTGAAGCGAGAGTTAGTCTCCTCTTTTTGGACCGTATGGAGTTGCACACAGACAATTGCAATTCAGGAATACCTCCACAAAGTTTGCTATTTCCCTCAACTGAAATTGCACTTGCATTTGTGAAGATACCTTTTATTGGTACTGCACCCTCAAAATCATTGTTAGATAAATTCAAAATCTGCAAGAATTTAAAATTCTCAATATATTCTGGAATTCTTCCCGACAAATTGTTGCGAGAAAGATCTAACAATTGAATACCCCTCAAAAAATCCAAAGTAGAAGGAATGGTTCCTTGAAACAAGTTACCCTCCATAGATAGTATTTCCAATAATACACAGCTACCAAGAGTGTCAGGGATTTCACCATATAACATGTTCTCGCCAACATTTAAGTAACCAAGGTTCTTCAAATATCCAACTTCCACTGGAAGAGGCCTTGACAAAGAGTTGTGAGGTAGGCCCAAATTTGATAATGAGGAGACTAATAACTGGTTGGGGTATTGGCCCAAATTAGATAAATTCAAAATCTGCAAGAGTTTAAAAGCCTGAAGATATTCTGGAATTCTTCCCAACAAATTGATGCGAGAGAGATCCAAAATTTGATCACTTCTCAAAGAAGTAGGGATGGCAATTTAAACCCGGCCCGACGGGGACCCGATCCCCCGACCCCGATGAGAATGATTTTTTCCCGAAAAATATCCCCGTGGGGACGGGGATGGTATTCAAAATTAAAACCCCGTGTAGTTTCGGGCCGGGGACGGTGATCAGTGTTCAAGCCCCGGCCCGTCCCCGGCCCCGTCCCCGTCCCCGGCCCCGAATTTTTCCCGAAGCAAAATTAGCATTTTGCCCCTGTATATATATATATATATATATATATAAATCAACACTTTCACTCACACACACATAGGCACGCACGGCTGAACCTCACATCGTCACAGCCTCTCATCTCTCTCGGTCACAGCCTCTCATCGTCACAGCCTCTCATCTCTCTTGGTCTCACACTCTCCATCTCCCACCGCCGATCTCCATCTCCTACCGCCGATCTCCATCCTCCCACAACTCCACCGTCTCTCCCACCGCCGATTTCCCTCTCTCCTACCGCCGATCTCCCTCTCTCCCACCGCCACCATCACTGACCAAGCTTCGCCGATCCGCAACCACCACCGACCAAGCTTCGCCGATCCGCCACCATCACCGACCAAGCTTCGCCGATCCGCCAGTGACACCCTCACCCTAGATCTGGAATATTCTCTCTCTCTCTCTCTCTCTCTCTCTCTCTCTCTCTCTTTCGATTTGTTATATATATATATATATATATATATATTATATTTGAGCATGAATGTAGCAACAGATCTGTTAGATCTGGTTTATTTATTTATTTTATGTTGTTGTTGATGATGATGATGATGAAGAACAAATGTTGTTGTAGCATCTGATGATGATGAAGAATAGATGTTGTTATTTATTTATTTTATGTTGTTGTTGAATCTGATGATGTTGAATCTGATGTTGTTGTAGCATCTGATTTTTTTTTTCTTTTGATCGGGGACTTTTCGGGGTCGGGGAAACCCGATCCCCGTTAAAGGGCGGGGGCAGTTATGAGCTCCCCGTCGGGGTCGGGACCGGGGACGGGGGGAGTTTCCACCATCGGGGATCGGGGACGGGGAGGGTGATCCCCGGCCCCGCCCCGCCCCGTTGCCATTCCTACAAAGAAGTGAAAGTAGAAGGAATGGTTCCTTGAAACAAGTTACCCTCCATACATAGAGTGTTTCCAACATTACACAACTACAAGAGTACTAGGAATTGTTCGACAATCTTCACTGTAATTAAATTAATTAATTTTGTTTGTGTACTTAACAACAAACAAAATACAAAAGAAATAAAGGAAAGGAGAGAAAAATGTTTGATTACAAAAATCAAACTAGAAATAGAATTAAATAAATAAAAAACAGATTTTATTTTGTTACCAAAACAAAATTAAAATCTGATTTAAATAAATAATAATAAAACAGAAAATAAATAAATAACTTACTTGATTAATATCTTGAATATTATTCTGATCAAGTCCAGTGTTTGACACTGTGTCCTTAAGACAGATTCGTCTTCTCCACGGTGCTTTCAGAATATGGACGTCTATCTCCCAGGATGAAATGATCAACAACAAATATATGCAACACTACAATATATTTGTACAACGAACACACTAAGTGTTTTATACTCTTTCTCACAAAAATTAAATGCAGCAAAATGAAGAATAAATTTGCAGAGGTAAAGTACGAAATTTCTCAATGAAACATAAAATGAGGGTTGTCCTATTTATAGATGGATTGGTGGCTGCAGGTTTTGAATTAAACAGGTGCAAACTTGTTTGGACAGGTATGAAACCTGTTTGGTTTTGAATTAAACAGATTTAAATCTGTTGGGTTCAAAATTCAAACAGATAAAAACGGGAAGGGACCTGTTTGGGTGTACAGAAAAATCGGACCAGTTTATTTCCGGAATTAATTTGAATTCTGGATTTTATTTTGCAAAAAATAAAATTAAATTCAAATGTTTTTTACCCAAAAAGATAGGTATTGGGTTGGACAAGCCCAACCCAACCTCACACCACGCACCCGTGCCGAAGCCCAGCACGCCCGACTGGATGTAGCACGCGCGTGGTGGTTTTTGGGTTCAATGGGTCTAGCCTATTTTGCCCATATCCTCCCTCTCTAAAACACTTGGGTACCCCTTGGGGCACACCCCAAGTTGCAATCCCATGCCTTATAAATCCATTCAAAACTTCCCACTAAATCAATGTGGGACAAGCCTTATTCAAACCTTTAAGGATTTTCCACCAAAACTCCATTTCCATGGAGCACACTTTGGCTTCAATTTCCCATTCACTCGGTAATGGTTTTGAGCAACCAAATATACCACGTGAATCACAACGCAACATAGAACGCGTTACTACTTTGACCCGCGAAAATCGACACACAGGGCCTACCTAAAAAATATACCAAACTTAGGAAAAAGTTATGGTTTTACCCAGAATTTTCCAACCATTTCCAACAGGAATTTCACCAGATAACATGTTCTCGGAAATATTCAAGTAAATAAGGGTCATCAAATTTCCAATTTCCACAGAAAGAGAACCTGTCAAAGAGTTTTAAGATAGTTCCAACTCTAAAAATCCCCGAAATATTAATTTGTGATTATATTTCAATTTAAAACAATAAATAACAATCCCAATCAAACAATTAAGACAAATCGGCACAACGATTTAATATGAAAAAAATCATAATTGGAGCACCTCCAATTACGATAAAAAATCATAGGCCAAAGCCACAAAACAATCCACTCAAAAGACAAAAACAGGAATTACACAAGAGTACTCTCAATTACCTAGTGAATCCACGCCCGAATTGAACCAAACGCGATGTGCCTCTTCAACCACCGTCTTCACCTCGGAATTGTCTTACCCAACATTAAATCCACAATGCTGATGTCGAATCCACTACTATGAGCCACTCTAGAATCCATTAAAGCTTAAAACCCAAATTCGATAAAATCCACCGAATAACAACTCTCTCTTTTGTGACTAAAAGAAAACAAACAAACCCCTTGGTAATGTTGGTACAAAGTTCACGGATCCATTGATCACTCTTCAATCATCAAATGGATCCTCTTAAATTGTCAAGGAAACACTCATAAAGCACCCTCCAATATAAAACACTTTGTTTTTTCTTCCTCTCTTAAAATCTGGACACCACAAACCCTAAAACGAGCAAACAGCGCACTTTATAGTGAACTGGGTCGTGAAGACCGCTCGAGCGCACATTTCACCACTCAAGCGGTGCGAGTAAAGGCGGTGCAAAACATGACCACTCAAGTGCAACTTTCACTGCTCAAGTGGTAAAACTTTCTTCTTAGAAGTTTAGGCGCACTACAAAAGTACTGGATGATCCTTTTCTCCACTCGAGCAATCAAACAACCTCGAATGCATTTGCGTTGTCCCCTGGACCCCCGCGAGTTGATCGAGCAGCTCGATCCCCGTACATAGTCAGCGAAGTGGCAAACATGAAAGGATCAAGATCACAAACTTCTCTACATCAGCACAATTTGGGTTGGATTCGCACCTAAACACTCGTAACCTCATTGAAACAAAAGAGCAAATAAAATTACAACTAAAAGAAGTGTTGTCAAATAGGATTGCCAATTACAAAAATCTAACAAGACCAATAACTAGTTGGGGTAATGGCCCATTAAGGTTGTGCTGTGCAAGGCTTAGATGCAACAAATTTATGCAATTGCCTAGACTTGAAGGGATGCTACCATGATGTGAGAACCCGAATATAAAAATTAAGTAAATAATTAAATAATAATAATATTACAATCTCAAATATTTTAGTGGTGAATCCTAAAGTGCAAATTAAATATTTGGAGGGTCTTTTAATTAATTTTTAAACTTAAAATAAATTTATGGTGAAAGTATTTAATTTAGAGACAAGATTTATTATTTTAAAAAAAAAGAAAAAAAAAAGAGGGCAAGTTAGTCAGTATATTTTGTTATAATAATAGTTATATTTTATTTAAATTAATGGGTTAGAAAATATAATAATATAAAGAGATAATAATTTAGAGCCTTTTGTTTAGATATATAATGTAACCCTAGGTTGCCTAATACAACATATAACAGCAGCAATAGCAGCCACGGGAGAGAGAGGTTGAGAGAAAAGAAGAAGAAAAAAAAGGGGTTGCAAACAAGGAAGAACTTTTGGGTGTGTGGTAAGAATTGAGATCCTCCCCTTGCACTCCCTCCTTGCAGGGCCTTCGAGCCCACTTTTAGGCCCAATTTTGATAATCCAAACCATTCATATTTTAAGATTTATTCAGTCTATCATACCTGTAAAAAATCACGTTGATCGGATATCAAAAAGTATGTGTTCGGAAAACTGTTTATTAAATTCTTTAAAAAAATAGTCTTTAGTTCGATTTTTCCGAACACATACTTTCTGATATCCGATCAACTTGATTTTTTACAGATATGATATACTTAATAAATCTTAAAACATGAGCGGTTTGAATTATCAAAATTGGGCCTAAAAGTGGGCCCGAAGGCCTTGCAAGGAGGGAGTGCAAGGAGAGGATCTGTGCTCGTGTGGTAAGTCTCTATCTTTCTTCTTCTCTTTGTTTTTGTTCTTTATCCTTACTCTATTATTATTTAGTTCATTGATGGAGAGGTTGTAGGTTTATGTATTTTGTATATATATATATATATATATTGTTAAGAAATCTGAGGAGCTAAATTCACGTATAAAGAATGGGTGTAATTTTTAGTCCAAAAATTCTGCACAAAATCACGAACTTTAAAAATTAAGAAACTATATCAAATGGATGAATTTTAAATTGAAATTTTTACAGTAGATTAATTACATATTGAATTGCATATCCGAATTTTCTCATAATTTTTGGGAGTCAAAATCTATATTAACTGCTACGTTCAAATCTGTCCAGAAACTGGTTTTAAACAGTAAGTTCGGGAGTGTTGTTCGCTTTGGGTATAAATCCGAAAATTATCAAATTGGGGTCATTAGAACTGGTTACGAGTCTAGTTTCGTTTGTTTTTGGCCTTGCATTGATTGCTCATGTATACTAAGAGAACCATTAATTTCTTTAAAGTGCTGCAGAAAACAACTTATTTAGATAAAATTAATTGTAGATAATTATTTTGATAAGCAAATCAAGTGAAACCATTTGGGTTTGAAACTTAGGATATATTAGTTGATATCTTGAGGGTTTTAGAATTTTTCGAACAACGTGGAGTGGGTTTTTAATTTTCAAAGTTAGCAAATAGATTGGGAAAACTAGTTTAAAATTATGTTTTATCTTAAAGTTACTTTTAATTAAGTTTCGATTTGAACCCATGTCTTGGGTGATTTTAGACCTTGAAGAACATGAACTTAGGTAATATTTAAGAGTAACGGTGAGTTGGGTTGAGCCGTGTTAGTGCGCTTTAGTTTGGGTTTACTTAGTTCCTATTCTTTAGTATTTTTAAATTAGTAGTGACGTGTAGTTTTTATACTTGGTTCAGGGCACTAGTTGGACTTTCATACTCTATTTAAGGATTATATTATTTCGTTTTCAGGTGAGTAGTTTCATGCTACATATTTTTATAAATGTACCCCTACCCTGAACTGTTGGGAAATTAAATTGTTGTTTCAGAACTAAACTGTTTTGATAAATTATTATATTATCAATGGAATCAAATTATTTCCGAAACATGTGTGAACTTGGCATACTGTAAACTATTTGTTTTGGTCTCATGTTTATAATGATGAACTGCCATGTTTTGCGAAACTGATGTGTATTGATTATTGGGACCATCTGTGTATTTTAGTCCAGGGAAATTATTCCACTATGTGTGGTGACTTTGGCCACTAGGGAACAGATCTGGGTTGGGCCGTGATGACTCTAGTGCTCAACGATTGTAAGGAAAAGACCTAGGTTAAGCTAGGCGACCTTCAATCGGATCGTCTTCGAGAAAAGGCCCAGGTTGCCACCCTGAGGATGACTCTTAGTTCGATATTGGATCCAACGGGCTTATAGCCTTGAGAACTGTGTGGCATATTACTTGTTATTTTCTTGGTACCTAGAAAATTATTGGTCTTCATGTTGTAATCTGTTTTAAGTGGAAAATGTCGTTTATTATGTTCTTAAGAGACATGAGTTTTTAACTGTTGAACTGTGAAACCTTGTTTTTGAAACAGATTGTCTTCACCAAACTGTATGTTAATCTAGTTTATGTGATATATATCTTATTTTAGAATTGAACCCTGTTTTCAAAACTGTATTTACTATCCATGTTGCTAGTCACTGAGCTATTAGCTGACTTAATTGTTTACCATTTCTAGGTGTTAGAAGGACTTAAAGTGGACACATGACATAGCGGGGACTCGATTTGTAACAACCCTCACTTCAACTTAGTCATACTTGCATATATTTATGTATGATCTTGTTTTGTTATGTGCATTTGCAAATCCTGTCTTGTTTTGCTTGAGTGTTGTTGCATGCCTTATTCTTGCCTGGTGTGTTGCCGAGGTCATCTTAAGCCTAGACACCTTGGAACCTTTCCACACTTAGAACTATCTTGGAACCACTTCTGTTGGCCTCCATCTTCACCCTGGCATATTGGCCGAGATGTCATCATCTAGGCCGAGGTGTGCGTCACCTAGGCCGAGATGTGCATCATCTAGGCCGAGATGTTATTATCTAGGCGGTCTAGATCCTTGATCCTTGCACTTAGTGATTTTGTTCCTGGAATGGTATGACCTAGGCCGAGGTGTGGCACATCTAGGCCAAGGTGTGGCACAGCTTAGTCAAGTGTTGTCCTTCCAAGCCGATGTCGTTGTCACCCTACTTGCCGAAGCTTTGCCCTTAGCCGAGATCATCACTTGCCGGAGTGCTCTTGCCGTCCAGCTTGTTGAATACACTTTGTCATGGTCTTGTCTTGTCAATCAGTCACCTTTTTGAGTAGAGCCAATCAGCCGATGCCACGTGTCCCAGCAGAGGGTTAAGTCAGTGACTGTCGAGAAAACATATCATTTTTGTATCAAATCTTGTCTTCTAGAGAGAGAGAGAGACTCTAGGAAGAAGAATGAGAAGCTTTTGAGTGAGAGAGTGGACCTCCAAGCTTGACCGTGGGAGTTTGAACCGTTGGATCCTAGTTTTGAGGTTAGAATCTTAAACTACTCTTGTTGTTCTTATTGATCGTCTAGCTGCATTGCATGATCGAACCTGTTCTGCATGCTTTGCATCGATTTAAAGTTGGTTTAGTAAGAGAAGATAGTGTTCATGTGTTCTCGAAGAAAAGTCTTGTTTTGATCCGAAAGTTTGTATCAAGAACCATGTTTTTGTGTTTATTCTCACAAGATCTTTGAGTATGGGTACCCAGGTCCATGTTTTCGAACTCATAGCACGAGATCTCAGACTTTGTAGTAACAAGTTATGATTTTAGCATGCATGTTCTTCATCTTCTCCATCTTCATGTTCTTTAAAGGGAAACCCAGATTTTCCCGACTTCGCTTTTGAATGTGGCCGTCGGGACCACACCTCGGCGAGAAGGTGTGCGACCTCAGCCAAGACCTGGTTGATGCCCAGCATATTTTTCTCCAAGATGAAAAACAATGTTTTGTTTTGATTTAACTTGGTTTTTATGAACGCCGAGATCATTCGGTTGCATGTGAATCTTGTTTGGAAGTATGTTCAATAGACTTTGTCGTGTGTTTGTAGGACTCGGACTTTTGCCTTGACCCCGACGTTTGAAGAACTATGTGAGTGGTATTTTTAATAAAGCTATGTTATCAATGTTTTGATGAGCTTTGCTTTGCTTTGTTTTGAAAAGTATTTGTTAAGCATGAATGATTGTCTCTATTTTGTATATCAAGTATTATCTTGTTTTGATGACATTCTCGGAAAGTCCTTAGTGCCAGGGGATTATATTGCAACTGGACATCTTGTTTTGAGAGTCCTTAGTGCCAGGGGACTATAATGCAACTGCACATCTTGTTTTAAGAGTCCTTTGTGCCAGGGGACTATAATGCAACTGCACCATTGTTCGAGATATCTCCCTTGCTTTGTCTTGTTTTGCCACTGATGGTTTACCGCGTGGGTTTGTTTGTCCGGAATGTCATCATTTGTAATATGTTGATGCTAGTAATCACCCCTTGAAGCTTTGAAGATTTACTAGATGGACGGGTTCCATCCCTTGTTATATAAAGTTTTGATATGTATCGTTTTGAAAAGACTTCGGCTATTATTCATGCAAACCCTTTATTATTTATATCATTCACTGAGTATCCAAGCTCACCCTCTCTATATATATGTAGGTGATGAGCAAGAAGGCGGTGACGCCTAGATGTGATTCGCGAGCTTGTTTTGGATTTTTGTTGTGTCGGCTTGACTTGTATTCATGTCGGCAGTCTTGAAAATTATGCTTCTCGACTTGTAATACTTGTATTTTGCACACGTCAGCTTGAGAAGCCTTTTGATCAAGATGTAATAAGTACTTTACTTCATTTGTACTAAGTTGTAACCCTTGTGAAGATGTTTGCCATTTCATTTGACTTACGCACAGCTCTTATGGACTAATCTGATTTGTATGTATTGCTTCCGCACTTGTGAGCCCTATATATTTATACTCTGTTGTGTGTGGATTTTGAAAATTAGCCTTCGGTAATCTTGGATTACTAGCCATCACGGCACCATCCTACTAGGGGCGGTTTGGGGTCGTGACAGAATGGTATCAGAGCACAAGTTCCTTAGTATACGTTATTCACACACTTTGAGTCCTAAAGAGCATAGAATTTCCCCTTAGAAGGATGTTAGGATTGCATCATATTGTTTGCTGTTTGAATAAGGTGTGCATCGTCTCGGCATGCTTAATTGTTACTTGCCTACGTGTTTATTTGTTCATTTTGTTTTAAAGTCGCATTTTGCATACTCATAGCGTCATGAGGAGAGGTAGACCTCTAGTTGGCCGAGATCAGTCCGAGGACAGATTAGACAGACTGGAAAGGTTAGTTGAAGGTTTGGCCCACAAGTTAAGGCAGACAAGACAGCAGTACGCTAGCGCTACTTCAACTCAGGCCGAGCAGATAAACGGCCGAAATACAGTTCCGCCTCCACCTCCTCCAGTACCACAAGTGCTCCCACAGCCAGCCTTATATGGGGACGACACGATAGCCTTGATCAGAGAGTTCAAGAAAATGAAGCCACCGAGATTCCAAGGGGGTATAGAGCCGATGAAAGCCGAAGCGTGGGTTTTGGAAATGGAGAAGCTATTCGAGATCTTTTCCAGCACCGACACCCAGAAGGTGAAATTGGCAGCCTTTACCCTAGATGACGACGCTCGCAGATGGTGGATGATGGTTCGAGAAGGCAATCCAGACTTGACCTGGACCCGATTTTTGGAGTTGTTTTACACCAAGCATTTTCCCCTAAGTGTTCGAGATCGCAAGACTACCGAATTTCAGACTTTGACGCAAGGCAGAAGAACAGTGGCTGAATATGACCGTGCCTTTACCGAGTTGGCGAGGTATGCACCCCACATGGTCAACGATGAATATATGATGGCTAGGAAGTTTGAAAGTAGGCTGCGTGGACCGATACAAGACCGAGTTAACATGCTCAACATGCCGACTTACGCCGGAGTATTGGACAAAGCCATTCTGGCCGAAGCTAACTTGAACAGATACCAGAGTTCGGGAGAGAGCCAGAGGAAGAGACAGAATTATGACAATCGCCAAGCACAATTTGGTACGAAGAAGAAAGCGAATGTTGGCAGTTCGAGCAACCCAAGGCAGGAAAGTGGTACTAAGCCGACATGTTCTAGTTGTGGGAAGCCACATTTCGGGGTCTGTCGTCGGGCGTCTGGAGCTTGTTATGAGTGTGGTGAAATAGGTCATTATATGAGGGACTGTCCTAAAAACAAAGGCTAATGATAGTAAGAAGGATGAGAATACCTCGGGTTCCGTACAGAAAGGTAACGTGGGGAAAGGACAGATGAGGCAAGGCAGAGTCTTTGCACTAGTACCAGGAGACACTCAGCATGCTGAGACAGTGGTGTCAGGTATACTCCCAATTTGCTCTCAAAATGCATATATATTGATTGATTCGGGTTCCACGCATTCATTCGTTTCTGCTAAGTTTGCCGAGAAGATTAATAGGAAACTAGAACCCCTTGATTATGTGTTATCTGTATGTACTCCATCTGGGAGATCTATGAATGTTGCATCCATCTATCGAGCATGTGTTGTTGTGATTGGGAATGTTGAATTGTTAGCTGATTTAATGCCATTGGACATAACTCATTTTGATGTTATATTGGGGATGGATTGGTTAGTGACAAATCACGCATCCATAAATTGTGTTTCTAAAAGTGTCACGTTAAAACCCCAAACCTAGCCGAGGTCACGTTTCAGGGTAAGGGAGTAGTATCCCCACCTTACTTAATCTCGTCCATGAAAGCCTATAAGTTGATCCAAAAAGGGTGTCAAGGTTATTTGTGTAGTGTACTAAGTAATCTGAATGGAAGTGTTGAGTTAGCCGACGTCCCAGTTGTTAATGAATTCCCCGACGTCTTTCCAAATGATTTGCCTGGTCACTTAGTCGATAGAGAGGTAGAATTTACTGTTGACGTCATGCCGGGAACCCAGCCCATCTCTAAAACACCCTATAGGATGGCCCCCGCCGAGCTTAAGGAATTGAAACTCCAACTTCAAGAGTTGCTAGATAAGGGTTTTATTAGGCCGAGCACTTCACTTTGGGGAGCACCCGTCTTGTTTGTTAAGAAGAAGGATGGTACACTTCGTCTTTGTATTGATTACCGAGAACTGAATAAGGTAACCATTAAGAATAAGTACCTGTTACCGAGGATAGATGATTTGTTTGATCAGTTACAAGGAGCACGAGTCTTTTCCAAAATTGACCTTAGGTCGGGTTATCATCAGCTTAAGGTTAAAGCTGAGGATGTTGAGAAGACCGCTTTTCGGACGAGGTATGGCCACTACGAGTTTTTAGTAATGCCTTTTGGAGTGACCAATGCCCCTGCGGCATTTATGGATTTGATGAACATAGTCTTTAAGCCATATCTAGATGAGTTTGTGGTTGTCTTCATCGATGATATATTGATCTACTCTAAGAGTAAAACTGAACACGAGGATCATTTGAGACTTACCTTACGGATGTTGAGGGATCGGAAATTGTATGCTAAGTTTAACAAGTGTTAGTTTTGGCTTTCCACTATTTCATTTTTGGGCCATGTAATTGATAACGATGGTATTTCGGTCGATCCTAGTAAAATTGAAGCCATTGTGAATTGGCCGAGGCCGACTAATGTGTCCGAGGTTCATAGTTTTCTGGGATTGGCAGGTTATTACAGAAAGTTCGTGAAGGATTTCTCAAGGATTGCAATTCTGTTGACACAACTGACTAAGAAGGGAGCGGCTTACGAATGGACTGAGGATAGGGAAGCGGCTTTCCAGGAGTTGAAGACGAGGTTAGTCACAGCACCAATTCTTGTACTGCCATCAGGTAATGAAAAGTTTCAAGTTTATAGTGATGCTTCGCATAAGGGTTTGGGTTGTGTATTAATGCAAAAAGGTAAGGTCATAGCATATGCATCTCGTTAGTTGAAGCCACACGAAAAGAATTATCCTACCCATGATTTAGAACTAGCGGCCGTGGTATTTGCTTTAAAGATTTGGCGTCACTACTTGTATGGAGCTTCTTGTCAGGTTTTTACAGACCATAAGAGTTTGAAGTACTTGTTCACTCAGAAAGAATTAAATATGAGACAGAGAAGATGGCTTGAGTTGTTGAAAGACTACGACATGCAAATTCAATATCACCCAGGTAAAGCTAACACCGTAGCCGACGCTTTGAGCAGAAATATGGTTGGAACTTTGGCATGTCTAACCACGATCTCAGTGGAGCCGACTATTGTTGAGGAAGTAAAGACAAGACAGATGGAGGATGAATTCTTCAAGAAGGTAGCTGATGAGATTATCACAAAGCCGAGATCAGGGTACACCATAGAAAATCAAGTGCTCAAGTTTGAAGGAAGATTGTGTATGGCCGACATCCCAGAGTTGAAAAGAAAAATTTTGCAGGAAGCTCATGGTTCCAAGTTTGCTGTTCACCCAGGGACACCAAGATGTATCAAGATGTGAAGCAGACGTTTTGGTGGCCGAATATGAAAGGAGAAATAGCCGAGTTCGTGTCCCAGTGTCTGCATTGTCAACAAGTGAAAGCAAAATATCAAAGGCCAGCAGGACTTCTTCAACCTTTGCCGATTCCTGAATGGAAATGGGAACACATCTCCATGGACTTTGTGGTTGGTTTGCCGAAGACGCAAAAGGGTATGGATTCGATTTGGGTCATCGTGGATAGACTAACTAAGTCAGCGCACTTCTTGCCTGTTAAGACCACCTTTAACACCGATAAACTTGCTTTGTTGTATACGAATGAGATTGTCAGACTTCATGGAGTGTCGATGTCAATTGTGTCGGATCGAGATCCGAAGTTTGTTTCCAGATTTTGGCAGAGCCTACAAAGAGCTTTCGGAGCCGAGTTGAGGTTTAGCACAGCTTTTCATCCCCAGACTGATGGGCGAACAGAGAGGACGATTCAGACACTTGAAGATATGCTTAGGCTATGTGTTTTGGACCTCCAAGGAAGTTGGGGAGTGCATTTTCCATTGGTGGAATTTACCTATAACAACAGTTATCAAGCTAGCATTGGCATGGCGCCGTATGAAGCATTGTATGGAAGGAAGTGCAGGTCGCCGATATGTTGGACCAAGGTAGGAGACAAAGCTCTGCTTGGTCCCGAGTTAATTCAAGTAACAACCGAGAAGATTAAGCTCGTTCAGCAAAGAATCAAAACCGCTCAGAGTCGACAGAAGAGTTATGCCGATCAGAGAAGAAGAGAGTTAAAATTTGAAGTCGGGGACCATGCATTCCTGAAGATTTCGCCGATGAAAGGAGTTACAAGATTTGGGAAGAAGGGTAAGTTAGCACCCCGTTACATCGGGCCTTTTGAAGTTCTTGAGAAGGTTAATCTCGCTGCCTACAGACTTGCTTTGCCGCTAGAATTGAGCCAAGTCCATAATGTGTTTCATATTTCGATGTTGAGGAAGTATATTCGAGATCCACTGCATGTGATCGACTATTTTGGGATTGTAGTTAATGAGGATTTAGGCTACTAGGAGAAACCGATACGGATTATCGATAGGCAGGTGAAACAATTGAGAAGTAAGTCGATACCAATGGTGAAAGTTGACTGGAATGAGCATTACGGTGAGGATGCTACATGGGAAATGGAAGAGGAAATGAAAGTCCGACATCCAGAATTGTTTTTGGAACAAGGTAACTCAAGTTTGGGGACCAAACTTCTTTAAGGGGGGTAGGATGTAACAACCCTCACTTCAACTTAGTCATACTTGCATACATTTATGTATGATCTTGTTTTGTTATGTGCATTTGCAAATCCTGTCTTGTTTTGCTTGAGTGTTGCTGCATGCCTTATTCTTGCCTGGTGTGTTACCGAGGTCATCTTAAGCCTAGACACCTTGGAACCTTTCCACACTTAGAACTATCTTGGAACCACTTCTGTTGGCCTCCATCTTCACCCTGGCATATTGGCCGAGATGTCATCATCTAAGCCGAGGTGTGCGTCACCTAGGCCGAGATGTGCATCATCTAGGCCGAGATGTTATTATCTAGGCGGTCTAGATCCTTGATCCTTGCACTTAGTGATTTTGTTCCTGGAATGGTATGACCTAGGCCGAGGTGTGGCACATCTAGGCCAAGGTGTGGCACAGCTTAGTCAAGTGTTGTCCTTCCAAGCCGATGTCGTTGTCACCCTACTTGCCGAAGCTTTGCCCTTAGCCGAGATCATCACTTGCCGGAGTGCTCTTGCCGTCCAGCTTGTTGAATACACTTTGTCATGGTCTTGTCTTGTCAGTCAGTCACCTTTTTGAGTAGAGCCAATCAGCCGATGCCACGTGTCCCAGCAGAGGGTTAAGTCAGTGACTGTCGAGAAAACATATCATTTTTGTATCAAATCTTGTCTTCTAGAGAGAGAGAGACTCTAGAAAGAAGAAGGAGAAGCTTTTGAGTGAAAGAGTGGACCTCCAAGCTTGACCGTGGGAGCTTGAACCGTTAGATCCTAGTTTCGAGGTTAGAATCTTAAACTACTCTTATTGTTCTTATTGATCGTCTAGTTGCATTGCATGATCGAACCTGTTCTGCATGCCTTGCATCGATTTAAAGTTGGTTTAGTAAGAGAAGATAGTGTTCATGTGTTCTCGAAGAAAAGTCTTGTTTTGATCCGAAAGTTTGTATCAAGAGCCATGTTTTTGTGTTTGTTCTCACAAGATCTTTGAGTATGGGTACCCAGGTCCATGTTTTCGAACTCATAGCATGAGATCTCAGACTTTGTAGTAACAAGTTATGATTTTAGCATGCATGTTCTTCATCTTCTCCATCTTCATGTTCTTTAAAGGGAAACCCAGATTTTCGCGACTTCACTTTTGAATGTGGCCGTCGGGACTACACCTCGGCGAGAAGGTGTGGGACCTCGGCCAAGATCTGGTTGATGCCCAGCATATTTTTCCCCGAGATGAAAAACAGTGTTTTGTTTTGATTTAACTTGGTTTTGATGAACGCCGAGATCATTCGGTTGCATGTGAATCTTGTTTGGAAGTACGTTCAATAGACTTTGCCGTGTGTTTGTAGGACTCGGACTTTTGCCTTGACCCCAACGTTTGAAGAACTATGTGAGTGGTATTTTTAATAAAGCTATGTTATCAATGTTTTGATGAGCTTTGCTTTGCTTTGTTTTGAAAAGTATTTGTTAAGCATGAATGATTGTCCCTATTTTGTATATCAAGTATTATCTTGTTTTGATAACATTCTCAGAAAGTCCTTAGTGCCAGGGGACTATAATGCAACTGTACATCTTGTTTTGAGAGTCCTTAGTGTCAGGGGACTATAATGCAACTGCACCATTGTTCGAGATATCTCCCTTGCTTTGTCTTGTTTTGCCACTGTCGGTTTACCACGTGGGTTTGTTTGTCCGGAATGTCATCATTTGTAATATGTTGATGCTAGTAATCACCCCTTGAAGCTTTGAAGATTTACTAGATGGACGGGGTCCATCCCTTGTTATATAAAGTTTTGATATGTATCATTTTGAAAAGACCTCGGCTATTATTCATGCAAACCCTTTATTATTTATATCATTCACTGAGTATCCAAGCTCACCCTCTCTATATATATGTAGGTGATGAGCAAGAAGGCGGTGACGCCTAGATGTGATTCGCGAGCTTGTTTTGGATTTTTGTTATGTCGGCTTGACTTGTATTCATGTCGGCAGTCTTGAAAATTATGCTTCTCGACTTGTAATACTTGTATTTTGCACACGTCGGCTTGAGAAGCCTTTTGATCAAGATGTAATAAGTACTTTACTTCATTTGTACTAAGTTGTAACCCTTGTGAAGATGTTTGCCATTTCATTTGACTTACGCACAGCTCTTATGGACTAATCTGATTTGTATGTATTGCTTCCGCACTTGTGAGCCCCATATATTTATACTCTGTTGTGTGTGGATTTTGAAAATTGGCCTTCGGTAATCTTGGATTACTAGCCATCACGGCACCATCCTACTAGGGGCGGTTTGGGGTCATGACACGATTGCATGGACCTCTAGGACATTCATTTATTTTAGAGTGTTTTGTCAAGTTTGTGCATATTTATTTCTTTTATTTTTATTGGGGTTCATTTAGGATTATTTTGATATGTGGGCTGTTTATATTTCATAAGTTTGGATGGTTTTGATTACGGTTGATTTTGCCGTTTATAATTGTGGTA
Organism: Camellia sinensis; assembly: GCF_055761805.1. NCBI lineage: Eukaryota > Viridiplantae > Streptophyta > Magnoliopsida > Ericales > Theaceae > Camellia > Camellia sinensis. The sequence continues at coordinate 42,213,744 of NC_138961.1, forward strand.
TGTCACTGGATTGAGTTTTGGTTATTTATTATTGGACTATTGTTTAGTTGTTCAATGTGATTATGGATTCATATTTAGGCTTACGTGTGCCTTGGGCTAAGGCCCTGTGGGCCACGGCCGGTCATACCCGGGTTTGGGGTGTGACACATGAAGATTGTTTTGACTCAAATCAAGTAAATTTTGCAAATTTAAATTTCCTAGAGAGGATGGGATTAATCCCGAGAGTTCATTTTCGTTGAAAACCAACCTTTGAAGCTTCAAAATATCACATGGTATATTACCTGTAAATTGATTCTCATACAACCATAAACTTTCCAAGTTGATAAGATTTCCTATCCCAGATGGAATGCTATCTAATATCTGATTTTGATTAAAATACATGTTTTGAAGATTAGTTGACAGGTTGCCAATGGTTTCAATCAGCATTCCTCCAAAATTGTTACAGCGAAGATCAATTTCCACTAAACTAGTGGCATTGATCAAAGAGTACAAAAAGTCCAAGTCATCGCTATGACCGCTCCCAAGATTATTGAATGCAACTACAAACCACCAAAGTTTATGCAGCTTGTCCAATGCTGGCACTCCCGCAATAAGCTCATTCCATCCTATTTCAAGATTGACAAGATTTGAATTATTGGATATTGAAACTGTAATGGATCCCGTAAATTGATTATAGTCGATACTTAACCTTCAAAACTGTGGAGCTACAAAGAGTTTCATGGCAGAGTGTGAAACTTTGAGAAATATTTGACACCGAAACTTGGTCAGGATCATAACTTCTTTTTCTAGTGTTGATTTTCAAGGAAATGAGTTTAAACCTTCAGTTTATGAGTTCATGCCTAATGGGAGTCTAGAGGGATGGCTGCATTCAAGTCCAGAAACTAATAATGGGTAAAATGAGCACCGGAGACTCAACCTTCTAGAAAGAATAAACATTGCCATAGATGTGGCTTGTGCACTTGATTATCTTCATCACCAATGCCATACACTAATCATTCATTGTGAGTTGAAGCCGAGTAATATCCTTCTTGATCATGAAATGGTTGCCTTTGTTGGAGATTTTGGCCTAGCTAGATTTTTCCCAGAGCTTACCATTCCTAATCAAAGCAGTTTGATTGGAATAAGGGGATCCATTGGATATGTACCTCCAGGTAACAACTTCTCTTTTCCGTTCTTTTGCTTTGACATATGCCTATTCTAGGATTAAAATTTAAAGTTTCAAACAAAATATAAGTTAGCTATCATTGAAGGAATGTTAAATGGGTATTGATCCATCCATCTCTCAAGTTGGAGAATTTGGCACGGTTACCTTAAGGCCTGGTCCATAGTCAACTGTTAGTCATAACAGTAATGGCTATGTTTTCCATTGCTAAAACTGGGAATATGTATAATGTACTGCTTTCATATTATTATTATGACATTATCATATGCCAGATTTGATTGTTCCTTTTTTTTCTTTTATATTATGTTTGTTTTTAGGCAAAACAAATCGTTAGGGGTTTTCAATGTGAATTGTTTTAATGGCAGAGTGTAGACACCCCATTTTGACCGGCCCTAAGACTCGGGCGCTTTCTTTTGATTACCCGATGATGACAATTAGAATGTGTTTCTCACAAAATTCTCAGTAAGAAAGATGGAATTTAAGTTTTAATCCCAACCTTCACCCATTTTTTTGGCCAAACTATTTTAGACCTTAAAACCCTCTTTTCAAAATATGTTTTTTTAAATGTTTCTACGATGTCCCGAGGCTTCCATTTCGATTAAAATATTGCACTTTTCAGTAAACCGAGTAAGGACAAAGTGGAAATAAATGGAAAGGAGGTGAAATTTTTGAAAAATATTTAAAAATATCTTCTTTATAGGTTTGGAGTTGAAGGAAATAGGAGGGGATGAAAGAAAGCTGGTTTAGGAAAAGGATGAGTATCAAATCATTAAGAAGGAAATGAGCAGTCTTCACTAAATTAGGCATTTCTGTTTGTACACTTAGAATTTAAATGTGAGGCTACACCATTAGAAAGTAGACTTCTGGGGCTTCAATTTAGACCCAAGAACCACCTTAGACCAAGTCCAAATAAGGGAGATATGCCCATTTGAAGTTGAGCTTAAGAGCAGATTTTGTTGATCCAGCCCGAGACAGCCTTCACTAAATTAGGCATATCTCTTTGTACACTTGGAATTTAAATGTGAGGCCTCCACTATTGGAAAGTAGACTTTTGGGGCTTCAATTTGGACCAAAGAACTGCCTAAAACCAAGTCCATATGGGGGAGATATGCCCATTTGAAGTTGGGCTTAAAAGCAGATTTTGTTGATTCGACCCAAAACAACAATAGCCCATTTTTCTTGGTTTTGGTTCGGTTGGGACAACCCATTTACCCATTTTTTGAGCCATTCAAGTGCATCCACTCATCCTCCATTATACCTAATCATCCTCCTGTTGAATTCACCCCATGTGAAGGGGAAATTGTCTTGTGAACACACCTTGGTTGGTCAACAAGGAAGTAGGCTACCAACCATGTCAAAGAAGGAGGCTGCCGAAGTCAAGCATGGAGGCTACCCAATGGCACTCCCACCTACTCCAAGGTGTATAAAATGGAATGGTGATGGTGAGTTGTAGACAGGGCAAATGGCAAAACACATTGCTGAGAGAAAGGCACAAAACAGAGAGAGCTAGTGAGAGCTATTTTTCTGTTTGTCAGAGAGTGTGAGTGAGTGTGTTATATAGAGAGACAGTGAGTTGAGAGTGTGTAATCTCCTCCATTTGTTGATATATAACAACATCGCTCCCGTGGACGTAGGCCGGTTTGCCGAACCACGTTAAAACTCTTGTGTTTTTGCTTGTGAGTGTCCCCTGGTGTGCCCACGATCCGCAACAATTGGTATCAAAGCCCGGGTGGAGAAAAATCGAGTTTTTTCCGAAAGTGTCCAGATTTCGAAGTGGTCGAAATCCACTTTTGAGCATACCAGGAGGAAGGTCAGGAGGAGAGGAGTCCAGAACAGCAAAAACAGAGCCCAGAAGCCCCTCCACGCGCCCTCACGCGCTCCTAGAAGTTGGCGCGTGAGTCACAGTCTCGACACGCGCCCACACGCGCCGTTAAGGCACCCGGCGCGTGGTCCCACTCTCATCCACGCGCCACACGCGCTGACGGAGGAAGAAGACGAGTGGGGGAAGGCGCGTGTAATACACGCGCGTACCACGTCAGCCGACACGTCAGCCACGTGTCAGCCACGTGTCAGCCCAGTCAGCCTGAGCCGCTGACCAAGCCGGGTTGACCAGCCGTCAAGCCGCCGTTGACCGCGCCGCCTGCGCCGTTGACCGAGCCGTTGACCTGCCAATCCGGAGGAATTATCTGGTGCTTCTCAGGCGCACCAGATTCAGCAAATCTGAACCGTTGAAACTGTTTTGGCTAGATCTAGGCCATTCGGAGTCCGTTTTTGGCGATCCAATAGTGAGTCCCAACTATTTGGAGTATTCCGGACACATCCGTACGGTTAGTTTTTGAATCGGAGGCATTCAAACTCTTTTGGCTAGATCTAGGCCATTCGGAGTCCGTTTTTGGCGACCCAATAGTGCGTTCCAACTATTTGAAATATTCCGGACCCATCCGTACGGTCAGATTCTTACATCGACATTTCTTTAAAAAGGGAAGAAATTTACAATGGCAGGAAAAGGCGCAAGTTTCATGATTGAGCCTTTTAATGGTAGTAATGACTTTACCCTGTGGCAGCAAAGGGTGAAAAACATTTTAACACGAGAAGGTCTGGTGAAAGCTCTTCTCAAAAAGTCCAACAAACCGGAAGACATAAAGGATGACAAGTGGGAGGAGTTGAGGGAATTGGCAAACAGTACAATTCAGTTGTATCTCGGGAACAACACACTCCGGGAAGTCATCAGTGAAGTAGATCCGGCGGAGCTATGGGCAAAGTTAGAGATGAGGTACAAGTCAAAATCTTTGACAAACCGGTTATCTCTAAAGAGGCAGCTATATACACTTAGAATGCCAGAAGGTGCGAACCTCACAGAACATCTGGACGAGTTCAATAGGATCACAATGGAATTGGACACCATTGGAGACAAGACCCAGGAGGAAGATAGGGCTATGATCTTGCTGGTCTCTCTACCTGCATCATATGAGCATCTCAGGACAACTCTATTGTACGGGAAGGATGCTCTTGGACTTGATGAGGTGATTGCTACGCTCATTTCTCATGAGTCGATGAAGAAACAGGAAGGTAGCAGTAGCAAACACCCAGAAGGAAATGCCATGGTTGCCTCAGAAAATGAGCAAGGCAGAGGTAGGTCCAATGATAGACGGGGTAGATCCAAATCAAGAGGACGTTCGCAATCAAGGTCAGGCTTCAGGAGAAAGTGTTATTACTGTGATCAGGAGGATCACCTCATAAAAGACTGTGCAAAGCTCAAGGAGGACAAAGCACAAAAGGAACAGGCGAGCTCATCAAATGTCGCTGCTGCAGTAAATGCTAAGGATGAGTATGCATTTACAGTTTCGTCGAGTATGACGAAACCTGACTGGATCTTAGATTCCGGAAGCACATATCATATATGCATGGATAAGAAACTTTTTTCTACCTACCAAGCCAAGGATGGAGGTATTGTTCGAGTGGCTAACAACACTGTGAGTAAGATTGTTGGCATGGGAACAGTACGGCTGAGAATGGAAGATGGAAAAATTTTCACGTTGGATGGAGTCCGACACGTGCCAAGACTGAAGAAGAATCTAATTTCCTTAAGTATGCTAGACATGAAAGGTTATAGCTTCACATCTAGCAAAGGAAATCTCAAAGTCATCCATGGAGATACGGTGATGCTACATGGACGACTGGAGGGGAATCTGTACAGGCTTGTGGAGAAGGTTGTGACAGACGGAGCTACTGTCACTTACCGGGCAAGACGTACAAGACATGCACAGAAGAGACATAGGGCCCAGCAGACATGGCAACCAAAGTGTACAAGAACGCATGGAGGCAGTTCGGAGGTGCACAAGACGGAGCCATTGCGGCCAATTCTAAAGACAGCTCAGAGCAAAGAGACCAAGACAGCAAAGCATGTCCCAGGAAAGAAAGTTTCTTTTGCTCCTGAATTAGAGACATATTGGGATCTCTCCAAGACTGGATGGAAGGGAGAGATGCCATCTCAAAGAGTTGCAAAGTAAAGCTTTGCATGGCACCCCAGTGAGGGGGTGCCGGGCACTCCAGGCAAGGGGGTGCAAGCATCTCAGTGAAGAGATGCAGACTTTGTTGAATTTGGGCGTGACAAGATTAGCAGCGGTGTGTGCAGTGGATCACCTCACATGGGTTGAGGGGGTGATTTGTTGAATTCACCCCATGTGAAGGGGAAATTGTCTTGTGAACACACCTTGGTTGGTCAACAAGGAAGTAGGCTACCAACCATGTCAAAGAAGGAGGCTGCCGAAGTCAAGCATGGAGGCTACCCAATGGCACTCCCACCTACTCCAAGGTGTATAAAATGGAATGGTGATGGTGAGTTGTAGACAGGGCAAATGGCAAAACACATTGCTGAGAGAAAGGCACAAAACAGAGAGAGCTAGTGAGAGCTATTTTTCTGTTTGTCAGAGAGTGTGAGTGAGTGTGTTATATAGAGAGACAGTGAGTTGAGAGTGTGTAATCTCCTCCATTTGTTGATATATAACAACATCGCTCCCGTGGACGTAGGCCGGTTTGCCGAACCACGTTAAAACTCTTGTGTTTTTGCTTGTGAGTGTCCCCTGGTGTGCCCACGATCCGCAACACCTCCATAGTCAAAAAGATATTTTGTTTGCATCCATAAAGGAGTATCCCATGCAACCACCTTGAAAATTTGCCCTCCTATCACATTCTTGTCTCCCACCTTGTCTCCCACCTTCTTTTTGACCTTTACTCTCCCTCATTGCCTATATAGAATGATCATATTGTAAGAGAGGAGGAGGACCACGAAATTGAAGAGAAAGAAGTGAGAAAAGAGTGAAAAAAGAGAGAAAATTTGAGTTTTTGAGCCAAAAATATTCCTATCTTCCATATACACCCCATACCTTCCATAGCTACTGAAATTCTTCATTTCCATACACCAAAACCACTCCAAAAATTCTGATATAGCCAAAGATCAATCGCCTCGATCATAAGGAAGAATGTTTAGTGATTGAAAGTGAGAAAACTAGAGAGTTAGCCACTTTCCATACCACAAACTCCATAAACTCCATAATTTTGAATTGAGGATTTGAGAACACACTTCCTACACTTGAGGGTGATCAAGAGGAAGTTTGGAAATCAAGAAGTTCAATCTTTCTTTGGAAGGTGAATTTTTAATCTTTCATTTTCTTATATTTTATATCTTATATTTATATTCTTGCTTCTTATTTCATTGTGTTTTGTTATAATCCAAGTGGTTTGTTTATCTCATATCTATTTTCTTACTTTATATTTCATAGTGTGTTGTTATAATCCTAGTGGTTTGTTTAGCTCATAATTATTTATTTATTTATTTTTATTCGCATACTTTAGTCTCATATTAGTTTTGTTGTAATTTTGCATGTTCTATCTTATATTTGTTTTATTGTTTTAGGTTTATGTTGTGAGTTTGCACTTTTCTTTATTTTATTTTATATTTATTTTCGATTTTTTTAATCTAACCGGTAGTGGTTAGTTAAGCCACCTACATATTTTCTGTTTGTTCCTTTTCTTGGTTTCGCAACAAGACAGGTTTTGCTTGGCCTAGTTCGCCGGCCGGCCTATTTGGCCGGTCGGTTAGCTTCTTCCGAACAAGATGGCGTAATCTCCCAATATTGACCAATTTTCGCCGGTGGTTCTAAAGAACATGAAGCTTTTATTTTATTTATTTATTTTATTTTGAGTGTATTGTGAGGTTTTTATTTTGTTGTAATATTCTCCTCCTCCCTCTCTAATTTGGTTTGTAATTATTCTTTAAAATATTGTAATAATTCCCCGCCCCGCTTCTTTCTATCCCGTTCTTTTACTTGCTTTCTTTATTTGTACATAAACATCATATTTATTTTTCATCATAGTTATGCTTCGCATCCATGTTTCATGCATCTTGATTCGGCTAAGTTTGCATTTGTGAATTTAATCAATTCCTATGTGATTATGTGCGCTACCTCATGTTCTTGAGATGATTCACATATCATATTTTAGAAGCCGAATCTTTAGTTGCATCTCATGAGTGAATTGCATTAGGGTTTTGTATATAAGATCATGCATATTTTACTAACTTTGTTTTGCAGCTTGTTCGTGGGACATCAAACATGTGAGTTTTTATGCTTTAGCATCCCGTGTGTGTGTGTTTTTCTTACTATGTCTAGCATTCTACCATGAGGCTAGTTGCTTATGTGATATAACTCTATGAATGCCAGTGGATGGAGGTTGTGTTGCTTAATTTGGAATGATGTTGATTTTTCATGCTTGTAAACTCAATTTATTTGGGTTGTACATCGTCAAAACTCTTTCAAAATGCATGATATCAAATTGTTCCAAAATGAATGGCATAGTCTATACTTGTATGCTTCACATAGTAAATTTTAGGATTTATTAACTAATCAGAACATGAACATATAAATAAAATAAAATTCATATCATGGTTAGTAAAGGCCGATCTTTGATCGGGTGGGCGGGGGTGCTCATTATTGACCTTCCCCTCTCATACCTAAGGTTCCGAGCCAAGCATCCTTGGTTACGACGAACAGTGGCCTTGGCACGAGTCATGGGTTTCCTAATTTTCCCAAAATAAATATTAGGTGGCGACTCTGAGATCTGATGACGCAGTCCATTTTTGACAAAATTGCAATAAAATGAATTTTCAATAAAAGTTGCCAAATCCGGACTCTCATCTAGGTTTCACACTGCACTCATGAGAATAGATCAAAGAGATCTTGGGGGTCCGAACTGTTTAACGCGCGCGGGTACCCCCCGGGCATGTTACACAGAGTATGGTCTTAGAAGTGAGATGTCAACTTATGGAGATGTCTACAGTTATGGGATCCTATTATTGGAGATAGTAACAGGGAAGAGACCCACTGATAGCATGTTTGAGGAAGGCCTTAATCTTCATAGCTTTGCTAGGATGGCCTTGCCTGACCATGTGATGGAGATTGCAGACCCGGTACTCCAAGAGAATGACAAAGAAGAGGAAGGAGCAACAGCAGCAGATACTGCTGTTGCTGCCAGTACTTGGGAATCAATTCAAGTGAACAATGGTGACAGAATGGTGAATGTCTAATTTCCATGCTCCATACTGGAGTGGCATGCTCTAAAGAGTTTCCACAAGGTCGAATGAGCATTAGTAATATCCTCCATGAACTTCATTTGGTCAAGAACAAACTCCTTCAAGATGAACTTTAAACAAGGTACGAAATTGAAAAGGTCTTGCTCAATATTTTTAACTTCTTTCTTCTGTAGAATTACGCCTATAGTTCTATCGCATTGGCTTTGATCTTCCATGATTTGTCCTTGTTAACAGGAAGCCGCAAAGATAATTGGACAATGGTGGGAGCAAGCACGGCATGTTTTCTATTGTGAGATTTCAAATTAGTTTGTCCTTTCCCAGTCACATAGAATTCATGACTATTGACGAAAATAGTATGACAATGACAGTTTTCAAAATCTAATCCATTTTGATTGACTTTTTGCTTTAAGTTAATAAAATCAACACTTGTCATGTCATTTTGTAGTAAATTGATTACATTTTTTTTCATTGTATAGTGTTACTCTAAAAATATTGGCTACCATGCCCTTTTTTGGGTATTCTAAGAGATTCAATTTGATTAATGGTGATTTAAATAATTAATAATGCTTTTAGGTGTTTGAACTGCATGAATTATGTTAACCGCCAAACCAATCTAGAATGAGTTTATATTTATGCCCTTAACATCTCATTTTTGCTCTTTGGTAACTAAATTTCAGGACAATATGAAGCTTTATGCTTGTCAAAGCTGTGTGAAATGGTAAACACTTGGTCAAAAAGGAAGAGGATTATGCCTGTACTTTTAACTTCAAACTGGGAACCTATATGTCACAAAGTGTATACATAATTTGATTATCAGATTATTTCCAATTTAGTCCATGTGAGAATGATAATGTAATATACTTGTGTGATTCAAGTTTATTTACCTTTTAATTGTTAGCCAATAATATGAGTTTGTTTGTTTCACAATGTGTATATATAATGTAAATGCAGGTGTATTCAAACTGGTGTCAAGGAGTCAGGGCCGGCCTTGAGTTTTAAGGGGTCCTAGGCAAACTGTTGAGAGAGGCCCTTCTATTTGTTTCTTGCTTTCAATAAATTTAGCAAGCACTCTCGATTGAGATTGAATAATTTTTTTTACTTTTTGCTTCTTTTTTCTTTTTTCCAATCCGAAAATATACTGCCTAAGAGGAATAGCTATATAATAAAAAAAATCCACACAAATTCACAATGACTAATATCTGCAAATAATATGTTTTCATAAATTTGAGCAGAACAAATATTAGAGATTTCCATTGAAGCACCAAACCAATGGAAAAATAGCAATAAGTATAGAATTAAAATTGATTTATTGTATACCCATATAAGCTCATGGACAAAAACAACACTAATTAGGGCGACAACCATAATTGGGGCTAATTGAGGGCAACAACTACAACAGTGAAAAGCCATTATTAACAGTGCTAAGTAACTTAAACAATTATAGCCCTAACTGATAATTAGGGCCAAACAATTATATCCTGCAATAAATTAAGGATCACAAATTATGGCAAAGCAATTAGAGAAAACAACTGTAGTCTTTCATTATTAGAATTTGATAAACAAACAAAGAGAATGAAGACAAAGAACTCACAGATTGATTTCGCCGGACCAATACATGGTTAGGGATTTGTGTTGATGGGTAAATCAAAATAGAATTGTAGTTTTAGATAAAAAGGGTAATTTATAGAATTGATCCCTCTATTTTGAGCGAAATTTTATTTTGGTCCTACTAATTTTAATTTAAATAATTTGATCTCTATACTTTGAATTTTGTTATAATGTAATCCCTCCATCATGTATTATTAGCATTTTGAACCGGGAAAAAAAATCACGTGCAAAGAACGTATGTAAATTTTGAATTTGTGATGTACATTTAAATTTGATGTAATGAGAATCACACCCAAAATAAATCCGATCACCACATTTCAAATTCTAACACTTTCTTTGAATAAGTAACATTCCTTTTCACTGTGTTTGGTTGAGGGATTTGGGGAGGGATTTGGAAAGGGAAATGGAAAAAGTGTGTGAAACTAGGTGAAATGTAGGTGTATTTTATTTACATTTCACCTAACTTTTCCCTTTCCCTTTCCAAATCTCTCCTCAAATCCTCCAACCAAACACAGCGTAAATGTACCAAACGTAGAGTTGGCTCAACCAATGTGGAAGTAAGGCTGTTATTAAACATGTAATCTCTTCCAGAAAGGAGATTATTAAGACAAAAGCATGACATTCCAATTGATTCCCTCATAAATTCATCTCTAGGCAGAACCTAGAAGAGTGTCTTTGATGGAATGCAATTTAGCTGCAACATCATTAATGTTTGTTCTTTCTCTAGGCAGTTCTGAAGAACAATTGACTCCAATTTCAAGTATCAAACTCAACCACTCCTCAGTCTTTTCACTCATTATGAAGCTCTCTTCTTCTTCTTCTTCTCCTTCGGTCTGAAAAAGTATTGGGTCTAAAATCTCCAATACACTGCCAGGCAAACCCTCTTTCACAAAGCTGTGGAGGCTTAAACCATCTTTAAACATTTCATCGGTGGGTCTCTTCCTAGTAAACATTTCTAACAAGAGGATGCCAAAACTGTAGATATCACCGTATGCCGAGACCTCACTTCCCATACCATATTCTGCAAGCAAAATGCATTTGTAAGGGGAAAAAAAAATATTGGATATAAAAGACAGAAATGTTCCATAAAAAGCCAGAGAACTGTGCACAAAAAAAATAATAATAATAATGTGTGGCCCAAATCACCCTGTGCAATTTTCTATACACCTTTTGGTGCATGAAACAATTATGAATGAATGAAATCATATTCACCTGGAGCAGTATAACCTATTGTTCCCCTTACGCCAACAGAGCTTGTTTCATTTGCAGACAAGTCATGGGTGGCATGGTCTGCAAGGAATTTTGCTAACCCAATATCACCAACATGCCCTGTCATATCTTTGTCCAGAAGAATGTTACTTGGCTTAAGATCACAGTGGACTATTGGGGTTTGGCCCTGGTTGTGAAGATAATTCAGGGCACAAGCAACATCAATGATAATATTTAGTCTCTGAAGAAGGTTTAGCTTCTTAAACTCTTCATTTGACAAATCTTCATTGCAATTTGGATGTAACCACTATTCAAGGCTCCCATTGACCATGAACTCATAAACCAGGGCCTTGAAGTCATGACCCTGATAATTGATCGTCGAACATGCCGTTAGCACCTTGACAAGATTCTGATGTCTAATGTTTCTTAATGCCTCACATTCAGATACAAAACTCTTCGAAGCTCCATGTCGTAAAAGGTTAATTACCTTCACAGCGACAATTCTTCCATCAATAACTCCTCTGTACACAGATCCAAAACTACCAACACCAATTAAATTGAATGATGAGAAGCCATCAGTGGCTTTAACAAGAGTTTGGTAAGACACCCTCAGGAGTAAATTTTTTGATGAATCTGAAGGAGTATCTTTTCTTCTCTTTCTAAACGAACAAAGATATAGAACACACCCCACGAGAGCTAGTCCTACAAAACCAAAGGGTATAGAGAGTGCTAAAGCTAAGACACTATTTGATCTCCTCTTTTCATCCACTTTCAAGTTGCATTTAGGTAGCTTCAATTCAGCTACACCCCCACAGAGCTTACTGTTTCCCACCACTGATATTGCACTTGCATTACTGAATACACCTTGTGTTGGTACTACACCTTCAAAATTATTAAAAGACAAATTCAAATTTTGCAACAAGGTGGAGCTCTCCAAGTACATAGGAATTTCACCAGACAAGTTATTGCTTGCGAGACCCAACTCTACAAGGCCTCTCAAGGAACTCAAAGAAGAAGGAATGGTTCCGTTGAAAAAGTTGTTCCCCAAATGCAGTGTTTCCAGGCTTGTGCAGCTGCCTAGAGTGCTCGGAATTTCACCGGATAACAAGTTGTACGAGACATCCAAGTAACCAAGGTTGATCAAATTTGCAACTTCCGTGGGAAGAAAACCACTCAATTGGTTTTGGGATAGGTCTAGCGATATAGATAAGGATGAGATAGAAACAACTTCTTTTGGTATGGCACCAGTAAGATTGTTTTGAGAAAGAAGCAACATTTGCAATTTACTACAATTCCCTAGGCTCGGAGGAATGCTTCCATGAAAATTATTGACTCCTAAAAAAAGTTTACTTAACAAACTTAGATTTCTTAGGGAGGATGGAATGTTACCAGACAATGAATTGTAACCGAGCTTCAATTCATGTAAATTTTGAAGCTTTCCAATCCCACTTGGAATGCTACCGGTGAGTTGGTTAAACTGCATGTCCAAACTCTGCAAGCCAGCAAGATTTACAATTCCGGTTGGAATGCTTCCAAATATCTGATTGTTGTCTAGATACAAAACTTGAAGATTACTCGAGAGATTACTGATGGACTCTGGCAACTTGCAGCCAAAATAGTTCATGTTCACGCCCAGAAACTGTAAATTGGTGGCATTGATCAAAGAAGAGATAAAGTTCAAGTCTTCAGCTTCCCCAGATCCAAGTTGATTGTCTGTAAGGATTAGCCAACTGAGCTTTTGGAGCCCCGCTAAATTAGGAACCTTTCCAGTAAAGTTGTTTTCAACCATTTCTAGGCGGTGGAGTTTAGATGCATTCGATATTGAAACCGGAATTGATCCTGTAAAATGGTTAATACCAATGTTGAAGTGTTCAAGATTGGGAGGAGTGATGCCCAAGTCCCAGGGAAGACTTCCCTGAATTTGGTTCATAATGACATCAATCATTATGAGAGAAGAGTGGTTGAAGAGCGAAGGAGGGATGGTGCCAGACAAGTTGTTTGCGCCGAGTGCAAGCAGCTAAAGATTCTTCAATCGACTGAAACCATCAGGAATGTTGCCATCAAAGTGGTTGTAGGATAAAGACAATCCGCGAAGAGATGACAAATTCGCAAAAGGAGAGATACTCCCTGTAAGATTGTTCTTGTGTATTTTTACTATCACGAGCTTTGACAAGGATCCGAGCTCCACAGGAACTTCTCCTACCAGCCCATTGTCAGAAACATTGAGGAAAATAAGGTTAGCGCAACGAGATATATTTACAGGAATTCGGCCACCAATTGAGTTGTTGTTCAGTTGCAAAATCTGCAGCCTTGACAAACGCCCAATTTCCGGGGGAATTTCATTGCCAAAGCTATTGTTCTGAAGCAGTAATTCCCTCAGAAAGCTTAAATTCCCAAGGTGTGGTGATATCGATCCCACCAGTTACCGGGACTGTAAGTCCAAGGCGGTGACCCTCTGTTGCCTGCGGCCACACATAACGCCTTGCCATTGGCAGAAGTGGATAGAGTCATTCCAGGAGCTCAAAACATGCTGTGGATCCTCAACTATTTTGGCCTTAATTGCTAGCAATGAAAGTTGGTCCGACTCGTTCCCCATTAGCCAGGAGCTGGATGTGGTAGCAGTAAAGCCGGAGTTGAGAATGCTCAAACAACATAAGAGTACTAGATGAATATGCAAATTGTGTACTAGCCATGACATGCTCAAGCTTAAGCTTGGAAGCCTCATTGAGCAAAGAAATGTATGGCTGTGTTTTGGTGAAATTTTTTTTTTTTTTTTTGCCAAGTATATTGCATGGCCGGCTCATGAGCATGCCGGCAAAATGGTCAGTTTGACCCGGTAGATTTGGAACAGGCTTTTTAATTTTTTTTGACTTTTGTGAGAAAAAAAAAAATAATTATGGATTAGATGTGATATTTTGTCTTATTTGACTAAAATAGTCTATTTTGTCTTGTATAGTTATTTTAGTCCAAATTACCTTCCCGAACGAGCTAAATGTTTTTAGACTTTGAATTTTTCTTCTTCTAAGTTTTAAGCCAAAGACTGAGAAGTCTTGTGGCCCTGTGAATGTGACGCCCTAGTCTTCAATAATTTTCCTCGAAGGAGCTCCAATTAAAGCGCTCTGAAGCCTAAGATGTAAAACACCCAGCTCAGTCGGACTGGGGCATTTTTTTTAAACTATCCTCTGTTTATTTGATTTTCACATGTTTTTGCTGTTTGGTATAACAGAAAACATTTATTGAAATTATAATGACAAACAAGAATGAAATTTTTTTAAGGAGATTTTATGTTGAAAACGAACTCAACCAAATTTCTGTGGGTGAAGTAAATGTCTAAACTGAATGGGTTTTTAATCCCTTGAATCATGGAGTGTTCTCAATCACTCATTAGTTCATTGCTTCTTCTTTTTTTTTTTCTTTTTTTAAAAAAAAAAATTACACTATTAGTCTTTATAGTTTAAATGAGATGTCACTTTAATCTCTGTAGTTTTAATTTGAACAATTTGATTCTACATTTTCAATTTGTTGCAATGCGGTCCCTCTGACACTTACCATTAGAATTTAGATCAGAAAACCAATTGTTATTACTTTCTCACTAAAAAGAAAAACAATCTTAACCAAATGAATACAAAAAATAAATTCTAGTTTCACTTTTTTCTTTTTCTTTTTTTGACATCAGATTCTATTACTTTCACTTTCCACCATATTTTTCACTCCACGTACTTATGCTTTGCATCAATAAAACTATTTGTTTTTTTGACTAATTTTATTTTATTTTTTCCTAGTCAAACAGATCTTTAAATTGAAAAGGCAAGGAACAATAGGGAAAATGAAAACCCTCTAAGATAATGCTTCATATGCGTAGAGATCAATATGGGTTCAATTTTAATTTTTCATGTTGAAAAATTATTGGGGAAATTACAAAAAAGAAAAGAAAAAACTCGAAGGTTTAATCCTTATAACAATATAAATATTGAATTTTTAATTTTTTTAATTTAAACTCTACATTTTTTTATTTGTTTTCAACCTTAATAATTTGGCTATTTTCATTAAAAAAAAATCGATAAAAAATAATTATTTTAGTCATTAAACTCAATAAAAAAATAAAATTTTAGACATTTTATGTATTTCTACATTGAATTTAATAACTAAAATATTATTTTTTCGTCGGTTTTACTTAACAAAAATAAGAGATTGGTTTAATTGATCAAATTAAAAATTATAGATTTATTTTGTTAAAACATTCTGTTAGTATATTGTATATTCATATTGTATATTAGTAGTGTTAGTCATCATTGTAGTCCATTATTATGTTTATGCTTTCATAATTGTTGTTCCCCCTCTCTCTCTTTATGCTTTCGGTGCAACGGCACCCAATGTCCCTCTTCCTCTCTATAAAAGAGAGGTGTAAATCTCCTTGTAATTACACAGATATATAACAACTGAACAATTCAGTCTTTCTCTCTCTATTCTCTATCACTCTCTCAAATTATTGTTTCATGGTATCAGAGCCCAGTGTTGCATTTCTGGCAATTTTCAATTTTGGTGTTTAGTCCCGTACACAGTGGCATACATCAAACCGCTCGGAATTTCCTCACGATTCCAACGGCACCAAGCCCGTCCTCAGAACACGCTCCACGCGCCCTCACGCGCCACCTTTGTCTTCGGCGCGTCACCACCTCCGTCACCACTCTCACACGCGCCCGCACGCGCCATCTGTTGCACCTTGCTTCCGCCACGCGCCTCCACGCGCCCACACAACCGCGGCTGACGTCAGCCCTACCACTCCCGTACGCCGCGCCTGCTACTGTGCGCCTTTCGTGCGCCGCTTCACTAAAGTGCACCCGCGTGCGCCAAAACGGCTACCGTGCGCCGCGCCTGCGCCTGTCCGCTATCGTGCGCTGCCGCTTCCTGCTAACGTGCTCCTTCTTGCAGCCTGCTAACGTGCGCCGCTGACATCATTGCTGACATCATCTCTGTCCAGCATACCTTTCCTGGCTATTTTCGACCTTCCGGACTCACTGGTACACTCTGTTTTACCTAATTTTGCTCCTACAGGTCTATTCCTCTTGCTTTAAATCCTACTCAACTCGTATTATGGATCGTCCTGATGCCTCCCATCCCATTTCCGTTATTTTGAATGGTTCCAACTATGTTCTGTGGGCCCAAGCCATGTCTTCCTTCCTCAAAGGCAAGAAGCTCTGGCGAATTGTCACCGGGGATGTGACTAAACCAGTTAAAGACAGTGTCACTACTGAAACTACTGCTCATACTGCTACATATGAAGACCAACTTGAGGAATGGGACAGTAAAAATTACCAAATCATTACCTGGTTTCGTAATACATCTATTACCTCTATCAGTCTTCAGTTTGGTCGCTTTCAGCTTGACTCTGTAAATACTCCTGCAAAAGACATATGGAATTTTTTGAAAGAACGATACCAGACTACTGGTCTTGCCCATCAATATCAACTTCAGAACCAACTTCATCGCATGCGCCAAGAATCCACTCAGTCCATTAATGACTTCCTTTCTCAAATGTACTCTGTTTGGGATCAGCTTGCTCTTTCGGAACCAACTTGGCATAACCACGAAGATGCTGTTTTATTTACTATCTATCGCAACCAGCAAAGATTGGTGCACTTTCTCATGGCTCTTACTTCCTCCTTTGAGCCCGTACGTGCCTCTCTGCTTCATCGTCATCCATTGCCCACTCTTGAACAAGCAATTTCTGAGTTGCTCTCAGAGGAGACTCGTCTTGGTACACTTCAAACTCATCATGTGGACTCTGTTCTTGCCACTCCTCCGTCCCGGCCATCATTTACCCAGCGGCCCACTGCTTGCCTCTATTGTCAGAATCGGGGCCTTTCTTCAACCCATCTCCTGGTCAACTGCCCCGTCAGATCCTGCCGCTACTGCAACAAACTTGGTCCTGGTCATCTACAACAGGATTGTTATCGCAATCCTTCCCGATCATCCTCCAACAGCCACTCCTCTCGCGGTGGCTCTTCTCGGGGAAACTTTCATCGTTCCGGGAATCAGTCTCATCACACTGCTGCTGCTGCTTCCGGGAATCAGTCTCATCACACTGATGCTTCTGCCTCTGCGGAGTTCTCTGAGTCACCTGCTCCGTCTACATCTCGCTTTTCTCCGACAGATGTAGAGGCCATGCTCAAACAACTTCTCTCCTCATCTGGTACACCTCCTCCTACTGCTTTGTCTGTAATCCCAGGTAACTCTTCTTGGTATTTTGACTCTGCCTGTTGTAATCATATGACCTCCAGTTCTACTATCTTTTCTTCCTCCTCCTCATCTCCTCCTTTTCCCTCCATTCATACTGCTGATGGTTCCCTCATGTCTGTCCGTCATGTTGGTACTGTTTCCACCTCTTCTTTATCTCTACCTCAAGTTTATCATATCCCTGCTCTCACTTTAAATCTTATTTCCATTGGTCAATTATGTGAACTTGGTCTAACTGTCACATTTTCTGCTACTGATTGTTTGGTACAGGACCCTCAGACGGGACAGACTATTGGGATCGGCCGTAAGCATGGACGTCTCTATGAACTCATTCACCTTCATGTTCCTACCTCTCCTCAGATCGCTGCTCCTACCTCAACTTCCTCATTATCTCCCTTTCATCTTTGGCATTGTCGCTTAGGGCATATTTCTGTTAATCGCTTAAAGTCTTTGGTTTCTAGTGGACAGTTGGGTCATGTAATTCCCGATCATTTCGATTGTATACCCTGTCAACTTGCTAAACAACCTGCTTTATCATTTAATAAAAGTACTTCTGTTTCCCTTGCACCTTTTGATCTTATACATTCGGATATTTGGGGACCCTCCCCTACTCCTACTATGGGGGGATCTCGTTATTTTGTTGTCTTTATTGATGATTTTTCCCGATTTACTTGGCTTTTTCTCATGAAACATCGGTCTGAACTTAAACACATTTATTATCGCTTTGCCCAAATGGTCCACACCCAATTCTCTAAAGTCATCAAAATTTTTCGCTCTGACAATGCCATGGAATATCGGGATTCAGATTTCCTTTCCTTTCTTCAGCATCATGGTACACTGCCTCATCGTTCTTGTGCTGGCACGTCCCAGCAAAATGGCCGCGCTGAACGGAAACATAGGCATATCCTTGACACTACTCGTGCTCTCCTTCTGTCTTCTTCCTGTCCTGAAAACTTTTGGGGGGAAGCTGCCCTCACTGCTGTTTACACTATCAACTGTGCTCCTACCCCTGTCATCCTTAATCAAACTCCCTTTGAACGTCTGCATGGCACTCCTCCTCCTTACGCCAATCTCCGGGTTTTTGGCTCTGCCTGCTTTGTTCTTCTTCAACCTCATGAACACACCAAACTTGAACCTCGTTCTCGTCTTTGTTGCTTTCTTGGATATGGAATTGAACATAAAGGCTTTCGCTGTTGGGATCCTATCTCTAAACGTCTTCGTATCTCTCGCCATGTCGTTTTCTGGGAACACCAAATGTTTTCCTCGCTCTCCTCATTTCACCTACCCACACTTTCCACTTCTGTACTGTTTACTAATCCTTCCATCGATCTTTTCTCTGCTGATTTTGATACAGGGTCTTCATTCATCGAGACGCCCTTGCTGACTCCTGATTCTGTCCAGCCTGCTCCCTCTGAAGGTCTACCTCTTATTGCCACACCTCCTTCTCCACCGGTTCTTCCTCCCACCGATCCTCCTACGGGTCGACCACGCCGGGTAACTCAACCTCCTCTCCATCTTCGTGATTATATTGTTGGATCTGCTGCCTTCTCTACTTATGAACCTACCTCCTATCGTGAGGCTTGTACTAATCCTCTTTGGCAGCAAGCTATGACTGATGAACTCCAGGCCTTGGACAAAGCTCATACTTGGGATCTTGTTGATCTTCCTCCTGGCAAGACTGCAATTGGCTGCAAATGGGTTTACAAAATCAAAACACATTCTGATGGCTCTATTGAACGCTACAAAGCTCGTCTTGTTGCCAAGGGTTTCAACCAGGAATATGGTATTGATTATGAGGAGACATTTGCTCCTGTTGCTCGACTTACCTCTGTTCGCAGTTTACTTGCCGTTGCTGCTGCTCGCCACTGGGGGCTCTTTCAGATGGATGTCAAAAATGCTTTCCTCAATGGTCATCTTCTTGAGGAGGTCTACATGCAACCTCCACCTGGGTCCACTTTTCAACCTCATCAGGTCTGCAAACTACAGCGTGCTCTCTATGGCCTCAAGCAGGCGCCTCGTGCTTGGTTTGCTACGTTCAGTTCTACCATTCATGACTTCGGGTTCACCTCTAGCTCCTATGACTCAGCTCTTTTTATACGATCTACTTCTCATGGTACCACTCTTCTTCTTCTATATGTGGATGATATGATTATCACTGGTAATGATGAAGCTGGTATTCTCCACCTCAAACAGTTTCTCCACCGACAGTTTGAAATGAAGGACCTTGGTACTCTTAACTACTTCTTAGGCCTTGAAGTCTCTCATGACTCTACTGGTTCCTATTTGTCCCAGGCCAAATATACATCCGATCTTCTGGCTCGTGCTGGTCTTAATGATTGCAAAACTACCTCTACTCCAGTTGATCCTCAGATTCGTCTCACTCCTCTCGATGGGACTCTTCTCTCTGATGCTACTCTTTATCGCCAGCTCGTCGGCAGTCTTGTCTACCTCACAGTCACTCGTCCTGACATTGCCTATGCTGTTCACATTGTCAGTCAGTACATGTCGGCTCCCCGCACTCCCCACTATACTGCTCTACTCCGCATCCTTCGCTACCTCAAAGGCACTCTGTTTCATGGCCTTCACTTCTCTGTTTCCTCCTCTCTTGAACTGCGTGCCTTTTCCGATGCTGATTGGGCTGGGGATCCTACGGATCGACGCTCTACCACAGGTTTCTGCTTCTTCTTAGGGGATTCTCTTCTTGCTTGGCGTAGCAAAAAACAATCCCTCACTGCCCGCTCTAGTACCGAAGCTGAATACCGAGCTCTTGCTGATACTACTCAGGAACTTCTCTGGCTTCGCTGGCTCCTTACTGATATGGGTGTTTCTTCCTCTGGTCCTACCCCTCTCTATTGTGACAATCAGAGTGCCATTCAGATTGCTCACAATGATGTTTTTCATGATCGCACCAAACATATTGAGATTGATTGTCACTTCATTCGCCAGCATGTTACCTGTGGTACTGTTCATCTTCTTCCTATTGCTTCAGTCGATCAACCCGCTGATATCTTCACTAAAGCTCATCCTCCTGGCCGCTTTCATGATCTTGTTTCCAAACTCAACTTGGTTGATGCTTTCCCTCCTTGAGTTTGCGGGGGGATGTTAGTATATTGTATATTCATATTGTATATTAGTAGTGTTAGTCATCATTGTAGTCCATTATTATGTTTATGCTTTCATAATTGTTGTTCCCCCTCTCTCTCTTTATGCTTTCGGTGCAACGGCACCCAATGTCCCTCTTCCTCTCTATAAAAGAGAGGTGTAAATCTCCTTGTAATTACACAGATATATAACAACTGAACAATTCAGTCTTTCTCTCTCTATTCTCTATCACTCTCTCAAATTATTGTTTCACATTCAAACCTTAATTAATTAATTTTTTTTGTAATTGTTTCAAAATTACTTCATAGTGCATACATAGTACTACATGGTGTCACACTTACATATCATTCTCGACAATTGAAAAACTGCATAATTATTGATTTTAAACAGTAAATAATACTTTAAAAATAAGTAATAATTAGCATATATTTGATGGTGATGTGGGTGAGCAGGTGTTGGGAGACATTAATGGTGGGATTGGTAGCATACACAGCTTGGGTTTACCCTTTTGAGGTTGCATTTCTCAATTCCAAAAAGAGATTTATTCATCGCCGACAACATTGTTGATCTCTTCTCCGCCGTTGATATTGTCTTAACCTTCTTTATTGCCTACATTGATCCTATCACTCAACTACTGGCCTTGAGGTTAGTTTTCTGGTTTTACTTCCCATTATTATTACTTGCAATTATTACATCCACATGAATGTGATAAAAATAGAATAATAAATAAAATGAATTGTGTGGGTTGGAGTAATTTTATGTATAAACAAAATTTTAATCAATTTTTCTGTTCATCATTTTACAAAATATAAAGGTGGTGATTTGGGACTAGTGCACTTCATCCATTATGGTTCAAATATAAATCAGAAAGCTCCTATGTAATTTTAGATTAAAGTGTCATTGTTAATTTTTCCATTCAAATTAATGAAAGGAGCATCACACACATAATTTTTTAGAATTGGTTTGATTTTTTGAAAAAATAAAGTAAAATTAATACAACAAGAAGATAATTTTGCCTTTGTTTTCTCAAAACCTAAAATCATATTAATATATTAATTAAACTAAAAAAATTAAAATATAATTAAGAATTTATATAAAATATAAAATAAATAATACTTAAGAATTGATCTAAAATATAATTAGATTAACATGTTAAAAATTATAGTAAATAATTAATAATTTAGGATTAATTGTGATCTAAAATATAATTAAATTAAAATTAGATTAAAATGTTAAGAATTACAATAAACAATTCCCCCCCCAAAAAAAAAGAAAAAGAAAAAGAAAAAAAAAAGTCTAAATCAAAGGAGGTATGTATAAAACATAGCAAAGAGTTTCATTTCAAACACTTGTTTGGCATTGACTTTTTTATGTTGAGACTTTTTTAGCCTCGTTTGGTTTGGTTTTTTAGTTTTTTTTTTTATTTTTGTAAGAGAAAAAGTGTAATGATTGTAGTTTGGATGTGATATTTTGTCTTATTAACTTATATAACTAATTTTATCTTTTTGTACTTTTTTTAGCCAAAAATCATTAGTCAAACAACCCCTAAATAAATTCATAATTGATATCAGTCCCGCTACAGAGCCCGAATTTTCCATGGATCGACTACCCCGAATTTCAAAACGACACCATTTTGATTTTTTTTTTTTTTCCTTTTCTTCTTCCTCCCACTGCCTTCTTCCTTCCCCTCTCTTCTTCCTTCCCCCTCTGCTCTGCTCTACTCTTCGAAACAAATGAATCAAAAACAAAAACAAAAAATCAAAAAAAAAAATCAACAAACCCAGCAAAAAAAAATCAACAAACCCAGCAACAGACATGAAAAATCTTAATCAACAAACCCACATGAAAATCAAAATCAAAAACTCAAAAAAATCTGACAAATTACCAAATCTACACAAATCAAAAAAATCCACAGCAGAAGAGGAAGAAAGAAGGAGAAAAAAATTGAAAGAAAAAGAGAGAGGAACAGAGGAAGAAAGGAAGAAGCCACAGTTGCCTGCTGTCGGTCTCTCCGTCGTCCTCCCTCTTATCTCTTCCTCCCTCTTCTCTCTCTCTTCTCCTTTCTCTGACGCCATCACACTATTGTTCTCCTCCCTCTTCTCTTCCCTCTTCTCCCTTCTCTCTTCTCTTAGTTCTCAGCACTCTTCTTCCCTGTTTAAAGAGAGGGAAAAAAAAAATGCAAAACGATGTCATTTTGAATTTTGAACCAATTCGAGCCTCAAACTATTCGGGCTACCAATTTTTTTTGTAATTGATATTTAAAATCTGTGATGATATATACCATCATAAAAGATAGATGTCATGATTTTAACAAAAGAAACAATTTCAGTTGGGCCTTAATTATCAAATTAATGAGTTGATTGTGTACTCTCTAGAGTTTTTCATGAAATATTTAGTGGTGTTTTGGGGAGATAAAAAAAAAGGTTGTTTTTTTGGTTTTTTTGGGTAGTTTTTTTGACTTTTTTTATTTAAAAATAGAGAGAAAATGTAACCTAAAAATGTGAAAAAGCTAAAAAGTTAGCTTTTTTTGTGCTTGCCAAGATGCCCCTTTCATCCTCAAAACCAAAAATCAAACCCAAAGAGATTCAAATCAAAACCAAAAGTCAAACTCAAAAAGATTCAAATCAAAACTCTATTTGTGGCAGAGAGAGAAAGAGAGAGATATCCATGAACTTAAGAAAGGGTGGCCGACAATGATGATCAATGAATGCTTCACCACCCACCTTACCTAAATTTCATTAATAAGTAGCTCATCAGTCTTCCTCACCTCTATCACTGTGGTATTTGACCATAAGTGTCCATTCCATACATTCTCTCCTAACACATAAGCACACACAAGAGAAAGAGAGAAAAGAGTCTCTTCTGTATGTATACAGATCTATTCCCCCTATCTGTTTTCCTTCTTCTCTTTCTCCTTCTCTCCATCTTTTTTTTCTCCTCCTTCTCTTCCTCGTCCTTCTCTCCATCTTTTCTTCTTCTCTCTCTCGCCTCTTCTCCCTTTCTTCTGTCAGTTTTAGAGAAAAAATCGATCTATCGGTTTCAGATCTATTCCCCCTCTCTGTAAACGGGAAAGAAATTTTTTTAAAAAAAATACCCAAAACGACGTCGTTTTGGGTATTCGAGCAATTCGAGCCAAGTGTTTTTCGAGTTACGAAGTATTTTCCATTTTTATTCAATTAGTAGGGACAACAAAAGATTATAATTGATTTAAGTATTGTTTGGATCACTCGCCCAACTTCAAAGTAACCTTTTTTCTAAATTTTAAGAAAAATATTTTCAAAATGAATAATTTTTTAGCATGAAAGGTATATGGTATACTATTTATTTATTTATTTTTGTGACTTAAATTACACACTTTTATGAGAACTTATGACATATTTTATAAGTTAACTTATGCGAATTTGTATTAAATTACGCGACTTTGTGAGGTGACTTATATATATTTGTGAGATCTTAAGTCAAGTTGTAATTTCTGAATTTTTTATGGATTAACTTATCTGAATTTGTATTTAAGGTACACATTTTTTAAAAATAACTCACATATTTTTATGAAAATTCACACAAATTTACATACTTCTTGTATGTGGTGTGCATCCCTTAAAGGAGTTGCACACCCAAACACTTCCCATCCAAAATGAGTAATAGACGCCACTTCTGAGGACCACAGACATCTCTCTCACAACAAAGTCGGTGCATGTGTTTTTCCATCTTTATATGGTAGAAAATGATATCTTACTATTTTTTAATTTACTACTTGATACAGTTTTCAATTTTTTTTCCTAATTTAGAAAATTTAAAATAAAAATATAAAAAAAAAAACTTAAATGGCAGTGATTAAATTTTTTTTTAAAAAATATTAGTAGAATAAATTTATATGAATTGAAGATATTCTTATTTAAACTATTATAATTTCAAAAGTTTGATGGTTGGACCTAGTTGGCCTTGGGTCCATCCCAGGTTGTGTGACAAGAGGACCACAAATTTGAGCAGTCAAATCCCTGAGCCAGAGGGAATTCGCTTGACCACTATTTGATTTGAAAAATACAGAGAGAGACCTTTTGGCCTATGTTATTTATTTATTTTTATTTTGGGCTTATTTTAGTATGACATGTCTGTTCCTAATCAAAATAAGTGGTGATGTTTACCATTGGACCACAAGGATGAGTAGTAAATGAATTGGATTTTGTTTTTTTTTTTTTTTTTTTTTTTTCTAGTATGTTATTGGAGATTACTCATTTTAACTAACTTTTCAAAAATATGTAAGTTGGTTTCGGTGTAATAGTCGTCATAAATAGCAGTACTCTAATATTAATTCATATACTATAAATTTATTTTCACAATAAGTGGCCTTTATTTCTAGATTAGAAAAAATTTCATTGACCAATATTTGACAATTGTGTTGAGAGAGACTCTGCCATTCTGTTTTCTCCAATGCCTTGCCATGATAATCTTGTTGGAAAAATATGATTTTTTATAGGCTTATTTTGGGTTAATTTTGAGCTCAAATTTGAGAGGGGTCTACACGTCTTTTGAGATGGGTCCAAAGAGGTGACGTGTTCCTTACCGCATGGCAAGTCATACAGTGCAAACGGTTTGTCAAAACCATTTATGAATGAGTGGAAAGTTGACGACGTTTTCGGATTCGTGGAATGGACTATTAAAGAAGTAAATGTTGGTTTTCTTGAAATGAGTATCCCACATTGGAAACTTAAGAGAACTAATATGTATATATAAGTTGTAGGCAACATTTGGGTTGGGCCCCAAGTTTGTAGAAGGGAGGAATTATGAACAAATTGAACTTTGGCTCAAACCACCCCACATTCGCGCATGTGCCGCCGCCCGTCCGACTGACTGTGCCGGTTATGGGTCGGGTCTGTTCTAATATTAATTTTTTTTCTTCAAAATTCTTGCGAGAAATTAATTTACAATTTGCACCAAATTTGAATTCAAATTTTCTTTCCATAATTGTGCCTCTTCCAGTCCGAAATTCCCAACAGATAAACTATCTTTAACAGGTTTAAAACTACCAGAAATTGCCCAGCAGTTACAGGTTTAAAAATGCTACAGATCTGTTCAAATTTGAACTGTATCTGTTCATTCAAATTTCATACCTGTTCGGTTCAAATCTGCACCTGTTTAGACAGATCTGTTGGTCACTATTTTGCCTATAAATACCAGCATATTCCAATAGTTTGGGGAATCCGAAAATATCTAGAAAAATTATTTCTTCCCGATTTTGCTCTTTGGTTGCATTATTTTTCACATTATTGTTTAGGGAAAAATTCAGAGATTATAGAACACAAGTTTGGTTCGCCGTACAAATTATTTAGAGTGCTACTACAATTTGTGAAGATCATTATACCCTTGGAGATAGACACCTTTTATCCGTAAGCACCGTAGCGAGGCAAATCTATCTTAAGGACAAAGTGTCACACACTCGACGTGATCTTTTAAATATTTATTCAGTTCAGTAAAATAAATTTTGTAAGTAATTTATTTTTTATTTGTTTGATTTGTTTCAACTTATTTATTTTACACAGAAGATTGAAAGAAGTACGGAACCACTTGAATTAATTCATAATGACATTTGTGATTTTAAAACAATTCAAACTAGAGGTGAGAAAAAATATTTTATCACTTTCATAGATGACTATACTAGATATGGTTATGTTTATTTAATTCGAACCAAGGATAAAACTTTGGAATCTTTCATTCAATATAAGAATGAAGTTAAAAATCAACTTGATAAGAAAATTAAAAAACTTAGAAGTGATAGAGGTGGTGAATATGAATCACCTTTTGGTGAGTTTTGTAAAGAACATGAAATAATTCATCAAACCACAGCTCCTTACTCACTTTAGCAAAATGGTATTGCTGAAAGGAAAAATAGGACTTTAAAAGAAATGATGAATGCCATGTTAATAAGTTCTGGATTACCTCAGTACTTGTGAGGGGAAACAATACTTTATGCTAATTATATACTTAATAAAGTATCTCCAAAAAAAGTGAATCAAACACCTTATGAAATGTGACATGGGAGAGTACCATTATACAAATACTTAAAAGTATGGGGGTGTTGGCTAAAGTGGTTATTCTTAGTCCTAAAAAGACTAAGATAGGTCCTAAAACTATTGATTGCATTTTCATTGGTTATGCCATGAATAGTAGTGTATATCGATTTTTGATTCATAAGTCAGAACATTCCGAAATGCATTTAAATACTATTATTGAATCTCAGAATGCGTCTTTCTTTGTATTTCCAAATAAAACTGGACAAGAGACTAGTACTAACAAAAGATCTCATGATGCTATTACTAGTCAGGATTAAGAACATGATCAAGAACAAGAGCAAGAGATAGATTAAAATAAAGAAGATGAACCTAAGCGTAGTAAACGTACTAGAACCTCAAAATCTTTTGATTCAGATTTTCTAACATTTTTGTTAGAAAATGAGCATTTAACTTTTAAAGAAGCTATGTCCAGTCTTGAGGCTTATTTATGGAAAGAAGCTGTAAATAGAGAAGTTGAATCCATCTTACAAAATCACACTTGGGAATTAGTGGACTTACCACCAGGTTGTAAACCTCTTGGGTACAAGTGAATTTTCAAAAGAAAAATGAAAGCGGATGGATCAATTGACAAATACAAGGCAAGACTTGTGGTCAAAGAATATAGACAAAAAGAAGGTCTTGACTACTTTGACACATACTCACCAGTTACTAGAATAACATCCATTAGAATGCTAATTGTCATTGCATCTTTGTACAATCTAGAAATTCATCAAATGGATGTGAAAGCCACTTTCTTAAATGGTGAGTTAGATGAAGAAATTTACAAGGAACAACTAGAAGAATTTTCTGTTGAAAAAAAAAAGGTATATAAATAGGTTCAATCATTACATAGTTTAAAACAAGCGCCAAAACAATGGCATGAGAAATTTGATAAAACAATGATGTCAAATGGATTCAAAATTAATGAATATGACAAATGTGTTTATATTAAAAACACTAGCAACAGTTATGTTATAGTATGTCTTTATGTGGATGATATGCTCATTATAAGTAGTAATAATGACATGATTAAAACTACCAAGAAAATGTTTAATAAACATTTTTGACATGAAGGACATAGGGATTGCTGATGTAATACTTGGTATGAAAATTACCAAAACATCAGAAGGTTATGCTTTGTCACAATCTCATTACATTGAGAAAATACTTGACAAATTCAGCAAAGATGATGATCATCTTGCTAGAACACATGTGGATGTTAATTTGTTTCTTTCTAAGAATGTACAGGAAAGTATTTCTCAATTAGAGTATGCCCAAATTATTGGAAGCTTAATGTACTTGATAAACTGCACTCGACCGGATATAGTTTATGCAGTAAGCAAATTAAGTAGATATACGAGTAATCCGGGAGTAGAACACTGGAAAACAATTATAAGGGTTCTAAGATTTTTTTGATTTACTCGTAACATTGGGCTTAATTATAACAGATATCCAGCAGTACTTGAAGGATACTGTGATGCAAATTTGATATCAGATACTAGAGACTCAAAATCCACCAGTGGATATTTCTTTACTCTTGGTGGGGCGGTTATATCTTGGAAATCTTCCAAAGAGACTTGCATTGCTAGGTCTACTATAGAATCAGAGTTCATAGCTTTAGATAAAGCTGGGGAATAAGTAGAATGGCTTCTTCACTCCCTTGAAGATATTTCAATGTGGCCAAAATCGGTGCCTGCTATTTGCATACATTGTGATAGTCAATTAGCAATAAGTAGAGCACAAAGTTATATGTATAACGGCAAGTTATGACACATTCGTCGTCAACATAACACCGTAAGACAACTACTCTCTAATGGAATTATTTCCATTGAATATGTGAAGTCTAAAGACAACATAGCGGATCCACTAACCAAAGAGAGCTAGTTAAGAATTCATCGAAGAGAATGGGACTTAAGCCTATTAAATAAGAGTTACCACAACGGCAACCCAACCTAGCTGACTAGAGATCCCAAGATCCAGGTTCAAAGGGACAACCGAGTTGTGTATGACTCATAAGGAACACTAGGGAGTCAAAACTCCTACCCATTTCTATGATGAAATAGTGATGTCTACAGCGTTTTAGGTTAAGTAATACTTTTAATGATTCTTATATCTAGGTATACCTAGTGAAGTATGGCCGGATACTCTTCATAAGAATCTCCTATATGAGTGTGAACTGGGCTGGTTCTATGTGATTTGTGAAGGGCTACAATTCTCTAGAGCACTCATGAAAAACCAGGTTGTTCAGGGCCAAAATTAACACAATAGTGAGAACTAAATTATGTTTGGTAATATACTGTGTGAGTTCTATTGTCTTGGTTTACACAAATGGTTGAACAGTTGAAGACATCATGTCCACTGGTTAGCTAATAAATCCGATAGTGTCTCACAAGGGAAGGTTCAATGTCAAAAGCTACCTATCCTTTGCAGAATATTCCCAATTTCTATACTCTATGTAATTAGATCATGTTGTTGCATTTTCTCTCCGTCAAATTCCATTCATGTGGGAGATTGTTAGAAAATATGGTTTTTTATAGGCTTATTTTGGGCCAACTTTGAGCCCAAATTTGAGTGGAGTTCACATGTGTTTTGAGGTGGGTTCAAAGAGATGACGTGTTCCTTGCCGAATGGCAAGTCATACGATGCAAACAGTTCATCAAAACTATTTATGAGTGAATGGAAAGTTGACGTCGTTTTCGGGTTCGTGGAATGGACTATTAAAGAAGTAAATGTGGGTTTCCTTGAAATGGGTATCCCACATTAAAAACTTAAGAGAACTTATGTGTGTATATAAGTTCTAGGTGGCAACACTTGGGTTGGCCCCCAAGAGGCATCCCAAGTTTCTAGAATGAAGGAGTTATGGACATATTGAACTTTGGCTCAAACCACGGCGCGCTGCCGCCGCCGCCGTTCGTCCGACCGGCCGGCCGAGCCGAGCCATGCCGAGTGCGAGTGTGGGTTGTGGCTCAGGTTGGTTCTAATATTAATTTTTTTGGACAAAAGTTGTTTGAATTTTTTTTTCCCAAAATTCTTGCGGGAAATTAATTCATAATTTGCACTAAATTTGAATTGAAATTTTCTGTCCATAATTGTGCATTTTCCAGTCCGAAATTCCCAACAAATAAATTGTCTTTAATAGGTTTAAAACTGCTACAGATCTGTTCAAATTTGAACTGTATCTGTTCATTCAAATTTCATACATGTTCGGTTCAAATCTACAGCTGTTCGGACAGATCTGTTGGTCACCATTTTGCCTATAAATACCAGCATATTCCAACAGTTTGGGGCATTCGAAAATATCCAAAAAAAATTCTTTTCTTCCCAGTTTTGGTCTTTGGATGCATTGTTCAAATTTGTAAGAGAAAAACTGTAATGATTATGGTTTGGATGTGATATTTTGTCTTATTAACTTATATAACTAATTTTATCTTTATGTACTTTTTTTGGCCAAAAATCATTAGTCAAACAACCCCTAAATAAATTCATAATTGATATTTAAAATCTGTGATGATATATACCATCATAAAAGACAGATGTCATGATTTTAACAAAAGAAACAATTTCAGTTGGGCCTTAATTATCAAATTAAATGAGTTGATTGTGTACTCTCTAGAGTTTTTCATGAAATATTTAGTGGTGTTTTGGGGAGATAATAAAAAGTTGGTTTTTTTGGGTAGTTTTTTGACTTTTTTGATTTAAAAGTAGAGAGATAATGTGACCTAAAAAAGTGAAAAAGCTAAAAAGTTAGCTTTTTTTGTGCTTGCGAAGACGCCCCTTTCATCATCAAAACCAAAAATCAAACCCACAAATTAAAACCAAAAATCAAACCCAAAGAGATTCAAATCAAAACCAAAAATCAAACCCAGAGAGATTCAAATCAAAACTCTGTGTGTGGCAAAGAGAGAGAGAGAGAAAGAGAGATATCCATGAACTTAAGAAAGGGTGGCCGGCAATGATGACCATTGAACGCTTCACCACCCACCTTACCTAAACTTCATTAATAAGTAGCTCATCAATCTCCCTCACCTCTATCACTGTGGTATTTGACCATAAGTGTCCATTCCATACACTCCCTCCTAACACACAGACACACACAAGAGAAAGAGAGAAAAAAGTCTCATCTGTGTGTATACAGATCTATTCCCCTTATCTGTTTTCGTTCTTCTCTTTCTTCTTCTCTCCATCTTTTTTTTCTCCTCCTTCTCTTCCTCCTGCTTCTCTCTATCTTTTCTTCTTCTCTCTCTCGCCTCTTCTCTCTTTCTTCTGTCGGTTTCAGAGAAAAAATTGATCTGTTAGTTTCAGATCTATTCCCCCTCTTTGTAAACGAGAAAGAAAAAATTTAAAAAAATACCCAAAACGATGTCGTTTTGGGTATTCGAGCAATTCGAGCCAAGTGTTTTTTGAGCTACGAAGTATTTGCCATTTTTATTCAATTAGTAGGGACAGCGAAAGATTATAATTGATTTAAGTATTGTTTGGATCACTTGCCCAACTTCAAAGTAACCTTTTTCCTAAATTTTAAGAAAAATATTTTCAAAATGAATAATTTTTTAGCATGAAAGGTATATGGTATACTATTTATTTATTTATTTTTGTGACTTAAATTACACTCTTTTATGAGAACTTATGACATATTTTATAAGTTAACTTATGCAAATTTGTATTAAATTACGCGACTTTGTGAGGTGACTTATATATATTTGTGAGAACTTAAGTTAAGTTGTAATTTCTCAATTTTTTATGGATTAACTTATCTGAATTTGTATTTAAGGTACACATTTTTTTAAAAATAGTTCACATATTTTTATGAAAATTCACACAAATTTACATACTTCTTGTATGTAGTGTGCATCCTTAAAGGATTTACACACCCAAACACTTCCCATCCAAAACAAGTAATGCGGGGACATATTTTTTGAGTGAAAACACGTGGCCAAGGTGGCACTGAAGTGCCAGCTGAGGTGCCACGTGTCCTGGTCATGACGCCGAGGTAATCTCAGCTAGGCCGTGGTTATCTGCGGAAATACCAGAATCTGGGATAAGTGAATGAGGGACAAGAGTCCTAGAATGGGAGAGTACTTCAGTTTGGATAAAGATAAGACTCTTAGAGGGTTTATCCTAATCTAACTGGGAGTCCAAGATTAGCATTAATCCAGAGTCTATTGAAGCTAGGCTTCTACTGGGATTCGGACAGTGTTGGCTATAAAAGTAATGCACTCTCATGGGTATAAGGTACGTTTTTTGTGTTATGAATAATGAGTTTAGCACTTTTGCTATCTTTGAGAGATAACTTACTTGATCGTCGGAGTGCCCCCGGGTGGACGAACCACCGCCGGAATTTCATCTTTTCTATGACAGGTCATTCGGGCGCAATCTATTCTGTCGGTGTTCTCCAGCTAAGTACCTGTTTGGCAGTGTGGTCAGAAATCAACACATACAATTTGGCGCCGTCTGTGGGAAAGAACGGAGGATAGATGGCCAACGACGGACAGAAAGAGAAGAACGGGGACGACATCTCCACTGGAAATGGCAAACATATCGACCTTGACGTCGAGGAAGATAACTGCAACAAAGAAACTCGTGATAGGAATCATGGAGAAAAGGACGTCGGCCAGGAAGGAGACGTACCAAAAAAGACAGATCGAGGCGGGTATTACAACGAGGACGACCTCCAAGTATGGAAAGATAGATACCTGCGGAGGGACGACGAGATGAAGAGAATGGCGAACAAATTGGCGGACATACAATCGATCATCAATTTCATGATGCAGAACAACGTCATGCAGCCACCATTCCCCTTGCAAGATACGCCGATTCTAGCGGCCAAGAAAGAAGCCCAGAAATAGGGATAGAAAGCAGTTCCTATAGTCCCTCAGCAAAACAGAACCAAGGGACATTCTCACCGGCCTTCACGAGAGGTCGGGCATGGAGAATCAATGAGAGGAGAATCCTAGAAAACACGTCGAACTAAAGAAGCCTGCACCAAAGAACATCGGGATGTTCAAAGGAAGGAACTCTGTTTCGATACGACCAATGGAAGGAGGTCCAAAAAGACTCATAATGACACTGGAAGTAGTGTACCAAAAAGGCTGAAATCCGGAGATAGCTGAGCTCTTGGACGGACCGAGGAGGATCTGAGGGATTACCTACAGAGGAAACGACAAGATGCCGAGGTGACTTTTCCAGTCAAGCCGAGAATGCCGTTCTCGGTAGAATTAGACAAATTCGAAGCCCCGAAGAGATTTCACATGCCGAGGTTCCAGATATACGACAGTAAGTCAGACCCTAACTTTCACGTTGGCTTGTACCTGAACTCAATGGCACTATACACCGGGAACGAGCCGTTGCTCTGCAAGGTATTCCCCTCGTCCTTTGGGGAAATTGCATTGGACTAGTTTCACAAGTTGCCAAAAGGAACTGTGAAAAGCTGGGAGGGCCTGGCCGAGATGTTCGTGGCCAGGTTTGTGACAAACAAACTACAGCCGTTGAGGGTGGACTCCCTAATGGCTCTGAGAATCAGTGAGGATGAAAGCCTTAGGGCCTATGCCAAAAGGTAATATAAGGTGTTCAATCGAATACCAGGGTGCAACCAAGAGGTGGCGGTCGTGTCTTTTAAGAACGGCCTGAACAATGATTGTCTACTTTGAAAATTATTGGCAAAGGCACTGCCAAAAAGTATGGAGGAACTTATGGCCAGAATAGAGAATTATGCGAGGGCCGAGGAAGACACGCTGGGACAAAGGCGTCAAAACAAGAGAAGATAAACAGCTCGCCGAAGCGAGGCCAAGGTAACAATGGATACAACAAGCAAGAGACAGAATTGAGGGCTGCACATGCTGTCACAACCGTATTTCGAATTCCAGTTTACAAAGTCCTCGAAAAAATCGAGAATCAACCCTATTACAGAGCACCAGCAAGGGTTCTTAGCGAATTTATAGGAAGAAGCCTTGGCAAGCACTATGCTTACCACAACGAAGATGGGCATCTGACTCAGGAATACAAAGCCCTAAAAGCACATTTGGAAGACCTAGTAAGACAGGGTCATTTAAGGGACCTGGTAGATGAGGCTAGGACTAGGGAAGAGCAAGCAAGACTGCCTTAGGCACCGGCAGTACCACAACCGCAAGCAGGCGGACCTCGAGTGATCAACATGATTCACTCGAAGGTCAATGAGAACGAGATGCGTGGAGAAACCCAAAAGGTGAAGCACTTGCAGCATGTGTATCAGGTCCGACAGAAAAGACCTAAGGCAGACCAGTGCCAAGGACCAGTAGTGTCCTTTACGAAAGATGACCTAGAGATGGTGCAGCATCCATACAACGATGCCTTAGTAATATCCCTCCAGATTGGAGAGTGCCAAGTAAAGCGCATCTTAATTGATCAGGGCAGCTCTTGCGACATTATGTATGTCAGGTGTTACAAGGAGTTTGGCATTCACCAAGATGATCTAGAGTAGTCTAATGGTCCAATGGTTGGGTTTAATAGAACACCAACGTGGCCCTTGGGAGCAGTAAGTTTGGAAGTGCAGGCTGGCACCAAAAAGATAAAAACCGAGTTCACAATAATTAACACCCCCTCCCCTTATAATGCTATACTGGGAAGGCCATAGCTGCATGCAATGAGGGTTGTTTCCTCAATATTGCACCAGCTGTTGCGGTTTGCCACTGAACAGGGAATTGAGGAAGTCAGAGGGGATCAGGTATAGGCAAAGAATTGCTCCATGGCAGTAATGAAATCTACCTGCGACATACGAGAAGCGGAATCAGCAGAAATTGAAGAAGATGACATAGAAGTCCTGGAGGACGTCGGCAAAGAGCCAACCAAAAAGAGTGAGGAAGCCCTGAAGAAAATCCTTGTTCAGCAAGGGGATGAAGAACGCTTCTTCTTTCTCAGCTCTAGCCAAACCTGTCATCTAGGGAGTAAGAAGGCCTACGTTGACGTATATTGAGGCAGTAGAAGAGGAAGTGGATAAACTTCTGAAGGCAAGAGCCATTCGAGAGGTAAACTACCCAACATGGCTATCAAACACGGTTGTTGTGAAGAAAAAGAATGAGAAGTGGAGGGTCTGTGTGGACTTCAACATCCTGAACAAGGCTTGTCCCAAAGACAGTTTCCCACTCCCCAAAATTGACTAATTGGTGGATGCCACTTCTGGACATAGAAGGATGAGCTTTCTGGATGCTTACAGTGGGTACCATCAGATAGCCATGTACCCCTCAGATGAGGAGAAGATTGCATTTATCACCTGAAAATGGTTGTATTGCTACGGAGTGATGCCTTTTCAGGCTGAAAAATGCAGGAGCAACTTACCAGAGATTGGTGACCAAGATGTTCAGATACCTAATAAGCAGAACAGTGAAGGTATATATAGATGACATGGTCGTGAAGACCAAAGAACCTGAGGATCATCTAAAAGACTTAAAGGCAGTTTTTAACATCCTTAGAACATATCGGCTCCGACTCAATGCATCGAAATGTGCATTTGGAGTTGGGTCTGGTAAGTTCTTAGGATACTTGGTGACCAGAAGGGGCATTGAGGCAAGCTCGGATCAGATCAAGGCCATCTTAGAACTAAAGAGCCCAACATCAGCAAAGCAAGTGCAGATGTTGACTGGGAGGGCTACAGCCTTAAATAGATTCATAAGTAGAAGTTCTGACAAATGTAAACCTTTTTTCAGTTTAGTGAAGAAAGCCACAAACTTCTTATGGACAGAAGAGTGCGAAGTCGCCCTGGCTGACTTGAAGAAGTATTTGACCACAGCTCCAGTTCTCTCAAATCTAGTACCTGGAGAGGAGCTGTTCTTATACTTGGCAGTTTCAGAACACGCAGTGAGTACAATAGTAATCAAAGAAGAAAAGGAAGAGCAAAGGGTAGTTTACTACGTGAGTAAAACCCTAGTAGATGCAGAGACTAGATACCTACCCTTGGAAAAGCTAACACTGACTTTAATAATGGCTTCTAAGAAGCTGAATCATTACTTTCAAGCCCACAAAATTGTGGTGTTAACTGAGCATCCTTTGAAGTCTCTGTTGTAATAGGGAGACCTGACAGGCAGAATAGCCAGATGGGCAGTGGTGTTGGGCCAATATGACTTGGAATTCAGACCCAGAACAGTAATCAAAGGCCAAGTTTTGGCCGACTTCGTGGCCAAGTTCACAGCAGGTGCCATCATACATCGGGCTCCGTTGAGCCGAGGTATACGATGTCCAAGTGAACAAAGAGAAACCCAGATGGGGACAGCAGAACAAAGGAAAGAAGAGAAACTCAGGCCCTACAGTATTTACATTGGTGACTCATTCTGCCTGTTTGTTGATGGAAGTTCAAACTGACAAGGAGCGGGGGTAGGAGTAGTGCTAGTATCTCCAGATGGGCAGATACTAGAACAATCTATCTGTTTGGGGTTTAAAGCCTCAAACAATGAAGCAGAGTATGAAACATTGATCGTAGGACTAAAGTTGGCAGTAGCAATGGAAGCTGACGAGGTAATAGTCTTATGTGACTCCCAGCTTATCATCAACTAGGCAACAGGCGAATACGCAACCCGAAATGAAAGGATGTCGGCATATGTAAAGGAGGTGGGTAGACTGGTAGCCTTATTCCAGAATTACCGACTACAGCAAGTTAGCCGAGATGACAACAACCATGCTGATGCTCTGGCCAACCTGGCTAGTGCAATGAAACCCAGAGAGGCAAGGACAATAATGGTTGACTACTTGTCAGGTCCAAGTATAGAACCACTGAACACAGAGCATGAAGGAATGTGTGTGGAGATGGGTCCAAGTTGGATGGATGCTATAATAGTGTTCCTTAGAGATGGGAAACTTCCAAATGATCACAAAGAGGCACACAAGATCAAACTGAAGTCGGCAAGGTTCAGTCTAACAGTAGAGGCACATCTCTATAGAAGATCTTTTACTGGACCCCTTTTGAGGTGTGTGCATCCTTCACAAGTTGAAGACTTTCTGTATGAAATACACGAAGGAGTATGTGGAAGCCACAATGGGGGCAGGTCACTTGCTCATAGGGCCATTACTCAGGGGTACTAGTGGCCCTACATACAGAAAGATGCTGAAGCTTATATCAAGAAGTGTGAGAAGTGACAGAGGTTTGCACCTTCGATACATCAGCCGGCAGCGGACTTGAACCCAGTGTCCAACCCTTGGCCGTTTGCCCAATGGGGCATGGATCTTATTAGACAACTGCCTTAAGTAACTGGACAAAGGAAGTTCCTACTAGTGGCAACAGATTACTTCACCAAGTCGGTAGAAGCTAAACCCCCTGCAAACATTCGGGACGTTGATGTAAAGAACTTCATATGGAAAAACATCATCACCAGGTTTGGGATCCCAAGAGCAATAATAGCTGATAATGGTACATTGTTTGACAGTAAGCTAATCAAGAGCTTCTGTGCAAAGTACAAAATCAAGAACTATTATTCTATCCCAAGCTTTCCTCAGAGTCATGGTCAAGCAGAAACTTCCAATAAGGTTATCTTGGATGGGATCAAGAAGAGGCTGGAAGCAGCAAAGGGAAAGTGGATAGAAGAGTTGCCCAATATATTCTGGGCATATCAGACTACGCCGAGAAGGTCAACTGGGGAGTCCCCATTTGCCATGGTTTATGGCACAAAAGTAGTTATTCTACTGGAGGTCGGCATCCCAGGGAGCAGAACCCAGGGAGTAGAAAATGAGACCAATGAGGCATTCTTGGCCCGAGATCTGGATCTGCTAGAAGAAAGAAGGAAGAAAGAAGGAAGAAAGCAGCAATTCAGCTAGGGGCATACCAGCACCAGCTTGCTAGGGCTTACAATAAGAAGGTCAACCCACGAGAGTTCCAAGTTAGGGACCTCGTCTTAAGAAAGGTCGTCGGCAACAAAAAGGATCCCAGAGAGGGCAAGCTTGGCCCAAATTAGGAGGGACCTTATAGAATCATCTTGGTCCTGGGCAATGGTGCATATCGGCTTGAAGACAGTGAAGGCAAAGAATTGCTGAGACCTTGGAATACTTGCAATCTGAAGTTTTTTTATCATTAGATTTTTTGTTTTTTAAAGTTTTCTGTTATTAGCCGAAGTAATTAATAAAATTTTAGCTCGATTTTTTGATTTCAAACTTGTGTAACACGATTAACCGGTCCCTTGGTGATGTTTCTGATTGAAACATAACGAATAAATTAGACTTATTATATGGCAAAGTTGAATTATACTTGCATATAATAGAGTTGAACTAAGTTGGCGATCTTTCTGATTGAAACATGACGAATAACTTAGACTTATTATATGGCAGAGTTGAATTATAATTGCATATAATAGAGTTGAACTAAGTTGACGATGTTTCTGATTGAAACATGATGAATAACTTAGACTTATTATATGGCAGAGTTGAATTATACTTGCATATAATAGAGTTGAACTAAGTTAGAGATGTTTTTGATTGAAACATGACGAATAACTTAGACTTATTATATGGCAAAGTTGAATTATACTTGTATATAATAGAGTTGAACTAAGTTGAATTAACCTAGATTTGCTATATCGGCAGAATTAAAACTTTGAATGATACTGAGTACATGTCAGTTAGATTAATAGGGAAACCAAGGTTATTAACCTCGGCCAGTCTTTGTTTGAATCTACCCTCGGCGACAAGATCATAGGTACATGCTTAATGAGAACCCAAGTGGAACTTAAATTCACATTAGGGGTTAGAGAGTTGGAGAATGATGCTTAGGAGTTGGAATTTACAAACTAAGATTGGTTTAACACTTGTTGAAATTTTAAGAAAAATTTACAAGTTGAAGTTAAGCCGAGGTTGTGTTAAAGAAAGATTGGTTTAACACTTGTTGAAATTATGAAAAATTTACAAGTTGAAGTTAAGCCGAGGTTATATTAAAGGAAGATTGGTTAACACTTGTTGAAATTTTTAAGAAAAGTTTACAAGTTAAAATCAAGCCAAGGTCGTATTGAATAAAGTACCTACGTACTTATCGAGATTACCATTTTGCCAAGACTTGGAAGATATTTGAAGATAGAAGTCTTGCTAAGTAAAAGTAAAGTGGCAGGTTTTATATAGCACTTGTGAAAATATTTTTTACAATGTTTTCAAGTGATAAGCCAAGGCCGAGATAAACAAGATTGAAAGTTTTGTCCGAGGTATGTTAATCCGAGGAGACTATAACAAGAAAGGCATAAACTAGAGACATGCAAAATATTCTAAGTATGGAAGCAGTAAAGCATACAAACATATAAACATTTGAAAGAAGAAGTTGAACTTGCATTCAGATAAGGAAAGAAGGCACTACGGCCTGACATTAAAGAATAATTGTTCAGATTACAAAAAGGCACATCAGCCAAATGAGAGCTAAACATTGTTCAAAAAAGGAAAAAGTACTAAGTACAGAAGAAAAGCTTGAAGATTATACTATTCGGCATCATCAGTTGGATCGGTTTGGGGCTCGGAAGACATCTGAGAACTCTTCTCGATAGCCTTCTCAGCCGTGAGCTCGGCATCGATCTCTTGAAGAGTCTAATCGATGCTCTTCTCGGCAATAGGCGCGTCAAATGTTTTCTTCTCAGGGGTGGCATCTTTTGAGACCTCGTCCTCCTCATCCTGAGTCAAGTCCAAGACTTGCTCATTCAGAGTTGGAGACTTGGCCCCAGCAGCTTCTTCGGTCTTCTCGGCCTCAGCCTGATCCTCGGACTCAGCTTTGTCCTCGGACTAGCTTGAAGAAGGAGGGAATGGCAGGACGAGGCTGCCAGCATTCTTGAGAAGAAAATCCTTGGAGATAGCCAACTCTTTCAGAGAAGCCATCCAACCAAGGGTATAACCCTTGTTGCATGCCTGTCTGACTTGTTTCTTGTAGTCTTCTTTGACGTCGGCTGCCCCCTCGGCATGCGCCTTCTCATCCGCTGCTTTGATCTCGGCGTCCTTTGTGGCCAAGGCAGCAATGAGCTCGGCTTGGGCTTCGGCAGTCTTTGCTTCGACCTCTTTCTTCTCGGCTTCAAGGACCTTAGCAATGGCCTCAGCAGCTCCTACCCTCTCCTCGGCCTCGTTTTGAGCTTTTTTGGCTGTCTTGGCCTGATCTATCAAAGTCTTCATCTTGGCCTCGGCCTTATTAACGGTCTTCAATAAGCCAGCAGCCTTCTTGGTCTTGTTGACCAACTCCTTCTTCATGTCGAAAGGCTGCATCGCGAAGGAGTAGGCGTGTTGGATCGCCTAGGAGAAATGGACAAAACAAAAGTTAGTAAAAAACTTTAAGTGTGGAAAAACAGAGAATGAAAAGTACTAAGTGTTGGGGGCTTACTTGTACGAAATGTTACAACATCAGAGCGAAGTTTTCATATTCGATGACCTCAGCGTTGTGTTCGAGGTCTTTTGGAAGGAGCAAGGAAGTAGAGAGGGCAACGCCAATTTCAATGTTAGTCGCACTGTCGTTGGCTCTAACTAGCATGTCCTCAATTGTAATTGGAGGGGCCCAGGGGGCATCGGATTTCAGGGACCCCGAGGTGGTCGCAGACTCTGACCTCGGCTTCTTTGATCGTGTTGATTCAGATGGAGCAGCCTCTGTGGGCCTCTTTTCGACAGCGGATGTACTTTTTTTCGCCTTGGCCATCTTTGAGATCGGCAAGGTATTCTCAGAATCGATTTGAGTCACCGTTACCTTAGGTTGGGCTTTCTTCAGTCTTTTTGGCTTTGGCTTTGGCTGAGACTGGGATGGTGAAGATTGTACGGTGGCAATGTTGGGGATGTCTGCTACAACCTTTTTACGACCCATCTCGTCGGCAGCTACAATTTGACGTCGGCGTTTGCGTTGAGAAGGTGGGATCAGTTGTGGAGCCGAGGTTGATGGTTTCTCCATAGGACCGGATGTTGATCCCCTTGCTGGGAAAGAAGGACTTGCGAAAGTCCCTTGATGGTTGTGGAAGAGTTGCAAGAAAAAACAGACGTCAGAACATATAGAAGGAACAAAGTGTTAAAAGACTTGAAAGCAAGTAAAGTGACTCTTAGCTCTTACCATTTCCCTCTTTGAACACTGTTCGACTTAGGGGATAGAGAATGGAGGTCATCATCTGGTGGGAACTCCCAGTTGCCTAAGACGATGATATAATCGTCTCTAACTCCCTTGTTGGAGTCTGGGAGGTCGGCGATAAGTTTGTATTCTGTGGACCTCGACTTAAGGTAGTAAATATAGCCTTTTTTCTGACTTGAGGCCACACATGGTGTAACAGTACTGGATGTTGGCTAGAGTTACCCTAGCATTTTTTCGGGTAGCTAAGGCAATGATACCATTGATAACTCTATAAGAGTTAATGGCTAATTGCATTGGGTTCAGTTTATAGTAGTGAAGGACTTCTTGGAAAAGGATGTCAAGAGGGAGTCTAAGACCACACTCTATGAAGGCTACGATTGGAAAGGGCATGGAGTCGTCTTTCGGCATGATGAAGTCTTCCTCCCCAGTCAACCTGAGATGAACGTTGGCAGGGATGGCAAACACCTGCCTGAAATATTCTAGCTTAATTGGGGTGTCTACCCTCCACCTCCACATACCCATGACGTCGGCTAAGTAGGAAAGGTATTGGATTTCAGAAAAAAGTGGTTTGTTAAGGTTTAAGGAACCTCGGCTTGAACTCAAAACAGAAGCTAAGGCAAGGGATTTCAAGATCTAGAAGGAATTCGTTTCAATTTTTCCTAAGGATAAGGGTCCTAGAACAAATCCTAAACCTAAAGCTATTGAAA
Source organism: Camellia sinensis (assembly GCF_055761805.1). Lineage (NCBI taxonomy): Eukaryota > Viridiplantae > Streptophyta > Magnoliopsida > Ericales > Theaceae > Camellia > Camellia sinensis. Next base: position 42,254,932 of record NC_138961.1, read on the forward strand.
CAGAAATAAGGAGCAAGAATCTGGAAAAGAAGACACAGAAAACAGAAACAAGAACATGATTCAGACTCAAGAAGACAAACAAGGAATCAAAGAACATTAAATGAAATTTGTGCAGGTGTACAAGGCCAAAAATAGTGGCAAAATAAACAAGTGTGTGCGATTTGTACATAAAAGTCATGAATCAAGAATAGATTGGACAGAGACGAAGTTGCAAGCAAGGCAAAATTTACAAACACAAATGAAGATTCAAGAACATGAATACAATCACAGTAGTAATGTACAAGCATAACAGTATGAAGTGAAACAAAAAATTGAAACAAATGAGGAACAGTGACTTACCGAAGAAAATGAGGCCGATATGAAGTACGCCGGACTCAAACGGTGGTAGTAAGTGGTGAAGAACAACAAGTGCTTCACTGGAGGAGGTGAACGGAGTGGTTGTAGAAAGCTTGAAGAAGGCAATAATGAAGGTAAGGGATTTTTTAGAGAGAGAAAAAGTTGAGAGCTTGGAAACAAGGATGCAAAAGTGAAAAGACGGAGAAAGGGAGAAGTTTTGTTAAAACGCGAAAAGGCAGCAAGACTACAATGAATACGCCTTGGACGACGTGCTTGTCAGGCAGCGCACGCAGAAGCGACGCGACCTGATGGCACGTGTCAGGTACGATTCAATTGGGAAGAGACACGTGGAAAAAACAGTTGAGTTACTATGTGTGACAGCTCATACGCGTGTAGAAACTCTTGGAGTTCTTGATTTAATGAAGCAAAGACCTCGGCTAGGGAGACGATCTCGGCTAAATAACTTGAACAAACTTGGTTATTGGTTCTAAAGCATTGATGGAAACGGATTACAGGTTTTGGTCATGTAAAACCGATGCATGATGACCTCGGTAATAAAAGATAGAGCAGGCTTAGCCGACGTGCTATATGGTTAAGTGATATAGGTTCCATCATCTCAGGATGCCGAGGTAATAGAACCTAGGGGGCAGTTGTGGGACATATTTTTGAGTGACAACACGTGGCCAAGGTGGCACCGAAGTGCCAGCCGATGTGCCACGTGTCCTAGTCATGACGCTGAGGATATCTCAGCTAGGCTAAGGTTATCTGCGGAAATACCGGAATCTGAGATGAGCGAATGAGGGACAAGAGTCCTAGAATGGGAGAGAACTTCAGTTTGGATAAAGATAAAACTCTTAGAGAGTTTATCCTAATCTAACTGGGAGTCTAAGATTAGCATTAATCCAGAGTCCATTGAAGCTAGGCTTCTACTGGGATTAGGACAGTGTTGGCTATAAAAGTAAGGCACCCTCATGGGTCTAAAGCACGGTTTTTGTGTTCTGAATAGTGAGTTAAGCACTTTTGCCATCTTTGAGAGATAACTGACTTGATCATCGGAGTGCCCTCAAGTGGACGAACCACCGCCGGAATTTCATCTTTTCTGTGACAGGTCGTTCGGGCGCAATCTATTCTGCCGGTGTTCTCCAGCTGAGTACCTGTTTGGCAATGTGGTTAGAAATCAACACACACAAGTAATAAACGCCACTTCTGAGGACCACAAACATCTCTCTCACAACAAAGTCGGTGCATGAGTTTTTCCATCTTTATATGGTAGAAAGTGATATCTTAGTATTTTTTCATTTACTACTTGATCCACCTAACAAACGTTAGCTCTGTATGCTTGAGTTTTCAATTTTTTGTTTCTAATTTAGAAAATTTAAAATTTAAAATAAAAAATAAAAAATAAAAACTTAAATGGAAGTGATTAAATTTTTAATAAAAATATTAGTAGAATAAACTTATATGAATTGAAGTTATTCTTATTTAAACTATTATAATTTCAGAAGTTTGATGGTTGGACCTAGTTGGCCTGGGGTCCATCCCAGGTTGTGTGACAAGAGGACCACAAATTTGAGCAGTCAAATCCCTGAGCCAGAGGGAATTCGCTTGACCACTATTTGATTTGAAAAAATACAAAGAGAGACCTTTTGGCCTATGTTATTTATTTATTTTTATTTTGGGCTTATTTTAGTATGACATGTCTGTTCCTAATCAAAATAAATGGTGATGTTTACCATTGGACCACAAGGATGAGTAGTAAATGAATTGGATTTTGTTTTTTTTTTTGTTTTTTTTTTTCTAATAAGTTATTGAAGATTACTCATTTTAACTAACTTTTCCAAAATATGTAAGTTGGCTTCGGTGTAATAGTCGTCATAAATAGCAGTACTCTAATATTAATTCATATATTATAAATTTATTTTCACAATAAGTGGCCTTTATTTCTAGATTAGAAAAAATTTCATTGACCAATATTTGACAATTGTGTTGAGAGAGAGAGACTCTGCCATTCTTTTTTCTCCAATGCCTTGCCATGATAATCTTGTTGGAAAAATATGATTTTTTATAGGCTTATTTTGGACCAATTTTGAGCTCAAATTTGAGTGGGATCTACACGTCTTTTGAGGTGGATCCAAGAGGTGACATGTTCCTTACCGCAAGGCAAGTCAAACAATGCAAACGGTTCGTCAAAACCATTTATGAATGAGTGAGAAGTTGACGCCGTTTTCGAATTCGTGAAATGGACTATTAAAAAAGTAAATGTGTGTTTCCTTGAAATGAGTATCCCACATTGGAAACTTGAGAGAACTAATGTGTATATATAAGTTTTAAGTGGCAACATTTGGGTTGGGCCCCAAGTTTGTAGATGGGAGGAGTTATAGACAAATTGAACTTTGGCTCAAACACCCCACACTCGCGCGTGTGCCGCTGCCCGTCCGACCAACTGTGCCGGTTGTAGGTCGGGTCTGTTTTAATATTAATTTTTTGGGAGCTTTTTTTATAAATCCATTTTCTAAGAGCTTTATTCCATCCAACCCATATTCTTTTTGACTATTCCATTAGGTCCAATTTGAGATAAGAAGACCAAACTACCCTTTTCATCTATTTATGTTCCATTTAGTTCACATTATTTTCTTATGTTTCAATAAGTCCTATGGGTGACATAATTACCAAAATACCCTTAATGTGAATGTTCACACCGTCAATATAAATGTTTATATCGTCAATGTGTAGGGGCCCGGCTCATGTCGATCCTCGTGGGTGCCCGAAAAAATTCGAGTCAGGCTGGGGCGGCCAACAAGCCAAAAAAATAGGCCCAACCCGGCCCGTTGATAATATGAATATTCACATTGACAAGTTAACATTCACATTGATAGGAGTGTAAAATTGACCTGCGGCCCGTGGGCGGCCGGAAACCAACCCGTCGCCCGGGGCAGGCCCGGGCCGGCCCGTTTACAAGATGAATATTCACATTGACATATTAACATTAACATTAACATTAACATTAACATTAACATTAACATTAACATTAACATTGACAAGAGTGTAAAATTGGCCCATGACCCGTGGGCAGCCCGAAGCCCGGGCCCGGCCCGGCCTGTTGACAATGTGAATATTCACATTGACATGTTAACATTCACATTGATAGGAGTGTAAAATTAGCCCGCGGCCTGTGGCCGGCCCGAAACCCGCCTGCGGCTCGTGGGCTGCCCTGGGCGGGCCCGGCCCGACCCGTTGATAATGCAAATATTCACATTGACATGTTAACATTCACATTGATAAGAGTATAAAATTAGCCCGCGCCCTGTGGCTGCCTGAATCTAGCCCACGGCCCGTGGGCGGGCCCGACCCGGCCTGTTGACAATGTGAATATTCACATTGACATATTAACATTCACATTGATAAAAGTGTAAAATTGACTCGCGTCCCATGGGCGGCCCGGGGCGAGCCCGGTCCGGCCCGTTGACAATGTGAATATTCACATTGACATATTAACATTCACATTGATAGGAGTGTAAAATTGGCCCGTGGCCCGTGGGCGGCCCGAAGCCCACCCGCTGCCCAGGGCGGGCCTGGCCCGGCTCGTTGACAATGTGAATATTCACATTGACATATTAACATTAACATTGATAAGAGTGTAAAATTAGCCCGTGACCCGTGGGCAGCCCGAAGCCCGGCCCCGGGCTGACGCGGGCCCCGCCGTTGACAACGTGAATATTCACATTGACATGTTAACATTCACATTGATAAGAGTGTAACATTAGCCCGTGCCCCGTGGCTGCCCGAATCACGCCCACGGCCTGTGGGCTGCCCGAGGCGGGGCCCGGCCCGGCCTGTTGACAATGTGAATATTCACATTGACATGTTAACATTCACATTGATAAGAGTGTAAAATTGACTCGCGTCCCATGGGCGGCCCGAAGCCCGTGGGCTGCCCGAGTTTGGGTTCGGGCCTACCTCGGGCCGCGGGCGAGCTTCGGACAGCAGACAAGTTTTACACTCCTATCAATGTTAATGTTAACATGTCAATGTGAATATTCACATTGTCACGAGTCGGGCCAAGCTCGCCTCGGGCTGCGATCGGACTTCGAGTCGCCCACAGGCTGCGAGCCAATTTTACACTTCTATCAATGTGAATGTTAACATGCCAATGTGAATATTCACATTGCCAACGGGCCGGGCCCGCCCTGGCCCGAGGTCGGGCTTCGGGCTGCCCACGGGTCACGGGCCAATTGTACACTCTTATCAATGTGAATGTTAACATGTCAATGTGAATATTCACATTGTCAACAGGCTGGGCCGGGCCCGCCCCGGGCCGCCCACGGGACGTGGACGGGTTTCGAGCAGCCACGGGGCGCGGGCTAATTTTACACTCCTATCAATGTGCATGTTAACATGTCAATGTGAATATTCACATTGTCACGGGTCGGGCCAAGCCCGCCTCGGGCTGCGGTCGGGCTTCGGGCCGCCCACGGGCTACGGGCCAATTTTACACTCTTATCAATGTGAATGTTAACCTGTCAATATGAATATTCACATTGTCAACGGGCCGAGTCGGGCCGCCCCGGGCCGCGGGCGAGCTTTTGGCCGTCCATGGGCCGCGGGCCAATTTTATACTCTTATCAATGTGAATGTTAACATGTCAATGTGAATATTCACATTATCAACGGGCCGGACCGGGCCCGCCCATGGGCCGCAGGCGGGTTTCGCGTCGCCATGGGACGGGGGCCAATTTTACACTCCTATTAATGTGAATGTTAACATGTCAATGTGAATATTCACATTGTCAACGGGCTGGGCCGGGCCGAGTCGGGCCCGCCCTAGGCTGCTGTCTAGTTTTATATTCTTATCAATGTGAATGTTAATATGTCAATGTGAACATTCACATTGTCAACAGGCCGGGTCGGGCCCGTCCATGGGCCGTGGGCAGGTTTCGGGCAGCTACGAGGCGCGGGCTAATTTTACACTCCTATCAAAGTGAATGTTAACATGTCAATGTGAATATTCACATTGTCAACGGGCCGGGCCGGGCCCGTCCCGGGCTGCGGGCGGGCTTTTGGCTGCCCATGGGCCGCGGCTCAATTTTATACTCTTATCAATGTGAATGTTAACATGTCAATGTGAATATTCACATTGTCAACGGGCCGGACCGGGCCCGCCCCGGGCCACCCATGGGCCGCGGGCGGGTTTCGCGCCGCCACGGGACGGGGGCCAATTTTACACTCCTATTAATGTGAATTTTAACATGTCAATGTGAATATTCACATTGTTAACGGGCCGGGCCCGCCCTGGCTCGCGGACGAGTTTCGGGCCGCCCACGGGCCAATTTACATTCCTACAAATGTGAATTTTAAAATATGAATGTTCACATCATTAAATTGCTAATCATTGAAAAAATATTTATAAGGGTATCAAAATTAAATATAAGGGCATAAGTGTCCAAGAAAATAGTGTAAATCAAAAAAATGGACTTTATGGAATGAAACTATACATACATTGGACTAAATGGGTTAAAGAATTCCTTCATGGACTTCTTGGGTTAAAACACTTCTAAATTGGACTTATCAATAAAAATCCCTAATTTTTTTCTCCAAAATTTTTGCGGGAAATTAATTCACAATTTGCACCAAATTTGAATTCAAATTTTCTGTCTATAATTGTGCCTCTTCCAATCCAAAATTCCCAATAGATAAATTGTTTTTAACAGGTTTAAAACTGCTACAGATCTGTTCAAATTTGAACGGTATCTGTTCATTCAAATTTCATACCTATTCGGTTCAAATCTGCACCTATTCGGACAGATCTGTTGGTCACTATTTTGCCTATAAATACCAACATATTTCAACAGTTTGGGGCATCCGAAAATATCCAGAAAAATTCTTTTCTTCCCGATTTTGCTCTTTGGTTGCATTATTCTTCATATTATTTTTTAGGAAAAAATTCAGAGATTATAGAACACAAGTTTGGTTCACCGTACAAATTGTTTGGAGTGCTACTACAATTTGTGAAGATCATTATACCCTCGGAGATAGACGCCTTTTATCCGTAAGTACCGTAGCGAGGCGAATCTATTTTAAGGACAAAGTGTCACACACTCGACTTGATCTTTTAAATATTTATTCGGTTTAATAAAATAAATTTTGTAATTAATTTATTTTTTATTTGTTTGATTTGTTTCAACTTATTTATTTTACACAGAAGATTGAAAGGAGTACGGAACCACTTAAATTAATTCAGTGTGACATTTATGATTTTAAATCAATTCAAACTTGAGGTGAGAAATTTTTTTTTATCACTTTCATAGATGGTTATACTAGATATAGTTATGTTTATTTAATTCGAACCAATGATAAAGTTTTGGAAACTTTTATTCAATATAAGAATGGAGTTGAAAATCAACTTGGTAAAAAAATTAAAAAACTTAGAAGTGATAGAAATGGTGAATATGAATCACCTTTTGGTGAGTTTTGTAAAGAACATAAAATAATTCATCAAACCACAGCTCCTTACTCACTTTAGCAAAATGGTATTGCTGAAAGGAAAAATAGGACTTTAAAAGAAATGATGAATGCCATGTTAATAAGTTATGGATTACCTCAGTACTTGTGGGGAGAAGCAATACTTTCTGCTAATTATATACTTAATAAAGAATCCCGAAAGAAAGTGAATCAAACACTTTATGAAATGTGGCAAGGGAGAGTACCATTCTAGAAATACTTAAAAGTATGGGAGTGTTTGGCTAAAGTGGTTATTCCTAGTCCTAAAAAGACTAATATAGGTCCTAAAACTATTGATTGCATTTTCATTGGTTATGCCATGAATAGTAGTGTATATCGATTTTTGATTCATAAGTCAGAACATTTCGAAATGCATATAAATACTATTATTGAATCTCAAAATGCGTCTTTCTTTGAACATGTATTTCCAAATAAAACTGGACAAGAGACTAGTATTAACAAAAGATCTCATGATGGTATTACTAGTCAGGATCAAGAATATGATCAAAAACAAGAGCAAGAAATAGATTAAAATGAAGAAGAGGAACCTAAGTAAACGTGCTAGAACCTCAAAATCTTTTGGTCCAGATTTTCTAGCATTTTTGTTAGAAAATGAGCCTTTAACTTTTAAAGAAGCTATGTCCAGTCTTGAGGCTCATTTATGGAAAGAAGCTGTAAACAGCAAAGTTGAATCCATCTTATAAAATCACACTTGGAAATTAGTGGACTTACCACCAGGTTGTAAATCTCTTGGGTACAAGTGGATTTTCAAAAGGAAAATGAAAGCAGATGGATCAATTGACAAATACAAGGCAAGACTTGTGGTCAAAGGATATAGACAAAAAAAAGGCCTTGACTACTTTGACACATACTCACCAGTTACCAGAATAACATCCATTAGAATGCTAATTGTCATTACATCTTTATACAATCTAGAAATTCATCAAATGGATGTGAAAGCCGCTTTCTTAAATGGTGAGTTAGATGAAGAAATTTACATGGAACAACCAAAAGAATTTTATGTTCCAGAAAAAAAAAAAAAAGATGTGTAAATTGGTTAAATCATTATATAGTTTAAAACAAGCGTCAAAGCAATGGCATGAGAAATTTGATAAAACAATGATGTCAAATGGATTCAAAATTAATGAATATGACAAATGTGTTTATATTAAAAACACTAGCAATGGTTATGTTATAGTATGTCTTTATGTGGATAATATGCTCATCATAAGTAGTAATAATGACATGATTAAAACTACCAAGAAAATGTTTAATAAACATTTTTGACATGAAGGACATGGGGATTGCTGATGTAATACTTGGTATGAAAATTACCAAAACATCAGAAGGTTATGCTTTGTCATAATCTCATTATATTGAGAAAATACTTGACAAATTCAACAAAGATGATGATCATCTTGCTAGAACACCTGTGGATGTTAATTTGTTTCTTTCTAAGAATGTACAAAAAAGTATTTCTCAATTAGAGTATGCCCAAATTTTGGAAGCTTAATGTACTTGATAAACTGCACTCGACCGGATATAGTTTATGCAGTAAGTAAATTAAGTAGATATACGAATAATCCGGGAGTAGAACACTGGAAAACAATTATAAGGGTTCTAAGATTTTTTCGATTTACTCGTAACATTGGGCTTAATTATAATAGATATCCAACAGTACTTGAAGCATACTGTGATGCAAATTTGATATCAGATACTAGAGACTCAAAATCCACCAGTAGATATGTCTTTACTCTTGGTGGGGTGGTTGTATCTTGGAAATCTTCCAAACAGACTTCCATTGCTAGGTCTACTATAGAATCAGAGTTCATAGCTTTAGATAAAGCTGGGAAACAAGTAGAATGGCTTCTTCACTCCCTCGAAGATATTTCAATGTGGCCAAAATCGGTGCCTGCTATTTGCATACATTGTGATAGTCAATTAGCAATAAGTAGAGCACAAAGTTATCTGTATAACAGCAAGTCGTGACACATTCGTCGTCGACATAATATCGTAAGACAACTACTCTCTAATGGAATTATTTCCATCGAGTATGCGAAGTCTAAAGACAACATAGCGGATCCACTAACCAAAGGGTTAGCAAGAGAGCTAGTTAAGAATTCATTGAAAGGAATGGGACTTAAGCCTATTAAATAAGAGTTACCACAACGGCAACCCAACCTAGCTGACTAGAGATCCCAAGATCCAGGTTCAAAGGGACAACCGAGTTGTGTATGACTCATAAGGATCACTAGGGAGTCAAAACTCCTACCCATTTCTATGATGAAATAGTGATGTCTACAGCGTTTTAGGTTAAGTAATATTTTTAATGATTCTTATATCTAGGTATACCTGGTGGAGTATGGCCGAATACTCTTCATAAGAATCACCTATATGAGTGTGAACTGGGCTGGTTCTATGAGATTTGTGAAGGGCTACAATTCTCTAGAGCACTCATGAAAGACCAGGTTGTTTAGGGCCAAAATTAACACAATAGTGAGAACTAAACTGTGTCTGGTAATATACTGTGTGAGTTCTATTGTCTTGGTTTACACAAATGGATGAACAGTTCAAGACATCATGTCTATTGGTTAGCTAGTAAATCCAATAATGTCTCACAAGGGAAAGTTCAATGCCAAAAGCTACCTATCCTTTGTAGAATATTCCCAATTTCTATACTCTCTGTAATTAGATCATGCTGTTGCATTTTCTCTCCGTCAAATTCCATTCATGTGGGGAATTGTTGGAAAAATATGGTTTTTTATAGGCTTATTTTGGGCCAACTTTGAGCCCAAATTTGAGTAGGGTCCACATGTCTTTTGAGGTGGGTCCAAAGATGTGACGTATTCCTTGCCGCATGGCAAGTCACGCGATGCAAACGGTTCATCAAAACCATTTACAAGTGAATGGGAAGTTGACGTCATTTTTGAGTTCGTGGAATGGACTATTAAAGAAGTAAATGTGGGTTTCCTTGAAACGAATATCCCACATTAGAAACTTAAGAGAACTTATGTGTGTATATAAGTTCTAGGTGGCAACATTTGGGTTGGGCCCCAAGAGGCACCCCAAGTTTCTAGAATGAAGGAGTTATGGACATATTGAACCTTGGCTCAAACCATGGCGCGCCGCTACCGCCGTCTGTCCGACCGGCGAGCTGAGCCGAGTTGTGCAGAGCTAGAGTATAGGTTATGGCTCAGGTCGGTTTTAATATTAATTTTTTTGGACAAAATTTATTTGAATTTTTTTTTTCAAAATTCTGGCGGGAAATTAATTCGTAATTTGCACCAAATTTGAATTCAAATTTTCTGTTCATAATTGTGCCTTTTCCAATCCGAAATTCCCAACAGATAAATTGTCTTTAATAGGTTTAAAACTACTGCAGATCTATTCAAATTTGAACTGTATCTGTTCATTCAAATTTCATATATGTTCGGTTCAAATCTGCACCTGTTCAGACAGATCTGTTGGTCACCATTCTGCCTATAAATTCAAGCATATTCCAATTGTTTGGGGCATCCAAAAATATCCAGAAAAATTCTTTTCTTCCTGGTTTTGCTCTTTGGTTGCATTATTCTTCATATTATTTTTTAGGAAAAAATTCAGAAATTATAGAACACATGTTTGGTTCGCCATACAAATTGTTTAGAGTGCTACTACAATTTATGAAGATTATTGTATCTTGGAAGATAGACGCCTTTTATCCGTAAGCACCATAGCGGGACGAATCTGTCTTAAAGACAGAGTGTCACACACTCGACTTAATTTTTTAAATATTTGTTCGGTTCGGTAAAATAAATTCTATGAGTAATTTATTTTTTATTTGTTTGATTTGTTTCAACTTATTTATTTTACACAGAAGATTGTTCCAACAAATCTAATAGTTCACATTGAAATAAAAATGACATAATTTTAAAATGTGTAGATTAAGATAAAAAAAAATTAATTTAAAAATTAAACTATTAAATTTTTTCATCTGTCAACATATTCAGGGTAAAATTATTGTAAATAAAGAATGACGAAAAATTTAAGTCCAAAATAGAGAGAGAAGGTGATAAGCTCAATTTGGAAATTTGGTTAAAAGTCAAAAGTTAACTTTTAACCTATTTTGAATTATATCACCTCTTTATTTTTTTATACATTTTTTTTTCTTTTAAAAAAAAAAAAAAAGTCAGCTTTTAACTAATTTTTCAAAACAATCTAAGAATTTGTTTGATTAATTCAATATTATAATTGTTTTTTTTTTTTTTTGAGAAATAATATTATGATTGTTTGATGAGTGACATTATTGTGATATAAATAAATAAATGGAAAATGTTTGGTAGCTCAAATTTTTGTGGCTCAAATGGCTCAAATCTGTCAAAACGACGTCGTTTTACACTCAAAATCTGTTTATATAGGTACATGTCAACATGGTTTTTGATGGATGTGACATTATCTGTGCACTGTAGCTGCGAAATCATAGTGTTCTTCACATTCTTAATTTTCATTACAACAATGATTCATCCCACTAAAAACATCACCACTAATAGCACTAATGCATTAAAAAAGTAAAAAAAAAAAAAAATACAACTCCAAGACCAAAACATCACATCATTAATGACGGAACCCACTGCCACCTAATTAGTGGGAGCACTAATTAGTGCTCCCAAGCATTTTTCTTTTCCTTAAAGCTTCTTTGTTTTTTGTTTATTTATTGGAAAACTTCTTTGTTTCACACCATTGTAAACCAATGTTAAAAAATAGTTTTCACTTGATTTTATTATTTTTATTTTATGTAACTAGGATATGGGATCAACCATATTCAATATGTAAAAAGAAATTGTTAAAGGTTGTGTTTGGATCAATAATCTAAAATCCCTAACCTAAACGGATATTGCAGTTGAGAGTTTGAATCACTCTGTTTGGATTGGTTTTCAAAACATGTTTTCTACGAATTTTTTGAAAAAAATAGAAACTAGTAATCATACAACAATGATGTTTGCCTTTTTTTACCCCACTAGTTTTTAAATTTTTGTTTTCAGAAACCAGATCTTACAAAACATAATCACATAGATTGTGTTTGAGGAACAAGTTTAGGGGATCTATTTCCCAAGGCACTGTAGTACACCTAGATTGCTTTCAATTGCCTCTTCCCCTTTATTCTTGTTTAATATATGTGTACTCTTGATATTAAAGTTATTAATCTACATTAGCTGGGATAATGTTTTGTGTAACGAGTAAATTATCATGTATATTCCTCTTTTTCACATATATGTAAGGTTTACAGTCGAATAACTCACATTTATGTAACAGCGAAGAGGACATTACTGTAATCACTACAAGAAATTGTACTTTTGGCAACTAAATTTTTAGTCGCCAAAAGTCAGATTTTTAGTCGCCGAAAAGTTTTCCCGACTAAATAGTTTGGTCACGGTCTTGGTCGGGGAAGGTATTGGCGACTAAGAAATACTTAGTCGCCGAAAGTCCTAAATTGGTGACTAAACAATTAGTCGCCAAAAGGAAAAGTATTGGCGACTAATTTTTTTTTAGTTGCCGAAAGTCAACAATTGGCAACTAAAAATTTAGTCGCCCAAAGTTTTCAATAAATGTATCTTTTTTGTTTTAGCGACTAAAATCTTTAGTCGCTAAAAACAGGACTCCGTTTTAGCTACCAATTTTTTGGTCGCTAAAATCATGATACTCCTTTTCGGCTACTAATTTTTTAGTCACCAATTTTTTTTTTTTTTTTTTTTGGGCTACTAACTATTTAATAGCCAACAAGTTCTCTTTTTTTTTTTGCCTACTAATGTTTAGTCGCCAAAGCTCTATTTATTAATTTTTTTAAAATGCATAAATTGAATATTTTTCATTAATTTCTAAATTATATGCAGTCCATTATCAATGCAATCTGTAAATATACAGAATAATACATCTATCAATTATCATCTAAATCCATTATCAATAATATTACTCATTTCATTATCAACTATCCAAAAACTTTAACTTGTAACATCATATTTCAAATATCATATAAATCTACACCAACCAAGTATAATCCATCTAAATTAACTATTACATAAAAAAACAATGGATTTTCAAAATAAAAAATTGTACAAAAATAAATGTCTTCCATATACAGAACAAATGTTCTTTGTACACAAAAATAAAAATCCACAATAGTCCACGCAAAAGCAATGTATTAAAAAAAAAAAAAAAAAAACATTAGCACTTATTCAATAAAATTGACATTTCAAATTATAGCAATTATAAATTTAATAATTCTGATACATTATACTCTGCAAATTATTGTGATTAAATAGACAACATGTTATTGTAAATGAAGTGCATGGTATGGTTCACCTAAATCAATGGCATGCAAAAAATATCATTAGAATTTGAAAGGGACATGAAAGACAAATGATTCATAGTGCTTTGTCAAGAAACTCGAGGTCACCCAAACTAACAAAAACTCAGGGTCACCCAACCTCCAGTTCCTATAGTGCTTTGTCAAGAAAAACTGCAGTAGCAAACAAACAACATGATTAGACTTTCCTGAAAGGATACTGAAGTATTTACTTACAAGTATCAATGTTTAATGTCCATATCTCTTAAAAAAATTTGTCTCATAAACCACCAAAATAGAATGAGATTCCAAAGTGGAAGCTTAATGTGAAAGAAGAAATTGAACATTTAGAATGGATGCCAGTGAAATGCTACCAAACAATTTTAGTAGCTAAACAATTTTTTTTTTCTTTTCATTCTGCTACTAAATAATTTTAGTAGCTAAAATTAGCTATACGGCTACTAAAAAAATTTTTAGTCGTGAATTGTAATATTTTTAGCTACTAAATTTTTTTAGTCGCCAATAATTAATATTCCCCGACTAAAAAAAATTAGTAGCTAAATATTTGACTTTTGCCAACTAATATTATTTTTGGTCGCCAATTCCGTAACTTTTGACAACTAAATTTTTTTTAGTCTCTAAAAATAATCGCCAAAAATACATTTTCTTATAGTGAATGTATGTGTTACACAAGGTACAAAGGTCCCATTTGTGACATTATCAATGGCCTTCTTCAACAAGTCTTTGCGCTTTTTATTCTTTCTTTAGTTTGAAAAAAATTTCCCAGCCCGATGCAGGGGTCAGTATAACATCATAACTTTCATAAAATAAAATAAAATAATTCTGATATTCATAGTAATATAGTTTTAACACATTTGTCTTGAAAAAATGAATTGTCAATTTCTAAAATTATACTTGTCAATCATTTTTTAAAAGACACACTGCTGGAAATTCAGCTTTTAGCGGCGTTTTAAAAACGCCGCGATAAGTGTCAAAAACGTCACTAATTCTTTTCGTGACGCTTAGCACCAAACGCCGAGGACGCGGCCGTCGCTATAGCATTGTGGCGTTTTATAAACGTCGTTAATTTGTTATAGACGGCGTTTTTCAAAACGCCGCTAAATGTGGTATATATAGGCAAAGTGACGTCATGACAATTTTTAGTGACGCTTTTAGAAACGTCGCAAAATTTTTATAGGAGGCGTTTTTCAAAAACGCCGCTAAATGTGATCCATACTGCAAATCTGACAACTTTTAGCGACGTTTTAAAAACGTCGTCATAGCTTTTGTAATTTTAAAAAACCTATATAGTGGGGTTTTGAATAATGCCATTACATTCTTATTTTTTTAATTGTTTTTTTTTTTTGAAATTATGCTAATTTTATGTGGTTAAACTAAAAAAATACTTGTAATAAAATTGCAAAGTAGCACTAATATGAAACAATAACTCCTATTTTCATTCAAATGAACATTTGTCAAAAGATAAGCCGATTATATGAAAAGCTGTCAATTAGCAAATATATTAGTAATTCACTTTCCCATTCAATTTAATATCCAATCACCATTAACTAAAAAATAACATATCCACAAATCATGTTTTAACATTTGCCAAAAAATAATAAGAAAAACATCAAGACAAACTCCATGAGTTATGATTTAATTTAATGTCTTGTCCTTGTTACTAAATTCACTAAACTCAACTGATATAGCATAGAATCTGTAGTCTTCACTGGTCTAGATACCTGCATCAGAACATGAAAGCCAAATCAGGTAAAGTGCATAAATCAATAATAGTAGAAGTGTTACAACTATAAAACATAAGATCTACATTACAACTCACCATCTGTTGAAAAATGTTTTGTACTTGGAAAAACAATTTAAACAAATCAGTCATTTCTAAGGCTTTGAAACAGCAAAAAAAGGCAGAAAAATAACTTATATCTAGTCATTAACTAGAAATAAGCCATCAACCAATTCATTGTATTCCTCAGCATATACTTCTGAAGCCATGAACTCTGGTGTCCCTAATTAACCTCAAAAAATAGATAAAAACTAACTCAATGATTTCCCTTAATTATGTCAATCAACCAATCATTCACACATAAAGTTACATATCATCACAAAAAGTCATGTTATACAATAGATATGTACTGTTTCATGGTCCCAAAAGTGAACATTTCAGTGACAAAATTGGTATGTACTGTTTTAGAGTGCACCAATGAAACACAATAATGACTGAGAAAGAAAGTGCACATTGAAGTAACTGAAACAAGAATAAAAAAAACTGAAGAACTATTCCGAAGTTCAACCGTGTTGAAAAAACAAAACACACTATAATGAATAACAGATATATTGAATCAAATGTTAAATCAAAAAAACACAAACAAAAACAAAACAAAACTGCAAACTTGCCAAAACAAAACTGGAAAAAAAAAACAAACAAACAAACAAAAAAACACTACCTTATAACTAGTAAAAAATTGATAAAATAAAAGGGAAAATCATTGCGTATTATTCATAAATATGTCATAGTTAATGTTCTGCATTCCACTGATCAAGTGACCTCACTTCAACCGTTGTATATTAAACAGAAAAGGATAGCGAATTGAGTCGTATCTATTTCAGATATGATTTAATAGAAGCTCATTTGTACCTAGTTTTCCATAGCTCTCGATGAGATCAATTTTAGACAAAACATTGATGTGGGAAAGTTCCAGATGTAACATTGTTGATAGAGAGAGAATCAATGCACTCACATACTTTCCTGGATCACTGCACAGGTGTGCATCTACTAAATGCGCAACCGTCAGCTGCATAAAATGAAGCCCATTTGAATTCCAAAAAAAATGGGGCCAAGGTATTAGGTTAGAGTAACTGGGCATGTTAAACAAGACCATTTCAAAAGAAGCTTTTATTTGATATTGACATGTTCCTACCACTTGAATTTCATTAATTACAATGCAAGAATACTAGTAAAGGATTCATGGGATTTGTATATTGAAATTCCAGTGGTATGGGTAATCTTGTTAGTTTGAAGATACTATCTATCAGAAATTTCTGTCTCACTGGTTAGATACCATCTTCAAGCTTTAATATCTCTTCTTTGTAAGTGTTTCATGTTGGAGGAAAAAATATACTTGGTATAATGGTACTCAGCCAGTGGATATGTGCTACAATGGCTGCTAGTATCTATGTTGCTTGTCTCATTTTCTGTATGTAAAGTTTATTTTTTTTAAAAAAAAAAAATTGATTTTTTAAAAAATAATTTGTTTAACATGTAGCTTTAAAGTCAATTTTTTCAAAAATGATTTGTGTTTTAAAACTAGTAACAGGAACGACATTCTCACAGTTCTCTTATTGCATTAACTGTCATGTCTAATGTATAGTAAGTTAGTAAGATGCAAATGATAATAAAACGATTCAATATTTATTCTGGACCTGATAAATATGAAAGCATGACAAGAACCTAGAATCCAGGATGGTTGATAATCACTTCCAAAAAACAAAGAGTTACAAGTCAATGCCAATGTAGGCCTTGAATACTAACCTTTGAGAAGAGGCTTTAGTTTGGACTCCAACCAGTCAACATTTTTCTCCAAGTAATCCATACAATACACAAGACCTAGTTGAACATGGTAGAAAAGAATTAGCTGTAAGGACATCTAGCTGGAAATTCTTTGTTCGAATTTAAGTCACTAGTATTTTCAAGCATCAGAGATTTCTCGGAGAATAAAAGAATTGATTTGAGACCAAGCCAGTATCCAGTGATATTCATCCTCCATCATCACCTTTTCACATGGAGACAAGTGAAAAGGTCTACAATAACATTATGTGCTCCAACAAAAAATTATTTGAAATAATAAACTAGGCAAATTTTGGAAATCATCCAATAATGGGATTAGTTATGAGGCTGCAAAATGACAGGATGACCTCAGATCTGAGCAGCTCTTAGCACAGATGTATAACATAAACTAGATGGAGAAGAAAACCTAAGCTACACTATGAGTTTGTGGTAGTGAATACGAGATTATGTCGGATTAACAATAAAGTTCGAATTAGAAGTAATGAAAGCACTTTTAAAACAAAATAACAATCAGTAGGCCAAAACAACTCTTTTCAGCATACAGCACCTAGATTATGCAGGAATGGCCAAACAGATTTTAAGCAAATGACAAAATATAGCACTTTAAGTTGAGATTTGGTAATAATTTATGATCAGAGAAGATGCAAAGGTGTTGCATGTGACGAGGAATGAAGTATTGTGGAAATAGACATGGGATGCCAGGCACAACAATTCTCTACCTTCTACAGACAGGAACAAGGACATGGCCACATGTTTAAAACTGTACTGTATTAATTTTTAAAAAAAAAATACATAAATTTGTTTTGAGTTTGTGCATTCATGTGACAAACATTAAGAGTGAAAATATAAAATATTTTATAGCTTCAATGTGAAGTTATTGGACAAAAGGCATGATGTGTCTCTCCATAACAGTGTCCGTTGTCCAAACAATACCTAAGGCAGGTGGAACTCATGTCATAGGGATGGCAATAGGGAGGGTTAAGCATTCAAGCAGCCCTCCCTTGGCCCCGTGATCCCACTCGAAACTACAGCCTGGCCTGTTCAGAGACATGATTCATAGAAAGCTTAATACCAATGACATGATTCATAAGTAATTATCTTTGACTTCCACAGTGGTGCATCTTATGTAGGAAGCATGAAGAGAGTATTTATTGACCATCTACTTTTGCATTGCCACATGGCTTTGCCATTATGGCGCAAAGTAGAAATTTAACATAAAACTTACAACCAAGGAACAAAAATATATCTTACAATATATTTATATATAAAATACATAAATGTTCTCCTAGATGCTCCCAACATTAGACTCTTCTAAGTGCCCCCGCCTCTGCTTCATGCAACTAAGATCCAAAACCCATAAAATCCCTCGCTGTTTGGTATGAAAAGTTCCATCCCTGCCTTTACCTGGATGATGCACATACTAACTTTGTCCAAACCGTGCAAAGTATCTGGTTATACCAATCTGGCCATCCCTATGTCAATAAGCAAAAGAACCACACAAAGTTCATGTGGGAGGGGGAAAAAATGAATAATTTAGCAAATCTGCACTATTTCTAATTGTCCTAAATTTACTTGTATGTATTCTCTCAGCCTTTTATGACTTCACCTTTAGGTAGTCAGAAGTGAACCTGCCCCATGTTGAACTGATATCATTGTCAATCAAATAAAGTTTAAGAAGGCGGGCAGCTATCCAGATAGAAATTTGTGAGTTTGTGTGTGTTGGATATTTATTTCCAAAAAAAATCAGGTCTTCCACAACTTTTAATCAAAGTCCCAACTTGTTTAAAAATCTGCTTGCCTTTAGGTGGCTCCAAAAGCAAAACCCAAAAACAGTTCATAGGACTGTTATAAGGAGAATCTGTGTCTAGATTTCAAAGACATCAAATCAACCTTTTGCATTTGGCAAACTAAAAGATTCCTCAACTCAATCAGCCAAGCATATTAGTTAAAAAGTAAAAAGTAAAAAATAAAAAAAAATCCAATCAATACTGACTCTTATGAGAAAAGCCCAAATGAAGGTGTAACACGTTAAGTAACATAGATAAAATTCACCCTTGTGATACCTCAGCAGAATGCTCATCATCCCAGCTGTCAATTAGACTTTCCAAGACATAAGGAGCATCCTGCATGTCTTGACAATACTCTCCCAACATCCAAATAAGAGCTGCCTTAGCTTTTGGTTCTTGAACATTTTTGCTGCTGATATTCCCAACAACTGCAATACAATCGTGGCTCCATTGAAGATATTTCCTGAGAAGATCTTTTACAAGCACCTACATAAAGAACTCTAAAGTTGTAATAATCTGGACAACAATACTAAGAAAGTTTAAGTTGCACGCATTTACAATTTCACAATGTTGGCATTGGGGATATTATCAAATTGAACATTGCAAGTGTTCAGCAAGCACAGAAAAATTTTACCAGAGTTTCAGCTGTCACATAGTCCTTTTCCATCTCCAGAAACTGAAGCAGTCTGTCTACAATAGCATTCACATCATACTGCTGCAGAGCTATTTTCCCAACAGCTCGAATTGACTCTCTTGCAATGGGAATATCAACATTTGCAGCATATTCACATAATTCTGTCACTGAAATGGACTCAACAAGATTACAATGCATCAGTCATACTTGAATAGTTCACAAGAAAAGACAACACCTGCGACCAAAAAATGGGTCACCAACAAGGACAAAAAGATTTGCCCATGCCAGCTATTTCTGTGAAGCATTATGTGACTGCTATGGTATTTCACTTACCAATTTCATAAGTATTGCTCTCATTGATTTTAAGCAATGAAGGAACACTTAATGCTTTGCACAATATTGATACTTGTACCTTATCTGAGAGCATACCGAAGGTGGGAAATCAACCTGCAGATTGCTGCTGCTGGGTTGAAGTATCAGCTGAAGTACTCTGCAAGACAATTTCTTCATCAAGTCTCCACATATTGCCAGGCATGACATTCCCACCTGATTAGGTATTAATGCTGCCAAAACCAATAGTTGACTTGTCATGCTCAGAATTTGCAGTTTGTCTTTTTCTTTTTTTTTAAAAAAAAAGAACCATTTCTAAAAATAAAACAAGAATAAAACCATATAGTACTTTCAGCATGACTTTCAAATCAAACCAAAATATGTTTATCAGATTCGGAGATGTGTTGGAGTCATCATTCCACTAACATACATTGTGATGTTCAAAAGAAGCAAAAATTGAAAAGAAAATAGGAACAAACCTCAGGCCCCAAGAAATGGTTCATATAGCTGATATCACAAGAGTATGGTGCCCCAACATACTAGATGCAAAAAAAATCAAATGTGGGAAGACAAGTCAATCTGCATCAATTATCAACATATTAACCTTCTATCAAATCCTGGCAGAGGAATAAAATAACCAACACGACTGGAAATAAATTCATAGAAATAAAGACCATGTATTCTTCAAATCATTCAAAGTCATGTTAAAGTAGTACCTTCAAAGTCAAGTAAACCCTAACAATGTGGGAAGACAAGTCAATCTGCATCAATTATCAACATATTAGTGTGACATAAGATCTACATTACAACTCACCATCTGTTGAAGAATGTTTTGTACCTGGAAAACAATTTAAACAAATCAGTCATTTCTGAGGCTTTGAAATAGCAGAAAAAGGCAGAAAAATAATTTATTTCTAGGCATTAACTAGAAATAAGCTATCAACCAATTCATTTTATTCTTCAGCATATAATTCTGAAGCCATGAACTCTGGTGTCCCTAATTAATCCCAAAAAATAGATAAAAACTAACTCAATGATTTCTCTTAATTGTGTCAATCAACCAATCACTCATACAGAAAGTTACATATCATCACAAAAAGTCATTTTACAACAGATAAAAAGTCATTCTTGTGTCTAATTACAAGAATGAAATGAAACATATATGGAAAACTCACATTAATATTCCTACTCACATATTCCCTTGCCATGGTTTTTGTGAGGCCAAGTACCCCTGCCTTTGCAGCATTATAATTGGCGTGCCCAACGTTACCAACAATTGATGCTATGTTGATTATCCTTCCCTGCCACATCAGCAATTAAGATAAATGGGAGATTGAAAAGCAAAAAGATAATAAATAGCTACCAAATAATTGAAAATTTTTTTCTCAATTGTTTCTCAAAATATCAAATTTCTTTCTCAATTGTAAGCAACTTGTGATGCATTATGAAAGAGCATGAAATGAGGAGAGAATTGAAATATTTTTCCAAAAACTATTTCTGCTGCAAATTTGAGAAACAAACTTTCAAGTGGAAATGCATCAAAATTCGAACTGTTGGGTTAATTATATCCAAATTTTATTAATTATTGGTGAATATCGACTTATTCCCTACATGAATGAACATGTATATTTTAATTAGTTTAACTATGAAAATGTAAGAAAAATACTTTCACACTCAAAAACCACCTTTAGAATAGGGCATTAGTATAATTTTTATAGATGAGAAAGGGTCAATACATATAAGCAGCTGATAATGCAAAGACAAACAACGAAGTATTTTGCTTGCTTGCCCTGCTGCAATGTTGCTAAAGTGGCACACGCTCTAAAGACTGATGCAAAGGTGTACTGATCTGGTGTCAAACCACTCTGTCTCATCTTATAATAAAGACTCAATCCCATTTCTACAAGACCATTTTGCACATGACCAGCAATTATTGCATTCCATGAAATTAAGGTAGTCCTCGACAACTCATTGAACAGACTGCCAGCAGTTACTAAATCCCCTGCCTTTGCATACAATATCAACAATTTGGTTACCAAATATTCATTGGGAACAAAGCCAACTACCACCATTTGTGCATGGATTCTCCTAATACTAAAAAGATCAACCAATAAATAATTGGTATAGTGGTAATACAATAAATGAAAACTCAATGAATTTGTTAAATTGTCAATACTAATACTAAAAAGATCAACCAAAATGACCAAAAATCAAAATAAAGACATTGGGGCTTTTAGATGCCTTCAAATTCCTAACTCTTAAAATATTGTAGAAATAACTAAGTGAAATTGAAAATTAGGAGTTTATGGGAGCCCCTTATGATTGTTCTGTATATCATCATCTAATCCACTAGAACCAATCATGTTCTTCTTGACACCAAAGAAAAAGATACGATTATTATTTAAGTTGAATAATTTGAACTAAGACATACATGGACACCTAAATACAGGGATTATTATCCTATAAGTTCACACTAAAATTGGCTACAGGCGCAAATTATACATCGACAAATAATGATATATATATATATGTAATGAATGGATGAACGAGTAAACAAAATACAAGAATGTCATCTATCAAAAGTGACGAGCGAAGAGAGCTGTACCGAATGGGTGTTCTGATTCTCTCCCTTCTCCAAAGATATCTGCGAGCTTCTTCTAGGCGCTTTGATGTGACCTTCTCATGTTTCCTGCACAATCATCCAAAGTGGAAACTACAATAAACAAAACCAATTGCTCAAGCAAAGATTTGCACAAATTGTAAAACTCAGTGCATTATGGCATGGTAAAGTTTCAAAACATAGTGAACTTCTGGTTAAGATGCTTCTTTTAATGAGATTTCGCACAAAGCTTCACACTTACTAGATTTCTTCAAATGGACCCAAAACATTTCAAATTTAAATGTGCATGCACGTGTAGACACACATCCTGGGGAAGAAAAAGACTAGTTTCCAACCTTTTCACTGTATTTTCTCAAATTAACTAACACACATCAAGAAGCATTCACTAAAGGATTCCACAACTCTTTTACTTAATCAACATGCTTAGGTGTTAATTATCTTCTTATGACCAAAGAAAAAAAGAAAAAAAAGAACTAAAAAAAAGAGGCAGCTCTGTTTTTTGTTTTTTCGAATGTTTGTGGATAGTGATGTTTAAAGGAGAGGGAAAACAAGTGATGTACCCAGAGCTCGCTGGATCTCTAATCTCAAACTTATCTGTCATAGCATCATAGCCACATATTACAACATAGTGACCTACAGAAGATTATAGTCCAGTTAGTAACAGATACAGATGTGGCATGCACAATGAATATACGGGGTTACTGGCCATGAACTCAAATATGAGATAGTATTAGTGGCAGTGAGAGGACTAGAAATAAATAATTTGGAGGAGAAAAAATGAGACAAACGCAAGATCATGTTCAACAGTTACTTCATTAAATCAGAAACAGTTAAACCCACACATTCATCTGCCCCTTTTTCTCCTACAACTCCAACTGATCCAAAATGAGTTATTTGTAGTTCATAAACAATAACGAAGTTCTCAAATTTCAACATTCCACCAACTATATATATATACAAGTCACAATAACAATCTACATCAACTTGGAAATCCAATCAATATGTTGTTCAAAGTGAGCAATTTATTTTGTCAGATTTTTCATCTTGTGTTTGATGAAAAGGAGATGACCCTTCGTCTGAGCCAGGGCAAAAAAAAGGATGATTATTCAATCAATACATAAATAAATTCATATATATACTTGTATAGAGAGATTTTTAAGAGAAAAAAAAATTATCCAAAAAAAAATACAGATAATGTGTACGCATATAACGAGATTGTGCGAGAGAGACAGAGATCGAGAGAGATTGAGAGATCGAGAGAGAGAAGAATCGATAAAACTGAGATTGGAAGACCAACCTTCAGACGGCGCTGATCTTGCACAACCTGTTTAGCACGGGCCCTAACCTCATATGGATCAATCTTGGATTGGGGCTAACTAGAGCATATACAACTCATCAATCACTGAAACGGAGAGAGAGACGGGAAGGAAGAGCTTCAGAGAGAGAGAAAGAGAGACGGTGGAGCTCACCTTAGGAGACGATGGTGTAGATGATGATGTAGACGATGGTGCAGATGGTGGAGACCGATCTGAATCTCTGAACTCTGCGATGAAATCACTGAGATGAAATCGCTCTGAATCTTTGTGATGAAATCACTGAGATGAATCTCTGAATGGCTCTGATAAGGGTTTAGAGAGAGTTGAGAGAGAGATTTAGAGAGAGAAAGAGAGACAGTGGTGGAGCTTCGAAATCGTTCTGAGATTTAGAGAGAGAGAGAGCTCGAAAAGTTGGGTCTTAGTCTGAGATTCAAAATTAGGCTTTGAAAAGAGGAGGCCAAGCGCAAGCGCGTGAGGCACAACACATTCGGAGGCGTTTCAAACGCCTCCTATTATTAAACGATGTCGTTTTGTTGAACAAATATGCGACGTTTTAAAAAACGTCGTTAAATGTTAAAAAAAAGTGACGTTTAAAAATGCGTCGTTAAAAAAACGCCGCCTAAGTCTCTTTTTCCTGTAGTGACACAATGAATATCATATCAGCCTTTGTTTTTAATATGAATAATCTGCGCACAAAACCTTATGAAATGAATAACTTTGATGAGAGTGAGACTTGTGGTGGGCTTAGGAGTAGAGACTAATTCAGAATTCTAGCTTTGGAAATGCAAAAGCACATGACTAATAATAAAAAAAATTCTTGAAAGTTTAAAATATTCTACCAATTTCCACCACTACAAATATTTAAACTTTTTTTTTTTAATTATTTTTAATCATTAAAAATTAATTGTTAATTATTAAATTAACACTTACAGAAATTAGGAGTTGTTTGGAGTGTCATATATAAGTGTACTTTTTATTTTTTTAGACTAAAAAATTGAAAAAAAAAATATGAATGTTTGGGTTAACTTTTTGACTTTTTATGAAAAAATGTGTATTAAAAAATTATATAAATTAGTATGTAAAAAAAAATTAAGATTGAGAGTTATACAACCATAATTTTTTATTTTTGATGAATAATAATAACTTTTTAATTTTTTGAATAACTTTTTAACTTTTTGACTTTTTTTTAACTTGCCAAACTTGACCTTAGTCTCTCCACCTAGACATTCTTTGCTGACCTACAGCTATGATCCACATTATATATGTTGAAGGTGGAATAATCTCAAAATCTAAAAAGCAATTAATCAATGCTTGAATTGAAGAGCACGCTCCATGATTGAAGGGATCAAAACCCATTCATCAGTGTAGAAATTTACTTTGCAACAGAAATTTTGCGAAGTTTTTAAAATAAAATCTCCTATAAATTCTCTTCAATTAATTCATTCTAGTTTTTTTTTTTTTTTTTTTTTTTTTTGGGGGAGGGGTTGGGCAAATTTTTTTTTTTTAAAAAAAGTGATTGTTGGGTGTGTTAAGTTTTTATTCTTGACAATCCCGTTTGACAAAACTCTTTTTAATTGTAATTTTATTCGATCTTTTATTTCAGTGAGGCTATGAGTTTTAGATGCAATTTCAACCCAAATTGTGCCTTACAAAGATGTTCCAAAAGTTAATCTTTCATGTTTGTCACTTCGCTGACTATGTCGGGAATCGAGCTGCCCGATCAACTCGTGGGGATCCAGGGGACAGCGTCCCTTGGCGGGTTTGGGGCAACTCTCAGGCAGGGTCGATGAGCAGTACTCCCGAAGCAAAAAAAAAAAAAATACAGTCGAAGTTGTTTGTTCACTTGAGCAAAGTACATGCCACAATAGTGTTGTTTGACTATTGAATAATTTTCGGTAAGGGTTGTATCCTCAGTTTAACTGGCTCTTGGAGTTGCCAAACAGCCCTTAAGGAATGAAGTGATGACTATCACCAAAAACACTTCTTTCAATGCTGTGCAGAATAAATGAATAAATTTTTTTTTTTTTTGAACGAATAAATGAATAATTCAAGCAAAAAGAAATAAAAACACATAATTGGTCTATAAAAAACACTGCACAGAATAGAAAGATTCTGAGTCCCACAAATATGTGGATCCTATATTTATTAAGTGAATTTTTTTTTTTTTTATACTCAAATTGAAGATCCAAATGACAAAAATAATCTAAAAAAACACATTAAGATTTCATTTTAAATAAAAGTAATTTTTTTAATTAAAAAAAAAATTAAAAATTCAACCTAAAGCAAAGTGCTACCCCTTCTTAAAAAGAAAAAAAGGAAAAACAAGGATCAAAGTGCTACACAGACGCAATTATCAATTAACGTAAAACTCAATTTTATTAAAAAACTCAATACATGCCTTGATTTTCTACAAGGGCAAAATGGAAAACGAAGACAAAAAACAAATTATACACATCAATCAATCAAGTTTTTTCATACAACAATCTATACAACTAAAATATCATTCTCAAACACATTGACTTCATCCATTTCATAAAAAAACAAAAAACTACTAAAAAAAAACCAAATTCCAAACAGGGCCTAAACAAAGTATTGTTGTCTCACACAAATGAAAAATAGAAAAAGAAACTACCAAAAAAGAACTCCCATTGCTTCTGTTAGATGTGTACAACTGCGCATTATGTATATATGTATCTAAATATGCAAGAAACAAACATAAAAAGTGAAGGTTTTTGCTTTAGGCAATCCTATATAGTTTTTTGTTTTTAAAGTAATAAAACATTACAAGAGAAGAGGGAGGGGAGAAAAAAACAGTGACTCCCCTCTATAGAGTTAATTCATTTTCTAAATAAACTTTTGGTTATATTAAAGGAGTTGGGTCTGAAGCTTCAACTATGTAATGCTTATCATTATCTCTTATCACTTCAATGGAGTCAATTTCTGCCCCTTGCTCATCTAAAACAAATGCATTTCTTGCATCAAACGCAAACTTTTCGCCAGCCAGAAGCAAGGTCACCGTTAGAAAATAAAAGTCGAATTTGAAATAACTTTGAAATACCGTGGACTTTATTAGGAAGATGATATTTGACCAAGATGAATATCATCGGAGCCTTTTTCAACGAATACACAAACAACAAACACGATGTGTCTATCTGAGTACGAGGTGAAAAAACCAATAGTATTCATTGATATATGGCAGACCTATCAATTTGGATGGTTCATTCTAATGATGTAGAGATGATAGTGGTAGAAATTAAGTCATGATATCATAAATCAGTATTAGATTAGGGGGATTATCATCTAATTTGCAGCAAATCATGACATTGATACCCTTTTTTTACCTCTGCTTATTTATTTGGATATATAAAGTATAATATAGGTAGAATAAGAGAGTAGGAATGATAACTGTGTATACTTATTTTTTTGCTCCTTTGACACATGAAAGAATTGAAACCATTGCTCTATCTTAACTAAAGTTACAAGAAAAAGTCTATTCTTACAAAATTATTATATAGAATTAATGATCAAAATGATATGACTGACATATTTAACAACTTAACCCAATTTGATGTCTTTTCTTTTGAAGTGATAAAATCAACACTTACTTTAGGAAGCCAACAACATCATTTAAATCTATCAAATGGCATGGAGCAGAAAGAAGAAAGAACAAACTAAAAGCAGATAGCTAGGGCTTTGAAAACTTTGAATGTGTATACATACCTGCAATGTTTTTGAGCTCCACGAATGAATTTGGCAACCTAATAAGCCTCCCAGCCTGAGTGCAACAACTATCCTTCCTCACCATAGGCTGTCCTTTATATATACTAACTCTTGGACAAAAATGCCCCCCTGATCCTCCCAAGTTCCCCTCTTTCCCTCCTACACCTTGCCTCCTCAAAACCACCTCATTTGGCGGCGACACATCATCGGGGACCATTATCCGGTGCCCTACCTCTCTTTTCTGCAACATTTCATTCAAATCCAAAGGCTTAGGAAGCTTGTGCTGATCTATGTTGCCGACATCTGCACCGGCACTCATCACAATGAACTTAGTCATGTCGACATGGTTTTCTGCCGCGGCGATTTGGAGAGCTGTTTGGCCATTGTGGTTCTTGGAATCGATGTGCAAACCTTGCTTCAAAAGGTACTTCATCACTGCGAGATTGTTTCTCTTTGCAGCTGTGCATAGAAGGTCACCAGCTGTGTAGGGATCAGATATGGCAGAGCAGTGGTACAGTATCTGGAATATGGAGTGGTGCTTGGATGATATAGCATCCCATAGTGCAGTGTTGCTGTGAGAACCCGAATATAAAAATTAAGTAAATAATTAAATAATAATATTACAATCTCAAATATTTTGGTGGTGAATTCTAAGGTGCAAATTAAATATTATTGGAGGATCCTTTAATTAATTTTTAAACCTAAAATAAATTTATGGTGAAAGTCATTGATTTAGAAGCAAGATTTATTATTAAAAAAAAAAATTAGAGAAGAGGGTGTGACTTGAACTCTAGACCATAAAATTAATAAGTTAATTCTAAGGTGCAAATTAAATATTATTGGAGGATCCTTTAATTAATTTTTAAACCTAAAATAAATTTATGGTGAAAGTCATTGATTTAGAAGCAAGATTTATTATTAAAAAAAAAAATTAGAGAAGAGGGTGTGACTTGAACTCTAGACCATAAAATTAATAAGTTAGGCTCTTACCATTTGAGTTGCATGTAACTTATATATGTATTTTGTATATTTATCTATCTATTTGACCTAAGTGTGCCCACCACTAGTATAAAATAAAATAAACACAAACCCTAACTCTTGTTATAATTGTTTTCCACAACACTAGCAGCCCTAGCAGCCGTGGGTTTATGAAGGAAAGAGAGGGGTTTTTCAATCATCAAGATTATTGTTGTAGCCAAGAAGGAGAGCTTTGGGTGTGTTGTGCTGTGTGACCTCCTAGGTTTTCTTCTCTTCTTTCTTTGTTCTTCATCCTTATTCTATTATTATTTTATTCATTCATGGAGGTTGTAGGTTTATATATTTTGTATATATATATACTGTTAAGAAATTTGAGGAGTTAAATTCATGTATAAAGATTGGGTATTATTCTTAGTTAAAAATTCTGCGCATAATCACGAACTTTAAAAATCAAGAAACCATATCAAACAGATGAATTTTGAACTGAAATTTTTACAGTAGATCAACTACATATTGAATTGCATATCTGAATTTTTTTTCATAATTTTTGGGAGTCGAAATCCATATAAATTGAGGTATTCAAATCTGTCCAGGAAACCAGTCCAAAACAGTAAATTCGGGATTGTTGTTCTCTTTGGGTATAAATCCAAAAATTATCAAATTAGTGTCATTAGAACCGGTTACGAGTCTAGTTTCATACGTTTTTGGCCTTGCATTGATTGCTCGTGTATATTAAGAGAACCGTCAATTTCTTTAAAGTGCTGCAGAAAACAACCTGTTTGGATATAATAAATTGTAGAAAATTATTTTGATAAGCAAATCAAGTGAAACCAATTGGGTTTGAAACTTAGGATATATTAGATCATATCTGGAGGTTTTTGGAATTTTTTGAATAGCGTGGAGTGGGTTTTGTAATTTTCAAAGTTAGCGAATAGATTGGGAAAACTTGTTTTAAACACTGTTTTATCTTAAAGTTATTTTTAGTTAAGTTTCGATCGGAACCTATGTCTTGGGTGATTTTAGACCTTGAAGAACATGAACTTAGGTAATATTTAAGAGTAACGGTGAGTTGGGTTGAGCCGTGTTAGTGCGCTTTAGTTTGGGGTTACTTAGTTCGTATTCTTTAGTATTTTTAAATTTGTAGTGACGTGTAGTTTTTATACTTGGTTCAGGGCACTAGTTGGACTTTCATACTCTATTCGAGGATTATATTATTGCGTTTCAGGTGAGTAGTTTCATGCTACGTATTTTTATAAATGTTCCCTTACCCTGAATTGTTGGAAAAATTAAATTGTTGTTTCATGATTAAACTGTTTTGATAAATTATTATATTATCAATTGAATCAAATTACTTCTGAAACACGTGTGAACTTGGCATACTGTAAACTATTTGTTTTGATCTCATGTTTATAATGATGAACCACCATGTTTTGCGAAAACTGATGTGTATTGATTATTGGGACCATGTGTGTATTTAGTCCAGGGAAATTATTCCACTGTGTGTGGTGACTCTGGCCACTAGGGAACAGATCCGGGTTGGGCCGTGATGACTCTAGTGCTCAACGATTGTAAGGAACAGACCTTTAAAAACAACTAGGTGACCTTCAATCGGATCGTCTTTGAGAAAAGGCCCAGGTGCCACCCTGAGGATGACTCTTAGTTCGGTATTGGATCCAACGGGGCTTATAGCCTGAGAAATGTGTGGCAGATTATTTGTTTTTCTTGGTACCCAGAAAATTATTGGTGTTCATGTTATAATCTGTTTTAAGTGAAAAATGTCGTTTATCATGTTCTTGTGAGACATGAGTATTTTAAGTGTTGAATTGTGGAACCTTCTTTTTGAAACAGATTATATTTACCAAACTGTATGCCAATCTAGTTTCTGTGATATATATCTTATTTTGGAATTGAACCCTGTTTTTAAAACTGTATTTACTATCCGTGTTGCTACTCACTGAGCTATCAGCTGACTTAGTTTTTATCACTTCCAGGTGTTAGAAGGACTTAGAGTGGACTCATGGCATAGCGGGGACTCAATTGCATGGACCTCTAGGGCATTCCTTTAGTTTAGAGTGTTATGTCAAGTTTGTGCATATTTAAATTTATTCTTATCTAAGTTCATTTAGGATTATTTTTGATATGTGGGTTGTTTATATCCCATAAGTTTGGATGGTTTGTGATTACGGTTGATTTTGCCGTTTATAATTGTGACATGTCTGGATTGAGTTTTGGTTATTTATTATTGGGCTATTGTTTAATTGTTCAAGGTGAAATTGAATGCGTGTTTAGGCTTACGTGTGCCTTGGGCTAAGTCCCTGTGGGCCACGGCCGGTCATGCCCGGATTTGGGGTGTGACAAATTGTGGTATCAGAGCTGTAGTTTATCGAGTTACATATCTTGCATTTCATCATTTAGACGAGGTCCGAGTCCCTATAGTCCTTAGTAGTGTTTGGTTAAGTTAGTTTTGTTTAAACTTGTGTTGAATCTTTCTTGATTTAATTTTGGAGGTTAAGAGTTAGTACCTAGATATCTATTTGGATTGTCTTTTCCTTGTGGTCGTTTAGATGTTTGTATTACCATGTATACTCCATTAGGAGAAATAGTAGTGTTAGGAGATGTATGTAGATCTTGTGAGGTAAACTTGGATGGTAGGATTGTTCTGGTGGATTTGATTTCCTTAGAGGTGAAGGATTTTGATGTGATTTTGAGTATGGATTTGTTGACGAAGCATCACGCCTCTGTTGATTGGTTTAGAAAGAGGTTAGTTTTTGCTATGCCAAGGCAACTTGAGTTTTTCTTCCAGGGGGATAGGAAAGGGTCTTCTATCTATTTTACTTCTTCCTTTTAGGCTAATCGAATGTTGAGAAAAAGGTGTCATGGTTATTTAACTTGTGTGGTGAGTATCAAACTACCAAAATAGAAGTTAGAGGAGTTGCCTGTAGTGAGTGATTGTGTTGATGTTTTTCCAAAGGATCTACTTGGACTTCCTCTAGATCGTGAGGTAGAATTTTCCATTAACTTGGTCCCTGACACAGCACTTATTTCTAAAGCGCCCTATAGAATGGCATCGTTAGAGTTAAGGGAGTTACAAACTTAGTTATAGAAGTTGTTAGAGAAAAGTTTTGTTAGGCCTAGTGTCTCATCTTGGGGAGCACCTGTGTTATTTGTGAAGAAGAATGATGGGTCTATGAGATTGTGTATTGATTATGGGGAACCGAACAAAGTCACAATGAAGAATATGTATCCTTTGCACGTATTGTTGACCTATTTGACCAATTGTAGGGAGTTCAAGTATTCTCTAAGATTGACTTGAGGTTAGGCTATCACCAGTTGAAAGTAAAGGATGAGGATGTTCCTAAGACTGCTTTTAGAAACCGTTATAAGCATTATGAGTTCTTGGTGATACCTTTTGGTCTCACAAATGCACCAGCCACATTCATGGATTTAATGAACTGAGTATTTAAACCCTAACTGGATAAAATTTGTGGTAGTGTTTATTGATGATATCCTAATTTATTCGAGGAGTAAAGAGGAGCATGAGCAGTATTTGAGGGTAGTATTTTAGATCCTTAGGGAGAAGAGACTGTATGCAAAATTTAAGAAGTGTGAATTATGGTTGAGCAATGTATCCTTTTTGAGCTATGTAGTGAGTAAAGATGGGGTATCTATGGATAGCACAAAGGTGGTAGAAAATCGTTGATTGGCCACGACCTACTTCTGTGATAGAGGTACGTAGCTTTCTAGGGTTTGCTGGATATTATAGACAGTTTGTGAAAGGATTCTCCCGTATTGCTTTGCCATTTATAAACCTCACTAGGAAAGAGGTAAAGTTTGAGTGGAATGATGATTGTGAGTGTAGCTTCCAAGAGTTTAAACAAAGGTTGATATCAGCTCCAATCCTTGCCTTATCTACTAATGGTGGTGGTTTTGTGATTTATAGTGATGCTTCACGATAGGGTTTAGGATGTGTGCTCATGCAACATGGGAAGGCGATTGCTTATGCGTCACGATAGTTGAAAGTACATGACAGAAATTACCCTACGCACGACTTGGAGTTAGCAACAATGATTTTCGCTCTTAAGATCTGGCGACATTATTTATATGGAGAGTCATGTGAGATTTACACTGATCATAAGAGTTTGAAGTATATTTTCACACCGAAGGAACTAAATTTGAGGCAAAGAAGATGGCTTAAGTTACTAAAAGATTTCGATGTGAATGTTCTGTATCATCTAGGGAAGGAAATGTGGTGGTGGATGCCTTGAGTAAGAAGGTCGCAATTGGAGATACAGCTGCTTTGTGTATTAAGAGTTGTTTTGTGGAAGACATGAGACGTTTGAGGCTTGAGGTTGTTGCGCCTGGTGATAGGGCTTATTGTAGTCAATTGACAGTTCAGCCAACCTTGAGAGAACGGATTCGTTTAGCACAGGAGATTGACCCCCAGTGTGAGCGTATTAAAGGAGAGATGGCAGAGGGTAAGAATGTAAACTTTGTGGTTAGTGCTGACGGGTTGCTTAGATTCCGTAGCCGAATTTGTGTTTCTGTTGGTGGTGATTTGAGGAAGGAGATTATGGTAGAGGCACATAGTTCTAGTTATAGTTATAGCATTCATCTTGGAAGTACTAAGATGTATCGAGATCTTTATGAACATTTTTGGTGGAATGGTATAAAGGAAGATATTGCTGAATTTGTGGCTCAGTGTTTGGTGTGTCAACAGGTTAAAGTAGAACATCAGAAACCTACGGGAAAACTACAACCCTTACTTATACTAGAGTGGAAGTGAGATCATATTACCATGGATTTCGTGTGCGGATTACCTCGTACTAGTAGTAATCACGATGCAGTTTGGGTAGATGTTGATAGATTAACCAAGTCAGCACATTTTATTGCAGTTCGGATGAACTATTCTCTAGCTCGATTTGCACAGTTTTATGTGAAGGAGATTGTTAGATTGCATGGTGCACCTGTGTCAATAGTGTCAGATCGGGACCCTCGTTTTGTGTCTAAGTTTTGGGGTGCGTTACAATCAGCTATGGGTACTATGTTAAATTTTAGTTCAGCTTATCACCCTCAGACATATGAGCAATCAGAGAGGACTATTCAAACCCTTGAGGATATGTTGATGGCTTGTGCTTTGGAGTGGAGAGGTAATTGGGATGATTATTTCCCGCTCATGGAGTTTGCCTATAATAATAGTTATCATTCTAGTTTGGGAGTAGCTCCTTAGGAGGCTTTGTATGGAAGGAAGTGTAGGTCTCCTTTGTGTTGGTATGAGGTTGGTGAGAGGCAAATGTTGGGACCTAATTTGGTGGAGGATGCTACACAAAAAAATTATCACCTTCAGGGAAAGATTATTGACTGCTCAGAGTAGACAAAAAAAAAAAGTTATGCTGATCATCGTAGGAGAGACTTAGAGTTTTATGTGGGGGATATGGTATTCTTGAAAGTATCACCATGGAAAGGAGTGATCAGGTTTGGAAAAAAAGTGGAAAGTTGAGTTCTAGATACATCGGACCATTTGAGGTATTAGAGAAGGTTAGTGAGGTTGTGTACTGTGTTGCTCTACCCCCTAGGTTGGCAGGAGTGCATAATGTGTTTCACGTGTCTATGCTGAGGAAATATGTGCACAGTCCATCGCATGTGATAGATTATGAGCCGCTTCAGATTAAAGAGGATTTTTCGTATGAGGAGATACCTATTCAGATTTTGGATTCGAAAGAGAAAAGGTTGCATACAAAGACCATTAAATTAGTTAAGGTATTGTGGCGTAATCATCTAGTTGAAGAGGTGACTTGGGAACGTGAGGATGAGATGCGCAAGAAGTACCCACATCTATTCTCATAATTTACTCAAGTTAGTTTCGAGGACGAAACTTTTTTTTTAGGAGGGGAGAATGTGAGAACCCGAATATAAAAATTAAGTAAATAATTAAATAATAATATTACAATCTCAAATATTTTGGTGGTGAATTCTAAGGTGCAAATTAAATATTATTGGAGGATCCTTTAATTAATTTTTAAACCTAAAATAAATTTATGGTGAAAGTCATTGATTTAGAAGCAAGATTTATTATTAAAAAAAAAAATTAGAGAAGAGGGTGTGACTTGAACTCTAGACCATAAAATTAATAAGTTAGGCTCTTACCATTTGAGTTGCATGTAACTTATATATGTATTTTGTATATTTATCTATCTATTTGACCTAAGTGTGCCCACCACTAGTATAAAATAAAATAAACACAAACCCTAACTCTTGTTATAATTGTTTTCCACAACACTAGCAGCCCTAGCAGCCGTGGGTTTATGAAGGAAAGAGAGGGGTTTTTCAATCATCAAGATTATTGTTGTAGCCAAGAAGGAGAGCTTTGGGTGTGTTGTGCTGTGTGACCTCCTAGGTTTTCTTCTCTTCTTTCTTTGTTCTTCATCCTTATTCTATTATTATTTTATTCATTCATGGAGGTTGTAGGTTTATATATTTTGTATATATATATACTGTTAAGAAATTTGAGGAGTTAAATTCATGTATAAAGATTGGGTATTATTCTTAGTTAAAAATTCTGCGCATAATCACGAACTTTAAAAATCAAGAAACCATATCAAACAGATGAATTTTGAACTGAAATTTTTACAGTAGATCAACTACATATTGAATTGCATATCTGAATTTTTTTTCATAATTTTTGGGAGTCGAAATCCATATAAATTGAGGTATTCAAATCTGTCCAGGAAACCAGTCCGAAACAGTAAATTCGGGATTGTTGTTCTCTTTGGGTATAAATCCAAAAATTATCAAATTAGTGTCATTAGAACCGGTTACGAGTCTAGTTTCATACGTTTTTGGCCTTGCATTGATTGCTCGTGTATATTAAGAGAACCGTCAATTTCTTTAAAGTGCTGCAGAAAACAACCTGTTTGGATATAATAAATTGTAGAAAATTATTTTGATAAGCAAATCAAGTGAAACCAATTGGGTTTGAAACTTAGGATATATTAGATCATATCTGGAGGTTTTTGGAATTTTTTGAATAGCGTGGAGTGGGTTTTGTAATTTTCAAAGTTAGCGAATAGATTGGGAAAACTTTTTTTAAACACTGTTTTATCTTAAAGTTATTTTTAGTTAAGTTTCGATCGGAACCTATGTCTTGGGTGATTTTAGACCTTGAAGAACATGAACTTAGGTAATATTTAAGAGTAACGGTGAGTTGGGTTGAGCCGTGTTAGTGCGCTTTAGTTTGGGGTTACTTAGTTCGTATTCTTTAGTATTTTTAAATTTGTAGTGACGTGTAGTTTTTATACTTGGTTCAGGGCACTAGTTGGACTTTCATACTCTATTCGAGGATTATATTATTGCGTTTCAGGTGAGTAGTTTCATGCTACGTATTTTTATAAATGTTCCCTTACCCTGAATTGTTGGAAAAATTAAATTGTTGTTTCATGATTAAACTGTTTTGATAAATTATTATATTATCAATTGAATCAAATTACTTCTGAAACACGTGTGAACTTGGCATACTGTAAACTATTTGTTTTGATCTCATGTTTATAATGATGAACCACCATGTTTTGCGAAAACTGATGTGTATTGATTATTGGGACCATGTGTGTATTTAGTCCAGGGAAATTATTCCACTGTGTGTGGTGACTCTGGCCACTAGGGAACAGATCCGGGTTGGGCCGTGATGACTCTAGTGCTCAACGATTGTAAGGAACAGACCTTTAAAAACAACTAGGTGACCTTCAATCGGATCGTCTTTGAGAAAAGGCCCAGGTGCCACCCTGAGGATGACTCTTAGTTCGGTATTGGATCCAACGGGGCTTATAGCCTGAGAAATGTGTGGCAGATTATTTGTTTTTCTTGGTACCCAGAAAATTATTGGTGTTCATGTTATAATCTGTTTTAAGTGAAAAATGTCGTTTATCATGTTCTTGTGAGACATGAGTATTTTAAGTGTTGAATTGTGGAACCTTCTTTTTGAAACAGATTATATTTACCAAACTGTATGCCAATCTAGTTTCTGTGATATATATCTTATTTTGGAATTGAACCCTGTTTTTAAAACTGTATTTACTATCCGTGTTGCTACTCACTGAGCTATCAGCTGACTTAGTTTTTATCACTTCCAGGTGTTAGAAGGACTTAGAGTGGACTCATGGCATAGCGGGGACTCAATTGCATGGACCTCTAGGGCATTCCTTTAGTTTAGAGTGTTATGTCAAGTTTGTGCATATTTAAATTTATTCTTATCTAAGTTCATTTAGGATTATTTTTGATATGTGGGTTGTTTATATCCCATAAGTTTGGATGGTTTGTGATTACGGTTGATTTTGCCGTTTATAATTGTGACATGTCTGGATTGAGTTTTGGTTATTTATTATTGGGCTATTGTTTAATTGTTCAAGGTGAAATTGAATGCGTGTTTAGGCTTACGTGTGCCTTGGGCTAAGTCCCTGTGGGCCACGGCCGGTCATGCCCGGATTTGGGGTGTGACAAATTGTGGTATCAGAGCTGTAGTTTATCGAGTTACATATCTTGCATTTCATCATTTAGACGAGGTCCGAGTCCCTATAGTCCTTAGTAGTGTTTGGTTAAGTTAGTTTTGTTTAAACTTGTGTTGAATCTTTCTTGATTTAATTTTGGAGGTTAAGAGTTAGTACCTAGATATCTATTTGGATTGTCTTTTCCTTGTGGTCGTTTAGATGTTTGTATTACCATGTATACTCCATTAGGAGAAATAGTAGTGTTAGGAGATGTATGTAGATCTTGTGAGGTAAACTTGGATGGTAGGATTGTTCTGGTGGATTTGATTTCCTTAGAGGTGAAGGATTTTGATGTGATTTTGAGTATGGATTTGTTGACGAAGCATCACGCCTCTGTTGATTGGTTTAGAAAGAGGTTAGTTTTTGCTATGCCAAGGCAACTTGAGTTTTTCTTCCAGGGGGATAGGAAAGGGTCTTCTATCTATTTTACTTCTTCCTTTTAGGCTAATCGAATGTTGAGAAAAAGGTGTCATGGTTATTTAACTTGTGTGGTGAGTATCAAACTACCAAAATAGAAGTTAGAGGAGTTGCCTGTAGTGAGTGATTGTGTTGATGTTTTTCCAAAGGATCTACTTGGACTTCCTCTAGATCGTGAGGTAGAATTTTCCATTAACTTGGTCCCTGACACAGCACTTATTTCTAAAGCGCCCTATAGAATGGCATCGTTAGAGTTAAGGGAGTTACAAACTTAGTTATAGAAGTTGTTAGAGAAAAGTTTTGTTAGGCCTAGTGTCTCATCTTGGGGAGCACCTGTGTTATTTGTGAAGAAGAATGATGGGTCTATGAGATTGTGTATTGATTATGGGGAACCGAACAAAGTCACAATGAAGAATATGTATCCTTTGCACGTATTGTTGACCTATTTGACCAATTGTAGGGAGTTCAAGTATTCTCTAAGATTGACTTGAGGTTAGGCTATCACCAGTTGAAAGTAAAGGATGAGGATGTTCCTAAGACTGCTTTTAGAAACCGTTATAAGCATTATGAGTTCTTGGTGATACCTTTTGGTCTCACAAATGCACCAGCCACATTCATGGATTTAATGAACTGAGTATTTAAACCCTAACTGGATAAAATTTGTGGTAGTGTTTATTGATGATATCCTAATTTATTCGAGGAGTAAAGAGGAGCATGAGCAGTATTTGAGGGTAGTATTTTAGATCCTTAGGGAGAAGAGACTGTATGCAAAATTTAAGAAGTGTGAATTATGGTTGAGCAATGTATCCTTTTTGAGCTATGTAGTGAGTAAAGATGGGGTATCTATGGATAGCACAAAGGTGGTAGAAAATCGTTGATTGGCCACGACCT
This sequence comes from Camellia sinensis, assembly GCF_055761805.1. NCBI lineage: Eukaryota > Viridiplantae > Streptophyta > Magnoliopsida > Ericales > Theaceae > Camellia > Camellia sinensis. The sequence continues at coordinate 42,292,900 of NC_138961.1, forward strand.
ACTTCTGTGATAGAGGTACGTAGCTTTCTAGGGTTTGCTGGATATTATAGACAGTTTGTGAAAGGATTCTCCCGTATTGCTTTGCCATTTATAAACCTCACTAGGAAAGAGGTAAAGTTTGAGTGGAATGATGATTGTGAGTGTAGCTTCCAAGAGTTTAAACAAAGGTTGATATCAGCTCCAATCCTTGCCTTATCTACTAATGGTGGTGGTTTTGTGATTTATAGTGATGCTTCACGATAGGGTTTAGGATGTGTGCTCATGCAACATGGGAAGGCGATTGCTTATGCGTCACGATAGTTGAAAGTACATGACAGAAATTACCCTACGCACGACTTGGAGTTAGCAACAATGATTTTCGCTCTTAAGATCTGGCGACATTATTTATATGGAGAGTCATGTGAGATTTACACTGATCATAAGAGTTTGAAGTATATTTTCACACCGAAGGAACTAAATTTGAGGCAAAGAAGATGGCTTAAGTTACTAAAAGATTTCGATGTGAATGTTCTGTATCATCTAGGGAAGGAAATGTGGTGGTGGATGCCTTGAGTAAGAAGGTCGCAATTGGAGATACAGCTGCTTTGTGTATTAAGAGTTGTTTTGTGGAAGACATGAGACGTTTGAGGCTTGAGGTTGTTGCGCCTGGTGATAGGGCTTATTGTAGTCAATTGACAGTTCAGCCAACCTTGAGAGAACGGATTCGTTTAGCACAGGAGATTGACCCCCAGTGTGAGCGTATTAAAGGAGAGATGGCAGAGGGTAAGAATGTAAACTTTGTGGTTAGTGCTGACGGGTTGCTTAGATTCCGTAGCCGAATTTGTGTTTCTGTTGGTGGTGATTTGAGGAAGGAGATTATGGTAGAGGCACATAGTTCTAGTTATAGTTATAGCATTCATCTTGGAAGTACTAAGATGTATCGAGATCTTTATGAACATTTTTGGTGGAATGGTATAAAGGAAGATATTGCTGAATTTGTGGCTCAGTGTTTGGTGTGTCAACAGGTTAAAGTAGAACATCAGAAACCTACGGGAAAACTACAACCCTTACTTATACTAGAGTGGAAGTGAGATCATATTACCATGGATTTCGTGTGCGGATTACCTCGTACTAGTAGTAATCACGATGCAGTTTGGGTAGATGTTGATAGATTAACCAAGTCAGCACATTTTATTGCAGTTCGGATGAACTATTCTCTAGCTCGATTTGCACAGTTTTATGTGAAGGAGATTGTTAGATTGCATGGTGCACCTGTGTCAATAGTGTCAGATCGGGACCCTCGTTTTGTGTCTAAGTTTTGGGGTGCGTTACAATCAGCTATGGGTACTATGTTAAATTTTAGTTCAGCTTATCACCCTCAGACATATGAGCAATCAGAGAGGACTATTCAAACCCTTGAGGATATGTTGATGGCTTGTGCTTTGGAGTGGAGAGGTAATTGGGATGATTATTTCCCGCTCATGGAGTTTGCCTATAATAATAGTTATCATTCTAGTTTGGGAGTAGCTCCTTAGGAGGCTTTGTATGGAAGGAAGTGTAGGTCTCCTTTGTGTTGGTATGAGGTTGGTGAGAGGCAAATGTTGGGACCTAATTTGGTGGAGGATGCTACACAAAAAAATTATCACCTTCAGGGAAAGATTATTGACTGCTCAGAGTAGACAAAAAAAAAAAGTTATGCTGATCATCGTAGGAGAGACTTAGAGTTTTATGTGGGGGATATGGTATTCTTGAAAGTATCACCATGGAAAGGAGTGATCAGGTTTGGAAAAAAAGTGGAAAGTTGAGTTCTAGATACATCGGACCATTTGAGGTATTAGAGAAGGTTAGTGAGGTTGTGTACTGTGTTGCTCTACCCCCTAGGTTGGCAGGAGTGCATAATGTGTTTCACGTGTCTATGCTGAGGAAATATGTGCACAGTCCATCGCATGTGATAGATTATGAGCCGCTTCAGATTAAAGAGGATTTTTCGTATGAGGAGATACCTATTCAGATTTTGGATTCGAAAGAGAAAAGGTTGCATACAAAGACCATTAAATTAGTTAAGGTATTGTGGCGTAATCATCTAGTTGAAGAGGTGACTTGGGAACGTGAGGATGAGATGCGCAAGAAGTACCCACATCTATTCTCATAATTTACTCAAGTTAGTTTCGAGGACGAAACTTTTTTTTTAGGAGGGGAGAATGTGAGAACCCGAATATAAAAATTAAGTAAATAATTAAATAATAATATTACAATCTCAAATATTTTGGTGGTGAATTCTAAGGTGCAAATTAAATATTATTGGAGGATCCTTTAATTAATTTTTAAACCTAAAATAAATTTATGGTGAAAGTCATTGATTTAGAAGCAAGATTTATTATTAAAAAAAAAAATTAGAGAAGAGGGTGTGACTTGAACTCTAGACCATAAAATTAATAAGTTAGGCTCTTACCATTTGAGTTGCATGTAACTTATATATGTATTTTGTATATTTATCTATCTATTTGACCTAAGTGTGCCCACCACTAGTATAAAATAAAATAAACACAAACCCTAACTCTTGTTATAATTGTTTTCCACAACACTAGCAGCCCTAGCAGCCGTGGGTTTATGAAGGAAAGAGAGGGGTTTTTCAATCATCAAGATTATTGTTGTAGCCAAGAAGGAGAGCTTTGGGTGTGTTGTGCTGTGTGACCTCCTAGGTTTTCTTCTCTTCTTTCTTTGTTCTTCATCCTTATTCTATTATTATTTTATTCATTCATGGAGGTTGTAGGTTTATATATTTTGTATATATATATACTGTTAAGAAATTTGAGGAGTTAAATTCATGTATAAAGATTGGGTATTATTCTTAGTTAAAAATTCTGCGCATAATCACGAACTTTAAAAATCAAGAAACCATATCAAACAGATGAATTTTGAACTGAAATTTTTACAGTAGATCAACTACATATTGAATTGCATATCTGAATTTTTTTTCATAATTTTTGGGAGTCGAAATCCATATAAATTGAGGTATTCAAATCTGTCCAGGAAACCAGTCCAAAACAGTAAATTCGGGATTGTTGTTCTCTTTGGGTATAAATCCAAAAATTATCAAATTAGTGTCATTAGAACCGGTTACGAGTCTAGTTTCATACGTTTTTGGCCTTGCATTGATTGCTCGTGTATATTAAGAGAACCGTCAATTTCTTTAAAGTGCTGCAGAAAACAACCTGTTTGGATATAATAAATTGTAGAAAATTATTTTGATAAGCAAATCAAGTGAAACCAATTGGGTTTGAAACTTAGGATATATTAGATCATATCTGGAGGTTTTTGGAATTTTTTGAATAGCGTGGAGTGGGTTTTGTAATTTTCAAAGTTAGCGAATAGATTGGGAAAACTTTTTTTAAACACTGTTTTATCTTAAAGTTATTTTTAGTTAAGTTTCGATCGGAACCTATGTCTTGGGTGATTTTAGACCTTGAAGAACATGAACTTAGGTAATATTTAAGAGTAACGGTGAGTTGGGTTGAGCCGTGTTAGTGCGCTTTAGTTTGGGGTTACTTAGTTCGTATTCTTTAGTATTTTTAAATTTGTAGTGACGTGTAGTTTTTATACTTGGTTCAGGGCACTAGTTGGACTTTCATACTCTATTCGAGGATTATATTATTGCGTTTCAGGTGAGTAGTTTCATGCTACGTATTTTTATAAATGTTCCCTTACCCTGAATTGTTGGAAAAATTAAATTGTTGTTTCATGATTAAACTGTTTTGATAAATTATTATATTATCAATTGAATCAAATTACTTCTGAAACACGTGTGAACTTGGCATACTGTAAACTATTTGTTTTGATCTCATGTTTATAATGATGAACCACCATGTTTTGCGAAAACTGATGTGTATTGATTATTGGGACCATGTGTGTATTTAGTCCAGGGAAATTATTCCACTGTGTGTGGTGACTCTGGCCACTAGGGAACAGATCCGGGTTGGGCCGTGATGACTCTAGTGCTCAACGATTGTAAGGAACAGACCTTTAAAAACAACTAGGTGACCTTCAATCGGATCGTCTTTGAGAAAAGGCCCAGGTGCCACCCTGAGGATGACTCTTAGTTCGGTATTGGATCCAACGGGGCTTATAGCCTGAGAAATGTGTGGCAGATTATTTGTTTTTCTTGGTACCCAGAAAATTATTGGTGTTCATGTTATAATCTGTTTTAAGTGAAAAATGTCGTTTATCATGTTCTTGTGAGACATGAGTATTTTAAGTGTTGAATTGTGGAACCTTCTTTTTGAAACAGATTGTATTTACCAAACTGTATGCCAATCTAGTTTCTGTGATATATATCTTATTTTGGAATTGAACCCTGTTTTTAAAACTGTATTTACTATCCGTGTTGCTACTCACTGAGCTATCAGCTGACTTAGTTTTTATCACTTCCAGGTGTTAGAAGGACTTAGAGTGGACTCATGGCATAGCGGGGACTCAATTGCATGGACCTCTAGGGCATTCCTTTAGTTTAGAGTGTTATGTCAAGTTTGTGCATATTTAAATTTATTCTTATCTAAGTTCATTTAGGATTATTTTTGATATGTGGGTTGTTTATATCCCATAAGTTTGGATGGTTTGTGATTACGGTTGATTTTGCCGTTTATAATTGTGACATGTCTGGATTGAGTTTTGGTTATTTATTATTGGGCTATTGTTTAATTGTTCAAGGTGAAATTGAATGCGTGTTTAGGCTTACGTGTGCCTTGGGCTAAGTCCCTGTGGGCCACGGCCGGTCATGCCCGGATTTGGGGTGTGACAGTTGCCTTCCATGTCTGCCATATGTATTAGCACCGTAATAAAATAATAATTCAAGATCAAGATCACCCAGAAAAGAAAAGAAAAAAAAAAAATTAAAAAAAGAAGGGGAAGACAAATGCTACCGAGTGCCACCGAGACATTATTTAATATCTGAATTAGCATGAAAAGAGTTTCAGAAATAGGTAATAACTGAAAAATGTTTTGGAATCAGTAAGTGTTTCATGTTCATTCCCCTCGTTTTTTTTTTGTTTGTTTGTTTGTTAGTGCCCCAAGGCCAGGGTTTTAAAAATCAACGGACAGATTTTGGACTTCTCATACCAACATCCACTAATATATCTCAGCCGACAGATTTTGTACTTCAAATACCAATGTTGACCAATTTATTGGCTGATATTGTTCAATATATGACCATATTACTGATATATGAATTCCGATACTGTTATTTAAAATTATGCCCAGGGCACTCGTTAACCATATCCCAAAAGAAAAAGGGGAAATCTGAATCAAATGCATTGTAATTTTGTGGAGGAAATCAAGATGTGACAAGGGTAATTTTATATACCTAGGAGGTGCATGTTGTATGCAGGCTTGAGAAGTACCAATACACACTCTTCATGCCCTTTGGATGCTGCAATGTGCTGATGTATAAAAAACAAAATAAAAAACAGCATTATGACCCAAACAAAAACAACAATATCAAGGAAAAAGGAGAGAAAATATGGTATTTTGGCTTTTGTCAGGCTACTTATATCAGATATATAGTTTTCTGTTTTTAATCAGCTTAGGTATATAGTTTTCTAGTGTTATATAACTATGTCTTGATTCAATTAGGGTTCAAAACAATGGATCCCATCATGCCATATTAAGTGAATTGAGTTTTTACCTATTCCCATATCTAAGATTCAATTGTAGTGGTCATGTGCAAGCATGCTGAATGAAGTCTATAGGGCCATTTAGTTCACCCATAAGATAATTTATCCAGGGATGACATATCCCGCACAATGAGGGCATTTTAGTCTTTTTTATGACAAAAATCTTATCCCAGGATAAGTTGTCTCACATTCTGGATTAAGTTATCTCAAGTCACAAAATGTGAATCAAATGTAAAACAATTTTATCCCGAGATAAAATTATTAGTTGCATTTCCTCCCCATATCTGTGAATTAAACAAGCTCTAAATTAAGGTTTAATATGTGAGTTGCATACGAAAGAATGGGTGACATACCAGTGGAGTCCTTCCTTGGGAGTCACCAATGTCAGGATCCAACCTAGCCTTGAGAAGCTCATCAAGAAAGGCAGCATTGCCACTACCAGCAACAGTAAGCAAGTTGATGGACATGTTTGGGTCTCCATCTTCTTCCCCATCTTCTAGCCATATATCTCCTATTCTCAGATCCTTTAGCTTCTTGTGATGCTGCCAATAGGAACAGGGTTGATTACAATCAGCACTATAATTAACTTCAAAATGAATTAGTTTGAAAAGTGATAAGAAAATGAAGCGTGTAGACCAGATTTACTAAGGTGACCGACAACATACCAAATTTGAATGGGTAAACAGAAAATTTATTCAATTATGTAGCTCACTATGGAACTTTCACTTTAAAACAAAACAGTCATATGAAGATGAATTTATATCCAAAAATATATTGCCACAACATTTTTTTAAAGTTTTTGTATGATTTTTATGTATAAACAGAGTTTTCCAATTTGAATATACTCTATAGAGTTCATTTTTAACTTTGGATCCAGCTTCTCTCCAGTTGGGAGAGAACAGTGAACCGTCCAATTTGAGTTACGTGGGCTCGTTACAAGACTTACTTTGATGTCTTGATTCTTTCATTTTTTAGCCTCTCGTGTGTTGATCATTCATGAAATAAAAAATTAAAGTGATCTGATAATCGTATCAAATTTGTCTTCAAATATGATGATGGACACTTTAAGTTGTTGATCTATTTCGTCTATAAAAATATCTAGCAAATTGTAACAATTTCATCTATAGCATAGATTTAAACATCTAAAATGAATATAATCCATATATTTCAAATTCTAAATATTTTTCCGAGTATTTAGCATTGCTCTTTTCCTGGCTTCCTAGCTTTTTCTATCCAAATTTTCCATAATATTTCTACCAAAAACGAAAGGCAAAAAACAAAAAGAACAGAAAAAAAAAGTGCATTTCCCATAATAATATAAACATAATCAATTTTTTACTTGAAATTCAGAATAAACCAAACAAAACTTCCAAGTTTAGTATAAGCAGGAACCGACCCGGAGGAAGTTCTTAAACATGGTGATATTATCTTCTTGTTTGATCTGCATAGCTTCTAAGAAGGCACTGGTTTTTAGCCTCAGGAGTTGCGAAAGCGTCTTGGTTCAATACATGAAGCCTTGAGGTCTGCAACAGAGAGCTCCAACTTCTCCGAACATGTCCCCAGATTGCAGAGTCCCAACAATTTCTTTTTTTTGGCGTCGCAGTCGATCATTTCCACCTCTCCTGATACAATGATGTATACATCGTCTGGTGACTCATTCTGCAGTATAACGTCCTCTCTGGGTGGAATGTACTCTGCCTCCATATCTGCAACCTGATATCATCATCATCAAATTTATTATACAAAGCTGGTGATTAACGATTATGCAAAACGATATTTTCTGTGCAAATTTACCAAGAGTTTAGTTGACAATGACATACACAAAACTAAGTTAAAAATACTAAGAATGTACATGTTAGCACTATTTTTAGTGGGTTTCATCATACAGATATATACATTTTCCATACTTTTCTATAATTTGATTATGTATATGTTCATTTACAAAGCATTTCATGCATGTATCAACCACCAAAGGTTCAGTTTCTGGAGAGATGCTTGTTTATTTTTAGGCCCTTATGTGTAGTGTAGGTTATTCATAAAATACCTTTGATTTTGATGATGAATACTAACAATGTTTAAGTTAATCATGTGTGAATCACTTTAACTAACACACATTTAATACTTTGAGGATAAAATAGACATAATTGAAATGTTGAGAACCATAATGACACACAACACATGCCTCATGACCTAAGTTATAATTACCCAACAAAAAAATGAAAGAAAAAGTCCAAGAACATAGAATCGGATCACAGAACCTGACACAACCCTCTTACATGAGGAAGCAAGGTCCCATCTTTTTGTGAGTCCTACACTCATATAAGAGGATTGTGTTCAGTTTTATAATTCATTTCTGTGCAAGTAAAAGACCTGAAAATGAAAGGGTAAGCTTAGCTTACGAATTCCATGGTTCCACGAGTGCCTTCAACAACCAAGTTAGTCATGTTGCCAATGAGGTAAGCAGTGAGGCCAAGGTTGAAAAGCATGTAGAAAATGATGAAAATCATTTCCATGGCATTGACTGCATGCATGTCGCTGTAGCCGACGGTGGACATGGTGGTCATGGACCAGTAGAGGGCCGAGATGTATTGAATCCAGAGGCTTGTCTCCCCGAAATTTGAAATCACAGATCCAATCCATGTCTTCCCCTGGTGTGGGTATCTGTCTGCTGGCAAATAGTATAGGCACCCAGCACAATGCACTAGAAACAGTGTCACCTACAATACCCAAATCACAAACACAAAACTTCTCATTATGTTCTTTGCACCCTGACCAAAAAAAGTAATGTACATTCTAACAAACTATGTACTCGTATAATTGGATTACTAATTATTAAACAAAGTCGATTGGGATGGCCTTGAATCTAAAAAAAAATTAAATAATGAGTAAATTGATTGTTTTAGAAAGTGAAAGAGGAGCAAATCATATGGGATGGACATTAAGGTTGTATTTGGATTTTAGATTGGAGAAATAATTTGTGAAAGAAAAACAGAAGAAAAGAGAGAAGTGAAAAAAAAATCAACTAATATTTTTGCACCCATAATTTCTTTTACTTTCCTTTTATTTCCACAAATTCCTTCCCAAATCAAAAATCCAAACATAACCTTAGGTTTATTGGAATGAAACGATCATTTTTTCTTCCTTATAACCTTAGGTTTATTGGAATGAAATGATCATTCTTTCTTCCTTATAAAATAACCATTCCCTTCCAATCCATTTGCAATGCATTCTCCATAATTTTTGTAATGAAACTAAGCGCGAGAATGAACATCCTGATGTAAGGATCATTTCATTTCACTTCATTCCAATTAACTAAATGTAACATAAGATTATCTTTAATAGTGTGCCAAATTTTATGCCAGTTAAAATTTGGCACTTGAAGCACAAAAAAGCTACTCCACAGGTGTGCCGCAATTATGGCACCATCCATAGCAAAATGCCAAACTATGACAGCTTTGACTGGTTGATTTTTTGTATAAAATTTATAAAGTTGTCATCTTCTAAATTTCAAATTTACAATTTAAACACACAGTATATTGTGAAAACTGAATCATATGGTGGTTATGTCAAAGAATGGCATTGAAACCATTGAAGTAGGATTCCGAAAAGGAGGGGGGAAAAAGTCCTTTCGAATTGAAACTATAGGATGTTGACATTTTTCTTTGACAACGGAATTTTCTTGACAACCATTGGAGATCCTTTGAGTGGACCATGCAAATAACAAATTGACCTTGCAAAGTTTTGATTAAAGAAATGAGCTTCAAAATTCACTTACAGATAAGAGCCTAGCACATCTGACCCAGAAATAGCTAAATCTGACGTCCTTTTCAAGCCTGCAAGGTAAGTGCTAAGACAAGGGTTTGCAACCTAAGGCATGTTAAGGCAATAAAGTGGCATTACAAGGTAGGTATGCTAAGCATGCATGGTGTACCAAAACCAACAAAAAACAGAGGCATGTTATGACATAATAAGCACAAAAAACAGCCAAGGCATGGTCAACATGAAGCTTAGCTAGATGCTCCCTCAAGAGGCCAAAAAAAGTCCATTTCAAGGACAACAAGGAGAGGGGGTGGCCCTCTCCTTCTTGGGACCTCAAGGCATCATCCTCACCTCTGAAATCCCTCAAGATTTCAGTGGTGAGGAGGCCCAAACACCAAGGTCTCGGAGCTTACACAAAATAGCACAAAATGGGGCCTCTCAAGGCCTAAGAGGGGTCAAACACCTCCAAACCACAAAACACCCTAAACAAACTATTTAGAGGGCCTAAAAACAGAACTTTTTTATGTTATACACTAAGCACAAAAACAGTTCTAAGATAGGCAAAACAAGTATGCAAGAATGGGGAATAAAGGGGCTAGTTTCTTACCCTTGAAGACCCCTTCAACAATGGTGGACCAGCAGCTTCTTTTAGGTTGAAACCAGCTTCAAAACCTCAAAAACAACCCTCAAGAGGTCTCAGCTCCAAGGGATGGTGTAATGGTGGGTGCTTGTGAGCAAAAGTAAGACAAAACACACACACTAAGCTCAAGAAAGAGAGAGAGAGATATAGGATAGATACAAATTCCTAACCCTAATATCAAAACCCTCTAAAATGTTGTCTAACTCTAATGCCAAGAGAGGAGACTCTCTCTTATAGAGCTCTCTCTTGTAAAGCTTGTCAAATAAGCTTGCCTAGAGGGAAATCCCTCCATACACGTGTATGGAGGGGAACAGAGTTGGTGCCAGCTATCACAGCTGGCACAAAATATCTACATAAAGTAGATGAACAGTAGTTGGCTGCTCAAAAATGCCATTTTGACAAAATTTAGTGCCGACCGGCAACAAATAGTGCCGACCGGCAATATATATTGCCGATGGCAACAAAACACCAGCCGGTGGCTTCTGGCCATGGCCGGTGATGTGTGGGGATGCCTCACAAGGCATTCCCTGCCCCTCCAAGGCAAAACACAAGTGTTTGGTGTAAAACCAGACACTAAACAGTCGAGTTTGGAGATCCTGAGGCAAGGCGCGTAGCCGAGACCTCCGGGAACTCCAAACGAACACAAACATGGATGATCACCGGGTATTCAAACGGTGACGTCCAAGTCTTGAGGACAGTCAAAAATGGGGTGTCTACAGTTGCCCCTCTTTGACAGAACTCGAAAGTCATAACAATGACGGGAGTGAATGTCAAAACCCAGAGACGACCCATTTTTGACATGGCCGAAGACTTAGACAAACATGCAAGATAAACAAGGTATGCGCCTGAAGGCAGGGGCAAAATGCAAGACAATGCACAGAGCCGGACATAACTTATGATCATGCAAAGAAAAGCTGTAACGAAGCATAACATGCGACAATTTTAAGCTAGCATACACCAAACTACACTGTAATGCAGAAAGGATGTAAGAGAATTATGCAATTCTCAATACGTCTCGCTCGGAGGATACAATACCTGTGCGGCTCGTTTGGTTGTACCAACCTCAAATGAACCGTACATACAATATCGTGCCTGAAAAGAAAGCAAACTTAACAGGTACGATGTTATTAGCAACATGCACATTAATGTACTTAGAAAATGCGTGACAACGCAAAGTAAGTGAGAAGCATAACAATGCTGTGGAAGCACAGACATATAAGTGGAGCACGCGGTCTACGCGGGCAACGAAATCGATCGTAAGCATGCGGTCCACGCAAGTAATGATATTGAACGTAAGCATGCGGTCTACGCAAGTCATGGAATTGATTACAAATATGCGGTCTACGCAAGCAAAATATGCGGTCTACGCAGGTAACGAAATTGAACAATTATGCGGTCTACGCAAGCAAAACATGCGGTCTACGCAAGTAATGAAATTGAACAATTATGCGGTCTACGCAAGCAAAACATGCGGTCTATGCAAGTAACGAATTTGAACAATTATGCGGTCTACGCAAGCAAAACATGCGGTCTACGCAGGTAACGAAATTGAACAATTATGCGGTCTACGCAAGCAAAACATGCGGTCTACGCAAGTAATGAAATTTGAACAAATATGCGGTCTACGCAAGCAAAACATGCGGTCTACGCAAGTAAAACATGCGGTCTACGCAAGTAATGAAATTTGAACAAACATGCGGTCTACGCAAGCAAAACATGCGGTCTACGCATGTAATGAAATTGAACAATTATGCGGTCTACGCAAACAAAACATGCGGTCTACGCAAGTAATGAAATTGAACAATTATGCGGTCTACGCAAGCAAAACATGCGGTCTACGCAAGTAATGAATTTGAACAATTATGCGGTCTACGCAAGCAAAACATGCGGTCTACGCAGGTAATGAAATTGAACAATTATGCGGTCTACGCAAGCAAAACATGCGGTCTACGCAAGTAAAACATGCGGTCTACGCAAGTAATGAAATTTGAACAAACATGCGGTCTACGCAAGCAAAACATGCGGTCTACGCAAGTAATGAAATTGAACAATTATGCGGTCTACGCAAGTAAAGTAACTAACATGCGGTCTACGCAAGCAAACCATGCGGTCTACGCAGGTAATGAAATTGAATGTATGCAAAATGCAATGAGATGCGCAAAACAGCGCGATGCGTTAGACAACGCGAGCGCACGAGACAGTGCAATTGACTTGAAATACACAAGACAGTGCGATCGATTTGAAATGCACAAGACAGTGCGATACGCTAAACAACGCGATTGATTTTGAAATGCACAAGACAGTGCGATCGATTTGAAATGCACAAGACAGTGCGATACGCTAAACAGCGCGATTGATTTTGAAATGCACAAGACAGTGCGATTGATTTGAAATGCACAAGACAGTGCGATACGCTAAACAGCGCGATTGATTTTGAAATGCACAAGACAGTGCGATCGATTTGAAATGCACAAGACAGTGAAATGCACAAGACAGTGCGATCGATTTGAAATGCACAAGACAGTGCGATACGCTAAACAGCGCGATTGATTTTGAAATGCACAAGACAGTGCGATCAATTTGAAATGCACAAGACAGTACGATAGATTTGAAATGCACAAGACAGTGCGATCGATTTGAAATGCACAAGACAGTGCGATAGATATGTGATGCACAGGGGGGCAACTTTTGAGTTTCGTAAAAGCCAAAAGGATACGGAAAGGATACACCTTGCACGAATTCGAGTGCCACACACAGAAGACACGACCCTAGGTCACAACGGAGGCCGATTGAGCGTCGGAAGCGCCCTGTTTTGCACTGTTTTGAGCACTAAAGGCCCTGGACCCGACAAATAACTCAAACAGGGGTGTAGGACGCTCCAAAATCACTGTAGGAGGTTACTGGATGCCCACCGGCCATCAGAATACATCACCGGCCGTCCACCGGCCATAATTCAATTCCATCGGCACAATATATGGCCGACCGGCAAAGAGTGTGGCTGACCGGCAAAAACTCCCTGTATCGGGACAGTTCTGTCATTTCGGCACGGGTCTTTTAAAATAGGGTTTCTAACCCTATTTTCTTCACTTCTATTTGGTCGAAAATCCCCTCTCTCTCTCTCTAGAGCATTTTCCTCCCTTGATTCTCTCCTTTTCTTGCGTTCTAGCTCCCATTTCGTCGTTTGATTCGCGATCTCCTTCGCGTTTCGGACATTTTCAACCGAACGAAACTTCGTTTGGGTGTTTCTTTCTTGATTTTCGCCACTCGGGGCTTGTTTCCCTCGAGTTTTTCTCGATACCCGTGCCTTTTCCGCATTCCGACTTTTTCGGCCTTTTCCGACCCTCTCGGGGTTTGACTTTTTGTTGACTTTTCACCTTCTCGCTCGATTTTTCGCCTTCCGGCCATTTTCACACCCCTTTCGAGATGGCGGACGACCTTCCACAGGGCGGGGCTCCTCCAGAGCTTGAGATGGACCCCGAGGCCGAGCCCTTGCCACTCCGCGTCCGGCCGTTCGATCTGGAGACCTACAGGCCTGCAGTTCATGAGATGCTCCCCGACGGACTACGCCAGTTTAGGAGCTTTGATAGGCACGTGCCTCCCGAGCTACTACTGCATAAGCCTACCTCCCACCTGTCCTTCAGCGCTTCCGAGGTAACTCTCTTTCTCTGCTTTACTTTCTGCAATGTAGGATGCAAAACTGCCGTAGTTGGTTATGCTCTTTAACTGCTTTAGCTCAGATACCCTGTATACTGTAGTTGATTGTAAACATACGTGCAACTGATATCTGTTTGAGATTGACATATGCACACGCACTGCACTGGCTTTGAATCACCCAAACACACGGCGCACACTGTATTTCACTGCATACACACTGGTACCCAGTATTGGCTTGAGTCTGAAAACACGCACGCATGCTACATCTGCTCTGAACCACCCAAACACGCTGACACATCACACGTTGTAGTTCACTGTAAGCACACCGGCACCCGGTATCTGTTTAAATCTTGTTAAACTTGCACGCATGCTGCATCTGCCCTGAACCACCCAAACACGCTGACACATCACACGCTGTAGTTCACTGGCGAGCACACCGGCACCCGGTATTCGTTTGAATCCGAAAAGATGCACGCATGCTGTATACCTATATGCTTCTTAGAACTGCATTTTGAATATTGCCTTGCAATTGTTGTTTTTTGTTTACAGGGGGATTCCCATACCATCTGCGGGTATGGGAACACCGTTGCTCGGGATTGGTACCACGAGCTGCCGAGTGCGATTCGTGACATCGTCGACGAGGCCGGCTTTGGCATTTTCTGCAGGAGGCTCTCTCGACTGACTACCTGCAGGCCCTTACTCGCTGCTCTTGCGGAGAGGTGGTGGGATACCACCGACTTCTTCCACTTCTCCGTCGCAGGGGATATGACGATGACCCCTTATGACTTCTCGATGCTTACTGGAATTGGGGTAGGGGGTGATCCGATCCCCTTCGACACGGATATAGATGAGTGGGACGCTGCCCAGCTGTACCTGCTTGGCACTCAGCCTCCCCTCGCTCGAGCGGGATTCGTCAGGTATTCCTAGTTCGAGAGCCATTTTCGGGTCCGGCCGGCCTTGGCAGAGGAGGCACAGATGTCTCCAGAAGAGATGCAGCTGTCCCCGGAGGAGGTAGACCAGTATGTGCGGGGCTTCATTATGTTCCTCTTTGGGACGACTCTCTTCGCCGATCGGGCGAACACCGTGCCCTTATGCCTGCTGAGCGTGCTGGTGGACGTTAGGCAGATTCGCCATTACGACTAGGGTGGCGCCGCTCTGGCCACTTTATATGGTTATATGAGCTCTTCTTCCCGCCTTAGCGGACAGCTCCTTGGTGGTTACTGGCGAGCCTGGGAGGTACGTCCTCTTCCTTTTTTACATTTTTGCTTCCTGCTTTTTGTATTCTGTACACTGCACATATACTGTACACTGCCCTATACTGACTGTACACTGCACACCCGGCACACATATACTTTGTTTTACACTGACTGCACACTGCACACACTGCACATTCTGCACAATACACTGCACAACACACGGTTCTGCTATTTCTGCTTTATTCTGTATTCTGCCTTATCTGATAGTCATACTGATATCTGTTCTGCAGTTATGGGTGTATGCCTACTTTCCTAGGCTTGCTCCAGTACCCGATGAGGAGATCCCGCTCGGCGTCCCCTTCTCTCATCGCTTCGACGTGCGATGTGTGCAGAGACCACGGGAGTCTCTTACTTTCTTCCGCCGATACTTCGACACCATCACCGCCACGGAGGTATGTTCAACTTTTAGAGTTTATTATTTTTTGCCTCGCTTTGCACCGTATGTTTTCAATAACGGTAGATAATAAACTGTATTTCATTTTCAGATCACCTGGCAGCCCTGGGCTCCGTTGCCGGCCGTGGTGAGGGATCATTATGAGGGCTTAGGGGAGACTGCCCGTTGTCGGATCTTGTTGGAGGGCCCGGTCTGTCGGGCTTGGTACCTGGGCGAGCGTTTCTTGCGTCAGACCCTAGGTTTATCGGAGCAGATAGTGCCGGGTCCGCCTCCTGGCCACATGAGAGATACAGAGAGGTTCACCACCTGGGAGATGAGGGAATACACCACCGGCTGGGGTAAGGAGCATCACAGAGGCGAGGGCGACTACGCAGAGTACGTCCGGACCTATATTATGAAACCCTTGAGCGGTGGTCGCCGAGCTGAGGGGGAGAGGCCAGCGGCGCCAGTAGCTGGGGCAGGAGCTGGGGCTGGAGCAGGCACATCGGGGAGGGCTCGAGGGCACGGTAGGAGCGGAGCTCGGAGGGGGAACGGAGGACTGGCTGGCCTGCCCTGCCCACTGTATTGTCATATAGAGGGCAGGATGGGGCGACCTACCAGATCCCCTTCGCTCCTCCCCCGGTTGGTCATGAGTTAGACGGCATCCCCGACTTGCCTCCGGTATGTATTACTTCATTTTGCATCTTGCATATTTCATTTCAGTTCATTTGATATTCCGCAGAACACTGATGTATCTTATACTCTTGCAGGCGTCCTCGGGGTACACCCGGCAGTCCGTGGAGTTGAATGCCTCCATGATGGGGATGCTACAGCGGACCTTTGACCTCCTGGCCCTCTACAGCATTCCGGTATGTCCTTCTGACGATAGTCTCAAACCATTCATAAGCTGATTTACATAATCTAATGCATGACACCATACCTGACGCACTGATCTCACAGCATCTGACACACTGCATGCACTGCATTTATACACTATATTCTGCAATGATAAACTGCCCACGGCATTCACACACTGCACACTGCATTCTGCACTGATAAACTGCTCACGGCATTCTCACACTGTACACTGCATTCTGCACTAATACACTGCATACACTGTATACTGCATTCTGCACTAATAAACTGCATACACTGTATTCTGATGTATTTTCCCTTTGTGATTTTCAGCCTCCTTTCCAGATTCCTCCGGTGGGTGGTGCTCCGGCTGGGCCCTCTATTCCTGCTCGAGGAGGGCGTGGGGACACTGCACGTCCCCGTACCAGGGGAGGGCGTACTCATGTCGGGAGTAGTTCTCGGGCGCCGACCCCTGATGATGATGATGATGATGAGTCCGAGGCAGAGGCAGAGGCCGGGTCATCTGAGGAGGCTGGAGACGACTCAGACTCAGGCTCAGATGACGATGCTGATGATGCTCCTAGACCTTCGTCCAGGAAGAGGGCGAGGGCAGATCCCCGGGCCCGAGACTACTGAGGATGACCTAGATTGCTGCTTTTCCTCTTCTTTTTTTTGTACTTTTTCTTTTGTTGGTAGTTAGATTACCTTGTACTGCCGCGGGCAGATTTTTTTGTTTTCCTCAAAACTTTGTACTTAAAAAAGATTATGAACTGAACAAACTTTTTGTTTAAAAAAGTGTTACATTTACATATCTCATGTATTGCATCGTATCACATCATGTTACACCTCAATGTAAATGGAATTGATCTGTGGTCTGAATGTTGAACACTTGCATTGTGATAACAAGGTAACCAAACCAAGTAACAGCAAAGCAACCCATACAAACCACTGCTTAACCTGAACACACGGCTCATACTCTGCTGAGGATTAATCTGCATACAGCCCATAACCCAACACTTGGTTTATTCTGCACACGGCAAACTTTAAACAAAACAGCCCAATCTGACAGGACGGCCTACGGAGGTGAAACCAGCTGGGGTTGGAGACGACTAAACGCCCCAAATTTTTGTTCTTTTGCTTCGCACAGATGTAGAGAGTGGCACCGCACTCTGAGCATAAACGATTAATTTTCAGAAAAGGGGTTTTCTTAACCAGGGTATCGAGCCTACAACTGGATACAGCGGAAAAGGACTCGACAAAGGTACACGACCTAAACACAACAAGACACGCTCGGGAAAGACTAAAAACAAAAGACAAAACCAACAAATCAAAAAGACACGACACACAGACGCGTCAACGAAGACGGGGGACCTTGGATCACGAGAAGCCAGTTTCTCTGGGTATTGTTTCCCACCCTTTCTGATTTGTGATTCTCACATCGCTCGGCCCTCAGGCTCGGTTTTTTTCTCAAAACCCTTTTCCTCATCTTTCTCTCAACTTACACCTCTCTATTCTTTATTCTCTCATTTTTCATCTCTCTCCAGGGTGATTGATGGATAAATAGGAAGGTGTGGGTTCATGCTCGATGCCGTTAGCTCACGGTTATTTCTTCTGGTGGGTAGAATGCCCTCCTGGCAAGTATGTTGACGACGGGGGAAGACAGAACGCCTGACTCAACTGTGCCCCTGGTTCATCATTTTGACCATTTTTTGGTTTTGCTTTCTACTAAAATAGTTTTGATCAAAATGAGAGTTAGATTAACATACTTGTTCGATTTTTTGATTTGAAAATCATGCGAGTCAGGCTATGAGCGCTGAAAATTTTCCTTTTTGGGTCCAAGAAAATGGTCCAGTTTTGGAAAATGGAATAGTTTTCGAGAAAATAGTCAACCTCAGTAAAAAATTTTCAAAAACTATTTTGCAAACAGTCAATGCTCAACGAGCATGGAACTTACTCTTTGAGATGCGCAACCTCGGATCGGAGGCAATGGAAAATTGCCCCTGGTTTGAAGGGGGTGGATGGCAACGGAAAGTTGCCCTTGGTTTGAATGGCGGCTCACGACGACTCGTGGCAACGAAAAGTTGCCCCTTGTTTGGATGGTGCCGCGGCAGTTCGTAAACAGTCTTCATTGGTGGTGGTCGAACTCTTGGACACAGAGATGACGAAGACGGTTATGACAAATATATGGACATAGTCACCTTGGAGGCGTCGGCGATTGGACTTTGGGATGAAATCGAAACCATTGCATGGACTGAGATGCTATGAAAGCGTTGGGGGCTGGACTTCAGGATGAAGTTGCCTATGTATCCCAAACATGGGAATCAAGCCTCACGTAGTTCCGGTTAAGGTACACTCGGGTATTTTAACCGTTACTTTCTCAGGCTCTAACTGTTGCCAAGGCGCCCAATGAGGGTTTTCGACCTTGCGAGCTTCTTTTTATTTTCCTTTTTCTTTCTTGTTCATTTTCTTTCTTTTTCATTCTTTTTTCATTCTTTTCTCATTTTTTTTCTTTTCTTTTCTTTTCTTTTTTTGTATTTTTGCTTCTTTTTTTTGTCTTGCTCTAACTTTTGCCTGGGTCGCCCTTCCGGGTTTTCGGCCCAGCGAGCCTCTCAAAGGGTAAAAGTGTAACAAGTCCATGCCAAATGTTTTTTTTTTTTTTTTTTTTTTTTTTTTTTTTTTTTTTTTTGAAGTTGAAGCCTCTCTGTATCTAGGAGAACGGCTGTTACAATGATTTGCAGAGGAATCCACCATGGCTGTTTCACGAGCTTCTTCTGGTGAGATCTAATCTTTTTGATTCGACTTTGGCGCCTCTTGCTCGAGGGCTGCTTCCGATCTGGCCATACAGACCTTGCATGACATTTGACCGTTTGAACTTTCTGAATGGGTTCAAGGTTCGAAACGGACGGGTTGAATCTTGAGGCTGAGAGCGATCCTAGGCTGCACAATCTCAAGAGCGATCCCACACAGGCCTTCACAGGGCCGCGTAAAACATTTGTTTTTGAAAGTTTTTAAGAAAACGACAAATTGCTCGCGCCGAAGATAGTGTGGAACCGGTCTGGATCAAGCCAGGGTCCTTCCCAGTACTCACGCCGACAAACATGATTTCATTCATAAAAAGGCTTAACATGCCTCTCCTTCTCTCAAAATGATCAAAGTTTTGCAAAACCCAAGGAATTCCTTCCTCTTCGTTTTTATCACCGCAGTGTTCAAAAGGGGTTTTTTTGAAAAACTTAGGTTAATGCAATGAGTTTGGCGCACAGGAGAGCAGGCGAGATGTACTGTCAGCCCATTCGAATCCTCTGGCACAACTAACTCACACTGAAAGCAAGCATGAAAATGAGATAACCACAGCTGTTTCATTCAGATTTGTCGGTGTAACTGGCCCCTCGGCAGAAACAGACTCAAAAAAAACAAAAACAAGTAATTACAAGACAAAACGGCGTTTGAGGCAACAACCCTAGAATCACCTGGTATTCTATACAAAGGGGACTGACTTGTTACAACAAGACAGACTCTTAAGCAAAAAGACTGACTCAAGACAAAGAGACAGACTCAAAACAAAGGACCGACTCGATACCCAAGCCAGAATTTACAAAGCTAGCATTCACAAATGCTCAAAAATGTGTGCCAGACGCCACATCCAAAATATACCAAATGCCGCCTGCAGGTGGTTCACTTTCTGATTACATACTTGCAGTATCTGTGTCCTCAAAATCCAATAGCTGGGTGGTAATGGACTTGGCTGAGGTGGGCGGGAGGATAACCTCGTTGTCAATCAAATCTTGCACCTCATGACGGAGGCGGAAACAATTGTCGGTAGCATGGCCTGTCTGCTGGTGGTACGCGCAGTACTGAGCAGCATCATGCATAGCAGGGAGATTCTTCGGGAGAGGCCGAGGCTCCAAGGGTTTAAGGTGTCCCTTCTCGGTAAGGATCTGAAGTGCCTTAGACAGAGGCATATAGAGAGCATGAAAGGTCCTGCGCCCCCGGGGCAGGTACCTTGGAGTCTGAGCGCTCTTACTAGCCGCACAAGCGAAAGGGTCGGCAGGCGCTGCCTTAGCTTTCTGATCTTTCCCGGGTGCAGGGCTCGGAATAGAAGAAACTATTCTGGCATGATGGGGCCGATCCCGATTTTCCGACTGACTCAAACTACCCTCAGGTGGAGTGGGGAAAGCATCCTCTACAGTTTTTGCCACAACTGCGGATATCTGTTGCTTGTTCATCCCCCCGGCTTTCAAAGCCTTGACTGCCCACAGCAGTTGTTCAATGGGATCGGCATCTGCCTTCATTTTGTCTTTTCCTCTGGCCTTAGCCTGATCGAGGGTTTGGGTTGATGTTGATATGTCATTGCCATAGCTGGAGGCCATCTCCGGTTGGCTAAGTTCGATCACAATTCGCCCCAACAACGGGGGCTCCTGGGGTATGAAACTCCCGGCATATGGTGCGGCTGGAGGTGAAGCTGACATTCCGTAGGCGAGATCCGCCACAGACCTCTGGAGATCACCTATCATCCCCATTAGTTCAAATGTAGTAGGCTCGCGAGCCTGGTATAGCTGGGGGGCCCAGACCGGGTGTGCAACAGGCGACCTGGGTGGATGTGGCATATCAGTATTGGTCTCACTCTGTAGAGTGATCCCTTGCTCTAATGCAGCTGTCATAACCACGATCTCTTCTGAATTCTGCGTCATCACAAGTCCTGCCTCAGCAAAGGGGGAGCACTAGCTATTCTGTACCAGCTGTCCGAACTGAAAGAGACAACAAACAGCATTTCAGCCCAAACAGATCAAACACGGGCGTAGCCGAACAACTGCACTCTACTACTGATCATTGTTCTCCAGAAATCACTGTCCCCAAAAACTGAACCTGATACCCGCAGATAACTGGTTTCTCAACAACACTGATGCCCTCAGGTTTGATACTCAAACTTGAAAACTGATATGTACGTTCCCTGTAGAGATACACTCTAAAAGCACATAGCAAGTAAAGAGAGCCAAAACACCCCTATGCTGGGGTAGGGTTTCCCTGTCCTATTTTGTCAGGAGCTAGGGTTTCACTATGCACGCAGCAGTTTTCAAACAACCTAGCATCGGGTAAGCAACCTGTCCTAGTTTGGAATGGTCACTATGGATCCGAATATGCACTAGGTCGAATGGTCGAAAAGGGTGCCCCGGTAAAATCGGGGTTTGTGTTCCCATACTGTCAGAGCCCATAACCGGTCAGCCTTATGGTCATGCCTTGACAAGACAAGCCTCCAGCAAACCGTTCAGGAATGGCAGATGGCAAACACTGTGTTCCTAGGTGCACCTATGCCTATGCACATGCAATGCAAAGAGACACATAAATGGAATCAAAATAGGATATCATGAGTTCGAGTCAAGCTCTCTAAATCCCCAGCAGAGTCGCCAGAAACTGTAGACGCGCCCGCGTGGGGGGGGGGGCCCTCGCTGCTACAGTTCGGACTCGATTTGATGTCACGGTTCTTAATTTGAACCAAAGAGTCCAAATCTGGCAAATCGTTTTGAGAAAACAAATTTTTAGAAAAGAAGTGCCAAACATGGACTGCTTTGCCAGATACAGAGTCGCCACCTAAATATTTTTATGGGGGAATTTAGGAAACCCTGACTCGGTGCCGAAGGCCACATGTCCGTCATCACCAGAGTTGCCTCGGCTCGGGAGCTAGGGTACGATTGGGGAAGGTCAGCTATGAGCACCCCCTCTCGCCCGATCTGAAGATCGGCCTCTACTAACCGTGATATCCGTTTTTGAAAACATTATGTGTTCTTATTCCATTTATTAGCCTAGAATTACTATGTTATGCGCACAGCAAACAAGTATAGACTAGATTGCCTAATTTGGAAATAAGCATTGCATATCCGTTTGTCTTGGAAAAATGTTTTGGAATTTGCTACTCGCAAGTAGGCTAAAACACGGATTTCAACGAGTGTTTCCAACTCAGGCAATCCAACCTTCACCCACAGGCATTCAAACAGTTTATCACATAAGCATCTAGCCACATGGTAAACATGCTGTCATGATAGCATTCGCATACATGCGGTATGCTAAAGCATAAATACTTACATAGTACTCCAAGCTAAAACAGGGAACTCGTTAGCAATCAATGCATGATCCAAGTCCATGTTCAAATGCCTAATGCAACGCATACAGAATGTAATTAGAATAGGCTCGGCTAACCTAAACATGGCATGTGAAATGCAATCAATTGATGCACGTATTCAATTTGGAATTTGAAGTACAAATGCAGTTAGCATGATGTACCAAGCCCGGTGCATGCGAGACAAATGTATGGATGCACGCATGCATAGCATAAGGTATGCTAATTTAAACATGCCCTAATCTACCATCATAAGCAGGTAAATAAAAGGGAAGAAAGAAGTGGGGGTTGGAAGACATGCACACACTCACCCACACTTATTACAAGTTTACCCTCGCTCGGAGGGACCGAAAGAATAATACAGTTCGAATAATGAATTAACTATCCTAGCTAATTAATTATTACAAAACACCTAATTAGTTAACAAACTAACTAAGCTAGGAAAAACAGTAAACCGCTTCGGGAAGAGAGCTCGATGCAATACATGCTCGGTCTTGCTCGGGAATTCACTGCCATGCGCAATCTGCCTCTGTTTTCCATGCTCTGCTCCTCTGAAGACTGTCAAAGTCTCAAAGTTGCTTCTCTGGACATTGGGAGACACCACCGGCTGAGTAGAATGGTCACCGGCAGTGGTCTGGTGGTCATCGGCACATAATGATCCATCGGCTGCCAGTTTATTGCCGGTCGGCACTCTATGAAGTCGATCGGCAGAGAATGCCTGCAGAACCTGTTTGACAGCAGCAGAGGACAGGACTTTGCATGGCAATACAATTCAAGCCATATATGCACCAATCATGCTCCTTATCATGTGAGTGAGTCAAAGGGACATGATCCTTGGTTCTCGGACCACCAATCGCACATTTCCATGCATGATGGCCCAAGAGACCAAGTGTGCACATTTTGATGTCAAATGCAATGCAAACCAACAAACCAAAGTCCAATTCCTATCACTAGATCAAGGAACAAGACATGCATGCTAGATGCAATGCGACCTAGGCATATAAGCTAAGGATGCAACATGGAAATGCAAGATGTACATGCGAGCATGCAAACAACATGCAAGGTAAGCATGCAAGCAAGCAAGGGATGGACTTAAACATGATTTGGACAGCTCTAATTAAGCCCAAAACAGTGGCCAAAAGTTTAAGAAAATGGAACCAAACACACATACACACATGCACATGTTAAGGCCTAAACGCTTAAGCATCAAAGGACCACTTTTAAGCACATTTAAAAAGAGGTAATCATGGACATATGACATGTATTATAAGCCTTGAAAACATGTAGGAAATGATGCCAAATTAACCTACCAATGCAAGCTATGCATGCAACCAAACCCAAGTACCTAAAACATGGCCATATGACTCATGAAGCAAATGACCAAATTGAATCAAAACAGTCCCAAATCATGCAAAAGTAAGCCTCAAGAACCACTTAGATGGCATCTAAATGACCTAATCCTAGAGGCATACACAATGGCATAAACATGAAGCATGAAACATCAACTCTTGAAGCATCAAAAGGGCCATGAAATGCAAGCATATAAGCATGCTAAGTGGACTGAAATGATGCTATAAATGATGCCAAACCATTAAATCAAAGCAAGTAATGCATGCTATACCCTCACATACTTAAGGCCAACAAGCCAAAAATGCAAACGGGCTATACTAAGCATGCCAAAGCTGACCCAAACAACTATGGACAGACCTCTAGCATGGCAAAATAGGCACAAAAACTTCACAAAACTAGACCTAAAACATGCTAAGACAAGGGTTTGCAACCTAAGGCATGTTAAGGCAATAAAGTGGCATTACAAGGTAGGTATGCTAAGCATGCATGGTGTACCAAAACCAACAAAAAACAGAGGCATGTTATGACATAATAAGCACAAAAAACAGCCAAGGCATGGTCAACATGAAGCTTAGCTAGATGCTCCCTCAAGAGGCCAAAAAAGGTCCATTTCAAGGACAACAAGGAGAGGGAGTGGCCCTCTCCTTCTTGGGACCTCAAGGCATCATCCTCACCTCTGAAATCTCTCAAGATTTCAATGGTGAGGAGGCCCAAACACCAAGGTCTCGGAGCTTACACAAAATAGCACAAAATGGGGTCTCTCAAGGCCTAAGAGGGGTCAAACACCTCCAAACCACAAAACACCCTAAACAAACTATTTAGAGGGCCTAAAAACAGAACTTTTTTATGTTATACACTAAGCACAAAAATAGTTCTAAGATAGGCAAAACAAGTATGCAAGAATGGGGAATAAAGGGACTAGTTTCTTACCCTTGAAGACCCCTTCAACAATGGTGGACCAGCAGCTTCTTTTAGGTTGAAACCAGCTTCAAAACCTCAAAAACAACCCTCAAGAGGTCTCAGCTCTAAGGGATGGTGTAATGGTGGGTGCTTGTGAGCAAAAGTAAGACAAAACACACACACTAAGCTCAAGAAAGAGAGAGAGATATATAGGATAGATACAAATTCCTAACCCTAATATCAAAACCCTTTAAAATGTTGTCTAACTCTAATGCCAAGAGAGGAGACTCTCTCTTATAGAGCTCTCTCTTGTAAAGCTTGTCAAATAAGCATGCCTAGAGAGAAATCCCTCCATACACGTGTATGGAGGGGAACAGAGTTGGTGCCAGCTATCGCAGCTGGCACAAAATATCTACATAAAGTAGATGAACAGTAGTCAGCTGCTCAAAAATGCCATTATGACAAAATTTAGTGTCGACCGACAACAAATAGTGCCGACCGGCAATATATATTGCCGATGGCAACAAAACACCAGCCGGTGGCTTCTGGCCATGGCCGGTGATGTGTGGTGATGCTGTAGTCACCTCATTTTTCATCGACCTTAAGATTCAGACGTCACCAGTTGAGCGCTTGGTGATATTACATAATGTGCTCGTTCAGAAGTTTCAGAGTCTTGGCCGTGAGCCCTGCCTCCGGACTTCCGAACCCTCTTCTGTGCCTTACCTCGGTTTGCGAACCGGACTCGGTTTTCTCTGTTTCTTTTCCTGAGGGGAGGGAGAGGTCCTGTAGATCATCTCTCAGTGGCCGTAGGCTACGTTTTATGGTCGTAGGCCATTTTGCCCATTTCGGAGCCCGGTTTCCGATTTTCGGAGCCGTTAGGCCGTGTGCCTCGGTTCGGGACCGCTTAACCATCTCCGTTTGCTCTAAATTTTGGCATACATCTTATTTTCTCCCTTTTGAGGGACACTGGGGTCTGAGAAACCCACTTCGTGGCCGAACGCCACTTTCGATGCTTGGCAGCCCATTTTCGGGACCTCGAACTGCGTGTTTTGGCCCCCGAGTATTCGTTTTGCATCGGTTTTCGCTCATTCTTGGTAGGTACCTCTTTTTTATCATCAGGAAGGTCACTGGAGGGTGGGAGGCCAGTAATTATCTTGGCAACCAGTTATATTCTATTTTCGCCCTCTGACACCCGTTTTTTTCACTTCTGAGCCAATGTTGAACACCTTGGGGCCACTTTCTTCAACCCCAAACCACATATTTGTGTTGTACACACATGGGAGCACCCTAAAAGTTTATGGCCGGCCATAAATTCAATTTGACCCTTTTGAACCCCTCTTAAAAATGGCTTGTTCTCTCTCCTGTTTTAGAGTTTCCAAATTCGAACCACAGGGTTGTGATGAGGGGACCTAGGAGGCCACCTTTTTGTGGTGGCCGGCCACTATTCCAACTTGGCCTTTTTGACCCCTAGCCGGCCGGCTAGGGGAGGTGGTCGGCCGGCCACCTGCAAGTCCAAAAATGGGCCGGCCATGTTCCTTGCAAGATACACTTTACAGCTGTATAGCTGTTTCCCCCAGAAAATATCTCAATTCGGGTGATATTTTTGGGGGAAAAACTTGTCTCCTTTTTCCCCTCCTTTTCTCCCTCTTTTTTTGTCCATATAACCAGCAGGCAACATTGTTCTTGGGGGTTAGAAAAATTGGTCTTCAAGCTTGCATGCAAAAATCCTCCTCCATCTCTCTCATTTCCTTGAAAACCTTTAAGTCCAACACCACCATTTCTTCTACACCACCAACCCCCACCCTTACATCCTCCATTCCAGAAGTTTGAAGGTGTTCTCCAAGGCCTAAGGAGCCACAAACTCAAGCCAAGAGGCAACCAAAGTCAAGCCTTCAAGGGTAAGTAGTATTTTTCCTTTTTTGAGCTTATTTTGGTATCTTTTCTTAGCCATACGTGCTTACTGATTTGAGCTCCGACCAAAACTGAAAAGGTCATTGTTTTGAGCTCATTTTCTTGTTTCATTAAGGGCTCAACCCTGTTTGAGCCCTCCATATTGCACTTGCTTCAATATCCTCCTTGAATGCCATTTTCTTGCATGCTTTGGAAGCCTATCATGCTTCTGTTTTTGGTCTTTTTACAGGCCTAGAAATAGTCTTATTTTGACCTTCTTAACATGTTTCATTAAGGGTATTTGGCTGTTTGTTGAATATTTTGTATACTTTGTGTTATAGCCACTTTTTGAGCCACATTTTGCATTGCATTTCTAGCATGTTTGTATACTGTTTTGGGGTTTTTACAGTTCTGTAAATATGCTTATTTTTGGTCCCTCTTCAATGTTGTAGAAGGGAATTTTTCAGTTTGGGCTGTGCATATACCACTTGCCTCTTTGGCCACCTTTTGGCCCTTTTTCTTGCATAAGAGCTTAGCCATATCTATGTTTGTTTTTGAGGTTTTTACAGTTCTGTAAAGTGGCTTATTTTTGGCCCCTATTCAATTTTGTTGAAGGGCCCTAACCCGTTTGGAGTCAGCAGCTGTGAGTTGCTTCATAATCTCATATTTAGGGCCATTTTTGCATACTAGTTTTGCCCTATTTATGCTTGCTGTTTGGCCATGATTTGTATTGGTAAAATGCTTATTTTAGGGCTGTCTTGCTTCTGTCTTTTCATTCCATGTACCAATTATGCATGCTTTGCATAGCTGTAGTTCATTCTATGTGCCTAATTTTGCATTTCGGGAGAGATTCCATGCATCGGGTGTGTTTTCGCCTCATTTCGGGACTGTTTTCCCCCACATTTCAGTGCTAAAATTCCATTAGCATGTTTGCATATCATTTCCATGCCATTGCATTGCGTATGCCATTACCTCGGTTTGCGCGCCCGTGTGCACGTATTTCGAGGCACTTTATTTTCATCTGTCGGCCTCTTATGTGAGTGTGGCTGAGGCGCTCTCATGTTAGTATAAGTCCATGTTGTATTCTATATGCCATTTTAGCCATATTGCATTGCGTATGCCATTGCCTCGGTTTGCGTGCCCGTGTGCACGCATTTCGAGGCACTTCATTTTCATCTGTCGGCCTCTTATGTGAGTGTGGCTGAGGCTCTCTCATGTTAGTATAAGTCCATGTTGCATTCTATATGCCATTTTAGCCATATTGCATTGCGTATGCCATTGCCTCGGTTTGCGTGCCCGTGTGCACGCATTTCGAGGCACTTCATTTTCATCTGCCGGCCTCTTATGTGAGTGTAGCTGAGGCTCTCTCATGTTAGTGTAAGCCCATATCATATTTCCATGTCATTGCATTGCATATGTCATTGCCTCGGTTTGCGTGCCAGTGTGCACGCATTTCAAGGCAGTTCATTTTCATTCATCGGCCTCTTATGTGAGTGTAGCTGAGGCTCTCTCATGTTAGTGTAAGCCCATATCATATTTCCATGTCATTTACATTGCGTATGTCATTTTCTCGATTTGCGTGCCCGTGTGCACGCATTTCGAGGCATCTTATTTTCACAGCATAGTGCATACTAGGTTGTATCTTAGATCGCATTCATGCATGTCCTCGGTTTGCATGCCCGTGTGCACGCATTTCGAGGCATCTCATTTTCATAGCATTGTGCATGCTAAGCTGTATCTTAGTTGCATTTCATGCACATCATGCATATCGCATCGTGTTCGGGATAGGAGTTAGCCCGGGCACGAGAAACGAGGTGCGTTTCGTACTCCGAGTGACGGAACGTGTCTCAATTCCAAGCCACCGACACTCCGGATTACCCATGATGGAGTTAGGTTTTGTTGTGTTTATACGTGCATTCATTCCATATTGAGTTGCACATTTCGATTCCTCGGCCATCATGCATCGATATGCGTGATTGGTGGCACGAGGATCGAGGCATGCATATATCTGTGAAAATACATTGCCATGCCCCTTTCCTGCTCTCTGTTGCAGCAAAATGAAGAATCAGTAACTTTTCGGAGCTTGGCACGCTTTCCAAGAATAACTGCTAAACAGAGGCTAATCGGGGCATCCCAGTGGATTTCCGCGCAAGGCAGCCCAGACATGCATCATTCATCAGAAGCAAGGCAATCCCTGGCTTGCACGCCAGTTTTACAGCTTTCTTAGTTAATTTGCTAATTAATTAGGAATTTGTATATTATTCGAACTGTAATATTTGGACTGTAATATTCTTTTATTCGGGACTGTATGTTTATTCGAACCCTCTGTGCGAGGGCATAATTGTAATAAGTGTGCGTGTGTGTGTTGTATGTCTTCCAACCCCACGTCTTTCTCCCTTTTATTTATCCGCTTTTGATGGTTATATTAGGGCATATTTCAATTAGCATACAGTATGATAGCATGTTTGCATTCATTCATCTGTTTTGCATGCACCAGGCTCGGCGCATCCTACTAACTGCATTTGTATTTCAATTCCAAATTGAATACATGTTAGTTGTAGCATTCCATATGCCATGTTTAGAATAGCCGAGCCTGCTATAGTTGCATTTTGCATGTGTTGCATTAGGCATTTCTGTATACTTAGGATTCATGCATGGATTTCTAATGAATGTCTGTTTTGGCTTGGAGTACTCGGTAAGTTTTATGCTTTAGCATCCTTGCATGCGTGTGAGTGAATGCCATGAATAGCATGCTTACCATGAGGCTAATTGCTTATGTGATATAACTGCCTGAATGCCTGTGGGTGAAGGTCGGGTTATTTAGATTGGGATAAATCATCAACTGTATGTTTTAAACCTACTTGCGAGTAGCAAACCATCTTTCAAAAAAACAAACATGAAATGTTTTGTCCCAGTTCAAGCGACCCGGTCTATACTTATATGCTGTGTACATCACATAGTAACCTAGGCTAATAACCGGATTAAGGACATACAAAAGTTTTCAAAAATAGATATCATGGTTAGTAGAGGCCGATCTTTGATCGGGCGAGCGGGGGTGCTCACGAAGTGACCTTCCCCAATCGTACCTAAGTTCCCGAGCCGAGGCAACTTTGGTGATGACGGACACGTGGCCTTTGGCACCGAGTCAGGGTTTCCTAAATTTCCCATTAAAAAACATTTAGGTGGCGACTCTGTATCTGGTAAAGCAGTCCATGTTTGGCACTTCTTTTCAAAAATCTGTTTTTTTCTCAAAACGATTTGCCGGATTTGGACTCTTTGGTTCAGACTTAGAACCGTGACAAATTTGAGAGTCCTGAGCTGTAGTGACTCCAAAATGAACAGAACGGGAGCTCGTTCCTCCCAGGGCGTTCGGGGACGTCTACAGTTTCTGGCGACTCTGCTGGGGATTTAGAGAACTTGACTCGAACTCATGATATCTGTTTTTGACTACACTTATGTGTTTCTTTGCATTGCATGTGCATTGGTGCGCCTAGGACACCGTGTTTGTCATCTGCTATTCCTGAACGGTTTGCCGGAGGCTTGTCTTGTCAAGGCATGACCATAAGGCTGACCGGTTGTGGGCTCTGCCAGTATGGGAACACAAACCCCGGTTTTATCGGGGCACCTTTTTTTGACCATTCGACCTAGTGCATATTCGGATCCATAGTGACCATTCCAAACTAGGACAGGTTGCTTACCCGTTTATAGGTTGTTTGAAGCCGCTGCGTGCGTAGTGAAACCCTAGCTCCTGACAAAATAGGACAGGGAAACCCTACCCCAATATAGGGGTGTTTTGGCTCTCACTTATCTGTTATGTGCTTTTAGAGTGCGTCTCTACAGGAATGCATGTATCAGTTTGCAAGTTTGGGCATCAGGCCTGCGGGCACTAGTTCAGTATTTGGGAGTCAGCTTTACCTGTGGGTATCAGACTCAGATTTGGAGCAGAATTTTGGGGTAGAATTCAGTAGAGAGTACACTCACTCAGCTTTGCTCATGTGGGTTATCGTGAAATCAGGCTGAGGTGCTGTCTGTTTTCTCTTTTGCTAGGTAGTCTTGGAACCATAGCTTCAGAAGGCTCCGATATCCCCCGAGGTTCATCGAACTTGTGCTGATAGACTTTGTCAGGTCAGAGATTCAGTTCAAGGGCAATCAGTGTTCCTTTGCCAGAGGCAGGGTAAGAGGGCTAGTCGGGCACAAATCACCAGTTCAGCAGGTACCAGATCAGTGGCCCTTGTCCACCCCACCAGTGAACAGTCAGGCTGAGATCTCGATTTCTACTGCAGGGATAGATACCAGTCAGTTAGATGGATCAGCAGAACACATCAGGGATGGAGGCAATGATGCGCCAGATGCAAGAAAGCATGAAACTCATGCAGCAGGATGCTGCCCGTCAGGAGGAATTTGCCAAACAACAGGCTGCGATCATGGCTCAGCAGGCCGAGTTCATCATCAAGCTGCAACAGCAAAGCGACGTGTCCACTTCACAACAAGTTCCTCCCCCAACAGGAGCTCCAGCACCTGGGGAGACGCCAAATGTCCAGGAAGGTACGGACATTCCGGCAGGGCCGGCTCCGCCCCCAATTTTACCTCAACTATCCAAGATCCATACACCCAATCACCCGGACTCTCCCTTTGAGTTCGAGGTTGATCATACAGCTCTGAAATTGAGCAAACTTGAGAAACTCTTCAAGAAGTCCCAGGGGGTCAAGGCTATCCCGGATATCGGAGATGGATATACCGATGTGGCCGTAACATTGCCCGATAGGTTGAAAATGCCTCAAATTGACCGCTTTGACGGATCCGGGGACCCCATGGTCCATCTCCGACTGTTGTCAGACATCTTGCGGCCAATGGGCCTAACGCGACCACAGAAGCTTTCACTATTCGGCCGAACCCTGTCGGGTGTGGCCGCCAACTGGTACGCAAAGTTAGAGGATGAAGTGAAGAAGAATTGGGATGAAATGGCTGAGGCCTTTGTCGCGCAATACTCGTACAACACTCAGATCGAGATTACAACTCGTGATCTTGAAACGACAAGGCAAGAGCCCAAGGAAACTTTCTCGGACTTTGTAATCCGGTGGAGGGCGAAGGCCTCGATGATGACTCTAAGGCCTACTGATAAGGATCAAATTCGGATGATTGTGCGCAATCTCCAGCCCAAGCTAATGCAGAAAATGATTGTGATCCCCTTCCCTACCTTTTCAGATTTGCACGAGATGGGAGCACAGATTGAGGACGCTATGAAGCAGGGCCTTTTTGACCAGGAGAAGGAGCAGCCCAGGAGGGTGTTTTCCCGCAGTTCGAATGCGACCACTAGTGGTGATGCAGCTGTAAGATCTTCTGATGTGGGCATGGTGACTACCACCGTATCAAAAACAGCTACCCCATTCACCGGTGCGTCCGGAAGTAGCTCACAAGGAACCAAATACCCACCCCGAGTCAAGAGGGTTTTCACCCCGCTTTATATGCCTTTGTCAAAAGCTCTAGAGGCCTTAATCCGGAAAGGGCATCTGAAACCGTTGGAACAACGGCCCCTACCCGATCCTATCCCTGCAAAGCATGACCATACTAAGTACTGCGCCTACCATCAACAAATCGGTCATGACACTGACAGTTGCTTTCGTCTGCGCCATGATGTACAAGATCTGTTTGACAACAGGGTTATCCCCGCGCCAGTCCAGCAAAGTCCATCGGCACTTGATCAGTGAACCTGTGGGGGGTAATGTGATCTGACCAGAGATTGAACCAGCTGCGGATGGCGCTCAGATTACTCCAGCTATGGTGGATGGCATGCACTGTTTTGAGCAATGTACAAGCGCTGTTAATTTTGCATTCTGACCTGGGTATTGGGACAGTCTTGTTGTTTTGTTTTTGAGTCTGTCTTTTGTTTTGAGTCAGTCTCTTTTTGGTTTTGGGTCTGTCTTGTTGTATCGAGTCAGTCATGTTGTATAGGAGTCAGGTGATTCCGGGGGGGTGTTACCTCGGGCGTCACCATTTTGTTTTATGTTTGTCTTTTCGTTTTGTTTTGAGTCTGTTTCTGCCAGGGAGCCAGTAACACCAAAAGATTTGAATGAAACAGCGGTAATTTTTGCACTTCTGTGTTCGCTTCTGCCATGTGCCAATTGTGCCAGAAAGTTTGAATGAAACGGCAGTACTTTTCGCCTACTCTTTTGCACCCCAAAATCATTGCATTGACCTAAGTTTTTCAAAACTTTTTGAACACTGCGGTGAAAACGAAGAGGAAGGAATTCCTCGGGTTTTGCAAAATTTGATCATTTGAAAGAAAGAGAGGCGTGCTAAGCCCTTAATGAATGAAATCATGCTTGTTAGCGTGAGTACTAAGAAGGACCCTGGCTTGATCCAGACTGGTTTCACACTATCTTCAGCGCGAGTGATTTGTCGCTTTCTTAAAAATGTTCAAAAACAAAATATTTTGCGCGGTCCTGCGAAGACCTGTGTGGAATCGCTCCTGAGATTGTGCAGCCTAGGATCGCTCTCAGCCTCGAGACTCAACCCCTTTGCTTCCAAACCTTGAACTTGAATTCAGAAGGTTCAACGGTCAACTACGATGTGAGGCCTGTGTGGCCGGATTTGAAGCAGCCCTCGAACAAGAGGCAAGAAAGTCAGATCAAGAAGATCAGATGTCATCAAAAGAAGCTTACGAAGCTAGAACAGCAGCCATTCTCCTGGATTCAGATGACTTCAGGATCTCAAAACCATTTGGCATGGACTTACTACACTTTTACCCTTTGAGAGGCTCGCTGGGCCGAAAACCCGGAAGGGCGACCGAGGCAAAAGTTAGAGCAAGAGAAAAATACAAAAAAAGAAGCAATACAAAAATGCAAAAGAAAACAAAAAAAGAGAACAAAAAAGGAAAATGCAAAGAAAAGAAATGAAAAAAATTGAAAAGAAAAGAAGAACAAAGCTCGCAAGGTCGAAAACCCGCAACGGGCGCCTTGGCAAAAGTTAGAGCCTAAAAAGGAGAGGTTAATACCCGAGTGTACCTTAACCCCAAACTACGTGAGGCTTGATTCCCATCTTTGGGATACGTAGGCAACTTCATTCTGAAGTCCAGCCGTAAAACAATTCGATTGTGTCCATGTAATGGTTTTGATCATCTTTGCCTTCTCTGTATCCGAGAGACAGATTGTGTTCGTCACTCTGAGGATTGCCTACAATGCGCTGCGGTGCCATCCAAACAAGGGGCAACTTTCCGTTGCCATTCAATGCGCTGCGGTGCCATCCAAACAAGGGGCAACTTTCCGTTGCCATTCAATGCGCCGCAGTGCCATCCAAACAAGGGGCAACTTTCCGTTGCCATTCAATGCGCCGCGGTGCCGTTCAAACAAGGGGCAACTTTCCGTTGCCATGCAGTTCCCCTCAAGCAAGGGGCAATTTTCCTTCGAATCCGAGGTTGTGCATCTCGAGAGTAGGTTCCGTGCTCGTTGAGCAGTGGTCGTCTGCAAAAATAAGTTTTGAGAATTTTTACCGAGGTTGACTAATCTTCTTGAAAAGTACTCCATTTTTCAAAACTGGACCATTTCTCGGACCCAAAAAAGGAAAACTCTCAGTACTCATAGCCTAACTTGCATGATTTTAAATCAGAAAATCGAACAAGCATGTTAATCTAACTCTCATTTTGGTCAAAATTTTTTAGGAGAAAACTAAAACAAAAAATGGTCAAAATGATGAACTAGGGGCACAGTTGAGTCAGGTGTTCTGTCTTTTCCCCTTTGTCAAAATACTTGCCAGAAAGGGCACTCTACTTGTCGGAAAAGGCACCATATTCGCCAGAAAAGGGCACAACAAAGGGCAGAAAGCTCTCTCATCCTCCAAGCAGCGAGGTGTCAAGCCGAGTGCGAAGCACGAATTGGAATGGATCGAGATGCTCCATTCCCTCATCCGGCGCATCGACAGATGTCACCGAAGGAAATAGCCGCGAGCTGATTATGTTGGGTGTGAGCCCGCAACTTCCTGTTCATCCATCAACCACCCAGGGGAGGGATGAAAAATGAGAGATTGAAGAATAGAGAGACGTGCGATGAGAGGAAAAGTGAGAAGAGGGCTTTTTCAGAAAAACAGAGCTTGAGGGCCGAGTGATGTGAGAACCACAAATGAGAAAGGGTGGGAAACACTACCCGGTGAAACAGGCTCCCTGTGCACGTCTGAGTGTTGTGTCTTTTTGTTTTATCTCGATTCTTGTTTTGAGTCGTTTCGAGTGTTACTCGATGTGTCTAGGTTGTGTGCCTTTTATTTCCTTGTTGAGTCGTTTTGCTATGTTCAGTCGTAGGCTCAATACTTGGTCGAAAACTCATCTCTCAATTTCAAAAATAAAATCGTTTTGTGCTCCGAGTGCCGTGTCGTTCTCCACATCTGTGCAAAACAAGATTTGTTCTTTCATAAAACCGCAGGATTCAACCCAGGTCATGCGAGAACAGTAGAACTAGGACCTATTTGAAGCTATATGGGTTCCAGACTACAAAGCAAAAGCAAAAGAGGAAATGTCGAGCATCTGAGTTTGTTTCAACTTCAGTAAGTTCCGAGATTACATTCCGTGTGTACCTCTTCAGGTCTTGCCAAAGCTCCGAAGTATGAGTGTGCCTCTACCTCAAGCTCAAGATCAAGTCTGCTTCAAGCCAAAATGGCGATCAAAAGTGCTCTCCCTGAGTACC
Organism: Camellia sinensis; assembly: GCF_055761805.1. NCBI lineage: Eukaryota > Viridiplantae > Streptophyta > Magnoliopsida > Ericales > Theaceae > Camellia > Camellia sinensis. The sequence continues at coordinate 42,328,009 of NC_138961.1, forward strand.
ATTCCCTGCTAGAGGCATCTTGGCTGTGTTCGCAATGAGTTCCTAGGAGACCAACTGCGACGGTGGAAACTAGAGTTCGAATGGCTGATGCCTAGAACGTAAAGGTTCGGGATTTCCGGGACTAAAGTCTGGTTTAAATACCCAGAGGCGTGTCCTCGGCTTGAAATCTGTATGGAAGCCCCATAGGTTGAGATAGCGTGTATGCACCTCAATTCTGGATACTGAACCAACCTAGTCTGTCACCCCGTTGGAGAATAGGGAAAGTTGTGAATATGATCAGGAAGAAAGGCAACGTCCAAAGGGTTATACATGAAGAATCCTTGTCAATATTTCAGAGCCTTTATACTGTAAGATTGAAGGTAAGTGTTCGAACAGCACAAGGGGAAATCCCCATCGGAGAAGAGCGGTTCACCGCCACTCACCTCATGAGGTGCTTTCTAAAACGCTGTTTTGTCTATTTATTGCTTTTCTTAAGCATCATGTATTGTATTGCATTGTACCTATCAAGTTTCTTTCTCATTCATACACGATATTGTATGTACGGTTCATTCAAAGAAGTTCCGTTTAAGATCATTCATTTAGTGTATCAATCACACTTCACACTTCACTTCATTTCTTTAGTGTATCAATCACACCTTATTCACCCTTAGTGTATCAATCACACTTCATTCGTTTAGTATATCAATCATACTCTGTTCACTAAGTGCATCTATCACACTTCGTGTTCACATTCAGTATATCAATCATACTCTGTTCACTAAGTGCATCTATCACACTTCGTGTTCACATTCAGTATATCAATCATACTCTGTTCACTAAGTGCATCTATCACACTTCGTGTTCACATTCAGTATATCAATCATACTCTGTTCACTAAGTGCATCTATCACACTTTGTGTTCACTTTCGGTATATCAATCATACTTTGCTCACATTGTGCATCTATCACACTTTGTGTTCACTTTCAGTGTATCAATCACACTTTGTTCACTAAGTGCATCTATCACACTTTGTGTTCGCTTTTAGTATATCCATCATACTTGTTCACTAAGTGCATCTATCACACTTTGTGTTCATCACACTCCGTTCACATAGTGCATCGATCACACTTTGTGTTCGCTTTTAGTATATCAATCATACTCTGTTCACTAAGTGCATCTATCACACTTTGTGTTCACCTTTAGTGTATCCATTACACTTTGCTCACTTCACCCTTTTGTTTATTAATTACACTTTGCTCAAATAGTGTATCTATCACACACTCGCTTTGCTCACTTAGTGCATCTATCACACTTTGTGCTCACCTTATTGTGTATCAATCACACACACTCGCTTTGCTCACTTAGTGCATCTATCACACTTTGTGCTCACCTTTTTGTGTATCAATCACACACTCTCGCTTTGTGTATCTATCATACTTGTTCACATAGTGCATCTATCACACTTTGTGTTCACCTTTTTGTGTATCAATCACATGTTCGCTCTGTGTATCTATCACACATGCACACTGTATTTGCAGTGAGAATTTCATAATTTTCTTACATCCTTTCTGCACGAGGTGCAGTTTGGCTCGAGTTTACTTGCTTGCCTAGCATTCGCTTAAAATGTTGCATTTATTTCGCATAATTGCTTCATTACAGCTCTCTTTGCATGATCATGAGTGATAACCGACTTCGTGTAGCGTATAAGTCCAATCTTCAAAACCTTCTTGCATATCATTTTGCATTTTGCCCCCTTTGCCTGCGGACACATCTCTGTTTATCTTGTACATTTGTCTAAGTCTTCGGCCTTGTCAAAAATGGGTCGTCTCTGGGCTTTGACATTCACTCCCGTCACTTATGACTTCCAAGTTCTGTCAAAGAGGGGCAACTGTAGACACCCCATTTTTGACCGACCTTAAGACTCAGACGTCACCAGTTGAGCGCTTGGTGATATTACATAATGTGCTCGTTCAGAAGTTTCAGAATCTTGGCCGTGAGCCCTGCCTCCGGACTTCCGAACCCTCTTCTGTGCCTTACCTCGGTTTGCGAACCAGACTCAGTTTTCTCTGTTTCTTTTCCTGAGGGGAGGGAGAGGTCCTGTAGATCATCTCTCAGTGGCCGTAGGCTACGTTTTATGGTCGTAGGCCATTTTGCCCATTTCGGAGCCCGGTTTCCGGTTTTCAGAGCCGTCAGGCCGTGTGCCTCGGTTCGGGACCGCTTAACCATCTCCGTTTGCTCTAAATTTTGGCATACATCTTATTTTCTCCCTTTTGAGGGACACTGGGGTCTGAGAAACCCACTTCGTGGCCGAACGCCACTTTCGATGCTTGGCAGCCCATTTTCGGGGCCCCGAACTGCGTGTTTTGGCCTCCGAGTATTCGTTTTGCATCGGTTTTCGCTCATTCTTGGCAGGTACCTCTGTTTTATCATCAGGAAGGTCACTGGAGGGTGGGAGGCCAGTAATTATCTTGGCAACCAGTTATATTCCATTTTCGCCCTCTAACACCCGTTTTTCTCATTTCTGAGCCAATGTTGAACACCTTGGGGCCACTTTCTTCAACCCCAAACCACATATTTGTGTTGTACACACATGGGAGGACCCTAAAATTTTATGTCCGGCCATAAATTCAATTTGACCCTTTTGAACCCCTCTTAAAAATGGCTTGTTCTCTCTCCTGTTTTAGAGTTTCCAAATTCAAACCACAGGGTTGTGATGAGGGGACCTGGGAGGCCACCTTTTTGTGGTGGCCGGCCACTATTCCAACTTGGCCTTTTTGACCCCTAGCCGCCCGTCTAGGGGAGGTGGCCGGCCGGCCACCTGCAAGTCCAAAAATGGGCCGGCCATGTTCCTTGCAAGATACACTTTACAGCTGTATAGCTGTTTCCCCCAGAAAATATCTCAATCCGGGGGATATTTTTGGGGGAAAAACTTGTCTCCTTTTTCCCCTCCTTTTCTCCCTCTTTTTTTGTCCATATAACCAGCAGGCAACATTGTTCTTGGGGGTTAGAAAAATTGGTCTTCAAGCTTGCATGCAAAAATCCTCCTCCATCTCTCTCATTTCCTTGAAAACCTCCAAGTCCAACACCACCATTTCTTCTACACCACCAACCCCCACCCTTCCATCCTCCATTCCAGAAGTTTGAAGGTGTTCTCCAAGGCCTAAGGAGCCACAAACTCAAGCCAAGAGGCAACCAAAGTCAAGCCTTCAAGGGTAAGTAGTATTTTTCCTTTTTTGAGCTTATTTTGGTATCTTTTCTTAGCCATATGTGCTTATTGATTTGAGCTCCGACCAAAACTGAAAAGGTCATTTTTTTGAGCTCATTTTCTTGTTTCATTAAGGGCTCAACCCTGTTTGAGCCCTCCATATTTCACTTGCTTCAATATCCTCCTTGAATGCCATTTTCTTGCATGCTTTGGAAGCCTATCATGCTTCTGTTTTTGGTCTTTTTACAGGCCTAGAAATAGTCTTATTTTGACCTTCTTAACATGTTTCATTAAGGGTCTTTGGCTGTTTGTTGAATATTTTGCATACTTTGTGTTATAGCCACTTTTTGAGCCTCATTTTGCATTGCATTTCTAGGATATTTGTATACTGTTTTGGGGTTTTTACAGTTCTGTAAATATGCTTATTTTTGGTCCCTCTTCAATGTTGTAGAAGGGAATTTTTCAGTTTGGGCTGTGCATATACCACTTGCCTCTTTGGCCACCTTATGGCCCTTTTTCTTGCATAAGAGCTTAGCCATATCTATGTTTGTTTTTGAGGTTTTTACAGTTCTTTAAAGTGGCTTATTTTTGGCCCCTCTTCAACGTTGTTTAAGGGCCCTAACCCGTTTGGAGTCAGCAGCTGTGAGTTGCTTCATAATCTCATATTTAGGGCCATTTTTGCATACTAGTTTTGCCCTATTTATGCTTGCTGTTTGGCCATGATTTGTATTGGTACAATGCTTATTTTAGGGCTGTCTTGCTTCTGTCTTTTCATTCCATGTACCAATTATGCATGCTTTGCATAACTGTAGTTCATTCTATGTGCCTAATTTTGCATTTCGGGAGAGATTCCATGCATCGGGTGTGTTTTCGCCTCATTTCGGGGCTGTTTTTCCCCACATTTCAGTGCTAAAATTCCATTAGCATGTTTGCATATCATTTCCATGCCATTGCATTGCGTATGCCATTGCCTCGGTTTGCGCGCCCGTGTGCACGCATTTCGGGGCACTTCATTTTCATCTGTCGGCCTCTTATGTGAGTGTGGCTGAGGCTCTCTCATGTTAGTATAAGTCCATGTTGCATTCTATATGCCATTTTAGCCATATTGCATTGCGTATGCCATTGCCTCGGTTTGCGTGCCCGTGTGCACGCATTTCGAGGCACTTCATTTTCATCTGTCGGTCTCTTATGTGAGTGTGGCTGAGGCTCTCTCATGTTAGTATAAGTCCATGTTGCATTCTATATGCCATTTTAGCCATATTGCATTGCGTATGCCATTGCCTCGATTTGCGTGCCCGTGTGCACGCATTTCGAGGCACTTCATTTTCATCTGCCGGCCTCTTATGTGAGTGTAGCTGAGGCTCTCTCATGTTAGTGTAAGCCCATATCATATTTCCATGTCATTGCATTGCATATGTCATTGCCTCGGTTTGCGTGCCTGTGTGCACGCATTTCGAGGCAGTTCATTTTCATTCATCGGCCTCTTATGTGAGTGTAGCTGAGGCTCTCTCATGTTAGTGTAAGCCCATATCATATTTCCATGTCATTTACATTGCGTATGTCATTTTCTCGATTTGCGTGCCCGTGTGCACGCATTTCGAGGCATCTCATTTTCACAACATAGTGCATACTAGGTTGTATCTTAGATCGCATTCATGCATTTCCTCGGTTTGCGTGCCCGTGTGCACGCATTTCGAGGCATCTCATTTTCATAGCATTGTGCATGCTAAGCTGTATCTTAGTTGCATTTCATGCACATCATGCATATTGCATCCTGTTCGGGATAGGAGTTAGCCCGGGCACGGGAAACGAGGTGCGTTTCGTACTCCGAGTGACGGAACGTGTCTCAATTCCAAGTCACCGACACTCCGGATTACCCATGATGGAGTTAGGTTTTGTTGTGTTTATACGTACATTCATTCCATATTGAGTTGCACATTTCGATTCCTCGGCCATCATGCATCGATATGCGTGATTGGTGGCACGAGGATCGAGGCATGCATATATCTGTGAAAATACATTGCCATGCCCCTTTCCTGCTCTCTGTTGCAGCAAAATGAAGAATCAGCAACTTTTCGGAGCTTGGCACGCTTTCCAAGAATAACTGCTAAACAGAGGCTAATCGGGGCATCCCAGTGGATTTCCGCGCAAGGCAGCCCAGACATGCATCATTTATCAGAAGCAAGGCAATCCCTGGCTTGCACGCCAGTTTTACAGCTTTCTTAGTTAATTTGCTAATTAATTAGGAATTTGTATATTATTCGAACTGTAATATTTGGACTGTAATATTCTTTTATTCGGGACTGTATGTTTATTCGAACCCTCTGTGCGAGGGCATAATTGTAATAAGTGTGCGTGTGTGTGTTGTATGTCTTCCAACCCCACGTCTTTCTCCATTTTATTTATCCGCTTTTGATGGTTAGATTAGGGCATATTTCAATTAGCATACAGTATGATAGCATGTTTGCATTCATTCATCTGTTTTGCATGCACCGGGCTCGGCGCATCATACTAACTGCATTTGTATTTCAATTTCAAATTGAATACATGTTAGTTGTAGCATTCCATATGCCATGTTTAGAATAGCCGAGCCTGCTATAGTTGCATTTTGCATGTGTTGCATTAGGCATTTCTGTATACTTAGGATTCATGCATGGATTTCTAATGAATGTCTATTTTGGCTTGGAGTACTCGGTAAGTTTTATGCTTTAGCATCCTTGCATGCGTGTGAGTGAATGCCATGAATAGCATGCTTACCATGAGGCTAATTGCTTATGTGATATAACTGCCTGAATGCCTGTGGGTGAAGGTCGGGTTATTTGGATTGGGATAAATCATCAACTGTATGTTTTAAACCTACTTGCGAGTAGCAAACCATCTTTCAAAAAAACAAACATGAAATGTTTTGTCCCAGTTCAAGCGACCCGGTCTATACTTATATGCTGTGTACATCACATAGTAACCTAGGCTAATAACCGGATTAAGGACATACAATTGTTTTCAAAAATAGATATCATGGTTAGTAGAGGCCGATCTTTGATCGGGCGAGCGGGGGTGCTCACGAAGTGACCTTCCCCAATCGTACCTAAGTTCCCGAGCCGAGGCAACTTTGGTGATGACGGACACGTGGCCTTTGGCACCGAGTCAGGGTTTCCTAAATTTCCCATTAAAAAACATTTAGGTGGCGACTCTGTATCTGGTAAAGCAGTCCATGTTTGGCACTTCTTTTCAAAAATCTGTTTTTTTCTCAAAACGATTTTGCCGGATTTGGACTCTTTGGTTCAGACTTAGAACCGTGACAAATTTGAGAGTCCTGAGCTGTAGTGACCCCAAAATGAACAGAACGGGAGCTCGTTCCTCCCAGGGCGTTCGGGGACGTCTACAGATGCCTCACAAGGCATTCCCTGCCCCTCCAAGGCAAAACACAAGTGTTTGGTGCAAAACTAGACACTAAACAGTCGAGTTTGGAGATCCTGAGGCAAGGCGCGTAGCCGAGACCTCCGGAAACTCCAAACGAACACAAACATGGATGATCACCGGGTGTTCAAACGGTGACGTCCAAGTCTTGAGGACGGTCAAAAATGGGGTGTCTACAGATGGCCTCAATCCAAGGCCGGTGGGTGCCAGGGGTAGTTAACAAGCTACTCTCTACTCTCAGGTGCAAAAACAAACAAGTCCTTGTGGTAAAACCATGCACATAACAAATAAGTTGAGAGATCCTGAGGCAAGGCGCGTAGCCAAGGCTTCCGGGAACTCAAAGCAAACACGAACATGGATGATCACCGAGTGTTCAAGCGGTGACGTCCAAGTCTTGAGGACGGTTAAAAATGGGGTGTCTACAGTTGCCCCTCTTTGACAGAACTCGAAAGTCATAACAATGACGAGAGTGAATGTCAAAGCCCAGAGACGACCCATTTTTGACAAGGCCGAAGACTTAGACAAACATACAAGCTACAGATAAGATATGCGCCCGAAGGCAGGGGCAAAATACAACTGACAATGCAAGAAGCCGAACATAACTTATGATCATGCAAAGAAAGCTGTGACGAAGCATAACATGCAACAGTTTTAAGCAATCAACAGAAATCCAACTACATTACAATGCAGAAAGGATGTAAGAGAATCATGTAATTTTCGCAACGTTTCACACGGAGAATACAATACCTGTGCGGTTCGTCTGGTTGCACCAGTTTCGAATGAACCGTACATACAATATCATGCCTGAAAGAGAAAGAAAACTTAACAGGTACAATATTGTTAGCAGTATGCAATCAATGCAATTGAAAGTGCATGACAACGCAAGTCGAGTAGGACGCATAACAATACAATTTGGGGCAAGCATAACAATGCTATGAAGGCACAAACACATGTAAGTAAAGAACACGTGACAATGTATACAATGTGTGTGATGGGAACTTGAACAAATGTAAGTAAAACAATACGTGACAACGTATGCAATGTGTATAAAAAGGAACTTGATCACATGTAAGTAAAGCATGACGCGACAACGCATGCAATGTGTATGGAAAGGAACTTGAACACATGTAAGTAAAGCATAACGCGACAACGCATGCAATGTGTATAGACAGAAACTTGAACACATGTAAGTAAAGCATAACGCGACAACCTATGCAATGTGTATAGAAAAAAACTTGAACACATGTAAGTAAAGCATAACACGACAACGTATGCAATGTGTATAGAAGAGAATTTGAATACATGTAAGTAAAGCATAACGCGACAACGTATGCAATGTGTATAGAAAGAAGCTTGAACACATGTAAGTAAAGCATAACGCGACAACGTATGCAATGTGTATAAAAAGACACTTGAACACATGTAAGTAAAGCATAATGCGACAACGCATGCAATGTGTATAGAAAGAAACTTGAACACATGTAAGTAAAGCATAACGTGACAACGTATGCAATGTGTATAGAAAGGAATTTGAACACATGTAAGTAAAGCATAACGCGACAATGCATGCAATGTGTATAGAAAGAAACTTGAACACATGTAAGTAAAGCATAACGCGACAACGCATGCAATGTGTATAGAAACTTGAACAGGCCGATTCAATTTTGAAGCATGGTAAAGACATGTTATTCATGAAATTTGAAATGCAAAGCACTGCAACACAGTATAATTGAAGCGATTTGTGGAATTCACAAGATACGAAAAGGATACGGGAAGGGACGTTCCTCGTACGCACCGAGCATTGCTCATAGAAGACGCGGCTTGAGGTCAACTCGAAGGCCTACTGATGTTTCGAAAGTGCACTTCCTTGCACTATCTCGAGTAATGAAGGTGCAAAACCGTATAATTGACCTGAACAAGGGCGCAGGAGGTGCATCGACCGCAAGGGGAGGTTACTGGTATCAATCCCGATACTCTGCTGCCCTGCTCTCCTTTTGCTTTACTTTTCTTTTCTACTGTTAGTTTTTAGCACATTGCACTACCTCAGGCAGGTTTTACTTTTTCAAAAGTGTGTATTTTTGCAAAACACATGAGGGAAATGAAACATCTATTTTGTTCAAAAAGGTGTTACATTTGTGCTTTCTATGCATCGCATCGCATGGTATCACATAGCAATGTGAATGAAATTGAACTTGGTTTGAAAATCGAGTACTTGCATCGTAATAATCAGGTAGTGAACCGACTTACAACTCGATAAACAAAGAACTCGATTAGCTAGCCAAGAGCGAGTACAACTCGATAAGCAACATAAAGACTTAAGGAATGTGAAATACAACTCGATAAGCAAATTTACAACAACTCGATAAGCAAATGGGGGTGACGCCGCAAAAGTCATCATCGGAGGGCATTGGAAGTGGTGGTATTCCGCAAATCCTCAGCATGTTCAATACGTAAATAGCTCAGGGAGCAAGAAGGAATACCACCGGCCACAGGGGAAAACCATCAGCCTCAAAAAGTGTCCATCGGCCAGCATCTTTGATAATCGGCCAAAAGTTGTGGTCGATCGGCACTATACTTGGCTGGCCGGCCATAAATGGCAGAGACCAGCAGAATGCTAACATCTGTCCTCCACTTAACCTTATCCCCTACAAAAGGCTTCAGCTTCGTAGTTTTTCTTAATTCCACACTGATTTGCTTCAAATAGAAGAATTTCTTGCCCGAAATCTCACAGCTTGGATTGCCAACTTGGACGGCTCAGAAAAGCTGAACTTCCGGGGTTTCGGCATGAATGCACTATTCACGCTGAGCCACACTCCGCTGCACTTTCCATTTCTCCATGCCGCGGCAAAGTTTTGGAATCAGGTTACACATGTCTTTAGCTTTGGTGGGCAAGAGGTGTGTCCTACCTTCGAAGACTTTCAAGCTTTGATGGAATCCGAGCGCGATGGGAAAATCTTGCCTCAGCTTCGCTTTGGCCACGCCCAAGCCTTAGGGCGAATGTGTGGACTTACTATGCACGACACTCGATCTTTGATTTGTGACGGAATATTGGATATTTCGAGTTTGATTTGTCGGTTTTCTGATGCTAGCGACCATAGTGACCATCATTGGCAAGGCTTTCGGCGACATGCCCTTTGTTTGTGCATGTTATCTCATTTCTTGTTTGTCTTGGACTTGGGAGGATCTAACGTCCGGTTGATCGAGATTGCCCAAGGCTTGAAGGAGGGCAAGAGCTGTGTTGCCATGACTCTGGCTGAGACATTGATGGCCTTAGACGCCTTCTATCGCCGAGAGACGACCAGATTTGTGGGGAGTCCACTACTACTGCAGGTAATGCTTCCCACCCAATCTTACATATGTATGGCTCACATCACTCGGCCCTCAGGCTCGGTTTTTCTCACAAAGCCCTTTTCTCACTTTTCTCTCATCGTACATCTCTCTATTCTTTATTCTCTCATTTTTTTCAATCCCTTCCCAGGTGTGGTTGATGGACAAGTTGCAAGTTATGGACTCTTGCCCAGCATACTCAGCTCGTGGTTACTTCTTCCGACAATGCCTAGTCAATGCCCTTGATAAGGGATGGTGGTTCGATTGGATGTGTCGCTTGTCCGCAGACTGTATTGCTTGGCAGTGCCCTTGGCTTAACCTACCGACAATGGGCTATAGCATGTTCCAGCAGACTGGGATTTAGTTGATTGGCTTTACTCACTGTGTGTTCTATTTCCCATTCCGGTTCTAGCGCCAGTTCGGCCATGATCAGACTTGCCCGGCAGAGGGGATAGAGCATCCAGCTGCATTCCCAGCCCGAGGTGCGCAGCTTGCTCGGTAGGCCGCAGCATGGAGGACTAGAGAGCTCCTAGCCCCCGCTCCTACTTTCAGTTGCACTTTGTCTGACGAGTGCATAGATTGGCTCAATGAAGAGGCGCAGATTGGGCCCAGCTTGGCATCAGAGGCTTCGACCGCTCTGGGAGGGGGCACAGGAGCACCTGACTCATCTATACCCCGGATTTATTGCTTTATTAGAGCTTTCAAGTTTTCTTTATGAATGTAATAATAAAAAGCAACTTCAATTTGTATGCAAGAGCAGGAGAACTCTGTATTGAAATCAATGAAATTGAAGGTTGTGGGTACTGAAAATTTTCCGCTTTGGTCCAAAAATGGTCCTAGTTGTTAAAAAGATTAATTTGAACAAAGTCAACTTTTATTAAAACTTTTCAAAACCATTTTCGATATGGATCAGAACTGGACATGCCTGAAATCTGTCACTGAGATGCACAACATCGGATTCCAGCAACTGGAACGTTGCCCCTAGTTTGAATAGTACCACGGCATTGCATGGCAACGAAAAGTTGCCCCTAGTCTGAAAAGCACTGCACCAGAGATCATAACCGAACTCTTGAATGCTGAATGGACAAAGATGGCCGAGATGATCAAATGGACTAAGTTGATCGGGAAAAGGTTTATGGCTGAACTTCAGGATGAAGTTGCCTACGTATCCCAAAGATGGGAATCAAGCCTTACGTAGTTCAGGCTTGGGTTCACTCGAGTATTTTCACTCTCCTTTTACGCTCTAACTTTTGCCAAGGCCGCCCTTTGCGGGATTTCAACCTTGCGAGCTCAGTTTTTATAATTTCAAATTTTTTCAATGCTCTAACTTTTTCCTAGGTCGCCCTTTCGGGATTTCGGCCTAGCGAGCCTCTCAGGGGTAATATTTCTTCAATTTGTCCATGTTGATCGGTTGTGAAAACTCTAGGCCATCTAGATCCATCAGAACCACAGCTCCACTTGACCAAATAGACTTGATGATTTAGGGACCAGTCCAATTGGGTCTGAACTTGCCCCTAGGATCGTGGATGGGAGCTCGGTTGTCCTTGAGCACCAGATCTCCTTCCTTCAAATTCCTGGACTTAACCTTCTTGTTGAAAGCCCGGGCAATTCTGCGATGATAACCTTGAACATGGTACAGTGCTTTTAGTCTTCTCTCATCAAAGAGCATGAGTTCCTCAAATCTGCTCTGTTGCCAATTTGCTTCGGCTATCTGACACTCAACCAGTACTCTCAAAGATGGAACCTCAATTTCAATGGGTAGAACGGCCTCCATTCCATAAACCAACGAATACGGAGTCACCCCAGTAGAAGTTCTGATTGAAGTCCGGTAACCCCATAGAGCAAACGACAGCTTATCTGGCCAGTCCCGGTAGGTTTCCACCATCTTCTGCAGTATGTGTTTGATATTCTTGTTGGCGGCCTCAACCGCTCCATTGGTTTACGGCCGATATGTGGATGACTTATGAAAAGCCACGTTGTATTTTCCCAATAAGTCAATCACTTCCTTCTTGAAGTGGGAACCATTATCTGAAATGATGTCGTTCGGGACCCCGTAGCGACAGATGATGTTGTTTCTGATGAACTTTGCAACATGCGACGCCTTCAACACCGCATAAGATTGGGCCTCAACCCACTTTGTGAAATAATCTATCGCAACCAGGATGAACTCATGCCCATTTGTCCCCTTTGGAGTAATAGCTCCGATCACATCAATTCCCCAAACCGAAAATGGCCATGGCGAAGTCATATTGTACAGCTTCGACGGCGGAATGTTCATGCGGTTTGCATGGATCTGACATTTGTGGCATCGCCGAACAAAACCGATACAATCCTCCTCCATGGTGGACCAATAGTAACCCTGTCTGAGGATCTTCCTGGCTAGCATTACCCCGTTCACATGTGCACCGCATTCCCTTCCATGGATGGCCCCCATCAAGCGCTTCGATTCTTCAGCTTCAACGCACAGCTTATGCATTCCTAGATGACCTCTCTTATACAGCTTACCCCCACAGATGATGAATTGAATGACCATTCTTCTGATTGCCTTTTTATCTTTGGCATTTGCCCCTGGTGGACACGCCTCCTTCTCCAAGAAGTTCCAAATGTCGTAATACCAGGGGTTCTCGTCCTGAACCTCATCTATAGGAGCAATCGACTTGTAGGCTGGCGCAAATTTCTGGTCAATAATGACTGGACACATCCGGACTCCAAACGGGATGTCTATCGTGGAAGATAGAGTTGCTAGTGAATCTGCGAACCTGTTGTTCTCTCTTACTAGATGAGCAAAGTTTAATTTCTCAAACTGAGGAATCAACAAGTCCAAGGTCTGGTGGTACATTATCATTTTTCTTCTTTGACTTTCCAAGCTCCTTTTGCTTGAGACACAACAAGGTTCGAGTCCCAGATGACGTCCAACCGTTTTGCCCCTAGTTCTAGGGCTGCTTCTAAACCGGCAATGCACGCCTCATATTCTGCTTCGTTGTTTGAGACTTTGAATCGGAGTTTGAAGGCTAGAGGGATACGAGAATTGTCGGGTGCTATCAGCAACACCCCTATCCCATACCCGTACTGGTTTGACGCTCCGTCAAAGTACATCATCCAAGTTTCATCGTCGATATGCAAAATGGCCTCATCTGGGAATAAGTACTGAACTGCTTCACCCCCTTCTACCGGGTGATCGGCTAAGAATTCTGCCACTGCTCTTCCTTTAACTGACTTGCGCGTCACATATTTCAGATCGAATTCGGAAAACAACAACAACCAACGAGCCAGCCTACCCGTAAGTGCTAGTTTCTCGAAAAGATATTTGATGGGATCCAGTCGTGAAACCAACATTACAGAGTGAGCTAACAGGTAGTGCCGCAGCTTCCTGGTAGCCCATACTAAGGCTAAGCAAGCCTTTTCCAACGGTGTGTAACGGGTCTCATACTCTAGCATCTTCTTGCTCAGGTAATAGATGGCTCTCTCCACCTTGTCCTCTAATTCTTGCGCGAGCATGCAGCCCATTGTAGTCTCAGTCACTGAAAGGTACAATATCAACGGTCTCCCCAGCTCTGGCGGTGACAACACGGGTGGGTTCCGTAAGTATTGTTTGATCTGTTCAAAAACAGCTTGGCATCGACCGTCCCACTAGAACTTCGTTCCTTTCTTCAGGAGACCAAAAAGTGGTTCACAAGTCCAGGTTAATTTTGAGATAAACAGTCTTATGAATTGCACTTTACCTAGAAAGCCTCGCACCTCCTTTTTAGTCCTTGGTGGTGGGATTTCTAATATGACCTTGATTTTGGAAGGGTCGACTTCGATACCTCTCTGTGTAATCAGAAACCCCAGCATCTTTCTCGTTGTAACACCAAACGTACACTTCTGAGGATTCAGCCGCAACCGAAATTCTCTGATCCTTTGAAAGAACTTTCGCAAGGCGGTGTAGTGGCCCTCTTTTTCTTTGGATTTGACAATCATGTCGTCCACGTACACTTTGACCTCTTTGTGGATCATGTCATGTAATATTGTGGTCGTAGCCCGTTGATATGTAGCTCCAGTATTCTTCAGCCCAAATGGCATTACTCTGTAGCAGCATGTCCTCTACAGGGTGGTGAATGCAGTCTTTTCCCGGTCTTCAAGTGACATCGCTATCTGATTATAGCCTGAGAAGCCATCCATGAACGAAAGCAAAGCATGCCCCGCTGTGAAGTCTACCAACTCATCAATATGGGGCAAGGAAAGTCGTCCTTCGGACTGGCTCTGTTCAAGTCCCTGAAATCCACGCATACCCTGATCCTGCCATCCTTCTTCGGCACTGGAACGATATTGGCCAACCAAGTCGGATATTCGGACACCAGCAGGAAGCCTACGTCGATTTGCTTGGTGACCTCTTCCTTAATCTTGATGGCCCAGTCGGGGCGGATCCTTTTGAGTTTTTGCTTGATGGGTCGGGCCTTGGGGTCAATAGGGATCCGGTGCTATACAATCTCAGGATCGATTCCAGGCATGTCTTCGTAGGATCACGCGAAAACATCTTTGAAATCTTTTAATAAAGCGACTAAGTGCTTGCGTTCCCCTGAAGACAACGTGGACCCGATCTGGACCAGCTGCGGGTCCTTCTCAGTACCAATATTCACAGTAGTGATTTCATCAACTAAAGGTTTAACAAATCTTTCCTGCTCTTGATCAATTAATCGTTGCAAAACCGGAGGAATTTCTTCCTCATCGTTTTTGTCAAAATTTTGAAAGTCCTGATTCAAGCAATAGATCAAAGGCACAGAAAAGTACTCAGAAACCACATCCACATCATTCTCATTAAGTACTTCCAAACCGTCCGATCCTTCTGTTACAACAGACTCAAAAGAGAAAGAAAAAGACGACCTGGACAGGACTGTGGCATCCGGGTTGTCACCCCCAGGAATACCAGACTCAGACTCAGTCGAGCTGGAACCTGATTCCGACTCACAAGACTCGGTGGAATCAGACTCCAGCTCACTACCTGACCTAGTGCTGCTTGACCAAAATCCCTCTTCATACTGCCAGATGAGAGAGGGTGCGATAGATGCATCCAAAATGTTTGCTGGTAGGTCCATAGCCGTTCCATTCCCAATCACGCATACCGAGAAGTTATTCCCCAAGCACTTATGTTCGATCGGAGGATCTGAAAGTAGACACGCGAGCACTACCCCCATTTCACTTTCGGCGTCCTCAGACTCCACTTTCTTGCTCTGCTCAACCTCAGCTAATGGGTCTGTCTGCTCCTCGGCAACGTCATCCCCGGATAACTACAAGTCAAAGAAGATCTCAAATCCCGGCACGCGCTTCCTTTCCGTGTTCAACCACGGCTCTGGGAAGCCACAAAACGGAAAGTCCTCCCTCTCCCGAATGAAGCGTCCGTTTAGGGTACCCTGAATGGGCCGATGCATTAAGTCAAAAGGCTTCCCCGCCTTCTTCGTTGTGGCTTTCCCAGCCATCTCCTTACCCTTTCTTATCCAATCCTCTTTGGTGGGCAGATAACCCAAGCCAAAGGTATGTGGGTTATGTGGCACCTCGGCCAATGCTGCAACGCCCTTCCGGCCGCTCTTTCCCAATTCCATCCCGGGGATGTGTTGAAGCTTGTTCATGAGGTATATTGATTGAGCACTGACATACACCCCTTCATTAATAGCCAAAATGTCCTGCACGACCCGGGCCTCAGCCAGAGTAAAACCGGATAAGAACACATCCTCTATACCGTGCTTAATTTCTAGGACTGGTGTAGACACCTCCGGCGGTGGATGGATCGATGAATTCCCCAAAACAATGGCTACTCCCTTTCCATGGGGGTATTTCCCCATTTGATGCAAGGTAGAAGAAACTGCCTTCACTTGATGCAGCCACGGCCACCCCAAGAGTAGATTGAAAGTGGCGAGAACCTCTAGGACGTGAAAGTTAATTTCATGCTGCCCCGTCCCAACCTTGGTCTGAATTTTCGCTGTCCCCATGACTTCACTGCTTGTGTTGTCGTATGCCCGAATCACCTGGGCTGTTGGCACAAAGTCCGCGGTCTTCAAACCGATTGCATAGGCGGTCCTTGCTGGACACACATTGATGGCGGACCCTGTGTCGACAAGCACCACGGGTATCCATTTGTTTCTACACTCCATAGAGATGTAGAGTGGCTTGTTGTGATTCGCACCCTCAGGTGGCAATTCCTTGTCGGAGAAAGTTAACATCGGGGTAGCTCCTCCCGGAAAAACTAGGCCCACCAGCTGCTCGGGCATGGTGTCTATCGAGGGCTTGGCCTTGTCCATGGCCAATAAGACAGCTTGTCGATGCACCCGCGATGCCATAAGCAGTCCCCAGATGGAGATGTCTGCCTGTATCGTTTTCAATTATTTGAGCACAGCCTCATCTTCAAGTTGCTTTTCTTTCTGCTTCTCTATCTTTCCCAGACGCCTCTGGTTGATCTAGGTGTGGAGGCTTGAAATACCGTCTACTCCTAGTCATGTGATCGACTTCGCCAATATACCAGGTATCATTTGGTTGGTCACTTCCCCAATCCTCGTCCGTGTGGGCAAGACATAAATCATCGTCCTCTCACCACATTCCATCGGCAGCTGACAGACGCCTGTCCGGCTCCGGTATAACCGTTCTCGTACTCGCAGTACCTCCCATCCACATGCTCGCAGCATTCTCTGTCCCTGTGCACATAGTAGTTTCAGTTCCCACATGGGTTTTAGCTTTCTTGATCCTCTCAGAATCCCCAAACCTTTCCTGTTCCAGCTGCGTCAGTACAACTGTCTGTTCAACGATTCCTGTATTCAAACTGCTCAAACCCTGAGTGAAATTCTTGACACCGGCGCTCTCCGGCGATGTATCCTGATTTCCGGCCCTTCCGGCCACAATTGTTATTCTTGCCCTTGCCGGGCCCTGTCCCAACTGAGATTCTTTGACAACGTCTGGTAGGTCATCGAGCCACTCGGTAACTTCTACTGATCCCTCGAAATCTGACCAGTTGACTGCCACGTCCTCTGGGCCTTGTTCGTTGAAAAATTGGAAGTCAGCAAAGTCTCCTTCCATGGCCGTTAAGTCCTCTGATCTCTGATCCAACCCATCTCCCTGTATCACACAGAGTTCCGCCCTTTCTGGCGACTCCACACTCGATCTATCTCGGCCTGTCGACCAAATGTAGTCGCTCGGACTGTGCACTTTCCTGGCAAAAATCCCAGACTCCTCAAATTCTGTCCCAACAATCTCATTCTCCCTGGCAAATTCCCCTGTTCTGTCTTTGACAGATGCCGATCATGCACAAGTCGGTGCAGTCAGGAAGGAGCACCTCTGGCTTGGGTAGGTGGGAATGAGTGATATATATGCTAGGATCGTAAGACACGACCCCAGTCTGGATGAAATTGATTCTTTTGGGAGGTGGAGCATGGTGGTGCGGTGGGAGAGGGTTTGTCGTGACATTGGGTTTTTCTGGAGGCACAATCACTCCATTATCAATGAGATCCTGGATCTCATGACGTAATCGGTAGCATTGTTCGGTGTCGTGATCGTGCTGTTGGTGGAATGTGCAATATTTGGTTGGGTTGTGGGTAGGGGGAAGTTTTTCTGGCAATGGCCTCGGCTCTAGGGGCTTCAAGTGCCCTTTTCTAATTAAAACCCCTAGAGCTTTGGACAAGGGCATATATAGCGGAGCGAAGGTTCTTTGGTTTTTGGATTGGTATTTTGCTATCTGTGTGTTGTTTCCGGACGCACCGGAGAATGGCATAGCTGCCACGGTTCTTGGAGGGGGAATGGTGGTGACCATGCTCACTTCGGAGGCCCTTGTAGTTGTAGCGCTGCTCGGGCCTGCATTGTTGTTGCGATTGAAAGTTCTTCGGGGTTGCTCCCGGTCATTATCAATTAAGCCCTGCTTCAAGGCATCCTCAATCTGTACTCCCATCTTATGCAGATCTGAAAAGGTAGGGAAGGGGAGCACGATCATTTTTTGCATCATCTTAGGCTAGAGATTGCGCACAATCATCCTAATCTGATCTTTATCTGTGGGCCTTAGGGTCATCATCGAGGCCTTGGCCCTCCATTTGGTCACGAACTCTGAGAAGCTCTCCTTAGGCTCCTGCCTTGTCGTCTCGAGGTCACGGGTCGTAATCTCGATTTACGTGTTATATGAGTATTGTGCAATGAAGGCCTCAGCCATCTCATCCCAGTTTCTCTTGACGTCATCTTCTAATTTGGCGTACCAGATGGCCGCCACACCCGACAGGGTCCGGCCAAACAGAGACATTTTTTGTAGTTTGGTGAGGCCCATCGGCCTTAAGATATCTGAAAACAACCTCAGGTGCACCATGGGGTCACCGGACCCATCAAATCGGTCAATTTGTGGCAATTTGAACCGATCTGGCAGCGTCACAACTGCGTCCGTATATCCGTCCTCAATGTCGGGAATGGACTTGACTCCTTGGGATTTCTTAAACATCTTTTCTAGCTTACTCAGCTTCAGCACTGTGGGGTCCATTTCGAACTCGAAGGGAGAGTTGGGTACATTGATAGGCGTGGGCGCTTTGGATAGTTGCGGTGGAATCGGGGGTGGAGCCGGCCCCGTTGGAATGTCTGTATCCTCTTGGACATTTTGAACATTTGGTGTCTCCTCGGGTATCGGAACCCTTGGTGGGGGAGGGGCTTGATGCGAAGCAGATGCCCCAGCTTGCTGCTGTAGCCTTACGATTGACTCTGCTTGTTCAGTCATAACTGTGGCTTGCTGCTTGGCGAACTCCGCCTGTCGGACAGCATCTTGCTACATAACTTTCATGCTCTCCTAGAGTTGGTGCACCATCTCCTCTAAGCTTGCCATACTGCTTTGTTTTGATTGAATTACTGGTATATATTCCCTCTCTGTGGTGAAAATTGGGACCTCAGCCTGATTGTGCACTGGTAGGGTCGACCACTGCTCGGGCGATCTCTGCTCAGACACACTGCGTCTTCTTGGCTTTCGTCTGATAACCGGGGGTAGAGAATAAAACACTGGTTGTCCGTCAACCAGATCCTCAGATCGATTGAGCCGGCGACCTCTAGTCCAGAGTGCTTGGGGGATATTTACTGGGTCAGAAGCAATTGTGCTAAACTACCTAGCAAAAAGATAAATAAAGCAATAAGGAAATAAATAACCAGACAAACGGGCAACATAACAGCATAAAATAAATACACACAACACACAGTCGGGTATCACAACACACGGTTGATAAGCGGAGTACACTGTTCCTCAATACTGATTATTGTCCCTGAATCACTGTTCCCAAAACTGAACCTGATACCCGCAAATAACTGATTCTCAAACACTGAACTGGCATCCGTAGGCCTGATACCCAAACTTGCAAACTGATACACGTATTCCTGTAGAGACACACTCTAAAGCACATAGCAGATAAGTGAGAGCCAAAACACCCCTATGTTGGGGTAGGGTTTCCCTGTCCTATTTTGTCAGGAGCTAGGGTTTCACTACGCACGCAGCGTTTTCAAACAACCTAAAATCGGGTAAGCAACCTGTCCTAGTTTGGAATGGTTACTAAGGATTTCGATATGCACTAGGTCGAATGGTCAAAAAGGATGCCCCGGTAAAAACTGGGGTTTGTGTTCCCATATTGGCAGAGCCCGCAACCGGTCAGCCTTATGGTCATGCCTTGACAAGACAAGCCTCCGGCAAACCGTTCAAGAATGACAGATGGCAAACATGGTGTCCTAGGTGCACTAATGCACATGCAATGCAAAGAAACACATAAGTGTAGTCAAAACAAGATATCATGAGTTCGAGTCAAGTTCTCCAAAATCCCCAGCAGAGTCGCCAGCAACTGTAGACGTCCCCGAACGCCCCGGGAGGATGAGTCCCGTTCTGTTCATATTGGGCCCACTACAGTTCGGACTCTCAAATTGTCACGGTTCTTAATCTGAACCAAAGAGTCCAAATCCGGCAAATCGTTTTGAGAAAAACAGATTTTTAGAAAAGAAGTGCCAAACATGGATTGCTTTGCTAGATACAGAGTCGCCACCTAAATATTTTATTTTGGGAAATTTAGGAAACCCTGACTCGATGCCAAAGGCCACGTGTCCGTCATCACCAAAGTTGCCTCGGCTCGGGAACTTGGGTACGATTGGGGAAGGTCAGCTATGAGCACCCCCTCTCGCCCGATCAAAGATCGGCCTCTACTAACCATGATATCTTGTTTTGAAAACATTACATGTTCTTATTCCGGTTATTAGCCTATAATTACTATGTTACGCGCGCAGCAAACAAGTATAGACTAGATCGCCTAATTCGGAACAAAGTATCGCATATCCGTTTGTTTGGAAAATGTTTTGAAATTTGCTACTCGCGAGTAGGCTAAAACACGGATTTTGAGGAGTTGTTCCAACTCAAGCAATCGAACCTTCACCCACAGGTATTCAGGCAGTTATATCACATAAGTAGCTAGCCTCATGGTAATTATGCTATCATGGCAACATTCACACACATGTAGCATGCTAAAGCATAAAAAGCTTACCTAGTACTCCACGCCCAAACAGAAACTAGTTAGTAATCATATGCATGATCCTAGTTCGTGTTTAAAAATGGCTAATGCAATGCATGCAAAGATGCAATCTAGGCAGGCTCGACTATTCAAAACATGGCATGTGAAATGCAACAGATAACATGTATTCAATTTGGGATTGAAATACAATGCAGTTAGCATGATGCGCCGAGCTTGGTGTATGCAAGACAAATGTATGAATGCACGCATGCATAGCATATGGTATGCTAATTTAAATATGCCCTAATACTAACCATTGAAAGTAGGTAAATAAAAGAGAAGAAAGATGTGGGGTTGGAAGACATACACACACTCACGCACACTTATTACACAATTTCCCTCGCTTGGAGGGTTCGAATGAATATTACACAACCAAATGAATACTACTAAATTAATTATTACAGAACTTCTAATTAATTAACAAATGAAATGCAAAAGAAAGGTGGCCGCAGCCCTGCCTCGGGATGCGTGAATGATGCATGCTCGATCCGCCTTGCCCGGAAACCCGTACCATGCCACTGTTGCCTCTGTTTATACTACCTCACCCCTCTGAAAATTATGAAGGTCTCCAGAATTGTTATGAGCTTCCTTTTGAGTTCTGTAGAGTGCCATCGGCCAGCGCAAAAGGCCACCGGCCATGAGAATAAGGTTATCGGCCAAAGATG
The DNA here is from genome assembly GCF_055761805.1 of Camellia sinensis. NCBI lineage: Eukaryota > Viridiplantae > Streptophyta > Magnoliopsida > Ericales > Theaceae > Camellia > Camellia sinensis. Next base: position 42,349,132 of record NC_138961.1, read on the forward strand.
GTGTCATCGGCTGGGAACTGATGGTCGGTCAGCACTAAAGATGGCCTGTGATACCCCTGTTCCGTAATATGCTAAATTGGTCCTTAATTTGAATATGATTATGTGTTCAGCATGATTTTATGTGCCATAATGTGAACATATGTGATTTTGCAATTCTATCTGTTCACTGTAGGAATATCTGTTTGAGTAAACTACTTTGGGAATTAAATTGAGGGCCCTATCGGCCACAGAACCCGAAATTGATTACGCCATTGTGATTGGCATAATTTTTAGAGCTTACGGTGAAATTTAATTGAAAATTGATTCGGGCTAGATTAAACCGATTAAATTGATGAATTAGAGCCCAACTACTTTATTATTATAATCTTGGCCTTAGTGGGTTTTGTTGTCAAGCTTTAAACACTCAATCTCTCCCTCCCTAGCCTCATTTTGACTGATAATAAACTCAAAGAAGAGAAGAGAGGGTCGGTTGGAAGAAGAGAGAATAGGAGATTGAGGATTGGCCAAAAGCTTGGAAATTTGGAGGTTAAGCTCTAAGAATTGCCATAGATTGTGGAGATTAAACTCCTTGGTGAGTAATTCATGCATTTTTAGTCATCATCTTGTGAATTCAAGTCTAATAGATGGCCAAGAGCATGAATTAGTTTGAATGTGAAGGGATTGAGTTGTATATGTTGAATTTCAAGCTAATAGAAGCATGCATGTAAAGAATTGTTATAGATTTCCATGTTTGAGCTTACTTTGTGTAATCTATATTGAAATCTGAATGAAATCCATGGGTATGACCACTTCTTCACCAAATAAGTTGTGAAAATGTGTATTTCTTACATGCAAGAGTAGATCATGAAAGTGCAAGCTTTGTATGTTGAAACTTGATATGTTGGTGATGAATTTGGATTAATTTGAGGCATGCATGTAAATGACATAAGAAATTGAGCTTCCTAATGTTGTAATTTTGTATTGGTAGCATGTTAGCATGAGTAAATGTGAATTTTGAGCCATAACATGCATAAATTGTGGGTTGAAAGTCGAGGTGAAACTCAAGAACTCAATCTGGAATTTCCAGAATTTTGACTTCCGCTCGAGCGGGGGAATGGCCGCTCGAGCGGAGAAATCGTGCTCCCAGCACTTTTTACAGAGTTGGATGTCCGCTCGAGCGGGGAGTTTTGCAGACAGGCCTTCCGCTCGAGCGCTTTATGCCACGCCCGAGCGTATTTTTCATGCAACCAGTACCTTTGCAGGCCTTAACGGTCCGCTCGAGCGGGGAAGTTGACGCTCGAGCGGGGACCCTGTTCTCTGACATTTTATATGCTCGTTCTGTGTTTTGTTTTCCATTCTCTTTCACTTGTAAGCACTCTTAGGCATGTGTTAAGCATTGTAAATGAGTTAATGAGATAAGAATAAAGCCTAAAGAGGAATATGTGAATTAAAGAACGGGTTGAATTGATAATGACCCTTTTGTGTTCATGGAATGTATAGGGTCAAGCTCCAGGGCGAATCCACAAGCTGATCACTGTGAGTAATATCAATATTCGAATAATTGTGAATGTTCAATTGTTTATTCCCTTATAAGCTGTATGAATTGCTGATTGGGATTGTGGACAAAAGTCTGACATGAAAATAATTGGACCTAAGGTCGTTTTGATAGAAATGAATGGACTAGAGGTCGTTTTGATAGAGATGAATGGACCAAAGGTCGTTTTGATAGTAATGAATGGACCAGAGGTCGTTTTGATAGAAATGAATGGACCGAAGGTCGTTTTGGTAGAAATGACTGGACCAAAGGTCGTTTTGATGTACATGAACGGACCGAAGGCCGTTTTTACATAAATGAATGGGCCAAATGCCAGTATGTTTGGAACTACAGTCACTCGATCTAAACCTTGCATAAATGTACCTATGTTAAGTAGGAATATGAATTGGGCCCAAGGCCGTTTGGAGTATGTTGTCTTACATATTGTTTATATGACTTCTGTGTTTGATATTATTCACTGGGCTATCGCTCACGCTCATTCATGTGTTTGTAGGTGAGCCGAGGGAAGTCCAAACCCAGCCCCAGTGAAGTCTGCCAGGAACAACATGAGTTTTGAGAAAGTCTGCCTAGTGTCTCACGCACGAGACCTATCCTTGCCATTTTGTTATGTAACTATATTTTGTCTTGTTGGCAAGGACTTTATGTATATTTGTAAATAGTCTGTCATGGGTTGACTTTGTTGGATGATCCTGTCTGTAAAGAATTTTTGGTATTGTACTTTTGACGTGGGTTATTAACATATATGAGTATGGTTTGTTTTGAAGTGCATATAAGCACGACTCTATGGACAAAGTTTTTGATTATTGCTTCCGTTCGGCCCCTTTACTCTGTTGGGTTTTGTCTATTTTGGTTTGAGGCCATAGGTAATCTTAGGATTACTAGCCGGTTACGTCCTTAACCCATAGGGGGCGGGTTCAGGTCGTGACATGGCCGGTCGGCCATTGCTTCCTGTAGAATCCTGCAATTGACAGCAGTAGAGGGCAAGCAGTGTATGGCATGAAATTTTCAAGCAAATGTGTGCATGACCACTCTCCCTATCATGCCAAGGACTCAAGGGAGTGCGGCTCTTGGTACTCGGGCCACCAGTCACGCATTTCGATGCATGATGGCCAAAGGTACCAAGCTTACAACTTAATGTAAATGCATGCTACAAACAAATGAATGCTAACACCCTATCATGTTAAGATCAAGGGCGTCGACGACCGAAGATTGAGACGCGTTTCGTCACTTTAAGTACGAACACTCCTCAATTCTCATGCTTGGTTTGACACCCCAAACCAAGCAAAAGGTAATGCAAGTATGCAATGTACCTCACATATGCAACATGGGTCAAATATGCAATGTGAAGCTAAGTAAGCAAGGCATGCCAAATGCAATGCAAACTAAACATGCCAATGTGTAATGTACTAAAGCATGCAACATGCAATGTAGTAAACATGGACAAATATGCAATGGGACTAGCATATGGCAACACATAATGAGCCAAATATGCAACAAACACATGACAAACATGTAATGGTGGACTTAAACCATAAAGGACAGACCCAAGCCTTGCCATAAACAGTGGCCAAAAGTGCCAAAAATGGTGGACAAGTGCTCATGCAAACATGCACACCAATGAGCCAAAAACCCAAGCATGGAAAGCTACTCTCAAGAACACTCAAAGGTGGTAAGTATGGACATTAAACACTCATGTTAACTTCTGAAACAAAAAAAACATGTGAATGATGATGCCAAGTCATGCTAGGGAATAGATGCAAAATGAAAGGCATTCAAGGCCACAAATGGGAGCATTACTCAACACCTACCCCAAGAAAGCATGGTATGAGCTATACAACCAAAAAAAAAGCGTTTTAATGCACCAAAATAAGTCCCAAAAGCCCGTGATATGGCAGCTAAGAGACACAAAACAAGAGGCACGCACAAAAGGCCATGCGTGGAGCATAGGATCATGTCTCTCCGAAGCATTGAAAAGATAACAAAATGCAAACATGCAAGCATAAAACGTGGACTGAAATGTCGTAATAAGTGATTCCAAATCACTAAAATAGCCAAGAAAATGCATGCTAATGACTCACACACCCGATGCCAACATGCTAGAATGCAAAGGGGTTATACAAAGCATGAAATGCATGACCAAATCAACACCCAACAAACCTCAAGCATGGCAAAATATGACTAAAAGCTTCACAAAGTTAGGCAAAAATGTGCAAGCATGATGGTCTAATGGCAAGATGCATTTCTAGGCAAAATGAGGGAATAAAAAGCAAGTGTATTAAGCATGAGAGGGGCCATTAATCCGACCAAAAATAGAGGCATATTATGACCTAATGACACCCAAAAACCTCTGAAATGGAGCCAAAGACAACTAATCATGCATGCTACCCTTATGAGCCAAAAGTGCAAACAAAAGAGAGACAAAGGGAGAGGGATGTCCCTCCCCTATGCAAGACTTCAAACCCCCTTTTTCACCACTGAAAATCCACTGGATTTCAGTGGTGAGAAGGCCAATACACCAAAATAACCAAAGCTTAACAATGGAGGCACAAAAAGGTCCAAACAAGGCCTTAGAGAGGGAGGTCAACCCCCAACACCAAAACAACCTTAATGAAGTATCTTAAGCATGCAAATACAAGACTTTTTTTAGTTAAACACAAAGTCTAAATTAGTAAGCAAGATAGGTTAAAGACTAGTGCAAGATTGGGGAATCTAAAGCAAAAGTGTTACCCTTGAAGAACACCTCAAGAACAGCAAGCTCAGGCCCCTTTTTCTGATCAAAACCAACCCAAAACCTCAAGAACATACTCTCAAAGTCTCCAAAGTTGAAGTATGGTGTAATAGTGGGTGACTTAGTGCAAAACTAAGGTCAAAACACACTTTTGGGGCCTCTAACACACACAAAAGGGAAGAGAGAGGAAGATGTAGAGAGAGAAGGTGATATATATCAGAATATATATGTAAGCTCTGGTTTTTTTGCTCAACCCCAACAAAGGAGAGGGGAGGTCTCCTTATATAGACCATGCCAAGACCAAGCTTCCAAGGAAAACTATTCAAAAAGGGTCAAGGCTTTCTAAAGAAGCCAAGGCAAAGGGGCTAAGGCTTCCTTAGGGAGCTGGGACAGGTGTCCAAGCTTTAGAAGCTTGGACCTTTGTCTTAGCTTCCTCAAGAAGCTAGACCAAAAAGGTGCAAAAGGGGCAAAATAGCTACACTCGTGCACGGGGGCAGGGTTTGTGCATTCCAGCTAGCACAGCTGGCATGCACCATGCCTGAAAAAGGCAAAAAGGTGGCACCGGCCAAAAAAGGACGCCATCGGCCAAACAAATGGTCGGCCGACCACACTAAGTGCCGACCGGCCAATGGTATATTTCACCAATGGCTGGTAGCAAGAACACACGGCCGATGGCCTCAATCCAAGGCCGGTGGGTGCCAGGGGTAGCTAACAAGCTACTCTTTACCCACAGGTGCAAAAACAAACAAGTCCTTGGGGTAAAACCAAGCACAGAACAAACAAGTCGAGAGATCCTAAGGCAAGGCGCATAGCCAAGGCTTCCGGGAACTCAAAACAAACACGAACATGGATGATTACCGAGTGTTCAAGCGGTGACGTCCAAGTCTTGAGGACAGTCAAAAATGGAGTGTCTACAGTGGTCCAAAATATCTTCATCTCGGACTGATATAATACACAGTCCGCTCGAGCATGAAACGCCCCGCTCGAGCGTCAGATACAGACTTACGGTCGAGCGTCAAAAGTGCCGCTCGAGCGTTGAATGCACACTTCTAGAAGTTCTGCAGACGAAGGTCCCTCCTCGAGCGTGAAAGTGGACGCTCGAGCGTCCGATGACCTGCGGAGTAAAAATACTGGGAGATGAATAATCCCGCTTGAGCGCCAAACAGCCCGCTCGAGCAGAGGAACAAAAGCAAAGGGCTCACTTGAGCGTCAAAAGCCTCACTCGAGCGTAAAGGCCAAATCTGGGCATCAACTCTTGGTTTTTGAACATGACCAACCTGTTTCAAACCTGCCCAACACAACCTAAGACTCAAATACAAAGAGTAAAGGATGGAAACGAGAGTAAGACAACAACACATCCACGGAACCGAGTCCGGAATACAATAAACAAGGAAGGGAAAACTGGGATCGCTATAAGAGACCTAACTATGGCAATACCGAATATATCTATGAAATCAATACCTAACATATGTAGGAATATATACCCTATATACATTAACATCATCCCTCAAACTCAAGGAGGATAAACATCTTGAGTTTGGAAAGAGAAACTAAAACATGAAATAAAACTAAATAAAATAAAAGGCAAATAGATTGCAAAATCCGAATGGGAGCGCATGAAATAGATCAGAGGTCAAAACTGAAGCCGAGAGACAATTTATGGTCGTGTTGGACCATATTGTTCCTATATCATCGTGAATATGGTTATACACCATGCAAACCACCTACCCACCTCGCGCACAATCCAAGCCATACTCTCTAGCCTTGCCTTGGCCGCCCGCCGGATCTCATCCTATTCGGCTGTCATGTTTTTCTTTCAGTATCGTTTCGTGGTGATCTTTTCCTCTATCCGCTGGCTTATTCCTACCAAATATATCTTTACCATATTTTCTTGTAACACCCCAATTTTTCATACCCAAATGACAATACAATAATCATGGCCCTTTTAAAGAAAAGCCAATTAAACAATCCCACACTTGCATTTCTTAATGTAAATAATTCCTCACGCGATGATACATTAGTCCAACAACAAGTAATTAAACAAATAAATACTCCCAAGGGTTTACAAGTTTCCAAGGCTTAAGCCTGGTTACACAAAATGGTTATTCAAACCCACACAAATACAGCCCTTGGCTTACAGTCAGAGTCACAGCAGAATGAGAGTTTTGTACTCTCAATACACACATTTTCTAGCCTTCAGTTAGACGGAATCACCACATCCTTTCCTGCACAAAAATCCCATATGTGTAGACGCGCCCGCGTGAGGCCTTCGCTACAGTTCGGACTCGATTTTTGTCACGGTTCTTAATCTGAACCAAAGAGTCCAAATCCGGCAAATCGTTTTGAGAAACAGATTTTTGAAAAGAAGTGCCAAACATGGACTGCTTTGCCAGATACAGAGTCGCCACCTAAATATTTTTTAATGGGGAAATTTAGGAAACCCTGACTCGGTGCCGAAGGCCACATGTCCGTCATCACCAGAGTTGTCTCGGCTCGGGAGCTTGGGTACGATCGGGGAAGGTCAGCTATGAGCACCCCCTTTCGCCCGGTCCGAAGACCGGCCTCTACTAACCATGATATCCGATTTTGAAAACGTTTATGTGTTCTTATTCCATTTATTAGCCTAGAATTACTATGTTATGCGCGCAGCAAACAAGTATAGACTAGATTGCCTAATTTGGAAACAAACATTGCATATCCGTTTGTTTTGAAAAGCGCTTTGGAAATTGCTACTCGCAAGTAGGCTAAAATACGGATTTCAACGAGTTTTTCCAACTCAAACAATCCAACCTTCACCCACAGGCATTCAAACAGTTTATCTCATATAAGCATTTAGCCACATGGTAAGCATGCTATCATGGCAACATTCACACGCATGCGAGATGCTAAAGCATAAATACTTACATCGTACTCCGTGCCAAAACAATAAACTAGTTAGCAAACATGCATGTCTTAGTTCATGTTAAGAATGACTAATGCAACGCATACAGGATGCAATTAGATAGGCTCGGCTTATCCTAAACATGGCATGTGAAATGCGATCAACTATCACATATTCAATTTTTGAATTGAAATACAGATGCAGTTAGTGTGATGTACCGAGCCTAATGCATGCAACACAAATATATGAATGCACGCATGCATAGCATAAGGAGTGCTTATTTAAACGTGCCCTAATCTACCATCAAAGCAGGTAAATAAAAGGGAAGAAAGAAGTGGGGGTTGGAAGACATTCACACACTCACCCACACTTATTACAGATTTGCCCTCGCCCGGAGGGACCAAATAAATATTACAAATAATTAACTACGCAAGCTAATTAAATATTACAAATTGCCTAATCAGCTAAGCAAATTAATTTAAGCTAAGAAAACTGATAAACTGCCTCGGGAAATGCGCCGCCATGCATAGGCTGCCTCTGTTTTCCTTCCTTCACTCCTCTGGAGGTTGTCAAAACCTCAGGACTGCTTCCTTGGACACTAGGGAATACCACCGGCTGAATGGAACCGTCACCGGCAGTGTGTCATGGCCATCGGCACAAAATGAAGCTGTCGGCAGAGAAGGGATTGCCGGTCGGCACTTAACACTGCCGGTCGGCAAAGTGTTCCTGCAGAATCTGCAATTGACAGCAACGGAGGGCAGGGCAAAGCATGGCAGCACAATTCAAAGCATATATGCACCATTCATGCCCCTTATCATGTTTGTGACTCAAAGGGGCATGTGTCTCGATCCTCGGACCACCAATCACGCATTTCCATGCATGATGGCCCAAGTGATCAAGTATGCAACTTCCATGTCAAATGAAATGCAAACCAATCAAACAAACTAGGGCCCAATTCCTATCATCAAGTCAAGGAACAAGGCATGCATGCAAGATGCAATGCAACCTAAGCATGCAAGCTAAGGATGCAACATGGCATGGCAAGGCACTTATGCAAGCATACAAGCAAACATGAGGCAATGCAAATGGATGAAAAGATGGACTTACACATGATTTAGGCAGCTCTAATTAGGCCTAAAACAAGGGCCAAAGTGCTATAATATGAGGGACCAAATACATACACACATGCACATAATTGAGAGCCAACACTTAAGCACAAATGGAGCAACTCTCAAACACAATTGAAAGAGGCAATCATGGACATATGGCATGCAACATAAGCATTAAAAATCATGTTAAAACATGGTGCCAAACCAAGCAATAAATCAAGCCAAACATGCAACAAATGGCCTAAGTGCTCAAAGCAAACCAATGGAGCATTGAACTACACTAAGCAAGACCAAACATGGCATGAAAAGAAGGATCAAAATCAGAGGTTTAGCATGTTAAAACAAAGCTAAGAACACAATGACATGACATCCTAAGGGCCTAAACATGGTGGCATGCATGAAGGCACGAACATGGAGCATGAGATGACAACCTTACAAGGCATTAAAGGGACCTCAAATGCAAGCTTACAAGCATACTATGAGGTCTGAAATGACATGGTGGATGGTCCCAAATCACCAAATCAATGCAAAAATGTCATGCTATACATGCACACACTTAAGGCCAATAAGCCAAAATGCAAAGGGGCTATATGATGCATGCCAAATCCGACCCAAACAACCATGGACAGACCTAAAACATGGCAAAACATGCGCAAAATCTTCACAAGACTAAGCCTAAAACATGCTCCAACAAGGGCTAACAACCTAAGGCACATTGAGGCAATAACAAGGCATTACATGGTAGGTATGCTAAGCATGCATGGTGTACCAAAACCAAGTAAAAACAGAGGCATAATACAATATATTAAGCATGAAAAGAAGCCAAGACATGGTCAATACACACTTTAACATGATGCTCCCTCAAGAGGCCAAAAATGGTCCATTTTCAAGGACAACAAGGAGAGGGGGTGGCCCTCTCCTTTTGGAGACTTCAAGGCACCATCTCCACCACTGAAATCCCTCAAGATTTCAGTGGTGAAGAGGCCCAAACACCAAAGTCCCGAAACTAGCACAAAATAGCTCAAAATGAGGCCTTTCAAGGCCTAAGAGGGGTCAAACACCTCCAAACCACAAAACACTCTTAATAAACAATCAAGAGGACTAAAAAATAGAACTTTTTTGTATTATACACCAAGCTCAAAAACGAATTTAAGATAGGTATAAATAAGGTACAAAAATGGGGTAAAAAGGGGTAAGGTTCTTACCCTTGAAGACCTCTTCAACAATGGTGCTCCAATGGTCCTCCTTAGCTTGAATCCAACACCAAAACACCAAAATCAGTCCCTTAGAACCTCAGTAGCTAAGTGAAGGCGAAACACTATGTGTTTGTGTGCAATAGTAAGACACAAACATACTAAAACACACACAAGAGGGAAAAAGAGAGAGATAATGTGTATCAAACCCTAACCCTAGAACTCAAACCCTAACAATGGCTGTCTAAGCTCTCCAAAATATCTCAAGTGTCTAACCCTTGCAACAAGAGACCAAGCCTCTCTATATAGAAGCTTATTGTCTTGTAAAGCTTACAAGACAAGCTTCCAAGAGAGAGATCCCTCCATTGTGTATGGAGGGGAGAAAAAAGCAAGACAGCTGTCTTAAAATATCTGCAAAAGCAGATGTACAATAATCGGCCGGCCAAAAATGCCATTTTGACAAAAAAGAGTGCCGACCGGCAAAAAATAGTGCTGACCGGCAACAAATAGTGCCGGCCGGCAATGTATACATTGCCGGTGGAAGCAAAAACCAGCCGGTGGCCTCTAGCCACTGCCGGTGGTGAGTGGGGATGCCTCACAAGACATTCCCTGCCCCTCCAAGGCAAAACACAAGTGTTTGGTGTGAGACCAGACACTAAACGGTCGAGTTCGGGGATCCTGAGGCAAGGCGCGCGAGCCAAGACCTCCGAGAACTCCAAACGAACACAAACATGGATAATCACCGAGTGTTCAAACGGTGACGTCCAAGTCTTGAGGACGGTCAAAATGGGGTGTCTACAGTTGCCCCTCTTTGACAGAACTCGAAAGTCATAACAATGACGGGAGTGAATGTCAAAGCCCAAAGATGACCCATTTTTGACAAGGCCGAAGACTCAGACAAACATGCAAGACAAACAAGATATGTGCCCGAAGGCAGGGGCAAAATGCAAGACAATGCACAGAGCCAGACATAACTTATGATCATGCAAAGAAAGCTGTAATGAAGCGAACATGCGACAATTTTAAGCTAGCGTACACCGAACTACACTACAATGCAGAAAGGATGTAAGAGAATTATGCAATTCTCAATACGTCTCACTCGGAGGATACAATACCTGTGCGGCTCGTCTGGTTGCACCAGCCTCAAATGAACCGTACATACAATATCGTGCCTGAAAAGAAAACAAACTTAACAGGTACAATATTGTTAGCAACATGCATGACAATGCAAGAATGGATGCAAAATGATATGCAATATATACAAAACAATGTATAAACAATGCAAATGAAGATGCAATGTAATTGAAACAATGCAAATTATATGCAAAGCAATTGAATCATGATCCAATCACGAGTGGTTCGAAACCACACCTATGTCAAATAGATTGATGGAGGTAACAAGTCTGTCTACCATAGAACGGTCAACTGAACTACGAGCATTGTAGACAGACACAAGAACAAGTATTGGGTGGAATGACATAAGTGGGGAAACGACCCGCTGGAGAAAGGACAATGATCCTAATGCCGGATGCAAAAATTACACTACAATGTAATATATGTATATGCTGGGGAGGTGGCAATGGATATGGCACGCGGGCCAAACCAAATCTTGCCTAGGTAGGGCATGTACGCATACAAGCCACGTCTAACATAGAACGGTCTACTGAACTATGCTTCGACACGAGAAGTATGGGCACATACCAAACCAAGCTCAATCATGGAAAGGCACGAGCCATAGATGGAAGGCGTGATGCAATGAATGCATGCAAACTACAATGCAATGGGTATGGCACGCAGGCCAAACCAAATTTTGCCTAGGAAAGGCATGTACGCATACGAGCCATGTCTAACACAGAAAAGGTGCCGCAACCCTCAAACCAACATACCAGCGTGGCATAGGCGCGTACACATGCAGAACTGTGTTTTACGTGAAAAGTAAGGGCACATACCAGACCAAGCTCAATCATGGAAAGGCGCAAGCCATAGATGGAAGGCGTGATGCAATGAATGCATGCAAGCTACAATGCAATGGATATGGCACGCAGGCCAAACCAAATCTTGCCTAGGAAAGGCATGTACTCGTACAAGCCATGTCTAACACAGAAAAGGTGCCGCAACCCTCAAACCAACATACCAGCGTGGAATAGGCGCGTACACATGCAGAACTGTGCTTTAACGTGAAAAGTAAGGGCACATACCAGACCAAGCTCAACATGGAAAGGCGCATGCCATAGATGGAAGGTGATGCAATGAATGCATGCAAGCTACAATACAATATTTACAAAATGCATGACAATGCAGTATGATGCGATCTACTGGGAAAAATGCATGGATGCATGCAAGCTACAATGCAAATGCATGATAATGCACTATGATGCAACGACTATGATTGCGGCTTTCCTTATCTTACCAACAGGGCGATATACTAGGTTGGTTCAGTATCTAGAACTGAGGTGCCGACATGCTGCCTCAATCTATGGGGCTTCCATACAGATTTCAAGCCGAGGATACACCCCTGGGTATTTAAACCAGACTTTAGTCTCGGAACTCCCGAACCTTTGCGTTCTAGGCATAAGCCATTCAAACTCTAGTTTCCACCGTCCCAGTTGGTCTTCTAGGAACTCATCGCAAACATAGGCAGGTGGCTTTACCAGACCACCGAAAGTCGTTCGGGCACGACAAACACCAAAGGAATTACACCTTCAGAGGATTTAAGGTCTCCTAGACCGGGATATACCTGCGCGGTTCGTCTGGTTGCTCCAGCCTCAAATGAACCGTACATACAATATCGTGCCTGAAAAGAAAACAAACTTAACAGGTACAATATCGTTAGCAATATGCATGACAATGCAAGAATGAACTGCACACATCAATGTGCCGAAGGTTTTGCACACCTTCCAAGGATTTAAGGTCTCCTAGACCGCGCATGTTTAAGGTCTCGCCAGACCGGCGCGCGTGTTTAAGGTCTCGCCAGACCGGGGCAATGTGCGGAGCAATGCAAGAATGAGGCACGCATGCCAATGCTAATGACGACACACATGCCAGCGAAAGTGTGACACGCATGCCGATGCAAATGAAGCATGATGCAAGATGATACAAATGAGACACGCGTGCCTCATAAAATGCAAAATGATACAAGTGTGACACGCATGCCACACGGAATGCAAGAATGAAACAAATGAGACACGCGTGCCTCATAAAATGCAAAATGATGCAAGTGTGACACGTATGCCACACGGAATGCAAAATGAAACAAATGAGACACGCGTGCCTCATAAGATGCAAAATGATGCAAGTGTGACACGTATGCCACACGGAATGCAAAATGAAACAAATGAGACATGCGTGCCTCATAAGATGCAAAAATGATACAAGTGTGAACGTATGCCACACGGAATGCAAAATGAAACAAATGAGACACGTGTGCCTCATAAGATGCAAAAATGATACAAGTGTGACACGTATGCCACACGGAATGCAAAATGAAACAAATGGGACACGTGTGCCTCATAAAATGCAAAAATGTTGCAAGTGTGACACGCATGCCACACGGAACGCAACATTTTGAAAATTGGACTTATACGCTACGCGAAGCCGGTTTATATTCAAAACAATGCAATGTACTAACAAGTACAAGTAAGGTGTGCAAGATAGCGCGAGAGGATACATGCAAGATGCAAGTGAGGTGCACAAAACAGTGCGATGTGGTGCGCAAAATAGCGCGAGTGATTTTGAAATGCACAAAACAGTGCGATGCGCTAAACAGCGCGATTGACATGCAATGCACAAAACAGTGCGATGCGCAAAACAGCGCGAACGATTTTGAAATGCACAAGACAGTGCGATGCGCAAAACAGCGCGAACGATTTTGAAATGCACAAGACAGTGCGATGAGCAAAACAGCGCGAACGATTTCATGCTCTATGCAAATGACGACACGCATGCCAATGAAAATGTGACACGCATGCCGATGAAAATAAGGGTGCCGATGCGAATGGGGCACGCATGCCGATGCAAAATAATACAAATGAAATAAATGAGACACGCGTGCCTCATAAGATGCAAAATGATGCAAGTGTAGCACGCATGCCACACGGAATGTAAGACGATGCTAAGTGTGACACGCATGCCACACGGAATGTAAATGGACTAAAATGCGTGACAACGCACGTGTTTCGGAATGCACGACAATGCATGGAATAAAAATGCAATGACAATGCATGAGAGATGTGCATGACAATGCAAGGGGTGCGTATTACAACGCATGTAGTATGTGCATAACAATGCAATTGTGAGGCGCATGACAGCGCGATGTAATGCACCGAAGTAGTGCGATGAACGCGTGCAACGCTCATGGGGCAACTTTTGAATTTAAAAAGATACAAAAAGGATACACCTTGCGCAAATTCGAGTGCCGCGCACAGAAGATACGACCCGAGGTCAAGACAGAGGCCGGTTGAGCGTCGGAGATGCACTTTCTTGCACTTTCTTGAGCTATGAAGACCACGAACTTCTCATATGGACTAAACAAGGCTGTGGGAACACCACCGGCCGGGAAGGGAGGCCACCGGCTGTCCACCGGCTGCAAAATAAATCCATCGGCACAAAATATTGCCGACCGGCAAACAGTTGCTGAGTCGGGGCAGTTTCGACCATTCACCTCGGGTGTTTTAAAATAGGGTTTCAAACCCTATTTTCTCACTTCCCTTGCACCGAAAACTCTTGCTCTCTCTCTAGAGTGTTTCTCTCTCCTCTTTCGCCCGTTTCGTCGCGTTCTACGCCCGTTTCATCGTCGGATTCGCGATTTCCTTCGCGTTTCGGACATTTTTAACCGAACAAAACTTTGTTTCAGTGCCTCGTTTGGCGTTCCCGCCTTTTTGGGGTTTGTTCCCCTCACTTTTCTCTTGATTTCCGTGCCCTTCCACATCCCGGCCTTTTCGGTCATTTTCGGCCTTCCCGGGAGTTGACTTTTTGGTTGACTCTTCGTATTCTAGCCCGGTTTTCCTTCCTCTGACTATTTTCTCACCATTTTTGACATGGCCGACGACATTCCATGCGGCGGGACTCCCCCGGACCATGAGATGGATCCCGGGGTCGAGCTCTTACCTTTGTGCGAGCGCCCGTTCGACCCGACGACCTACCGGCCGGCGATTCATGTTCTGCCCCCCGACGGTCTGCGCCAGTTCCGGAGCTTCGAGAGGCACGTGGCGCCCGAGCTATTGCTGCGCGAGCCTACCTCCCACCTTTCATTCGGCGCTTCCGAGGTAATTCTCTGTCTTCTGCTTTACTTTCCGCAATGTAGGATACAAAACTGCCGTAGCTAGTTGTACTCTTTAACTGCTGAAATCTGATATACCGTAGACTGTAGTTGACTGTAAACATACATACAACTGACATCTTTTTGAGATTGGCACATGCACACACACTGCACTAACCCCGAATCACTCAAACACACGGCGCACACTGTTTTTCACTGCAAACACACCGGTACCCGATATTGGTCTGAATCTGTTAAACTTGCACGCATGCTGTATCTGTTCTGACCCCCCCCAAACATGTTGACACATCACACACTGTGGTTCACTGTGAGTACACCGGCACCCGGTATTTGTTAAAATCTGTCAAACTTGCACGCATGCTACATCTGCACTGAACCACCCGAACACGCTGACGCATCACACGTATTTCACTGTAAGCACACCGGCACGCGGTATTTTTTTTTTTTTTAAAATTTGTCAAACTTGCACACATGCTACATCTGTATGCCTCTTAAAACTGCATTTTGAATGTTGTTTTGCCATTGTTATTTTCTGCTTGCAGGAGGATTCCCATACCATCCGCGGGTATGGGAATACTGGCGCTCGGGAGTGGTATGACGAGCTCCCTGATGCGGTTCGACGCATAGTGGACCGGGCAGGCTTCGGCGCCTTCTGCCGAGGGCTCTCGCGACTTACTACTTGCAGACCTCTACTCGCCGCTCTGGCGGAGAGGTGGTGGGACACCACCGATTCTTTTCATTTTTCCACAGCAGGGGACATGACGATGACCCCTTATGATTTCTCGATGCTCACAGGCATCGGGGTAGGGGGTGATCCGATCCCCTTTGACACTGACATGGATGAGTGGACTGCCGCTCAGGTCCATCTGCTGGGGGAGGCCCAACCTCTTGCTCGTCCAGGCTTCATACGGTACTCCTGGTTCGAGGTACAGTTTAGGGTCCAGCCCGCGTTGGAGGAGGAGGCGCAGATGACTCAGGAGGACGTGGAGAGGTATGCCCGCGGCTTCCTGATGTTCTTATTCGGGACGACCATCTTCGCCGACCGGGCGAACACCGTGCCTCTCTGTCTTCTCAGCGCACTGGTGGACGTCCGGGACATCCTGCATTATGATTGGGGTGGTGCCGCTCTGGCCACCCTCTACGGGTACATGAGCTCGGCTTCGCGCGGCAGCGGCCAGTTGCTCGGAGGCTACTGGCGGGCTTGGGAGGTACATTTCTTCTCCGCTTTTCATTTCTGTCTGATATTTTCTGTACTCTGTACACTGCACACACTGTAGTCTGCTCTATACTTGCTGTATACTGTATACACGGCACACACATACATTCTGCTTCACACTGACTGTACACTGCTCACACTGTACACTGTACACAATACACTGCATAACACACGGCTCTGCCATTTCTGCTTTATTCTGTATTCTGCTTTATCTGATAGTCATACTGACATCTGTTTTGCAGTTGTGGGTTTACGCCTACTTTCCTAGGCTTGCCCCCGTACCAGTCACAGAGACTCCCCTGGTCGTCCCGTTTTCACGTCGCTTTGACGGGAGATGCACCCGGAGGCCACGGGAGACATTCGGCTTTTTCCGCCGATACTTCGACACCATTACCCCGGCCGAGGTATGCTTTACTTGCAGTCAATTTAAGCTTCGCTTTTCCACTGCATTTTTCAAAAACAGTAGATAACAAACTGTATGTCACTTTCAGATCACTTGGCGGCCGTGGGCTCCATTGCCGGCGGTGACGCGGGACCGTTTTGCCGGTGCGGAGGAGACTTCGCATTTCCGGATCTTGCTAGAGGGCCCGGTCTGTCGGGCTTGGTACCTAGGTGAGCGTTTCTTGCGCCAGACCCTAGGGTTACCTGAGCAGATAGTCCCGATTCACCCTCCTGCAGATATGAGGGAGACCGAGAGACTCACCACCGAGCAGATGGACGATTTCACTATTGGCTGGGAGGAGGCCGGCTTCCGAGGCACTGGCAACTATCGAGAGTACGTCCAGACGTACCTTATGCGGCCTCTGAGCGGTGGCCGTCGAGCAGAGGGGGCTAGGCCCGTGGCGCCAGCGGCTGGGGCAGGAGCAGGAGCTGGAGCTGGATCTTCGAAGAGGGCCCGAGTCCGTGGCAGGGGCGGAGTTCAGGGAGGACGGGGGGCTGGTTGGCCCGCCCTGCCTGCTGCATTGACTTTCCGGGGGCAGGGTGGGGCGACCTATCAGATCCCCTTCGCCCCTCCGCCAGCTGATCACGAGTTCGTCAGTGTCCCCGACTTACCTCCGGTATGTATTACTGCATTTCTGTACAGTCGTTTCATTTCAGTTCATTTGATATTCCCACAGAATACTGATGCATTTGATATTTTTGCAGGCTTCTTCTGCATACACCCGGCAGTCATTGGAGATGAATGCCTCCATGATGGGGATGCTCCAGCGGACTTTTGATCTCCTGGCCCTCTACAGCATTCCGGTATGTTCTTCTGACACTGGCCTCAAACCATTCACATACTGCTTCACATAATCTGATGCATGGCACAGCACCTGACACACTGATCTCACAGCATCTGACATACTGCACTCATTGCATTCTGCACTGTACTCTGCATTCTGGACTGCTCACGGCATTCATACACTGTACTCATATACTGCATTCTGCACTGATAAACTGCTCACGGCATTCAGACACTGTTCTCATACACTGCATTCTGCACCGTTAAACTGTCCGCAGTATACTGATGCATTTCTCTTTTTGTGTACTTTTTCAGCCTCCTTTCCAGATTCCTATGGCAGGAGGTGCTCCAGCGGGACCTTCCGTTCCTGTCCGGGGGAGAGATGAGGGACGCCGAGTATTTCCCCGCACCAAGGCGGGGCGCACTCATGTCGGGAGTAGCTCGCGAGCTCCAGTCCCGGATGATGATGATGACGAGGAGTCAGCGGCGGAGGCAGAGGCGGAGTCCGAGTCATCGGAGGGGGAGACCGGAGGCGGTTCTAGCTCGGGCTCTGACGACGATGCTGATGATGCTCCTGGACCCTCGTCCAGGAAGAGGACCAGGACAGACTGATGGCCCTTGGAGTTGCTCGACATAGATTTTTGCTGTTTTTCTTCTTTCTTGTACTTTTCCTTTTTGTTGGTTAGGATACTTTGTACTGCCGCAGGCAGATTTTGTTTTGTTTCCAAAACTTTGTATTTGAAAAAGATTATGAAATGAACAGATTTTTGTTTAAAAAGTGTTACATTTACATATCTTATGTATTGCATCACATCCCATCATGTTACACTTCAATGTAAATGGAATTGATTGGTTGTCTGAAAGTTGAAAACTTGCACTGTAATAATCAGATAACTAAACAACCAACAGCAAAACAGCCCAAGCAGCCCACTGCCCGATTCTGGACACACAGCCCTTACTCTGTTGGGGATTAATCTGCATACAACCCATAGCACAGCATTCGGTTCATTCTGCACTCAGCAAACTTTAAACAAAACAGCCCAATCTGACAAGACGGATCTCAAAGATGGGACTGGTTGGAGTTGAAACACGCTCAAATGTAGAGAATGGCACAGCATTCCGAGTGTAAATGGTTTTTGAAATCGAATGAGGGTTTTTCAAACCAGGGTATCGAGCCTACAACTGAACACAGCGGGGGGGACTCGAATACAGGTACACGACCTAAACACAACGAGACACGCTCGAAAAAGACCTAAAACAAAGGTTGAGACCGTCAAATCAAAGAGACACGACACACAGACGCGTTAATGAAGACGGGGGACCTCGGATCACGAGGAGCCAGTTCGATCTGGGTATTGTTTCCCACCCTTTCTGATTTGTGATTCTCACATCACTCTGGCACTCAAGCTCGGATTTTCTCTCAAAACCCTTTTCCTCACTTTTCTCTCAACTCACACCTCTCTATTCTTCATTCTCTCATTTTTCATCCCTCCCCGGGGTGTTTAATGAATGAATAGGAAGTTGCGGGTTCATGCCCACTACCATTAGCTCATGGCTATTTCTTCTGGCGGGTAGAGCGCTCTTCTGGCAAGTACGCCGATGACGGGGGAAAGACAGAACGCCTGACTCAACTGTGCCCCTAGTTCATCATTTTAACCATTCTTTTCGTTTTGGTTTTTCTACTAAAACAATTTTGATCAAAATGAGAGTCGGATTAACGTACTTGTTCGATTTTTGATTTGAAAATCATGCAAGTCAAGCTGTAAGCACTGAGAATTTTCCTTTTTGGGTCCAAGACAATGGTCCAGTTTTGGAAAATGAAATAGTTTTCGAGAAAATAGTCAACCTGTCACGCCCCAAACTCGCCCCTAAAAGTTTGGGCATGACCACCTCAGAAAACAAACATAAAACCTGATGAATATAATCTACGGGGCCTGAACGGAAGCATTTAATAGTATATAATAGCAAACAAAAATAATAATAATAATAACAATATATCCATTGAGCTACTACTACCATGCCAGGATCACAAACAGAACATAATGCAGATAAATATACGGTGACGTGCACCTGAAGATAGCTATGTACATATACATATACGCCGATCTTAATAGACATTTAAGGTACAAATTAAAACTTAGTAAGACTCCATAACTTGAACGATCAACAGCTAAGAGCTTAGATACTCAGGGTTTGACAACTGGGTAACAAAAGCCACAGGTGAAGGTTGATCTCCAGGTTGAGTGCCTACAGAAACAAACATGAAATAGAGTGAGTGAAGCTCAGTGAATAATAACACATAACAATTCAATGCTCAACGTGAATTATAATCCATATCCGTGTGTTTATCAATAAAGAGGACATATGGTTTATTTGTTTCTGTATGCATAGCTAAGTATCTTTTTCAGAAAACTTGTCATATCTTGAACATTCGGGGTTTCATAGTGCATCTAGGCATTTTGGGGAAAATTATCCAGCAAGCATATCATATTATAACATATCATAAGTTCATAGCATTTTTCTCATTTCAGAAATTACTTACCATATGAAACATTTCGTAACTCCAAATATGGATTTCATCAAAGTCATTTATATTTTAAGTATCTTTTACGGAACGACCTTGAGCCTAATCTTAAACACAATGGCATTAAGCCCTTAACAGAACGGCTTGAAATCCTTAACAAAATGGCATGAAGCTCTTATCGAAACGGCATAAAGCCCTTGAAACACATTGGCATTAAAGCCCTGAAACATATGGCATAAAAGCGCTTGGAACATCTGGCACAATAGCCCCTTGAACATATGGCATAAAAGCCCTTGAAAGATGGCATGTAGCCCTTGAACATAGATTGGCATTAAGCCCTTGAACATATAGATATATGAACCCAAGAGGTGTCTCACACGGATTCTAGAGGTGACTCACGTCGTAGCACTTAGTTCCGTGTAGCACTTTGTTTCATACCAGAAAGGCATAAGCCCTTATCAGATTGGCATAAAGCCCATGTAATGGCATAAAGCTCGTGTAATGGCATAAAGCCCTTGTCTTACATGTATGAACTCAAGAGGTGGCTCGTACGGATTCTAGCGGTAACTCGCATTGCAGCACTTAGTTCCGTACAGCACTTTGTTTCATACTTCATACAAAATGGCCATTGGCCTCATGACTTTCACATATGTATGGACTCAAGAGGTGGCTCGTACGGATTCTAGAGGTAACTCGCATTGCAGTACTTAGTTCCGTACAGCACTTTGCTCCATACCAGAATTTCATAAGTCTTAAAGACCGAATCATCATATCATGTCTTAGCATAACATAATTGGAACAGTAATAGAAATAATTCCAGTTTTCGTAGAATACCTTTATGTAATAATGCCCATAAATTTCCCATAGCTGGGTTACAAATTAATACAGGTGTCTCGCAGACAACTGAATAATAATAATAACAACTGTTAACTGAGGCCACATATATCATTACCATATGCTTAATAAGGACAGAATAACCCACATCCTAACGTGAGTCCCATAAGAATGTTACACATTTGCATGTTTGTCATAGGTTCTTAACGACCTTAGGTCCATATGTATCACAATGGAATAATCTTAGTTTCATACAGATACTTGGTTTAAAGATGAACATAATTCCATATATTCATTCAGTAACGACGTGGTTTGCTTATAAATAACAGAGAATTATTATTCGTTATTAACAGAACATAGTCATTTCAAAGTCATACCAATATATGCCAATCTTTCAACGTTCACATTGACTTTCACTCATCATAATTGTTCATGTAACATGTTCGTGTAACACTTACAAGAAACAGAGCGTTAGTGATAATAATCATCAATAATAAATAAAATGTACATCTCCGTACTATTACTCACAGTGCATTGGTGGAGCATCTATTCCTCCCGAAGCGTGTCCTACACACATATGATGTCACACATTAATTCTTTAAATCATTTCCCCTAATTTCCTTTCTCAATTTAACATGATTTATAATGCCCATAACAAGGTTCATTCGTAAATTTTTAACAGTATTTCAAAACATCTCAAAAATCCAACTCAACTTGTACATGCATAATTTAACCCACCAATTCCATGATTCTATTGTCAATTTGGGCAAAATCATTATTTATCATCACAAATTAACCTAGGGTTTCAAGAAAATATAGGGTTTTCCATAAAAAAAATACAAACTTCTCATACCATGACCTTACATCCCAATTTTCTCCTTAATTATACATCTATGGGTCATATCTCACCACCTTAACTCATCAATTGAACCTTCCATGCTTCAAACCCGAAATTCCCAAATCTCATAATTTCCTCCATATGCTCAAAATGAAAATTTGTACATTTATACAATGAAAATACCTCAAATCTAACCATGGATGTAAGTATTGAAGAGAAATAGAACCCCTACCTCAATAATCAAGCAAAAGAGTGAGCTTGGAAAGAAGCCTTCGCAAATCCAAGTTCCAATCGGGTAAAAACATTAATCCTCCCTTGTTCTTCATCCTTGATGCCAAAAACCATGGTGGATCGTGATCAAAGTAAAGGAATTCAAGGGTTTGGGGGCTAGGGTTTCGGACATGGAAGAGAGGAAGGAAGAGGAAAGAAGAAAAACATCTAAAATGATCCAAAATCCCGTTTTTAAAGCTGCTGGTCCGAAAAACCCGCTCGAGCGCGCATCTTCACGCTCGAGCGTACATGCATTTAGCACAGATGTCAAAACTTCAAATAGGCATAATTCTCCCATCCGGACTCCGTTTTAAGTCGTTCTTGTGGTCAAATTGAAGCCCCGAAAATAAGCTTTCCAATGGTTCCAACCTCACATCCAAATTCAAAGTGTGGAAAAAGAAAAGGGCAAAAGAGTGACGGTTGATCGTAGACAAAATATTCAAACTAAAGTTTTTGATCCAATCTTACTCTACCATCATATTACCACCACAATCAAGACCCCAAAATAAAATAACGAGGTTCCAAATACACCACTACAATGTCAAGGGAAATCTTACTTCTCACGCTCGAGCGTCGCTTCAACTGCTCGAGCGTGCACAGACCAATAAAGCAGTCCGCTTGAGCGTCAACTTCTCCGCTCGAGCGGAGATTCACAACTCCCAGAATTTCAGGCCGTCTGCAAAATTGCTGAGAACCCCAAAAGTCCGCTCGAGCGTCAAATCCTCCGCTCGAGCGGAGGGAAAAATTCTGGGTCGTCACATCCTTCCCTCCTTAAGAAATTTCGTCCTCGAAATTGAAGAAACCAAATAGAAGACAATTCAAACATAAACGGAAACACACTCTGTAATGTTCCAAAACTAGATCCACACTTGGGATAGGAAAGGATCACCAATACTTTCGATCGACACACACACATCAGAATTTCAACGGGTAAGGAGCAACACTAACCATTTATAATCCTAAAGTCCATAACAACTTCTCAATTAACAACAAATTTTCAATTACACTTCACTTAGCGGCATCACCAATTCTTTATTCCACTTGACATTTAAAAGAACAACAGTGAAGACCATCATACAATTACTCCTTAAAGACAATTACATAGAGGAGTTCCTACTTAACTTCAAGAGAGGCCAAACAAACATACCTTAAGCTTTAGGATTTCTATACCCTTTTCACTTTCTCATTTGCTCCCTAGAAGATCTATGTTCTTCTTTTCAACCCTTATTTCTTCCATACGTAAGAAGACTAAAGCATATCGGACAAAATCCAATCGTTAAATCATTCTGAAATTGAAATCTCACAAACATACTTAAGATTACATGAAAATTATGCTGATTACAGATACATAATCAATTTCAGATAATTAAACCTTTAAGGCTTCCAATTTCTTATTCAATTATTCCAAGTGTAACAGATATGTTTCTTGTTACACAGATAGGCATGCTTAAACATGGTTTCACTACTTAACCTTAATTGCTCAGGGGATTTCACCGTAAACATTTAAAAGTACAAAACAAGGACTGAAAAACATGATTCATAAATTCCTCCAGCATGCATTAATTTCAATCATAATGAAAGTACTCTCCACTAAGTCTCTAACTAGATCGGCCTAGCGTTAATAGTTCATAGGTACTTTTCATTAGAGAGTACACGTTCAAACTTATCCTGTCAAGTAATTCCTTAGGTGAATCTTATAATGCAATTTACTCGGTGGTACATAATCATTACGGTTACATATAGTTCCCAAAATAACTTAATTACATGGTTAGATTAAAATCCGATTATGCATCATTGAATCAGGTCTTAGAACCTACCAGATAAGGTTCTGTCTAAGAGGCACGATATATTCCATTCCAACAGTCACCAATACAGTGACAAGATTCAAGTCATATTCCATTTACGAAAACATATCAAAATCATATCGTTATGTGGATTCAAAACCATATATACTAGTTCTTGACAAGATCTGAATGATGGGAAGAAGAATCCCCAGTATAGATACCTGATTATGCCGTCATAAGTTCAAATCTGAATAATAAATACAACTATCAAAAACAAGACCAAAGATCGAATTCAAAGGCATACTTGACTAATCATTCATAACCGTAAGGTATAACATTTTCCTTGGCTAGCTCTTTTTCTTGTCATATACTTATAGTGGGTCAGCAAACGGTCATACAGAATTAGAGACCAGTCATCTGGCTCAATCAGTTAACATAAATAGAGTTTTCAGTTATTCCGCGTACATAGATTCTATCAAATCCATTCATAGGAGTATAAATCTCATTAAGGATACAGTAACCATAAGAATCACATCCTTCCAGAGTCCATATTATCAAACAACATATGCAATAGTATAACAAAGGAGTAATTCGATCTCGTAACATCAAAGTTCGTAATTCTTGGTAAGACGTAATTCTTGGTAAGATTAATTCAATATAGTCATAAATCAATTTGTAATCACGTAGTGAGTATTGTACAAAGTTGTCTAAACATGCAAGAGATGGTAAATGCCTAATACGCATCGCTAACCCATTTGCAAAATGGATTATTCCCATGTCCATTTGTTTTCACCGAAATCCACGATATTGTGCAGAACAGTTCACATCATAACTTCCTTATAGGTGATATAGGACAATGTCACAATATCTAACATTTGCATAGGTACACAGAAATATTTCACAGAAATGATTTCTCAATCTTAAGTCACTTAATATACAAAGGCAGGATTTGAATTCTTGCGGTAGCTTATCTATTTACCAATTATTTAGTTTGACTTCGACGTAGTCAATAGCTGCCCCTTTTTTTTTTTTTTTCGTGTAAGTAGACACGTGATGTGGGTGAGGTCCTTTATATCATTCAATCATTTCTTACAAGAAATCCTGATCGCAAATTACAGAATACACGTAAACAAACCAGATTACAGACTTCAGATCACATATCACGGATTCCATAATCAAATCCCGATTACACATAAACGAAACAGATAAATAGAAACATATTCACACATATTTTTAATTATCCTTGAATCAGAAACAGAAATCAGAGTTTATGCTTGATCATAATCCACCCGTACAAGACCGTCGGTGGCACCATCCGTACAAGACCGTCGATGGCAAAACACATCTTGTAACATACTGAAACCACGGTATTCTTACCCCCGGGCAAGGGCCTTATACTAAGGATGCCATGAATATTTTTACATATATGGATCATCATTCCTTAATTCGTAATTTAACATATCAGAAAATAAAGCATTGCTTGTCATATCATGTCATTGTCATGTGCTTAACAAAATAGGACAATTCACTTCTTATGTAGGTCACTGTATACATAACTTTCTCTTACAGTTGGTCATACGTAACATGATTCAACTATTATACAAGACACAACTTATCAAAGTACGTATCACAATATTTTATTTTTTTTCTATCATTGGTCCAAACAGTACCATGACAAGGAAGACATAACTGTATCATAAATATTTCATACTTAGTGTTTAGGCAATTTGCAAGTCATCTAAATAAATGATAGATAACTATCAGTTCAAAATAACAACCAAAAATTGCATGTGCCTTACTTACCAATCTCTTTCCCTTTTCATTTTGTCTAACCAACCCGAGGTGATCCTCTATCCTTATTTCCGCCATGCTCTACACAACAATCAATCACAATATATACACAAGGAATGTACAATAAACATGGCTCATAATCGTTAACGTGAACAAATTACATTTACCGTTGCTATCAGTCTTTTCGTATGTACTAAGGATGTCATGCATGAAGCCTACGTCTTTTCTAGACATCCTACAGCTCAATGGATCCGTGTGTGAGATAGCAACTCGTGCTCTGATACCACTTGTCACGCCCCAAACTCGCCCCTAAAAGTTAGGGCATGACCACCTCAGAAAACAGACATAAAACCTGATGAATATAATCTACGGGGCCTGAACGGAAGCATTTAATAGTATATAATAGCAAAAAAAAAAAAATAATAATAATAACAATATATCCATTGAGCTACTACTACCATGCCAGGATCACAAACAGAACATAATGCAGATAAATATACGGTGACGTGCACCTGAAGATAGCTATGTACATATACATATACGCCGATCTTAACAGACATTTAAGGTACAAATTGAAACTTAGTACGACTCCATAACTTGAACGATCAACAGCTAAGAGCTTAGATACTCAGGGTTTGACAACTGGGTAACAAAAGCCACAGGTGAAGGTTGATCTCCAGGTTGAGTGCCTACAGAAACAAACATGAAATAGTGTGAGTCAAGCTCAGTGAATAATAACACATAACAATTCAATGCTCAATGTGAATTATAATCCATATCCGTGTGTTTATCAATAAAGAGGACATATGGTTTATTTGTTTCTGTATGCATAGCTAAGTATCTTTTTCAGAAAACTTGTCATATCTTGAACATTCGGGGTTTCATAGTGCATCTAGGCATTTTGGGGAAAATTATCCAGCAAGCATATCATATTATAACATATCATAAGTTCATAGCATTTTTCTCATTTCAGAAATTACTTACCATATGAAACATTTCGTAACTCCAAATATGGATTTCATCAAAGTCATTTATATTTTAAGTATCTTTTACGGAACGGCCTTGAGCCTAATCTTAAACACAATGGCATTAAGCCCTTAACAGAACAGCTTGAAATCCTTAACAAAATGGCATGAAGCTCTTATCGAAACGGCATAAAGCCCTTGAAACACATTGGCATTAAAGCCCTGAAACATATGGCATAAAAGCCCTTGGAACATCTGGCACAATAGCCCCTTGAACATATGGCATAAAAGCCCTTGAAAGATGGCATGTAGCCCTTGAACATAGATTGGCATTAAGCCCTTGAACATATAGATATATGAACCCAAGAGGTGTCTCACACGGATTCTAGAGGTGACTCACGTCGTAGCACTTAGTTCCGTGTAGCACTTTGTTTCATACCAGAACGGCATAAGCCCTTATCAGATTGGCATAAAGCCCATGTAATGGCATAAATCCCGTGTAATGGCATAAAGCCCTTGTCTTACATGTATGAACTCAAGAGGTGGCTCGTACGGATTCTAGTGGTAACTCGCATTGCAGCACTTAGTTCTGTACAGCACCTTGTTTCATACTTCATACAAAATGGCCATTGGCCTCATGACTTTCACATATGTATGGACTCAAGAGGTGGCTCGTACGGATTCTAGAGGTAACTCGCATTGCAGTACTTAGTTTCGTACAGCACTTTGCTCCATACCAGAATTTCATAAGTCTTAAAGACCGAATCATCATATCATGTCTTAGCATAACATAATTGGAACAGTAATAGAAATAATTCCAGTTTTCGTAGAATACCTTTATGTAATAATGCCCATAAATTTCCCATAGCTGGGTTACAAATTAATACAGGTGTCTCGCAGACAACTGAATAATAATAATAACAACTGTTAACTGAGGCCACATATATCATTACCATATGCTTAATAAGGACAGAATAACCCACATCCTAACGTGAGTCCCATAAGAATGTTACACATTTGCATGTTTGTCATAGGTTCTTAACGACCTTAGGTCCATATGTATCACAATGGAATAATCTTAGTTTCATACAGATACTTGGTTTAAAGATGAACATAATTCCATATATTCATTCAGTAACGACGTGGTTTGCTTATAAATAACAGAGAATTATTATTCGTTATTAACAGAACATAGTCATTTCAAAGTCATACCGATATATGCCAATCTTTCAACGTTCACATTGACTTTCACTCATCATAATTGTTCATGTAACATGTTCGTGTAACACTTACAAGAAACAGAGCGTTAGTGATAATAATCATCAATAATAAATAAAATGTACATCTCCGTACTATTACTCACAGTGCATTGGTGGAGCATCTATTCCTCTCGAAGCGTGTCCTACACACATATGATGTCACACATTAATTCTTTAAATCATTTCCCCTAATTTCCTTTCTCAATTTAACATGATTTATAATGCCCATAACAAGGTTCATTCGTAAATTTTTAACAGTATTTCAAAACATCTCAAAAATCCAACTCAACTTGTACATGCATAATTTAACCCACCAATTCCATGATTCTATTGTCAATTTGGGCAAAATCATTATTTATCATCACAAATTAACCTAGGGTTTCAAGAAAATATAGGGTTTTCCATAAAAAAAATACAAACTTCTCATACCATGACCTTACATCCCAATTTTCTCCTTAATTATACATCTATGGGTCATATCTCACCACCTTAACTCATCAATTGAACCTTCCATGCTTCAAACCCAAAATTCCCAAATCTCATAATTTCCTCCATATGCTCAAAATGAAAATTTGTACATTTATACAATGAAAATACCTCAAATCTAACCATGGATGTAAGTATTGAAGAGAAATAGAACCCCTACCTCAATAATCAAGCAAAAGAGTGAGCTTGGAAAGAAGCCTTCGCAAATCCAAGTTCCAATCGGGTAAAAACATTAATCCTCCCTTGTTCTTCATCCTTGATGCCAAAAACCATGGTGGATCGTGATCAAAGTAAAGGAATTCAAGGGTTTGGGGGCTAGGGTTTCGGACATGGAAGAGAGGAAGGAAGAGGAAAGAAGAAAAACATCTATAATGATCCAAAATCCCGTTTTTAAAGCTGCTGGTCCAAAAAACCCGCTCGAGCACACATCTTCACGCTCGAGCGTACATGCATTCAGCACAGATGTCAAAACTTCAAATAGGCATAATTCTCCCATCCGGACTCCGTTTTAAGTCGTTCTTATGGTCAAATTGAAGCCCCAAAAATAAGCTTTCCAATGGTTCCAACCTCACATCCAAATTCAAAGTGTGGAAAAATAAAAGGGCAAAAGAGTGACGGCTGATCATAGACCAAATATTCAAACTAAAGTTTTTGATCCAATCTTACTCTACCATCATATTACCACCACAATCAAGACCCCAAAATAAAATAACGAGGTTCCAAATACACCACTACAATGTCAAGGGAAATCTTACTTCTCACGCTCGAGCGTCGCTTCAACTGCTCGAGCGTGCACAGACCAATAAAGCAGTCCGCTCGAGCGTCAACTTCTCCGCTCGAGCGGAGATTCACAACTCCCAGAATTTCAGGCCGTCTGCAAAATTGCTGAGAACCCCAAAAGTCCGCTCGAGCGTCAAATCCTTCGCTCGAGCGGAGGAAAAAATTCTGGGTCGTCACACAACCTCAGTAAAAATTTTCAAAAACTATTTTTCAAAACAATCAATGCTCAACGGGCATGGAACTTACTCTTTGAGATGCGCAACCTCGGATCGGAGGCAATGGAAAATTGCCCCTGGTTTGAAAGGGGGTGGAAGGCAACGGAAAGTTGCCCCTTGTTCGGATGATGCCGCAGCAGTCCACAAACAGTCTTCATTGGCGGTGATCGAACTCTCGGACACAGAGATGACGAAGACGGTCACAACAAATATATGGACACTGTCACCTTGGAAGGTGTTGGCAACTGGACTTTGGGATGAAATTGAAACCATTGCATGGACTGAGACGCTATGACAGCGTTGGGGGCTGGACTTCATGATGAAGTTGCCTACGTATCCCAAACATGGGAATCAAGCTTCACGTAGTTCCGGTTAAGGTACACTCGGGTATTTTAACCTTCACTTTTCTGGCTCTAACTTTTGCCAAGGCGCCCGATGCGGGTTTTCGACCTTGTGAGCTTCTTTTTATTCTGTTTTTTTGATTTCTTTTTGTTCATTTCTTTTCGCATTTATTTTTTCATTGTTATATTTTTTTGCTTCTTTTTTTTTGTGTTTTTTTTGTATTTTTCTCTTGCTCTAACTTTTGCCTGGGTCGCTCTTCCGGGTTTTCGGCCCAGCGAGCCTCTCAAGGGTAAAAGTGTAACAAGTCCATGCCAAATGGTTTTTGAAGTTGAAGCCTCTCCATGTCTATGAGAACGGCTATTGCCCTGATTTGCTGAAGAATCCATCATGGCTGCTCCACAAGCTTCTTCGGGTGAGATCTGATCTTCTTGATTCAATTTCGGCGCCTCTTGGTCGAGGGCTGCTTCAAGACTGGCCACACGGGCCTCCTCTGACAGTTGACTGTTGGATGTTCTGAACGGGTTTAAGGTTTGAAAGCGAACAGTTTGAATCTTGAGGCTGAGAGCGATCCTAGGCTGCACAATCTCAAGAGCGGTTCCACACGGGTCTTCACAGGGCCGCGTAAAACATTTGTTTTTGAAAGTTTTTAAGAAAGCGACGAATCGCTCGCGCCGAAGATAGTGTGGAACCAATCTGGATCAAGCCAGGATTCTTCTCAGTACTCATGCCGACAAGCATGGTTTCAATCATTAAAAGGCTTAGCACGTCTCTCTTTCTTTCAAAATGATCAAAGTTTTGCAAAACCCGAGGAATTCCTTCCTTTTTGTTTTTATCACCGTAGTGCTCAAAAGAGGTTTTTGAAAAACTTAGGTTAATACAATGAGTTTGACACGCAGGAGAGCAGGCGAGATGTACTGTCAGCCCATTCAAATCCTCTGGCACTTATACTGAAAGCAAGCACGAAAGTGAGATAGCAACAGCTGTTTCATTCAGATTTGTTGGTGTGACTGGTCCCTCGGTAGAAACAGACTCAAAAACAAAAACAGGTAATTACAAGACAAAACGGTGTTCGAGGCAACAACCCCAGAATCACCTGGTATTCTATACAAAAAGGGGGACTGACTCGCTACAACAAGACAGACCCTTTAAGCAAAAAGACTGACTCAAGACAAAGAGACAGACTCAAAACAAAAGACTGACTTGATACCCAAGCCAGGATTTACAAAGCTAGCGTTTACAACCACTCAAAAATGCATGCCAGACGCCACATTCAAAATACATCCAGATGCCGCCCGCAGGTGGGTCACCTTCTGATTACATACTCGCAGTATCTGTGTCCTCAAAGTCCAATAACTGGGTAGTAACGGACTTGGCTGAGGTAGGCGGGAGGATAACCTCGTTGTCAATCAAATCTTGGACCTCATGACGGAGGCAGAAGTAATTGTCGGTGGCATGGCCTGTTTGCTGGTGGTACGCGCAGTACTGAGCAGCATCATGCGTGGCAGGGAGATTCTTCGGGAGAGGCCGAGGCTCCAAGGGTTTAAGGTGCCCCCTCTCGGCAAGGATCTGAAGTGCCTTGGACAAAGGCATATAGAGAGCATGAAAGGTCCTGCGCCCCCGGGGCAGGTACTTTTGAGCGCCCATACTAGCTGCACAGGCGAAAGGGTCGGCAGGCGCCACCTTGGCTTTCTGATCTTTCTCGGGTGCAGGAGCGGGAATAGGAGGAACTGTCTTGGCATGACGGGGCCTATCCTGATTTTCTAGCTGGCTTGAACTACCCTCAGGTGGAGTGGGGAAAGCATCCTCCACAGTCTTTGCCACAACTGCGGATATCTGTTGCTTGTTCATCCCCCCGGCTTTCAAAGCCTGGACTGCCCACAGCAGTTGTTCAATAGGATCGGCATCTGCCGTCATTTTGTCTTTTCCTCTGGCCTCAGCCTGGTCAAGGGTTTGGGTTGCTACTTCAGAGCAAAGCCCGGTTGTTGCTGACATGTCGTGGCTGTAGCTGGAATCCACCTCTGGTTGGCTGAGCTCTATCACAATCCGCCCCAGCAGCGGGGGCTCCTGTGGTATGAAATTCCCGGCATGCGGTGCCGCTGGGGGTGAAGCTGACATTCCGTAGGCGAGATCCGCCACAGACCTTTGGAGATCACCTACCATCCCTATCAGCTCAAATGCAGTAGGCTCGCGAGCCTGGTATAACTGGGAAGCCCAAACCGGGTGCACAACAGGCGACCTGGGCGGATGTGACACATCAATGCTGGCCTCACCTTGCGGGGTGATCCCTTGCTCTAATGCGGTTGTCATAACTACAATCTCTTCTGAATTCTGCGTCATCATTAGCCCTGCCGCGGCAAGGGGGACACTGGCTATTCTGTACCGGCTCTGGACACTCTGAACTGAAAGGAGAAACAAATAGCATTTCAGCCCAAAACGGATCAAACACTGGTATAGCTGAACAACTGTACTCTACTGCTGATCACTGTTCCCAGAAATCACTGTCCCAAAACTGAACCTGATACCCGCAGATAACTGATTCTCATAACTGACACTGATACCGGTGTCCTCAGGTCTGATACTCAAACTTGCAAACTGATATGCACTTTCTCTGTAGAGATACATTCTAAAAAGCACAAAGCAAGTAAAGAGAGCCAAAACACCCCTATGTTGGGGTAGGGTTTCCCTGTCCTATTTTGTCAGGAGCTAGGGTTTCACTATGCACGCAGCGGTTTCAAACAACTTAGCATCGGGTAAGCAACCTGTCCTAGTTTGGAATGGTCACTATGGATCCGAATATGCACTAGGTCGAATGGTCGAAAAGGGTCCCCCGGTAAACCGGGGTTTGTGTTCCCATACTGTCAGAGCCCATAACCGGTCAGCCTTATGGTCATGCCTTGACAAGACAAGCCTCCGGCAAACCGTTCAGGAATGGCAGATGGCAAACACTGTGTTCCTAGGCGCACCAATGCACATGCAATGCAAAGAAACACATAAGTGAAATCAAAACAGGATATCACGAGTTCGAGTCAAGCTTTCTAAAATTCCCCAGCAGAGTCGCCAGAAACTGTAGACGCGCCCGCGTGAGGCCTTCGCTACAGTTCGGACTCGATTTTTGTCACGGTTCTTAATCCGAACCAAAGAGTCCAAATCCGGCAAATCGTTTTGAGAAACAGATTTTTGAAAAGAAGTGCCAAACATGGACTGCTTTGCCAGATACAGAGTCGCCACCTAAATATTTTTTAATGGGGAAATTTAGGAAACCCTGACTCGGTGCCGAAGGCCACATGTCCATCATCACCGGAGTTGTCTCGGCTCGGGAGCTTGGGTACGATCGGGGAAGGTCAGCTATGAGCACCCCCTTTCGCCCGATCCGAAGACCGGCCTCTACTAACCATGATATCCGATTTTGAAAACGTTTATGTGTTCTTATTCCATTTATTAGCCTAGAATTACTATGTTATGCGCGCAGCAAACAAGTATAGACTAGATTGCCTAATTTGGAAACCAGCATTGCATATCCGTTTGTTTTGAAAAGCGCTTTGGAAATTGCTACTCGCAAGTAGGCTAAAATACGGATTTCAACGAGTTTTTCCAACTCAAACAATCCAACCTTCAACCACATGCATTCAAACAGTTTATCTCATATAAGCATTTAGCCACATGGTAAGCATGCTATCATGGCAACATTCACACGCATGCGAGATGCTAAAGCATAAATACTTACATCGTACTCCGTGCCAAAACAATAAACTAGTTAGCAAACATGCATGTCTTAGTTCATGTTAAGAATGACTAATGCAACGCATACAGGATGCAATTAGATAGGCTCGGCTTATCCTAAACATGGCATGTGAAATGCGATCAACTATCACATATTCAATTTTTGAATTGAAATACAGATGCAGTTAGCGTGATGTACCGAGCCTAATGCATGCAACACAAATGTATGAATGCACGCATGCATAGCATAAGGAGTGCTTATTTAAACGTGCCCTAATCTACCATCAAAGCAGGTAAATAAAAGGGAAGAAAGAAGTGGGGGTTGGAAGACATTCACACACTCACCCACACTTATTACAGATTTGCCCTCGTCCGGAGGGACCAAATAAATATTACAAATAATTAACTACGCAAGCTAATTAAATATTACAAATTGCCTAATCAACTAAGCAAATTAATTTAAGCTAAGAAAACTGATAAACTGCCTCGGGAAATGCGCCGCCATGCATAGGCTGCCTCTGTTTTCCTTCCTTCACTCCTCTGGAGGTTGTCAAAACCTCAGGACTGCTTCCTTGGACACTAGGGAATACCACCAGCTGAATGGAACCGTCACCGGCAGTGTGTCATGGCCATCGGCACAAAATGAAGCTGTCGGCAGAGAAGGGATTGCCGGTCGGCACTTAACACTGTCGGTCGGCAAAGTGTTCCTGCAGAATCTGTAATTGACAGCAACGGAGGGCAGGGCAAAGCATGGCAGCACAATTCAAAGCATATATGCACCATTCATGCCCCTTATCATGTTTGTGACTCAAAGGGGCATGTGTCTCGATCCTCGAACCACCAATCACGCATTTCCATGCATGATGGCCCAAGTGATCAAGTATGCAACTTCCATGTCAAATGAAATGCAAACCAATCAAACAAACTAGGGCCCAATTCCTATCATCAAGTCAAGGAACAAGGCATGCATGCAAGACGCAATGCAACCTAAGCATGCAAGCTAAGGATGCAACATGGCATGGCAAGGCACTTATGAAAGCATACAAGCAAACATGAGGCAATGCAAATGGATGAAAAGATGGACTTACACATGATTTAGGCAGCTCTAATTAGGCCTAAAACAAGGGCCAAAGTGCTATAATATGAGGGACCAAATACA
The DNA here is from genome assembly GCF_055761805.1 of Camellia sinensis. NCBI lineage: Eukaryota > Viridiplantae > Streptophyta > Magnoliopsida > Ericales > Theaceae > Camellia > Camellia sinensis. Next base: position 42,383,263 of record NC_138961.1, read on the forward strand.
TACACACATGCACATAATTGAGAGCCAACACTTAAGCACAAATGGAGCAACTCTCAAACACAATTGAAAGAGGCAATCATGGACATATGGCATGCAACATAAGCATTAAAAATCATGTTAAAACATGGTGCCAAACCAAGCAATAAATCAAGCCAAACATGCAACAAATGGCCTAAGTGCTCAAAGCAAACCAATGGAGCATTGAACTACACTAAGCAAGACCAAACATGGCATGAAAAGAAGGATCAAAATCAGAGGTTTAGTATGTTAAAACAAAGCTAAGAACACAATGACATGACATCCTAAGGGCCTAAACATGGTGGCATGCATGAAGGCATGAACATGGAGCATGAGATGACAACCTTACAAGGCATTAAAGGGACCTCAAATGCAAGCTTACAAGCATACTATGAGGTCTGAAATGACATGGTGGATGGTCCCAAATCACCAAATCAATGCAAAAATGTCATGCTATACATGCACACACTTAAGGCCAACAAGCCAAAATGCAAAGGGGCTATATGATGCATGCCAAATCCGACCCAAACAACCATGGACAGACCTAAAACATGGCAAAACATGCACAAAATCTTCACAAGACTAAGCCTAAAACATGCTCCAACAAGGGCTAACAACCTAAGGCACATTGAGGCAATAACAAGGCATTACATGGTAGGTATGCTAAGCATGCATGGTGTACCAAAACCAAGTAAAAACAGAGGTATAATACAACATATTAAGCATGAAAAGCAGCCAAGACATGGTCAATACACACTTTAACATGATGCTCCCTCAAGAGGCCAAAAATGGTCCATTTTCAAGGACAACAAGGAGAGGGGGTGGCCCTCTCCTTTTGGAGACTTCAAGGCACCATCTCCACCACTGAAATCCCTCAAGATTTCAGTGGTGAAGAGGCCCAAACACCAAAGTCCCGAAACTAGCACAAAATAGCTCAAAATGAGGCCTTTCAAGGCCTAAGAGGGGTCAAACACCTCCAAACCACAAAACACTCTTAATAAACAATCAAGAGGACTAAAAAATAGAACTTTTTTATATTATACACCAAGCTCAAAAACGAATTTAAGACAGGTATAAATAAGGTACAAAAATGGGGTAAAAAGGGGTAAGGTTCTTACCCTTGAAGACCTCTTCAACAATGGTGCTCCAATGGTCCTCCTTAGCTTGAATCCAACACCAAAACACCAAAATCAGTCCCTTAGAACCTCAGTAGCTAAGTGAAGGTGAAACACTATGTGTTTGTGTGCAATAGTAAGACACAAACACACTAAAACACACACAAGAGGGAAAAAGAGAGAGATAATGTGTATCAAACCCTAACCCTAGAACTCAAACCCTAACAATGGTTGTCTAAGCTCTCCAAAATATCTCAAGTGTCTAACCCTTGCAACAAGAGACCAAGCCTCTCTATATAGAAGCTTATTGTCTTGTAAAGCTTACAAGACAAGCTTCCAAGAGAGAGATCTCTCCATACACGTGTATGGAGGGGAGAAAAAAGCAAGACAGCTGTCTTAAAATATCTGCAAAAGCAGATGCACAGTAATCGGCCGGCCAAAAATGCCATTTTGACAAAAAAGAGTGCCGACCGGCAGAAAATAGTGTTGACCGGCAACAAATAGTGCCGGCCGACAATATACATTGCCGGTGGAAGCAAAAACCAGTCGGTGGACTCTAGCCACTACCGGTGGTGAGTGGGGATGCCTCACAATACATTCCCTGCCCCTCCAAGGCAAAACACAAGTGTTTGGTGTGAAACCAAACACTAAACGGTCGAGTTCGGGGATCCCGAGGCAAGGCGCGCGAGCCAAGACCTCCGGGAACTCCAAACGAACACAAACATGGATAATCACCGAGTGTTCAAACGGTGACGTCCAAGTCTTGAGGACGGTCAAAAATGGGGTGTCTACAATATGGTGAGCATAAAGCCCAGTAGGAAATTCTTAACAAAGTATATACATTTTATACAAGTCTCAAGAGATGAAATGCACATGCCAGGCTATCTCCTTTTTGAAGATAAATCACAATTTTCATCTTTTAAAAACCATCATGTTTAATGATGTCATGCAATTTCAATTGTTCAAAATTTATCAATTTAATTCAAGGGGCGGTAAATACAACTCTGCTAATCCCTAGGTCGGTGTCTGCAAGTAGACTATACAAGTACTACCAATTTGTCATTTTTACCAGCATTGACTGAAAGGCTCGACACCTCGAATCTGTCATTTTTACCAGTATTAACTGGAAGGCTCGACACCTATTCAATTTCATCTACACCACCTGTCAAGACTTACCACCGTATTTACCCCAAAACCAATTCATGGAAACTTGTTTCTCAACATTCTTTTCTCAATGCAAGTTTCCAAATCAACTTTCAAAGTTTAATGTAATCAAATGAATTGATATGCCAATAACACAAGATGAATATAAATATTTTTATTCCAATTCATCATCCAAGGAATAACACAATTCCCTCTTCTCAAGTATTCTTAACAATTGGTCATTTCAAGACTATTTCAACATTTTGAACAATAATTTCCAAAATGAACAACAATTCTCATATTCCCTGAAATTCATCATTTATATAAATATAAATAATAAATTTTCCAAACATCCATTTATTTTGACACACAAAATAAATGTAACAATATCATTCATGGATTTTCAGTCTCTTAAAAAAAAATCTCCAAATTCTAGGTTTTCTCACCAAAACTATACAACTCAAATCTTTTGAAAGAAAACTTTCCAAACTCATCTTTTCTTCAATCAACGAAGATCAAAAACCTATAAGATCATTTTAAAAGAACAAGAGACGAACCCACTTTCGAAATCGCTCAACTTCTTGAATTAACAATCAATTTTCAAAGCTATCGAAGGATGATTTCGAAAATCATCTAGATCTTGCAAATATATATATATATATATATAACTCTAAGAAAATCCCTACCTCAAGCTTTGAAGAAGAAATGAGATGAAACCCCCAAAATCAATGGTGTCCAAACTCGATCTTCACCGCACACAACAAAGTCCTCGAGGAGCTAACCAACTTTGATGAAGAACTTAGGTACAAATCCCAAAGGTTTTGAAGAAACCAAACATCTTGTGAGGTTTTTGGTAGGAAATGTAGAGAGAAGGGAGAGGAAATGTTTTTAGAGAGAGAGATATATACAAAAGTGATGTGAAGTATCAGATTCACGAACTGATATAATACATGGTCCGCTCGAGCGTGGAAAGCCCCGCTCGAGCATCAAATACGCTATCCCAGTATTTTTGCAGATAGGTTAAACTTTTGAAACTAAACATTCTCCACTCGAGCGCATAAACGGCTGCTCGAGTAGACAAGCAACTTCTAATGCATTTTGCATTTTTGTTTTGGGGCGCTGCCCTTCAACCCTGCTAGGGCGCTGCCTTAGGACCCGCCAAGGGGCGTTGCCCCATGGACCCCCGTGAGCTGACCGGGAGCTCGATCCCTGCCAGGGCACTGCCCTTGGACCTTCCAAGGAGCGCTGCCCCCTGGACCCCCGTGAGCTGACTAGGCAGCTCGACCCCTGAACGGCCCAGTCGAAGTGGCAAAACATGAAAGAAGGATCGAAACTGGGATCGCTATATTTCTTCTCTCTCTCTCTCTCTCTTCAATTTTTTTCGGTTACTCTCAATCCAATGGGGAAGAAGAGAGAAGACATTGAAAAGATTGAAGAAAAAGATGGTCTCGAGTGGTTTAGATCACAAAACCGTAATTTTAACAATTTTCTAGACCCAACCATTCCTGAAAACCACCGACATGTGTCTTCGGCGAGTCTCTTTTCGCCAGAAAACCATGTTCACAGGTCATATTTTCCTAAAAACCACCAGTTTCCTTATCTGGAAAACCGTTATTCGGGAATCAATCCTTACCAATACTGTCCTATCACTTTTCCAAATACCACAGTTTGTGGCAACATTTGGAATTCTTGATGTTGAATTCAGTCACCTCAATCTCTCAAACCCTTCTCGGCCCTCTCCATTTCCGCCTCCATCATCATCATCGTCCCGTAACAACTTCTCGCCGATTGATCCATATTATTCATATTCCCAGTATGATGAGAATTTGCAGAGAATGAGAGTTTAGTCCGCAGTAAGGGGACAAATGGGTTTGAATCAATTCAACAATGGAAGGCCAACAACAACAAACAATCCTCCTTGCTCGAACCAAAATGGGTATGATTTCAACACACCTTACTATGATGTAGCTTCAAATAATTCGAATCGAAATGGATTTAGGCTAAGATCGAATGGATTTAGAGGCAATGATTTGCAGAATCTAGCTCCAACCTTGATGGAACTAAGGGGTATAGTATTTTTGGTGGCCAAGGATAAGCGTGGTTGTCTTTACTTGCTAAAGAAGATTGAGTAGGCTAACCCTGTGGAGATTGAGATGTTGTTCTTTGAGCTAAAAGATCATGTTCACAAGTTAATGGTACATCAGTTTGGGAATTCTCTCATTCAGAAGTTTTTTGGAGTTTGTAATTCAAATCAGATTACTCAAATTCTTCATGACCATATGTTGTGACACACATGGGTATGTTTTTTCTAGTTTCCCTACTTCTATATATTTTTTATGATTTATTCTTTTTTGCTGTTTTATACTTGTCGGGTGATAAATCTGTTAAAAAAATCAAAACTTTAAAGATTGTTAGTAATCGAAGTGAACTGTGTTTAGAGGTTTAAAACAATTGAAATAAGATTTAAAACAACCATAAATTTGTTACAAACATCAAAGCTTGAAATAGATCAAAGGCTAGAACTAAAGCTGAGAGACAATTTATGGTCATGTCGGACCATTGTAGAAACTGGCTGAAACTAATGCCAGAACAGTTTAAGGTTATGTCAGACTGTTGGAGAAACTAGCTGGAACTAATGCCGAGAGACAGTTTATGGTCATGTCGGACCATTATAAAAACTGGCTGAAACTAATGCCAGGATAATTTAAGGTTATGTCGGACTGTTGAAGAAACTGGCTGGAACTAATGTCGAGAGACAATTTATGGTCATGTCGGACCATTGTAGGAGCTAACCAGAATCAATGTCAGGACAGTTTAAAGGGGTCACGCCGGACCGATGTAAGAGCTAATCGGAATCAATGTCGAGACAGTTTGAAGGGGTCATACCGGACCGATGTAGGAGCTAACTAGAATCAATGTCGGGACAGTTTAAAGGGGTCATGCCAGACCGATGTAGAGAACTGGATGTTAAACCAGTAAGCGTGGCACGCACATAACTTATGACGTGGTGTTGAACGATGATGGCAACATATAATTGTGTGTGCTAGGGGACAGCTTGGATTGTGTGCCAAAGGGGATGGCTTGGGTTGTGCGCCAGAGGGGGTAGCTTGGATTGTGCGCTAGGGGGGGCGGCTTGGGTGGTGCGCCAAAGAGGGCAGCTTGGGTGGTTCGCATAGTGTATAACCATGCTTACCATGATATAGGTATAATACCCCCCTCAAACTCAAATAGGTTTGAAGCTAGAAACCTATTTGAGGTTGAAATGAAGGAAAATACAGAGTGGAGCAGAAGCACAAAATATATATGTATATATGATAGAGATATTTGAGTAGGAATAAACCAGTGGGAAAAGGAAGAGATCACCACGAAGCGATATTGATAGGAAAATATGACAATGAAATGGGTTGAGGTCCAGCCAGCGGCCAAGGCGAGGCTGCCGCCTGCTGATGAAGTGAAAATACTAGGTTCTTAACATAGCTCTGATACCATGTTAAAATAGTAGAGAGAGAGAAAATAGTATGTATTGTATTGCATATATTGTATTCAATGGTAGAAGGCCTATATATAGGCTGAGAAAAAGTATCCTACTAGAAATCTAACTATGAGAAAGAGTATCCTATAAGAGACCTAACTATGGCAATACCTAATATATCTAGGAAATCAATACCTGATATATGTAGGAATATATATCATACATACATTAATAATAACTACTAATCACATATCTCATAACCACACCACTTTGATCATAATCAACATTATATATTTCATAACCACTAATCACATATCTTATAACCAAACACCCTTTGACTTATAACTACACCACTCTGCTCAACCAAAATCACATATTTAATAATCACTAATCATATATCTCATAACCTTTACCCACTTATGTCATAACCATATCCCATAACCAACACTATTTGCCTCATAACCAACATCACATATATCATAACCACTAATCACATATCTCATAAAAACTACCCACATATAGAGGTGTAAATTTGGCCCACGAGCTCGTGACACACCCCAAGTCCAGTCGCACCTTGGGTGGGCCCAACCAAGCCTGAGCCTAAGCCCAACCTAAGACCCTAGGCTATGTGTTCTAGAGCCTGGCCTGACTCTGGTGTGTTATGGAGAGCGACCCATCCCGTGAGTTCGACCCGAAATTTTTACCCCCATCTGGCCCGACCCAAGCCCAACGGCTCCCTGGCCCCCTGTTAGTGCAACGGTCAAAAAAAAAAAAAATTGAAACAGTCATATAACCGTTAATTCCACCAACAACCAATTTTATTATTTTTATTTATATATATAAATTAACCCCTCCCTCCCAAGTCCTATAAATACCACCCCTCACTTATTTTATTTCTCACAAACAAATCTGTCTCTCAAACTCTCATTATCTCTAAATTCTGAACTCTCTCAATTAATTTTGAGGTGTCCTCCTTAACTGACAATTGTAATTGATTACCTATCTCTATTTTAGATTTATTTTTAGTCATTGTATCTTCATTAAATATAATAGAAATAGTAATATACAAACGATATACTTTTTAAAATATCTATATACACTTATAGACATACATACATACATACATACATACATACATATATATATATATATAATTTAACTAAATTTTAATAAAAAAATATGTTGAAAAAAATTATCTATGATGTGATTTTATTTTGTTCTATTAAATAAATTTTCTCCTAAATTTTTTTCCCCAACTTTTCTTCATTTTTTTCTCTACTCTATTTTCTTTCCCTTGATTTGTCCTAGTTGTGCCTAAGCTCTCTCTATTTCTTATTCAGACTTCTCTATTTCACTCAAATTATCGAACGACCATTGTTGATAGTTCTTCCTCACTAGATTCTTCATCTCTTTGCTCATGTGTCTCTGCAATAGATCCTTGAACTCGTCACTACTCTCTTTGTCTATTTCACCACTATTCATTATGGTGATATTTCTCTATCTAGTAAGTGCATATATCTCGAAACTCTAGCTCTTTCACATTAATATGTCATACATACATAAACCTTTGGCCGCAGTTATGATTTGAAGGTTTTGTTATCATCAATTTTTATATGTGTTATAAAGCTGTTGAAAATTGAATATTACGCATTTTGTTATACTGTTCTTCTATCTTAGTCCTCTTCATCCCTTAAGCATCTCTCTCATTCTTTACTGCCATTATAGATATCTCTGATGTTCCTTATTGGAAACGACAACACCTTTGACGTCATTTTCATAGGCGATAAGCCCGTTCAGTCTCTCTTTCTCATATTCCATTTCCTCTCGCTCTGCTAGCTAATCTTCTCTAACTCTCATTTTCTGTTCCATGGCTTTAAGTCGTTGATTAAATTATTTAATGATTGTCATTACATTTTGTTTTCTCTGTATTATGAGAGATCCCGATTGGTGATTCTAAGATTTTTAGTGATTTGTTTAGTCATTTTATGATAATTGTTATGAAACTTTGTTGTTTGATTACAATATTTGTGGTTTATAAAAAATTTGGATATTTTTGCTACATCAATTAGTTGTGTTGTTACGCATTTTGTGATTGATGTTATGAAATTTTTTGGGTTGGTTATGACATTTGTGATTTGTAAAAATTTTGATTATTTTTTATTATGGTAATTAGTGGTGCAGTTACGCATTTTGTAGTTGATGTTATTAAATTTTGTGAGTTGATTATGACATTTGTGGTTTTAAAAATTTCTAGATGTTTTTGTTACACCAATTGGTGGATAGTTACATAATTTTTGGTTAATGTTACGAAATTTTGGGAATTAGTTATGACATTTGTGATTTTCTATAATTTTAAACAATTTTGTTACGTCAATTAGTGATGGTGTTATGTATTTTATGTTTTATATTAAAAAACTTTGTGACTTGATTATGATATTTGTGGTTTTTAAAATTTTAAATATTTTTATTATGCCAATTAATGGTGTATATATTTTGTAGTTGATGAGTAAAATAGTCTTTTTTTTTAATTCCCTCATTAATTGTTTTTGACAAATCCCTAGACCCTTTCTTTAGCCCAAATGAATGAGAGAGAGAGAGAGAGAGAGAGAAAGAGAGAGAAATTTCTGGACTCGGGGTGTACCGCGAACTCGTGGGCCAAATTTACACCCCTATATGTGAGTAATAGTTTTGAGATATGTGATTAGAGGTTATGAAATATGTGATGTTGGTTATGAGGCAAATGGTGTTGGTTATGAGATGTGGTTATGACATAAGTGTGTAAAGGTTATGAGATATATAATTAGTGATTATTAGATATGTGATTTTGGTTATGAGTAAAGTGATGTATTTATAAGTCAGAGGGTGTTTAGTTATGAGATATGTGATTAGTAGTTATGAGATATGTAATGTTGGTTATGATCAAAGTGATGTAGTTATGAGATATATGATTAGTAGTTATGATATATGTGATGTTGGTTATGAGATATGTGGGTAATGGTTATGAGATATTTGATTAGTTAGTATAAGATATGTGATTTTGGTTATAAACAAAGTGGTGTCAAAGGGTGTTTGGTTATGCTATATGTGTTAGTGGTTACGAGATATGAAATATTGGTTATGATTAAAGTGGTATAGTTATGAGTAAAAGGATTGTTAGTTATGAGATATATGACTAGTGGTTATAAGATATATGATGTTGGTTATGCCTCAAAGGGGTTTTTTATGAGATGTGGTTATAATTCATGTGAATAATAGTTATGAGATATGTGATCAATGGTTATGAGATATGTGATATTGGCTATGAACAAAGTGGTGTGGTTATGCGCAAAATGGTATTAGTTATGAGATATGTGATGTTGATTATGAAAAAAAAAGGTGTTGGTTATGAGATATATGATGTTGGTTATGAGATATGTGACTAGTGGTTATGAGATATGTGATATTGGGACCCCTAAACTCCTCTAATTTTCTTTGCCCTCTTTTTGGTAACCGGTTACACCGGTTGTCAATTCAAAATCAAATTATTAAAATATTTTAGTTATGTGGTAGTTATGAGATAATATGGTATGTGTGAATAACTAAATATAATTAAATTATGAGTTAATATGATAATGGTTATGATCTATTTGATATTAGTTATAATATAAAATCACATATCCACATAACTAATATATGGTACATCCAAATGTACCATAGCATCACCCGTATTATATTACCTACTGATGTTACATAATTTTTTCTCGGAGGGTACAGTTCCAAGAAAAATGCTTCTGATAGAATGCAACTCAGCCACAACGTCACTGATGTTCATCTACTCCTTCGGCAACCTTGAAGAACAAGTAACTCCAATTTGCAATATCAAAATCATGCAATCCTGAGTTGTTTCACTGAAATCTGAAGCTTTTTCTTCTTCTCCCCGAAGAAGCATTGGATCTGCAACTTTTGTCACTCGATTTGGCAAAGCCATTTTAACAAAGTTATGAAGGTTCAAAACATCGCAAAATGTCGTCATAATTACGTCATAGTTAACTCATCTGACAGACATAGTTAACAGAAGTTAAAAATTAGTGGAACTTTAAAAAAGGACATCTAAACTCTTTAGTGGCGTTTTAAAAAAAAGATATAACGACGGCTGTATCAGCGAAAAATTTTCTCTTATTAGTTTGACCTTGTTGGTTGGGCTTCTTGGTTTGCTTAATCAGAGCCAATCTTCAACAAGTCTCCACCTTGACGAGGATTCCCTATCTAACATAGGATCTGCTGCGTTGTACCTGAAGGTACTCACTGCTGAGAAATGTTGATCAAGTCCAAGTAGTATTTGAACTTGATCCCAGATACCACTTTAGTGAACATGTCGGTAGGATTATTTGCAGTATCAATCTTTTGAAGCAAGACATCCCCTTCATTTACTATTTCTCAAACGAAGTGGAATCGGACGTCGATATGCTTGGTACGAGAATGATGGACTTGGTTCTTTGCCAAACAAATGGCACTATGTCTGTCACAGTACACCGCCATGTGCTTCTATACAATCTCCAAGTCCTCAATCAATCCATGTAGCCAAATGTCTTCTTTGAATGCTTTTGTTACTGCCATGTACTCTGCCTCTATAGTAGACAAAGCCACCGTTGACTGACGCGTTCGGCCCTTTAGTGAGAGTAAACAAATACCTTGTTGTTGACCGGCGTTTGTCCAAATCCCCTGCATAATCTGAGTCCACATATCCAACTAGATTATGTCCGAGTCGGCAATCTCTCTCAAACTTCAATCCCAGCTTAATTGTGCCATGTATGTACCTTAGGATCCATTGCACTCCCTGCCAGTGACCTTTCCTCAGATTATGCATATACTTGCTTACCATACTCACAACATGTGAGATGTCAGGCCTTGTACAAACTATAGCATACATCAATGCACCAACTACATTGACGTATGGAATTTGAGCCATATGCTTGTGCTCTTCCTCTATGTGCAGAGACATCAAAGCACTAAGCTTAAAATGATAGGCTAATGGTGTACGTACAGCTTTTGTTTTCCAATCTATGCCAAATTTGTCTAACACCTTTTTCAAATACTGAGTTTGTGTTATACAAACCGTGCCCTTCTTCCTGTCTCTCTTGATCTCCATGCCAAGGATTTTTTTTGCTTTTCCTAAATCCTTCATTTCAAACTCTCCTGCTAACTCTATGCCTTGAGTTTGTCAATCTCAACTTTGCTCTTAGATGCAATTAACATATCATCTACATATAAGAGCAAATAGATGAATGAACCATGGGGAAGCTTTCAGAAATATACACAATGATCAAACTTACTTCTTGTGTATCATTTCTTTATCATGAACTGATCAAATTGCTTGTACCACTATCTCGGGGATTGTTTTAACTTGTACAATGATTTGTTCAGCTTACAGGCCCAATTCTCTTTTCCAATAACTTTGAAACCATCTGGTTGGGACATGTATATCTCTTCTTCAAGATCTCCATGTGAGAAGGCAATTTTGACATCGAGTTAGGTGAGCTTGAGATCAAATTGTGCGACCAAAGCTAGCAAGATAAGAATAGACGTGTGCTTTACAATAGGTGAGAATACTTCATTATAGTCTATTCCTTCCTTCTGGGCATAGCCTTTAGCTACCAATCTAACTTTGAATCTGATGCTGTTTTTACATGGAATGCCTTCCTTCTTAGTGTAAACTCACTTACACCCAATTGCTCTCATTCCCTTTGGAAGTTGCACTAACTCCCAAGTCTAGTTCTTATGAGGTGACTCGATCTCCTCATCATCCATGGCCTCCTTCCACGTGACACTTTCTGTATTCTACATGGCTTCTCTGAAAGTGCACAGAACATTGTCTTCAATGACTAGAAGTGCATAGGCCACCATATTGACCATCTATCTAGGTTACTTGTTAACTCTTTTCCCTTTTTTCTGGTTGCAATGGGTTCTGACTGTTGTGGGGCCTCTTGAGCTGGATCTTCATTTTCATCTGAAATTTCTTCAGAATCTGAAATTAGAACTATCAACTGAAACTAATTCAAGATTGTTGACTGTTTGAACAATCTTTCTTGGAGTCTCAAACTCCATTTTCTTTGACTTCTTCAATGCTCATTCTCTTGAGGATTTAGCTTCTTCAGCATTGTAGACTCATCAAAAGTAACATCTTTGCTAATGATGATTTTCTTTGATTTAGGACATTAGATTCTGTATCCCTTGGCACCATCAGTAAAGCCCAAGAAGACAACTTTCTTGTCTCTACGAACCAACTTAGATTTTGTAACATGAAAATAAGCTGGACATCCGAAGATATGTAACTGATCATAATCAATAGTTGTCGCTCTTGACTAGACCTCCATGGGAGTCTTTCCATATAGTTCCGCAACAGGTAGTCCGTTAACAAGATGACTGTGAGATGCTTTTAGGGTTAGCAAGAGCGCCCAACAGTTCAGACTCCTAATCTCCTGATCTAGTCTCACTAGTGCAATGTGAACAAAAAAATGAGAGTCCAAATCCAACAACTTTTATAGAAAATCCATTTATTGCAAAATATGCCAGAAATGGACTACATCACCAGATCTCAGAGTCGCCACCTAATCTTTTAGAAAAATTAAGAAATCATGACTCATGCCAAAGGCCACTATTTGTCATAACCAAAGATGCCTTGGTTTGGAATCTTAGGTATGAGGGGGAAAAGTCATGAATTGAACACCCCACTCACCAGATCAAAACATCAGCCTCTACTAAACCATGATATGAGTTTCATAAACATTATATGCTCATGCTTTGATTATTTATTCATGCGACAAATTACTATGTGAAGCAATCAAGTATAGACTGTGTCACTAATTTTGGTATGATTTGATTTTATGCATTTTTGAAAGGTTTTTGAATAAATGTACAACTCAAAGGAAACTGAGCTTAGATGCATATCAATCAACATCATTACTGTGACAACCCCATTTCGTATTATACTCTTAAGTCATAATTATACTTGTGATTACGTACTTAATGTGATTTTCGATGCTAATCATGTGATTGTGTACGTTTTTGAATTCATATCTGTTTATCGTAGGAAAATCTATTTGGTATTCTGTAATAAACTAAAATTGAGGGCCGTAGAGGCGACAGAAACTGAAATTGACTGCATCATTATGATTAACATGATTTTTAGAGCCCGCTAAGAAGTTTTATTAAAATTTGATTCAGACTAAATTAATTAGATTAATTAAATTAAAATAAGCCTCGATGAATTAGTTTAAGTATGGATTAGTGAATTAAGTTAATGAAGCCTATATATATGCTAATTAAGGTGCTTAACTCATATTTTGAGCTCAAGAAATCTAAAAAAGAGAACTTTAGAGAGAGAGAGAGAGAGAGAGAGAGAGAGAGTGAGTCAATTTAGAGAGAGAGAGAGAGAGAAGGCTCAAACTTGAAAAATTGCTTGGAAGATTGAAGAATTGGGTAGAACAACTCAAGATTCTTGCTAATTCAAGCTAATTGAAGCTCTAGGTATGTAATTGAACTCTATTTCATGAGTTTAAGTTCATAATTATGTGAATTAAAAAAGAGTATGTAAATAAATGCAAGAATTGAGTTAAACATGTGGAGATTAGGATCAATATGTGCATGCATGTATAAATTTGTTATGTTTTCTCATATTTGAGCATAAATCATGTTGAATTGGGAGTTATTTGATACATGCATCCCTGAGTCATAAGTTATGAAACTCAATTCCATGTTCTGAAAGTGATAGAAAAAGAGTTCAAGCTAGATTCACACATGAATGAAAGTTGAGAGTTTCATTTAGTCAAATTCATGAAGTTTACGGTTTGAATTTTGATGAAATCATGGAATTTTGGAACAATGGGCTGAAATTAACTTCAAATGTATGTATTTGGGAGTGTTCTTGCATGTTTGAGTTAGTCATGCAAGAATTTGGAGCCTTGGTGTTGTGTTTGAAGCTCAAACAGAATTCTGGTAAGTCCAGAATTCGAGCAGTTTGCTCGAGCGATGGAAGTGTAGCTCTAGCGTACATTTCGAGCTCCCAGTACTTTTGCAGACATTGGGGGTAGGCTCGAACGACCAAAAGACCACTCAAGCAACCACCCTTTATTTTCAACCATGGCTCGAGCAACCAAAAAGTTTGCTCGAGTGTAAAATGAGAGCATCCAGTACTTTTGTAGACCAAGGGGTTCGTTTGTGCGACCAATGTTGCGCTCGAGCGAAGTGCCCTATTTCAAGAAATTTTGAAAAGTTGTTTTATGTTCCAATTTCTGTTCTCTTTCATTTCTGAACATTTTTAGGCACACATTGAGGATTCTAAATGAACTAAAAAGTTAGAAAGAAGCTTAAGAAAAATTAAAGAACGGATTGAATTGTATTGTGACTTGATTTCCGTATGTGCTATGAATTGTGTAGAGTTAATCACGAGGACGAATTAACCATCTAAACATTGTGAGTAATATCTTAGTAAAGATATTTTCATGTATACTATTTTCTAAATGCTTCCAATGTGTAAGTTTTTCTGGACTCATGAATTTATATTATGAATGGGTATTCTATTTGTCCGATTCGTAGAAGAATTCATAAGGTGATTGATGAGTACGAAGCTGTAAGATTGGACCAAAGGTCATTTTGTATGAATACAGAATGGGCCTAAGGCTGTTTGGTATGTTTGATGAGAATATGAAATGGGTCCGAGGCAAATTGGTATATTTGACAAGGACATGGAATGGGCCTACGGCTGATTAGAATATTTGACAAGATAGACCTATGGTCATCTTACATATGAATTGGACCAAAGGTCATTTTGTATCATTATTAAATGGACCAAAGGTCATTTTGAATGGGAATACGATTGGTCATTTGCGTATGGATCCATTAAATGTGAATATGATCATGAATTTGAATACGTGCATAAATAAGAATATGGACCGAATGGTCATTTGTGCAAGGATCCATTAAATGTGAACATGATCTTGAATTTGAATGTGCGCATAAAAAAGAATATAGAAATGTTGGACTTGAGGTCGTTTAGTACATATGTTATGATCAGTTATGAAGAATGTTTGGACCTAAGGTCGTTTTGTCCTTTCATGTACTAACTATAATGGATTGGACCCGAGTTCGTTTATTAAGATTTGTTTAAGTACGTTATGAATGGGAATTGTTTTCCATATGTATTAAATGCAAGTATGACTTATTTACATACGAATCTCATTCGTTAACCCATTTACTTTGGTGTTATTCACTGGGCGTTAACTCACTTTTTATCTATATGTATGTAGGTGAGTAGCGGGATGTCTAGCCCCAGCCCCAATGAGCTTATGAGAGAACCAAGTGTCACAACCCAAACCCGCCCCTATAGGTTTAGTGTCGTGACCGGCCAGTAACCCTTGGATTACCGAAGGCCTCTTAACGAAATAACATATAATTAGGGGCTGCAGAAGCAATAAACAGAAATATACATAGTCCATTGAACTGTGAAGACATACATGAGGCAGATATTCTTAAACTTTAATAAAGATACGTGTGATGTCAAAAGACATAGTTGATACACGTCACTCCAAGTACTGTACATATAAGTAGAAATTTGTCCAAAGTTAAAATAAAAGAACCAAAGTCTTAAATACAAAAACATAGCCACTGGATTGACATGATTTGGAACCTCCTCGGGAGGCATAAAAGATGGCTGACGAACACAAAACTTTTCAGGCATCATCTTAAGCCTGGTCGTGCGCCTGGTCACCTACATATAAAATATAAATAGTGAGCGGGAGCCCAGTGAATAATAACAAAGTAAAGGGGTTTTAATGAATGGTGTCTATCATAGAGTTAAAAATCAAAGTCTTATGCCAATACATATTTCAAATCAGAAACAGATTCATACACTTGTTCGTATTCGTTTTCAAAGTTCATACATTTCACATCATAGTATGTGGCACATCTATTAGCGTTAATAAATCCGATGACCCATAAGGGACAGCTGTGAAGGCATTCTGATGACTCGTGTGCACAGAGACATTTCTGATGACCCACAAAGGGACGGCCGTAAAGGCATTCCGATGACCCATAAAGGGACTTGATAACCTATAAAAGGACGCAAAATATCACATGATGCTATGGATGCCACGAGTACATTTCAGAAACTTGGACGATCATTCATTCACACAAAACATAGCATTTTAGAAAACTAATCGTGTCGTATCAACAGAAAATAATCAAAGTCTAACATAACTTTACAAAGTTATTACTCACAAATAATAGGTGGCTCCAGACAAACGAATAAAGTAGGCAATTCAGATATCTTGCGACGCGTGACCTACATAGGTAAAAAACAAATACATATCGAATTACACCTTGTTCTTTCTTATCTTGGTATGTCTATACTTTTATCCTCATTATTGTGCCTTAATCATGGCCTGCCTAGGATGGAATGAGGATGCAAAAATGTAGCGATCTCGGTTTTGACCCGTCTCTGTGTGGTGTTCCGGGCTCAGGTTGGTATAGTTTTGAACAGTGTTACGTATCTTAGTTTTCCTGTATTTCCCTTATTTTGGTTATCGGGTTGTAGCGGTGTGTTTGGAACAAGTAATATCTCCGAACCTTTAGATGCGAATCCAACCCGAATTGTGCCTTGCAGAGTTGTATCAGAAGTTAATTCTTTCATGTTTTGGCACTTCGTTGAGTAGGCCGAGGATCGAGCTACCCCGTCAGCTCGCGAGGGTCTAGGGGGCAGCGCCTCTTAGCGGGTCCGGGGCAGCGCCCAGGCGAGGACGAGGGGCAGCGCCCTCAAAGCAAAAATGCAAAATGCATTCGAAGTTACTTGTCCACTCGAACGGCTGTTTATGCGCTCGAGTAGAGAATATTTGGTTCCAGAAGTTTGACAGGTCTGCAAAAGTACTGGGAAAGTGTATTCGATGCTCAAGCGGAGCTTTCTGCGCTTGAGCGGGAGGCTGTGTCTGACTCTTGAGCGGGGCTTTCCACGCTTGAACAGATCATGTTGGCCCTATTTGGTGTAGCTGTTAAAACAACTTATAGATTATAGCTTAACAGATTATAGATTATGACTTTAATCAGAAGTTGTTAATCTGTTTGGTATAGCTGTTGGATTATAGATTTAAGTTGCTGAGTAGTGTTTGTTAAATAAGTTGTGAAATAGCTTTTTCAATTAATTTTTATTCTTTGTTTGTCTACATTTCTCATAAATAATAATAATAATAATAATAATCTATAGTCCATTTGGGTCTTTTTCTATTTTTAAAAAAATAAAAAATAAAAAAAATTAAGAGTATAACCATAAATTAACATGTCCACAGAAGAAGCTGATAATCAAAAGCAATGGGTGAGCAGCTTCTCAGAATCAGCTTTTTTGAGTTAAAATAAGCTGTTAGAATCAGAAGCTGTTTGAAATACGTTTAACCAAACAGTCCAAAATAACTTTTTCAAAGCTAAAAGCCATAAGTTAGCTCTGAAAAGCTGAAACAAACACCAATGTTATATCAGTTCGTGAATCTAATATTTCAGATCACTTTTTCAGTTCTCTCTCTCTCTAAAATTCTTCAGAATTTCAGATCTAGAGCTTCTCTCTCTAGAAGTCATCTTCTCTCTTTGATTTCGCCAAATCCATTGGGATTTAGACCTACGTTCTTCATCAAAGTTGGTTTTCATCTTGAGGGCTTCATTGTGTGCGGTGGAGATCAAGTTTAGGCATCATTGATTTTGGGGTTTCATCTCAATTCTTCTTCAATACTTGAGGTAGGGATTTTCTTAGAGTTATATATATTTTTTCAAGATCTAAATGATTTTTGAAATCATCCTTCGATAGTTTTGAAAATTAATTGTTGATCTAAGAAGTTGAGTGATTTTGAAAGTGGGTTTGTCTCTTGTTCTTTTAAAATGATCTTATGGGTTTTGATCTTCGTTGATTGAAGAAAAGATGATTTTGGGAAAGTTTTCTTTCAAAATATTTGAATTGTATAGTTTTGGTGAGAAAATCTAAAAATTGGGAATTTTTAAAAGAAACTGAAAATCCATGAATGATATTGCTATGTTTATTTTGTGTGTCAAAATAAATGGATGTTTGGAAAGTTTCTTATTTATATTTATATAAATGATGAATTTCATGGAATATGAGAATTGTTGTTCATTTTGGAAATTATTGTTCAAAATGTTGAAATAGTCTTGAAATGACTAATTGTTGAGGATACTTGAGAGGGGGGAATTGTGTTATTCCTTGGATGATGAATCGGAATAAAAGTATCTATATTCATCTTGTGAAATTGGCATATCAATTCATTTGATTACATTAAACTTTGAAAGTTGATTTAAAAACTTGCATTGAGAAAAGAATGTTGAGAAACTAGTTTTCATGGAATGGTTTTGGGGTAAATACATTGGTAAGTCTTGATAGGTGGTGTAAATGATATTGAAGAGTTGGCCTGAGAGTTCGGGGTGAAAGACCAAAAATCTGCGCAGATAGGTGTCGAGCCTTCCGGTTAATACCGGTAAAAATGACAATTTGGTAGTACTTGTATAGTCTACTTGTGGACACCGACCTAGGGATTACCAGAGTCGTATTTACCGCACTTGAAATAAATTGTTAAGTTTTGAACAATTGAAATTGCATGACATCATTGAGCATGATGGTTTTCAAAAGATGAAAATGTGATTTACTTTCAAAAAGAGGCATAGCATGACATGTGCATTTAATCTCTTGAGACTTGTATAAAATATATATACTTTGTTAAGGATTTCCTACTAGGCTTTATGCTCACCCTACGGGATTTTTGTGCAGGAAAAGATGTGGTGATCCCGCCTAACTAAAGGCGAGGAAATATGTGTTAAGAGTACAAGGCTCTCATTTTGGTGTAGCTCTGTTTGTGAGCCAATGGCTGTATTTGTGTGAGTTTGAATAACCATTTTGTGTAACCATGCCTAAGCCTTGGAAACTTGTAAATCCTTGGGGGTATCTATATGTTTATGTTATTTTGATTTGAAGTGAATGTATTATCGCCTAAAGACTATTTGTATCATGTAATGCAAGTGTGGGGATTTATTTTCAGTTTTACTTTAAAGAACCATGGTTATCGTATTATCATTTGGGTATAAAAATTGGGGCATTACAAAAAATGTACTTGAAAACACTTAACAAAACTTGCTGAAAACAGGGTCCTCGCTTGAGCGCAATTTCCTACGCTCGCGCGAACATGCAAAATGTGAGTGGTCGCTCGAGCGCACATTCCTTTGCTCGAGCGGTCTGTAAACTTTGGCAAAAGTGCTGGTTGCTTGATTTTTTTGCTCGATGCTCGCTCGACGCTCGCTCGAGCATAAGAGACATGAGAACTTCTGGGAGCTTGCATTTCACACTCGAGCAGACTTTTGGTCGCTCGAGCAAAAGTACATGCTGTCACGCTCTAAACTTTAATTACTTGGAAACATTACCAAAGCGTGTAATTTAGGTCCATTTTTTTTAAAACAAATATCCATTACCCTTGAGTAATAGAAACATAATAATACATGTTCTCTCTCTCAATGAATACAATAATAACAATAATTAATGCCAAGATTCTGCTACGAAGCTACAAATAAATAATTGCAGACAACAAGATACATTATTCACTCCTTTCACATCTATGATGTAATTATACATAAAAGGTACATAGACTCCATAACTCTTCGACTAATCAATCTGAATTTCTCTTTCTGAAAAAGAATAAAACAACAAAGGGTGAGCACTAATGCCCAGTAGGAATCTGATAGTTCTATAACAATAGCTAACACATAGATAGAAATGATCATGCATGCAGGGTAATACCATATAGTAAGGTGACATTTTATAAGTTCAAAATATTATACAAAGAGTATTTTTTTCTTAAAATTTCATTTGAACCTTTAAGAAAACTCCTTGTCATATATGTAGTCTCTCATCATTGGCAAGCCATAAATTCTCTTTGAAAACAAGTACACTTAAGATAGAACATCATCTTAAATTTATTAACCCGATTCCAAATTATTCCTCATTTCATTTCCATTTTTCCCTTATACTATTTCCAATTACTATACTCCACAACATGAAAATTCAAGGGATTAGAGTTCAAACATAACACAAGAATAACAAACCCTTTTTAATTCAATTTCTCAATTATTTACAAAGCAAACTCACAATCTTTCCTTATAGTCACAAGCAATCCATTGAGTTCGTCATCACCAATCCTTAATCCAATTGCCATTTCATTTTCCATTCTTTCAATTAATTTTCATATCAAATACCAGATCCAATAATAAGTCATCTCCATGAGTCACACGCTTTACTGGTCACAAGCTGGAAGGAATGCGGAACCCCACGCTTTACTGGTCACAAGTCGAAAGGAACGCGAAACCTCACGTTTTACCAGTCACAAGCCGGAAGGAACGCGGAACCTCAACATACCACACACTTTACCGGGCGCTACTCCGGAAGGAAGGCGAAACCTATCATCTCAAGCACCACACTTTGCCGGCTCAAAACATGGTGGAAACGAACCCCGAGGTAACATCACAATCCATCATTACAATTAGTGGGCAATGCCAACACTTCTTCTATTATTTCCATAACACATTAGTTCAATACACATCCACCATATATTAAAATTCCATTTACATAAAAAGTACCAATATGTTCCCTAACTTTCTTCAATATCCATCAAATCATTCATTGTTTCATAACCAAAAATATAACAACACATCCATAGAGGCATAAAGATTCATCTTTGAAGTGTTCACAATTCTTGGGTTCAAACTATTTCTTTACTTTTTCATATTATTATCAAGTCTTCAAATTCAATTTTTACAACACATTGATTATCAATTACTACCCAAGGTTATAAATTAAATCTCCAACATTTAATTTCTTTGATACAACTCCTTTACCGTCATATTTCACAATCTCCCATTTATCATTGTTCACACTCATCTTAACCCAACATAGACTTAATTTCATAAATTTAATGTTGATTGAAGTATTCTTCATTTTCCAAAATAAAACTTCATAACTAGAGTTAAACATAAATTTGGGCTTTTAGTTTTGAGGTATAAAATCACTTTCTAACTACATAATAAAATTCTTAAATCTTCACTTCATCATATTATCACAAATTCAGTATCATCCATATCATTAACAATTTCTTCCCTCAAATTTTGTTTCATATTATCACATGATTTATAAGGTCCACAACAAGAGTTCAATCACAAATTTTACATAATTTCCAAACACCTGCAAAATTCAATTGAACTTGTATATGTGCAAATCAATACCTCAATTTCATGATTCTACTTCCATCTTAGGCAAAACCATCAATCATCTACATGTACCAAGCTAGGGTTTTTAAAGAAATTAAAGCTTTTCACCCAAACAGTTTTTATTCTAACTCTTCTATTAATTATACACCCAATTTCATAAGCCCATAATCATAATCCAAAAATTAAACCCCAACATTTCAAACCCTAAACCCCCAATCTCATGATTTATGATAACATGCTCAAAAAATATATTTTTTGTATTTATATAAGAAAATACTACAAATCTATCTATAAATGAGAGTATTGAAGGAGAACTAGAACCCCTTCCTCAAGGATCAAGCAAGAAAGCAAAGCTTCAAGAAGAATCCTTCGCAAATATAAAAATCCAATCGGTTGAAAATGTTGAGCTTCATGTATTCTTTACTTTTTGGTAAGAGATCTTGGCCAAATCTTTGAGAAATGGAAGCTATTTGGGTCAAGAAATCAAGGGTTTTCGGACCTAGGGTGAGAGGAAGGAAGAGGGAAAAGGATAGTGCAAAGAATGATCTAAAAAAATCACTTTTTAAGTTGCTGAATACGCGCTGTCCACTCGAGCGTACTTGCTTCCAGCACAGATACCAAAACTTCAAACAGGCATAGCTCTCTCACCCGGACTCCGTTTTAGGATGTTCTTGTGTCCAAATCAAAGCCCCAGAAACAAGATTTCCAATAGTTCTAGCCTCATAGCCAAATTCAAAGTGTGAAAAAAGAAAAAGGTAAAAGAGTGATGGCTGTTCGTAGGAAGATTATCCGAATTAAAGTTTTGGTCCAATCTTACTTTACCATCACATTACCACTTCGATCAATGTCCCAAAATAAAACAAGGGGCCTCTAAACACAATAATAAAAAAGTCAAGAGCAATCCCACTAGTCCTAGAAATTCAAACTTAACCAAGCAGACCGTTCGAGAGTCCAATCTTGCACTTGAGCGAACGGACTGACAAAGCTGACCGTTCGAGCGACCACTCCTGCACTCGAGTGGAAATTCATAATTCTCAGAATCTCGAATAGATTGCAAAAGTACTGGAAGCCTCACAAGTCCACTCGAGCATCAACTCTTACGCTCGAGTGGAGGGAAAAATTTTGGAGTGTTACACACGCACTCAGAGTGGTCTCTCTCAAGAGTGGATTCCTTCACTCGAGCATAGGAACAAAATTTTGGAATTTCCAGATTTGCTCCCAAACTCAAAACTCAATTTCAAATCCTTCAAAATGCATCCTTTTGGACCAAAACTTAGTAAAACATTGAGAAACTCATAGTACATGTTGAATTACAAACTGTTTTGCAAAATCAAGCCCAAAAACTAGGCCAATTGTAGTAAACAAAACTTGAAACTTAGATAATATAACATGCATGTAATGTCATGAATTTTAACCTTCCAAAACATGATCAAATGAGTCATTAAGCTCAAGAATAAGTTGAATTCTTTGAACAAAACCAAGATATGAACATGCATGTGAGAATTCTTCTAAAACTAACTTCAAAACTTCATGATATGCACATGCATGTATGATTTGAGCTATAATTCTCTAATCCTAGCTCATTCTCATGTTAGTTCATCTCATTTACTTGAATTCTTCCAAAACCTTACCTAATTACACAACTAAGGGTTAGATTTCTTACCTTAAACCTTGAATTCACAAGAGTAGAAGCTTAAACTTCTAAATGCTCTTCAATTCTCCAACAATTCTTAGCAATCCCCCTTTTTCCTAACTCTTGATCTCAATTTCTCTCATTCTCTCTCTCTCTCTCTCACACACACATTTGAACTCAACCAAGAGGAATTGGGAGTGCGAAAAGTGTATATGAGGTGTTGAGGTGGCCTTATATGGGCTTGGCTAATGGCCTAATTACTTTGTTGAGCAATTAATCAATTGAGCATTAATTTATTCTAATTTAATCGTTCTGAATCGAATTTCAATTAAACCTACCATAAAATTTTAAAAACTCTAATTAACACATAAATCAAGTCAATTTCTGAATCGGATGCTGATAAGGCCTTCAATTCGCGAATCGAAATGAAAACATGAACAAATCTTCCTACGTTAAACTGATATAAACCCACATACGGCGACATATGATGCAAAATTTCACTTTAACTATTTATTAAGCATTACTAAACATGGATTAACGTTAATCATGGGTCGGGGTTGTTATAGCTTCCCCCTCTTAAAGAGTTTGGTCCTCCAAACTCGAATTACCTTCATTCTGCAAGAATACTGGATTCAAAGGAAACAACTCAGGGTATCTTCTCAACATGTCTTCTTCTGTCTCCCAAGTTGCATAGGTTCCCCCGTGCTTTTGCCAATCAACCTTCACTAACGGGATTTCCTTGTTTCTCAATCTTTTAATTCAACGATTAACAATTTGCATTGGCCTCAAATCGTACGTGTAATCATCTTTCAGAATAACATGAGTCGGCTCAATCACATGTAGTGGATCTCTTAAATAATCTCGAAGCATAGAGACATGAAAAATATTGTGCATATGTTCCATGAATGGTGGAAAAACTACTTGGTATGTTACCGAATTGATCTTCTCAAGAATTTCATATGGCCCAATGTATCTTGGTGCCAACTTGCCTTTTACCCCAAACCGCATTTGCCCTTTCATAAGAGTTACTTTTATGAACACATGATCCTAGACTTTATATTCTCTGTCTTTCCTGCAAACATCTGCATAACTCTTTTGGCGGCTTTGTGCGGTTTTCAATCTCTGTTGAATCAATTTCATGTTTTCAGTGGTTTCGTACACAAGTTCTGGGCCCAACAATGGTCTGTTGCCTACTTCAGCCCAACAGATAGGAGAACAACATTTCCTTCCATACAGGGCTTCATAAGGAGCCATCCTAATACTTGAATGATAGATGTTATTATATACAAACTCGACCAAAGGAAGATAAGTCTCCCAACCCCCTTGGAAGTCTAATACACACATCTGTAACATATTTTCCAAAGCCTGATTGGTTCTTTCAGATTGACCGTCTATCTGTGGATAGTAGGCACTACTCAATCGCAATTCAGTTCCCAAAGCCTGTTGCAAACTCTACAAGAATCTTGATGTAAACTTCGAATCTCTGTCAGATACAATAGATACTAGTACACCATATAATCTCACAATTTCATTCACATACATGTTAGCTAACTTGTCCGCATTATAAATAGTTTTAACAGGCAGAAAATGGGTAGATTTAGTTAAACGATCAACTATAACCTAGATAGAATCCATACCTTGAGAAGAGCGAGGCAACCCCACGATGAAGTCCATGGTAATGTGCTTCCATTTCCATTTCCATTTCGGTATTGGAAGCAACTGTAATAAACCAGATGGTTGTTGATGTTCGGCTTTAACTTGTTGGCAATGTAAACATCTAGCCACAAAATCTGCAATGCACTTTTTCATTCTTGGCCACCAGAAGTTTTGTTTCAAGTCATGATACATCTTTGTGTTCCCTAGATGCATAGCAAACTTAGAATTGTGAGCTTTAGTCATAACACATTTTCTCAAATCACAACAATCTGGTACACAAAGGTGATTCTGAAATTTCAGCACATTATTATCGAGTACAAATCCCGGCCTCGGTTTTGAGTCAATTTCATCCACAATCTTTTTCAGAAATGCATATTGCAGTTGCCTGTCTCTTATCTCTTCAATAATTGCAGGTTGGGTAGAAATAGCAGCTAGAATTCCACCCTCTTACGCAAAACCACTTCAATTTCATTCTTCTCCAAGTCACATAATAACTCTTTCTGACCGGTGAGCAAACAAGACAAATTCCCAATAAACTTTCGGCTCAATGCATCTGCAACAGTATTTGCTTTCCTTGGATGGTACAAAATTTTTAAATCATAGTCCTTGATCAACTCTAACCATCTCCTCTATCTCATGTTCAGCTCTTTTTGGATGAAAAAATATTTTAAGCTTTTATGATCTGTGTATACTTCGCAAGTCACTCCATACAGATAATGGCGGCAAACTTTTAAAGCAAAAATTACAGCAGCTAATTCAAGTTCATGAGTCGGGTAATTCTTTTCATATGGTCGGAGTTGTCGAGAAGCATAGGCAATTACCTTGCCATTTTGCATTAACACACACCCCAAACCTTTGTAAGAAGGATCACTGTAAATTTGAAACCCATCAGTACCATTAGGCAAAACCAAAATTGGTATAGTTACTAACCTGGTCTTTAACTCTTGGAAAACAATCTCTCTTTGATCAGTCCAATCAAATGATGTAGTTTTCTGTGTTAATTGAGTGAGCGGTAGAGCAAGTTTGGAAAAATCTTTTACAAATCTGCGATAATAGCCTGCAAGTCCTAGAAAACTTCAAACTTCTGTTACATTTGTCGGTTTAGGCCAGTCCACAATAGCTTTAATTTCTGTGGGTCAATGAAGATACCATCCTTGTTGATTACATGTCCCAAGAATGCCACATTGTCAAGCCAAAATTCACATTTGGAGAATTTTGCATATAATTTCTTTTCCCTCAGAATCTGTAAGGAAATTCTCAAATGATTCCCATGTTCTTCCCTACTTTTGGAGTAAATCAAGATTCATCCAGAAATTGTTTGAACACCCTATTCATTAGATCCATGAACACTGCAGGTGCATTAGTTACCCCAAATGGCATTACCAAAAATTCATAATGCCAATATCTAGTTCTGAACGCAGTCTTCTCTATATCTTCTGATTTGACTTTCAATTGGTGGTACCCAGATCTAAGATCAATTTTAGAAAATACTTGGGCTCCCTGGAGTTGGTCGAACAGATCGTCTATTCGGGATAGTGGGTATTTGTTCTTCACGGTTACTTTATCTAACTCTCGATAGTCTATACATAACCTCAAAAACCCGTCCTTTTTCTTTACAAGTAAGACTGGAGCACCCCAAGGTGATGTTCTTGGGCAGATAAATTTCTTGTCTAAGAGTTATTGGAGTTAGACTTTCAATTCTTTCAGTTCAGTAGTTGACATTCTATAGGGAGTCTTGGAAATAGGTTGTGTTCCAGGTACTATATCAATTGTAAACTCAATTTCTCTATCAATTAAGTCCCTGACTAAGTCATTAGGAAACACATCAGGAAAGTCACAAACCACAGGAATAGCTTCCACTCTGGTACTATCCAAGGACATAGTCAACACACAACACAAGTAGGCCCGACAACCATTTCTCAACAATTTTCTGGCTTTCATATATGAAATTAAGTATGGTGGAGGAACTACCCCATTTCCAGTAAAAACAAATTCAGGCATACCAGGTGGTCTAAACACAACTGATTTATTTGCATAGTCAATGGTGGCACAATATTTAGTTAACCAATCCATACCCAGAATACAATCAAAATGATCAATGCTCAGGGGCAGCAAATCAACATACAATGTCATTTCACCAATTACAATATCACATGCTAGATAAACATAAGCACATATCATAGAACCCCCAATCGGTGTAGACACAGATAGTAAACAGTTCATAGGTTCTAACGATCTAGTTAATTTCCAAGAAAAAGCATGCGATACAAATGAATGTGTGGAACCAGAATCAATCAACACATAAACATTATGAGCATAGATAGAAATTATACCTGACACCACAGATTCGGTGTTCTGTACATCACCAGGCACAAGAGCAAATAATCAACCCTGCTTTAAAGTTTCCTTCCCGATGTTAGCTTTTGTGTTCATTCTTGATGCCGAGGCGGATCCCGCTGAACTCGTTGTGGGGTGATTGGTATTTTCAAGTCTGACCGGACAATCTCTCATTATATGGCCGGTTTTACCACACCTGAAACGGGCACCTAATGCTCGATAACTGTAACGCCCTCAAATAAGACATGCGTTGACATATAAACTAACCAAATTCTTTTATTCATTAGAGTCTCATTACATAAGTATTACATGTTAACATCAAAACAAAATGCCCTACGGGCTTACAGCTTTCCAAGTTAACACTTGGTTACAACAAAAGAGTACTAACTCGTTACACGTTAAGCCCTTGGCTTGAAGTTACATGTAATACGTCAACAAAAAACGACAAAAAGTATGTCCGCCTCTAGCCTCCCAAGCTATGTCCTTGGAGGTGGCATGCTACCTGTACCTGAAAATGATATTCCCATATAGGGTGAGCCACAACCCAGTAGAAATACACTAAACCAAACATGAACAATGACTAAAAGATTAGCAATTGATAGATGGCCAACACTGATACATTCACATAAATCACATATTTTTGTCATACGACTTACGAGTCCAAGTTACTTTTCATTTTCCCCTTTTCAACAGATAAGCATGTTAGCTCTATCATCATTCCAACAGATATGTATAAAAACTATATCCCACATTCACAGATAAGCATATAAGCTATATCGACATTCCCAACAGATATGTATAACAACAATATCCCACATTCACAGATAAGCATATAAGCTATATCCACACTTCACAAAGATAAGCATATGAGCTCTATCATCACTTCTCTAGATAAGCATATGAGCTCTATCATCACTTATGTGTGCAATAAACAAAAATATACATAGTCCATTGAGCTGTGAAGACGTACATGAGACAGATATTCTTAAACTTTAATAAAGATACGTGTGACGTCAAAAGACACAGTTGATACACGTCACTCCAAGAACTATACATATAAGTAGAAATTTGTCCAAAGTTAAAATAAAAGAACCAAAGTCTTAAATACAAAAACATAGCCATTGGATTGACATGATCTGGAACCTCCTCGGGAGGCACAAAGGGCGGCTGACGAACACAAAATTTTTCAGGCATCATCTTAAGTCTGGTCACACGCCTGGTCACCTACATATAAAATATAAATAATGAGCGGGAACCCAGTGAATAATAACAAAGTAAAGAGGTTTTAATGAATGATGTCCATCATAGAGTTAAAAATCAGAGTCTTATGCAAATTCAGATTTCAAATCAGAAACGGATTCATACACTTGTTCGTATTCATTTTCAAAGTTCATACATTTTACATCATAGTATATGGCACATCCATTAGTATTAATAAATCTAATGACCCATAAGGGACATCCGTGAAGGCATTTTGATGACTCGTGTGCACAGAGTCATTTCTGATGACCCATAAAGGGACGGCCGTAAAGGCATTTCGATGACCCATAAAGGAACCTGATGACCCATAAAGGGACACATAATATCACATGATCCTATGGATGCCACGAGTACATTTTAGAAACTTGGACAATCATTCATTCACACAAAACATAGCATTTCAAAAAACTAATCATGTCATATCAACGAAAAATAATCAAAGTCTAACATAACTTTACAAAGTTATTACTCACAAATAATAGATGGCTCTAGACAGACGAATAGAGTAGGCAATTCAGATATCTTACAGCGCGTGACCTACACAGGTATAAAACGAATACATATCGAATTACACTTTGTTCTTTCTTATCTTGGTGTGTCTCTACTTTTATCCTCATTATTGTGCCTCAATCATGGCCTAGGAATGCCTATGATGGAATGAGGATGCAAAAATATACTTGAAAACACTTAACAAAACTTGTTGAAAACAGGGTCCTCGCTTGAGCATAACTTCATACGCTTGAGCAGACATGCAAAATGTGAGTGGTTGCTCGAGCGCACATTCCTTTGCTCAAACAGTCTGTAAACTTTGGCAAAAGTGTTGGTTGCTTGATTTTTCCTCTCGATGCTCGCTCGAGCGTAAGAGACATGACCTCGCTCAAGCGCAACTTTTGTCGCTCGAGCAAACTGCAAAACATAGGAACTTCTGGGAGCTTGCATTTCACGCTCAAGCAAACTTCTGGTCACTCAAGCGGAAGTACATGCACTCAGAGTGGTCGCTCAAGCGTAGGAGCAGAATTGTGAATTTCCAGATTTGCTTCCAAGCTCAAAACTCAATTTCAAATCCTTCAAAACACATCCTTTTGGACCAAAACTTAGTAAAACATTGAGAAACTCATAGTACATGATGAATTACAAACTATTTTGCAAAATCAAGCCCAAAAACTAGGCCAATTGTAGTAAACAAAACTTGAAACTTCGATAACATAACATGCATGTAATGTCATGAATTTTAACCTTCCAAAACATGATCAAATGAGCCATTAAGCTGAAGAATAAGTTGAATTCTTTGAACAAAACCAAGATATGAACATGCATGTGAGCATTGTTGTAAAACCAACTTCAAAACTTCATGAAATGCACATGCATGTATGATTTGAGCTACAATTCTCTAATCCTAGCTCATTCTCATGTTAGTTCACCCTCTTTACGTGAATTCTTCCAAAAACTAACTCAAGTACACAACTAATTGTTAGATTTCTTACCTTAAACCTTGAATTCACAAGAGTAGAAGCTTAAACTTCTAAATGCTCTTCAATTCTCCAACAATTCTTAGCAATCCCCCTTTTCCCTAGCTTTTGATCTCAATTTCTCTCCTTCTCTCTCTCTCTCTCTCTCTCTCTCTCTCTCTCTCTCTCTCTCTCTCTCTCTCTCTCGCACATTTGAACTCAATCAAGAGGAATTAGGAGTGCAAAAAGTGTATATGAGGTGTTGAGGTGACCTTATATAGGCTTGGCTAATGGCCTAATTACTTTGTTGATCAATTAATCAATTGAGCATTAATTTATTCTAATTTAATCATTCTGAATCGAATTTCAATTAAACCTACCGTAAAATTTCAAAAATTCTAATTAACACATAAATCAAGTCAATTTCTGAATCGGATGCTGATAAGGCCTTCAATTTGCGAACTGAAATGAAACCATGAACAGATCTTCCTACGTTAAGCAGATATAAACACACATACGACAACATATGATGCAAAATTTCACTTTAATTATTTGTTAAGAATTACTAAACATGGATTAATGTTAATCATGGGTCGAGTTTTTTACGCCAAGTTTGTGGAGTTAACTAAGGTCGCCTTGTAACGCCCTCAAAATAATGAAATTAAACCCATCAAATAAGGCATTCATTGACATATGAAATAACCACATTCTTCTATTCATCAGAGTTTCATTACAAAAGTACTACATGTTAACAACAAAAGCAAAATGGCCTACGGGCTTACAGCTTTCCAAGTTAACATTTGGTTACAACAAAAAAGTACTAACTCATTTACACATTAAGCCCTTGGCTTGAATTTACATGTAATACGTCAAAAATAAAACGACAAAAGTATGTCCGCCTCTAGCCTCCCAAGCTATGTCCTTGGAGGTGGCATGCTACCTGTACCTGAAAATGATATTCCCATATAGGGTGAGCCACAGCCCAGTAGAAATACACTAAACCAACCATGAACAATGACTAAAAGATTAGCAATTGATAGATGGCCAACACTGATACATTCACATAAATCACATATTTATGTCATACGACTTATGAGTCCAAGTTACTTTTCATTTTCCCTTTTTCAACAGATAAGCATGCTAGCTCTATCATCATTTCAACAGATATGTATAAAAACTATGTCCCACATTCACAGATAAGCATATAAGCTACATCCACATTCCCAACAGATATGTATAACAACAATATCCCACATTCACAGATAAGCATATAAGCTACATCCACACTCCCAACAGATATGTATACAACAATATCCCATATTCACAGATAAGCATATAAGCTGTATCCACACTTCACAAAGATAAGCATATGAGCTCTATCTTCACTTCTCTAGACAAGCATATGAGCTGTATCTACGGAGTTCATCCCCTATCTTCTCCCAATACTATCCGGTTTAGAGGTACATCCCCCATCTTCCCCTAAACCGCGGAGTACATCCCCCATCTCCTCCTCTACACATAACGTATACAAACACATTGGTTCTATATACAATCACTCAATACATGCAGTTAATGTATTCTATCAACCGTCAATTTCCATGACACATTCCATTGATTAGTTTCCGTTTGCCTAATCATCATGCATTGTCTACAGCAATCACGACTATCCTCCACCGATAGCCCAAAGCAGTTATTTCTAAACAGAAAATAAATGCACAAATGGATATTCAATCAACATTTCAATTCGGTGTGTGATAAATAATTCAACTACACCCTTTAACCCCATACATTCCCATTCTCGACAATTCCATTTCATTTCCTCATTTCTCACAATTAATTATCCCAATTAATCAAATAGTGTAATTAGGTCATTCCCATAATTACCATTTCAACCCTTAGGTCCCATTTTCATCAATGATTCAACAATAATTCCATTCCTCTATACCAAACATGCATCTAGGTTTATTATAAATAAAACCCCAACTTTTGTAAAATAACACAAAAGCCCCAAACTTTCACAAAATTACCAAACCAACCCCAACATCTCAAAATACCAAAATTTAAAGACAAAATCCATAGAGAGGAGTAGGATATCCCTACCTCAAATTCGGAGCCCCAAAGGAGAAGACGACAAAACCCAATGTGCTCCAAAACCCGAGATTTTCAGATTAAAAAGTAGCCCTCGACGATCAACAACTTTTTTGTAAAGGCCAAAGGTGAGCAAATCACTCCTACTAGATCAAAACCTAGAGAGAAGGTAGAGTTCTAGAGTGAGAGGCTCAACAATGGTGTGTTTGGAAAAGTAGGAGAGAGAAGAGAAAGTGAAAAAGTGATTTGAAAAGTCAAAACACGGAACTTAAACCCAGTCGACCCGCTCGAGCGTCACTCACAGACTCCCGCTCGAGCGTCAACAATCCCGCTCGAGCGGCGGATACACACTCCCAGAACTTTTACAGAACCAGGTCTCCGCTCGAGCTTCCAACTCCCCGCTCGAGCGACACTCACACAACCCCGCTCAAGCGGCCAACTCCACGCTCGAGCGTCCAACACTGCATAGAAAATACTGGATGGGTGCAATTCCCGCTCGAGCGCCAGAACCCCCGCTCGAGCGGACAGGTAAAAATCTGGGCAACTAGTTTTGGTTTCTAAACTCAACCAACCTGTAACAAATCTGCCCAACAGATCCCATAACTCAACTACAAAGTAAAAAGGATGTAAACAAGATAATAATCAACTACCAACATCCACGGACACATGTCCGGATCACTGTACAACAAGGGTAAATCCGGGATCGCTATAACCTCCCCCCCTTAAAGAATTTCGTCCCCGAAATTAAACACAAGTTTTCAAAACAGGTTTTCCTCCATTTTAAACAATGTCACATTTTAACATTCAACAATCCGACCCATTACCGGTCATCCCATCCCTTTAACAAGAGACATTTCACAATATGTAAACAACATATATACTTTCAACATGCATCAACATTATGCATTTCCTTTCCAATTTTAACAACATATTCAACATATATAATGTTACATTCAACTTCCATATGAGGCAAGTTCCAAAACATACTTCCAATAAACCAAACATTTTCAATGTTTCACAACTTAAGACATATATAAAAGCTCTTAAGTTCAACAATAGTTCAAAATCTAAATACAAGATTACATAACAACAAACAAGTCCGGATATTTCTCACAGACTTCCAACTCACGTTCCGAAGTGGCTTCCTCCACTCCGTGATGTTTCCACAAGACTTTCACCAAAGGAATGGTCTTGCCACGCAGGACCTGATCCCGCCTATCCAAGACCTGAACTGGTCTTTCCTCATACGAGGCATCCTTATCTACCTCTAAATCGGTCCAATCCAACACATGTGATGGATCTGGCTCATACTTCCGAAGCATACTCACATGAAACACGTCATGAACTCCGGACAACTGCGGCGGTAAAGCTAACCGATAAGCAACCTCGCCAATCCTCTCAAGGATCTCAAAAGGACCAATAAACCGAGGGGATAACTTCCCACTCTTTCCAAACCTCATCAAACCTCGCCTAGGTGATATTTTCAGAAAGACCTGATCACCTACCTCAAACGCCAAAGGCCTCCTCCTACGGTCAGCATAAGATTTCTGACGACTCTGGACTGTAACAAGCCTCCTACGGATAAGCTCAACTTTCTCCGTCGTCTCCCTAACCAACTCCGGACCCAACAAAGGTGCATCACCCACCTCGGTCCAACACACTAGAGACCTACACGGTCGGCCATACAAGGCCTCAAACGGTGCCATACCGATGCTAGACTGAAAACTGTTGTTGTAGGCAAACTCTACCAAGGGTAAGTGCCTCTCCCACGTCCCGCTGAAGTCTAGGACACAACCCCGAAGCATATCCTCGAGGATCTGAATAGTACGCTCGGACTGCTCGTCAGTCTGAGGATGATAAGCCGTACTAAAGGTCAACTTAGTGCCCAAGGCACTCTGCAAACTCTGCCACAACCTAGCAGTAAAACGAGGATCTCTATCCGAGACGATCGTCACTGGGACCCCGTGCAACCTCACTATGTCCCGAATATACAAGTCGGCAAGATGATCTACCGAATCTCTCACGCGCATAGGAATAAAGTGCGCCGACTTAGTCAACCGGTCTACAACCACCCAAATAGCATCACTACCCCACTGAGTCCTCGGAAGACCTACAACGAAGTCCATAGTGACATGCTCCCACTTCCATTCGGCAATAGGCAAGGGTTGCAACAAACCCGCTGGCCTCTGATGCTCGGCCTTCACTTGCTGGCAAGTAAGGCACTTCGATACGAAAACAGCCACATCTCTCTTCATACCCTGCCACCAAAACTGGCGACCCAAATCCCGATACATCTTTGTACCTCCCGGATGCACCGCAAGGCGCGAATGATGAAACTCTCGGAGTACTTCCTCTCGGCAAGACTCCGGTACAAACAAACGGTCTCGGTATCTCACACTCAGGTCGGGATACACCGTCAAACCCTTCTCAACTTTCCCACTAGAGATCTTCTCTCGGATGGATTCTACCTCAAGGTCACCTCTCTGTGCCTCTAACACTCTAGTCACAAGTGTAGGCTATGCAACAACTGAAAACAAGGCCGCAGCCTCAACAGATTCACCCAGTAGCAAATCAAACTCGCCAAGTGCTCCCAACATCTCCCATTCTCGGATGGCTACACTAGCTACATCACTAATGGATTTCCTACTAAGGGCATCGGCCACAACATTGGCCTTTCCCGGGTGATAATGCAACTCAAAATCATAATCCTCGATGAACTCCATCCATCTCCTCTGCCTCAGATTCAAGTCTCTCTGTGTAAACAGATACTTCAAACTCTTGTGGTCCGAGAACACCTCGAACTTCTCACCATAAAGGTAGTGCCTCCAGATTTTCAAGGCAAAGATCACAGCCGCTAACTCTAGGTCGTGTGTAGGGTAATTCTTCTCGTGTATTTTCAACTGACGTGAGCCATAAGCTATCACTTTCCCTTCTTGCATTAACACACAACCCAAACCCTCTCGTGAGGCATCACAATAAACCGCATAACCCAACCCTCTCTCCGGAATAATCAGAACCGGAGCGGTAGTCAATCTAACTTTCAACTCTTGGAATGACTTTTCACAAGTCTCACTCCACACAAACTTGACTCCCTTCCGAGTCAGTCTAGTCAACGGTGACGCTAACCTGGAGAAATCTTTCACAAACCGGCGGTAATACCCAGCTAATCCCAGAAAACTGCGGATCTCAAATACACTCTTAGGCTGTGCCCAATCTTGCACTGCCTCTACCTTGGATGTATCAACAGACACCCCTTCCCCGGATACCACGTGGCCTAGGAATTTGACTTCTCCTAGCCAGAACTCACATTTTCCAAACTTGGCATACAGCCTATGGGCTCTAAGCAACTCAAGCACCACTCTCAGGTGTTCCTCGTGCTCCTCCTCTGAAGGCGAATAAACAAGAATGTCATCCACGAAAACGACTACAAATCGATCCAAAAATTCCCGGAAGATCCGGTTCATCAAGTCCATAAAGACTGCCGGTGCATTGGTAACCCAAATGGCATCACCAGAAACTCATAATGGCCATACCGCGCACGGAATGCCGTCTTCGGAATATCCTCCTCCCTGACCCTCAACTGGTGGTAACTCGATCTCAAGTCTATCTTAGAGAAACAACGGGAACCCTTCAACTGGTCAAACAGATCATCTATACGGGGCATAGGGTACTTATTCTTAACCGTAGCCCGATTCAACTTCTGGTAGTCTATACACAATCTCAAGGCACCATCTTTCTTTTTAGCAAAGAGGGCCGATGCTCCCCACGGCGAAACACTAGGGCGAACAAAACCCTTATCTAACAATTCCTGGAGCTGAACTTTCAACTCAACCAACTCTGCTGGAGCAAAACGATAAGGTGCCATAGAAATCGGCGCCGTGCCGGGCACTAAATCAATAGAGAACTCTATCTCCCTATGAGGTGGCAAACTAACGAGATCCTCGGGAAAGACGTCCGAGTACTCACAAACTACCCTCGGCAAAACAACCTGGGTTTCATCACACTCACCACTCTCAAAGCTAGCAAGTAAACCACTAAGCTCACTCCGCCCTCGCGAATCATACCCCGGTGGCAAAACACTACCAACCCGGTCTCCCAAGAAATGGAACCACTCCCCGCTCAAGGTACATAACGTGACCCTCTGGCGGTAGCAATCAATAACAGCCCGGTATGACGATAGCCAGTCCATACCCAAAATAACATCAAAACCCTTCATGGGCATGACAACAAACGGAAAAGGAAGCCTATAGTCGGCGACCTCTATATCACAACCTCTAACACCCTGTTTCAGGATCAACTCACCACCAAGAGGTGACACTACACAAAGAGGAGATGCTAACTGTGCTAACTCCAATTCCAAAACAGATGCAAATGCAGCAGATATAAAAGAATGAGATGCACCCGTGTCTATCAACACATTAGCAACCGAGTTGCAAAACAGAAAAGTACCTCTCACCACCGATGGAGCTGGTACTAAATCCTGCGAGGTAACAGCATATACGCGCCCCGTAGGCCCCTGGTCTACCTGCTCACCTCTAGGAGCAAAAGACTGCTGCACAGACTGGGACGACGAAGCCCCCAGATTGGCCCTCGAGGCCTGCACAAACTGAGCTGGCTGAAAACTCTGCGTCTGCCTGGAACCAGACGCTCCTGACGTGGCATTCAACTGCGGGCAAAACCTCTTCAGGTGCCCAGGCTGTCCGCACTGATAACAAGACAAGGGCTGCCCCCTGCCCAAACTCTGACTCTGCGGTCTAGCTGAAGAAGAAGCAGCTCTCTGACCCCCACCCTTCTGCGGGCAAACTGAAACCTTGTGACCCAGCTGGCCACACTTGTAACAAGCAAACTCCCCTTGATTGCCTCTCCCCGAGCCTGCACTCGGCACTGGAAAGGTCGATCTAGAAACTGCTCCCTGAGACTGTTGAGGGTTATAACCCCTCTGCCTCCTGCCATCACCCTGGCCATCTTGGCCCCTCTTGGAGCCCCTCTGCTCGTCCTCCTCTTCCTGCATCATAATTTCCATATGAGCAGCAGCATCTACCAGGTGTCTATACTCTCGGATGTAAGACCCACCAACTCTCAACTTGAGGCCCCGCCTTAACTTCCGCTCAAACTCATGGCAACGGCGTTCCTCAGACGCCACCAATTCAGGTGCAAACCTGGACAGACTGGTAAAAGTAGCCTCAAACTCGGCCACTTACAAGCCCTGCTGTTTAAGCCGGCTAAACTGATCCCTCAGCTTCTCCCTAGCTGCTGCAGACAAAAACCTCTCCTGAAAAGCATTCACAAACGCCTCCCATGTACCCCCAACACGAGCCTTCTCGTACTTCCACCATTGACCCGCATCTCCCTTCAGCTGGAAGGATGCCAAGGTCACTTTCAGTGCTCCGTCCTCGATGCCAAGCATCTCGAACGTCTTACTCATTTGCTCTAGCCACTCATCAGCTTTCAGTGGCTCCTTCGGATCCCCGATAAACTCATCTGGATTAGACCGGAAAAACTCCCTCTTCAAGAAAGAAGGCCCTGCCTCAGCTGCCTGATTCCCAGCTCTAAGAATACCCAAAGCTCCAGCTATCTCTCTGGCCAAGGCACCCATGGCCTGCTGACCCACTGGCTCGGCCACATTGGCCTGGCCAACTCCCTCCTGTACTGCCGGAACCTCCTCCGGTAACGGTATTTCCTGCCTTGCAGGTCTACCACGCCTAGCACCTCTTCCTCGCCCTGACATCCTAATAAAGGTAATGCAGAACGTTAGCACATTCATAAATGTGCCGAAACTAAACACTCACGTCCTAATGCATGGACAACTGTAATTCACTCCACGTAAGCACATAAACACATAAGCACTTACGAATTTCATTTCCGGATAATGACAGTCCCAAGGCGTTACTAGAGTTCCGGTTAGAAACAGCACTGATCAAGTGCCTTTCCAACAAGACTCCCAGAAACCCAAGGATCCAATCAACATCCTAGAAACTAAATCCCATACCCAAATAAACACATAAGCATGTTATCAATTAAACACATAAGCATGTTATCAATTAAGCACACAGCATATGACACTACATCTAAGTCTCTATCAAGCGAGACAAACCCAATGTGATACTAATCACTTCCCACGTACCCAAAGTATTCTAACCCGGTACGCTCTGATACCAAGTTGTAACGCCCTCAAAATAATGACATTAAACCCATCAAATAAGGCATTCATTGACATATGAAATAACCACATTCTTCTATTCATCAGAGTTTCATTACAAAAGTACTACATGTTAACAACAAAAGCAAAATGGCCTACGGGCTTACAGCTTTCCAAGTTAACACTTGGTTACAACAAAAGAGTACTAACTCATTTACACATTAAGCCCTTGGCTTGAATTTACATGTAATACGTCAAAAATAAAACGACAAAAGTATGTCCGCCTCTAGCCTCCCAAGCTATGTCCTTGGAGGTGGCATGCTACCTGTACCTGAAAATGATATTCCCATATAGAGTGAGCCACAGCCCAGTAGAAATACACTAAACCAACCATGAACAATGACTAAAAGATTAGCAATTGATAGATGGCCAACACTGATACATTCACATAAATCACATATTTATGTCATACGACTTATGAGTCCAAGTTACTTTTCATTTTCTCTTTTTCAACAGATAAGCATGCTAGCTCTATCATCATTTCAACAGATATGTATAAAAACTATGTCCCACATTCACAGATAAGCATATAAGCTACATCCACATTCCCAACAGATATGTATAACAACAATATCCCACATTCACAGATAAGCATATAAGCTACATCCACACTCCCAACAGATATGTATACAACAATATCCCATATTCACAGATAAGCATATAAGCTGTATCCACACTTCACAAAGATAAGCATATGAGCTCTATCTTCACTTCTCTAGACAAGCATATGAGCTGTATCTACGGAGTTCATCCCCTATCTTCTCCCAATACTATCCGGTTTAGAGGTACATCCCCCATCTTCCCCTAAACCGCGGAGTACATCCCCCATCTCCTCCTCTACACATAACGTATACAAACACATTGGTTCTATATACAATCACTCAATACATGCAGTTAATGTATTCTATCAACCGTCAATTTCCATGACACATTCCATTGATTAGTTTCCGTTTGCCTAATCATCATGCATTGTCTACAGCAATCACGACTATCCTCCACCGATAGCCCAAAGCAGTTATTTCTAAACAGAAAATAAATGCACAAATGGATATTCAATCAACATTTCAATTCGGTGTGTGATAAATAATTCAACTACACCCTTTAACCCCACACATTCTCATTCTCGACAATTCCATTTCATTTCCTCATTTCTCACAATTAATTATCCCAATTAATCAAATAGTGTAATTAGGTCATTCCCATAATTACCATTTCAACCCTTAGGTCCCATTTTCATCAATGATTCAACAATAATTTCAGTCCTCTATACCAAACATGCATCTAGGTTTATTATAAATAAAACCCCAACTTTTGTAAAATAACACAAAAGCCCCAAACTTTCACAAAATTACCAAACCAACCCCAACATCTCAAAATACCAAAATTTAAAGACAAAATCCATAGAGAGGAGTAGGATATCCCTACCTCAAATTCGGAGCCCCAAAGGAGAAGACGACAAAACCCAATGTGCTCCAAAACCCGAGATTTTCAGATTAAAAAGTAGCCCTCGACGATCAACAACTTTTTTGTAAAGGCCAAAGGTGAGCAAATCACTCCTACTAGATCAAAACCTAGAGAGAAGGTAGAGTTCTAGAGTGAGAGGCTCAACAATGGTGTGTTTGGAAAAGTAGGAGAGAGAAGAGAAAGTGAAAAAGTGATTTGAAAAGTCAAAACACGGAACTTAAACCCAGTCAACCCGCTCGAGCATCACTCACAGACTCCCGCTCGAGCGTCAACAATCCCGCTCGAGCGGCGGATACACACTCCCAGAACTTTTACAGAACCAGGTCTCCGCTCGAGCTTCCAACTCCCCGCTCGAGCGACACTCACACAACCCCGCTCAAGCGGCCAACTCCACGCTCGAGCGTCCAACACTGCATAGAAAATACTGGATGGGTGCAATTCCCGCTCGAGCGCCAGAACCCCCGCTCGAGCGGACAGGTAAAAATCTGGGCAACTAGTTTTGGTTTCTAAACTCAACCAACCTGTAACAAATCTGCCCAACAGATCCCATAACTCAACTACAAAGTAAAAAGGATGTAAACAAGATAATAATCAACTACCAACATCCACGGACACATGTCCGGATCACTGTACAACAAGGGTAAATCCGGGATCGCTATAACCTCCCCCCCTTAAAGAATTTCGTCCCCGAAATTAAACACAAGTTTTCAAAACAGGTTTTCCTCCATTTTAAACAATGTCACATTTTAACATTCAACAATCCGACCCATTACCGGTCATCCCATCCCTTTAACAAGAGACATTTCACAATATGTAAACAACATATATACTTTCAACATGCATCAACATTATGCATTTCCTTTCCAATTTTAACAACATATTCAACATATATAATGTTACATTCAACTTCCATATGAGGCAAGTTCCAAAACATACTTCCAATAAACCAAACATTTTCAATGTTTCACAACTTAAGACATATATAAAAGCTCTTAAGTTCAACAATAGTTCAAAATCTAAATACAAGATTACATAACAACAAACAAGTCCGGATATTTCTCACAGACTTCCAACTCACGTTCCGAAGTGGCTTCCTCCACTCCGTGATGTTTCCACAAGACTTTCACCAAAGGAATGGTCTTGCCACGCAGGACCTGATCCCGCCTATCCAAGACCTGAACTGGTCTTTCCTCATACGAGGCATCCTTATCTACCTCTAAATCGGTCCAATCCAACA
Source organism: Camellia sinensis (assembly GCF_055761805.1). Taxonomy (NCBI): domain Eukaryota; kingdom Viridiplantae; phylum Streptophyta; class Magnoliopsida; order Ericales; family Theaceae; genus Camellia; species Camellia sinensis. The sequence continues at coordinate 42,423,609 of NC_138961.1, forward strand.
CATGTGATGGATCTGGCTCATACTTCCGAAGCATACTCACATGAAACACGTCATGAACTCCGGACAACTGCGGCGGTAAAGCTAACCGATAAGCAACCTCGCCAATCCTCTCAAGGATCTCAAAAGGACCAATAAACCGAGGGGATAACTTCCCACTCTTTCCAAACCTCATCAAACCTCGCCTAGGTGATATTTTCAGAAAGACATGATCACCTACCTCAAACGCCAAAGGCCTCCTCCTACGGTCAGCATAAGATTTCTGACGACTCTGGGCTGTAACAAGCCTCCTACGGATAAGCTCAACTTTCTCCGTCGTCTCCCTAACCAACTCCGGACCCAACAAAGGTGCATCACCCACCTCGGTCCAACACACTAGAGACCTACACAGTCGGCCATACAAGGCCTCAAACGGTGCCATACCGATGCTAGACTGAAAACTGTTGTTGTAGGCAAACTCTACCAAGGGTAAGTGCCTCTCCCACGTCCCGCTGAAGTCTAGGACACAACCCCGAAGCATATCCTCGAGGATCTGAATAGTACGCTCGGACTGCCCGTCAGTCTGAGGATGATAAGCCGTACTAAAGGTCAACTTAGTGCCCAAGGCACTCTGCAAACTCTGCCACAACCTAGCAGTAAAACGAGGATCTCTATCCGAGACGATCGTCACTGGGACCCCGTGCAACCTCACTATGTCCCGAATATACAAGTCGGCAAGATGATCTACCGAATCTCTCACGCGCATAGGAATAAAGTGCGCCGACTTAGTCAACCGGTCTACAACCACCCAAATAGCATCACTACCCCACTGAGTCCTCGGAAGACCTACAACGAAGTCCATAGTGACATGCTCCCACTTCCATTCGGCAATAGGCAAGGGTTGCAACAAACCCGCTGGCCTCTGATGCTCGGCCTTCACTTGCTGGCAGGTAAGGCACTTCGATATGAAAACAGCCACATCTCTCTTCATACCCTGCCACCAAAACTGGCAACCCAAATCCCGATACATCTTTGTACCTCCCGGATGCACCGCAAGGCGCGAATGATGAAACTCTCGGAGTACTTCCTCTCGGCAAGACTCCGGTACAAACAAACGGTCTCGGTATCTCACACTCAGGTCGGGATACACCGTCAAACCCTTCTCAACTTTCCCACTAGAGATCTTCTCTCGGATGGATTCTACCTCAAGGTCACCTCTCTGTGCCTCTAACACTCTAGTCACAAGTGTAGGCTATGCAACAACTGAAAACAAGGCCGCAGCCTCAACAGATTCACCCAGTAGCAAATCAAACTCGCCAAATGCTCCCAACATCTCCCATTCTCGGATGGCTACACTAGCTACATCACTAATGGATTTCCTACTAAGGGCATCGGCCACAACATTGGCCTTTCCCGGGTGATAATGCAACTCAAAATCATAATCCTCGATGAACTCCATCCATCTCCTCTGCCTCAGATTCAAGTCTCTCTGTGTAAACAGATACTTCAAACTCTTGTGGTCCGAGAACACCTCGAACTTCTCACCATAAAGGTAGTGCCTCCAGATTTTCAAGGCAAAGATCACAGCCGCTAACTCTAGGTCGTGTGTAGGGTAATTCTTCTCGTGTATTTTCAACTGACGTGAGCCATAAGCTATCACTTTCCCTTCTTGCATTAACACACAACCCAAACCCTCTCGTGAGGCATCACAATAAACCGCATAACCCAACCCTCTCTCCGGAATAATCAGAACCGGAGCGGTAGTCAATCTAACTTTCAACTCTTGGAATGACTTTTCACAAGTCTCACTCCACACAAACTTGACTCCCTTCCGAGTCAGTCTAGTCAACGGTGACGCTAACCTGGAGAAATCTTTCACAAACCGGCGGTAATACCCAGCTAATCCCAGAAAACTGCGGATCTCAAATACACTCTTAGGCTGTGCCCAATCTTGCACTGCCTCTACCTTGGATGTATCAACAGACACCCCTTCCCCGGATACCACGTGGCCTAGGAATTTGACTTCTCCTAGCCAGAACTCACATTTTCCAAACTTGGCATACAGCCTATGGGCTCTAAGCAACTCAAGCACCACTCTCAGGTGTTCCTCGTGCGCCTCCTCTGAAGGCGAATAAACAAGAATGTCATCCACGAAAACGACTACAAATCGATCCAAAAATTCCCGGAAGATCCGGTTCATCAAGTCCATAAAGACTGCCGGTGCATTGGTAACCCAAATGGCATCACCAGAAACTCATAATGGCCATACCGCGCACGGAATGCCGTCTTCGGAATATCCTCCTCCCTGACCCTCAACTGGTGGTAACTCGATCTCAAGTCTATCTTAGAGAAACAACGGGAACCCTTCAACTGGTCAAACAGATCATCTATACGGGGCATAGGGTACTTATTCTTAACCGTAGCCCGATTCAACTTCCGGTAGTCTATACATAATCTCAAGGCACCATCTTTCTTTTTAGCAAAGAGGGCCGATGCTCCCCACGACGAAACACTAGGGCGAACAAAACCCTTATCTAACAATTCCTGGAGCTGAACTTTCAACTCAACCAACTCTGCTGGAGCAAAACGATAAGGTGCCATAGAAATCGGCGTCGTGCCGGGCACTAAATCAATAGAGAACTCTATCTCCCTATGAGGTGGCAAACTAACGAGATCCTCGGGAAAGACGTCCGAGTACTCACAAACTACCCTCGGCAAAACAACCTGGGTTTCATCACACTCACCACTCTCAAAGCTAGCAAGTAAACCACTAAGCTCACTCCGCCCTCGCGAATCATACCCCGGTGGCAAAACACTACCAACCCAGTCTCCCAAGAAATGGAACCACTCCCCGCTCAAGGTACATAACGTGACCCTCTGGCGGTAGCAATCAATAACAGCCCGGTATGACGATAGCCAGTCCATACCCAAAATAACATCAAAACCCTTCATGGGCATGACAACAAACGGAAAAGGAAGCCTATAGTCGGCGACCTCTATATCACAACCTCTAACACCCTGTTTCAGGATCAACTCACCACCAAGAGGTGACACTACACAAAGAGGAGATGCTAACTGTGCTAACTCCAATTCCAAAACAGATGCAAATGCAGCAGATACAAAAGAATGAGATGCACCCGTGTCTATCAACACATTAGCAACCGAGTTGCAAAACAGAAAAGTACCTCTCACCACCGATGGAGCTGGTACTAAATCCTGCGAGGTAACAGCATATACGCGCCCCGTAGGCCCCTGGTCTACCTGCTCACCTCTAGGAGCAAAAGACTGCTGCACAGACTGGGACGACGAAGCCCCCAGATTGGCCCTCGAGGCCTGCACAAACTGAGCTGGCTGAAAACTCTGCGTCTGCCTGGAACCAGACGCTCCTGACGTGGCATTCAACTGCGGGCAAAACCTCTTCAGGTGCCCAGGCTGTCCGCACTGATAACAAGACAAGGGCTGCCCCCTGCCCAAACTCTGACTCTGCGGTCTAGCTGAAGAAGAAGCAGCTCTCTGACCCCCACCCTTCTGCGGGCAAACTGAAACCTTGTGACCCAGCTGGCCACACTTGTAACAAGCAAACTCCCCTTGATTGCCTCTCCCCGAGCCTGCACTCGGCACTGGAAAGGTCGATCTAGAAACTGCTCCCTGAGACTGTTGAGGGTTATAACCCCTCTGCCTCCTGCCATCACCCTGGCCATCTTGGCCCCTCTTGGAGCCCCTCTGCTCGTCCTCCTCTTCCTGCATCATAATTTCCATATGAGCAGCAGCATCTACCAGGTGTCTATACTCTCGGATGTAAGACCCACCAACTCTCAACTTGAGGCCCCGCCTTAACTTCCGCTCAAACTCATGGCAACGGCGTTCCTCAGACGCCACCAATTCAGGTGCAAACCTGGACAGACTGGTAAAAGTAGCCTCAAACTCGGCCACTTACAAGCCCTGCTGTTTAAGCCGGCTAAACTGATCCCTCAGCTTCTCCCTAGCTGCTGCAGACAAAAACCTCTCCTGAAAAGCATTCACAAACGCCTCCCATGTACCCCCAACACGAGCCTTCTCGTACTTCCACCATTGACCCGCATCTCCCTTCAGCTGGAAGGATGCCAAGGTCACTTTCAGTGCTCCGTCCTCGATGCCAAGCATCTCGAACGTCTTACTCATTTGCTCTAGCCACTCATCAGCTTTCAGTGGCTCCTTCGGATCCCCGATAAACTCATCTGGATTAGACCGGAAAAACTCCCTCTTCAAGAAAGAAGGCCCTGCCTCAGCTGCCTGATTCCCAGCTCTAAGAATACCCAAAGCTCCAGCTATCTCTCTGGCCAAGGCACCCATGGCCTGCTGACCCACTGGCTCGGCCACATTGGCCTGGCCAACTCCCTCCTGTACTGCCGGAACCTCCTCCGGTAACGGTATTTCCTGCCTTGCAGGTCTACCACGCCTAGCACCTCTTCCTCGCCCTGACATCCTAATAAAGGTAATGCAGAACGTTAGCACATTCATAAATGTGCCGAAACTAAACACTCACGTCCTAATGCATGGACAACTGTAATTCACTCCACGTAAGCACATAAACACATAAGCACTTACGAATTTCATTTCCGGATAATGACAGTCCCAAGGCGTTACTAGAGTTCCGGTTAGAAACAGCACTGATCAAGTGCCTTTCCAACAAGACTCCCAGAAACCCAAGGATCCAATCAACATCCTAGAAACTAAATCCCATACCCAAATAAACACATAAGCATGTTATCAATTAAACACATAAGCATGTTATCAATTAAGCACACAGCATATGACACTACATCTAAGTCTCTATCAAGCGAGACAAACCCAATGTGATACTAATCACTTCCCACGTACCCAAAGTATTCTAACCCGGTACGCTCTGATACCAAGTTGTAACGCCCTCAAAATAATGACATTAAACCCATCAAATAAGGCATTCATTGACATATGAAATAACCACATTCTTCTATTCATCAGAGTTTCATTACAAAAGTACTACATGTTAACAACAAAAGCAAAATGCCCTACGGGCTTACAGCTTTCCAAGTTAACACTTGGTTACAACAAAAGAGTACTAACTCATTTACACATTAAGCCCTTGGCTTGAATTTACATGTAATACATCAAAAATAAAACGACAAAAGTATGTCCGCCTCTAGCCTCCCAAGCTATGTCCTTGGAGGTGGCATGCTACCTGTACCTGAAAATGATATTCCCATATAGCGTGAGCCATAGCCCAGTAGAAATACACTAAACCAACCATGAACAATGACTAAAAGATTAGCAATTGATAGATGGCCAACACTGATACATTCACATAAATCACATATTTATGTCATACGACTTATGAGTCCAAGTTACTTTTCATTTTCCCTTTTTCAACAGATAAGCATGCTAGCTCTATCATCATTTCAACAGATATGTATAAAAACTATGTCCCACATTCACAGATAAGCATATAAGTTACATCCACATTCCCAACAGATATGTATAACAACAATATCCCACATTCACAGATAAGCATATAAGCTACATCCACACTCCCAACAGATATGTATACAACAATATCCCATATTCACAGATAAGCATATAAGCTGTATCCACACTTCACAAAGATAAGCATATGAGCTCTATCTTCACTTCTCTAGACAAGCATATGAGCTGTATCTACGGAGTTCATCCCCTATCTTCTCCCAATACTATCCGGTTTAGAGGTACATCCCCCATCTTCCCCTAAACCGTGGAGTACATCCCCCATCTCCTCCTCTACACATAACGTATACAAACACATTGGTTCTATATACAATCACTCAATACATGCAGTTAATGTATTCTATCAACCGTCAATTTCCATGACACATTCCATTGATTAGTTTCCGTTTGCCTAATCATCATGCATTGTCTACAGCAATCACGACTATCCTCCACCGATAGCCCAAAGCAGTTATTTCTAAACAGAAAATAAATGCACAAATGGATATTCAATCAACATTTCAATTCGGTGTGTGATAAATAATTCAACTACACCCTTTAACCCCATACATTCCCATTCTCGACAATTCCATTTCATTTCCTCATTTCTCACAATTAATTATCCCAATTAATCAAATAGTGTAATTAGGTCATTCCCATAATTACCATTTCAACCCTTAGGTCCCATTTTCATCAATGATTCAACAATAATTCCATTCCTCTATACCAAACATGCATCTAGGTTTATTATAAATAAAACCCCAACTTTTGTAAAATAACATAAAAGCCCCAAACTTTCACAAAATTACCAAACCAACCCCAACATCTCAAAATACCAAAATTTAAAGACAAAATCCATAGAGAGGAGTAGGATATCCCTACCTCAAATTCGGAGCCCCAAAGGAGAAGACGACAAAACCCAATGTGCTCCAAAACCCGAGATTTTCAGATTAAAAAGTAGCCCTCGACGATCAACAACTTTTTTGTAAAGGCCAAAGGTGAGCAAATCACTCCTACTAGATCAAAACCTAGAGAGAAGGTAGAGTTCTAGAGTGAGAGGCTCAACAATGGTGTGTTTGGAAAAGTAGGAGAGAGAAGAGAAAGTGAAAAAGTGATTTGAAAAGTCAAAACACAGAACTTAAACCCAGTCGACCCGCTCGAGCGTCACTCACAGACTCCCGCTCGAGCGTCAACAATCCCGCTGGAGCAGCGGATACACACTCCCAGAACTTTTACAGAACCAGGTCTCCGCTCGAGCTTCCAACTCCCCGCTCGAGCGACACTCACACAACCCCGCTCGAGCGGCCAACTCCACACTCGAGCGTCCAACACTACACAGAAAATACTGGATGGGTGCAATTCCCGCTCGAGCGCCAGAACCCCCGCTCGAGCGGACAGGTAAAAATCTGGGCAACTAGTTTTGGTTTCTAAACTCAACCAACCTGTAACAAATCTGCCCAACACATCCCATAACTCAACTACAAAGTAAAAAGGATGTAAACAAGATAATAATCAACTACCAACATCCACGGACACATGTCCGGATCACTTTACAACAAGGGTAAATCTGGGATCGCTTTAAGCATTACTAAACATGGATTAATGTTAATCATAGGTCGAGTTTTTTACGCCAAGTTTGTGAAGTTAACTAAGGTCGCCTAATGCAAAAGGTTTTACTTTTGATTAGTTTTCTTTTGTTTCTTTTGTGGTCATGTTTGACCAAGTTTGTATATAACCCTTGATTTTGTTAAAACTATTTTTGAATAATCCTTGATGTATGTATACATCGATATATATATATATATATATATGAAATGACTGTCTGGTGTTAGTTATAATCTACATGAGAAAAAATTTTGTTATGCCATACATGCACAGCTCATTAGACAAAATTTTAAGTCCTGTTTCCGTATCTAGCCCAATATTATTAATTTATAATGGATTTCTATCTGAGGCCATAGGTAATCTTCGGATTACTGGTTGGTTATGATCCTAACCTATAGGAGCTAGTTCGGGTCATGACATAGTGGTATCAAAGCACGAGTAATAACTCACAAACTTATCCAAGTGAGCAATAAAGTGTCTAGAAAAGACTTAAGTTGCATTTATATGGTAAATATATGCTTGAATGCATTAAGAATATGTTAATGTGTTCTGAAACATGTGACTACCTCATGTATAAACTGTTGCCTATCTATATATACGTGCTCTTTCTGTCTACGGATATTGTGCACATTGTTTTTGTATGAAATATAATGCAAGTCTCATCAGATAACGGTGAGGACAAGAGCCGATGAGACAGAGGAATCCTCTACTGCCAGACTAGGTCGAATGGAAAGGTTGATACACGACATGGCAGAAATATTGAGGCAACAACAGTAATGGCAACAACAGCTGCCACCCCCACCCCTGATACAACCTATGCAAGATATCCAAAACATAACAAATTCTAAGCTCTTGAAGGCTTCATGCAAACTTTGGGTCCAAATCTCAAAAAATGAAATCCACAGTTGCATCCAGAACAGTTGATTTAGCTTGGAATAAGTTTTTCTGTGTAAAAACAGCCCAAAATTGGCTCGAAAATTGACTGAAAACTTTTTCAGAGAATATTTCGTCAAAAAAAAAGGAATATTCAATCAACCAGGAATATTCTATTAATTACTGACTATAATACTAACGTGGCAAAGGTACTGACACGTGTCATCGACTGGAGGGGCCCACTACTAATGTGGCACTGAGCTGGAGATAACGTGATAATGATAGCTTCTGGTACAACATGTTTGATTTGGCATGACGACTTGGTGGCTCGGCTTTTGGACTGGTGGGTGACGTCACGTTGATATCACTCTACAATTCCGCTGAAAAAAATGTATGTGACGCGTGTATGTGCATGGGATGACATGCCGATAGAGATTGACGGCGTGTGTGACACGTGTTTGAGCGTAGGTCTCATGCGTGGATTTCTAGGGACGCGTCTAGACTCTTCTAGATCTATTCTTTACACTGTTGACGGACCTCCTAGTATATTCAGAAGTTGATTTCGACAACTTTGAATTTTGGACAGATTCAGAAACAGAGAGAAAAAACATTATGTTTGTGCCTAGAAGTCCAGAAACAATCACAAACACACCCCCAAACAAGAACATACAAATATTTGCGTGGTTCGGCAATGTGCCTACGTCCACGGGAAACAGATTTACTATATGGAGAGAAATACAAAATTACAAAAATGGAGGAAGAGGAGACAATACTCTCACTCTACTCTTGCTTGTACACTCTGTAATTTCCCACTCTTGCTCACTCTTGGATTTCACCACACTAAGCTCTCTCTTATCTCTTCCTATTTATACGCAAGGTAGGAGAGGAAAGACAAAGACAAGGGAGACAACTTTTCTTTCTCCTTTCGGTGGAAGTCTTTGATAGCAAGAGCGAAAGAGCCGGCCTTGCACATGGCCAACTCATTTTTCCCCTTTCAGTTCCTCATCAGTGTAGCTTGATTTTTTCGCGCCCCCCTTTCGAAGAGCTCGAATTGGTTCAACAGTTCGGACTCCTGTCACGGTTCTGAATCTAATCTCACAAAGTACAATGTGAGACTGATAAACACCAAAGAGTCCAATCTGGCAAATCATTCTGGAAAATCGATTTTGAATCAAATAATGCCAAAACTAGACTGCTTTGCCAGATTACAGAGTCGCCACCTAAATATTTTATTTTTGGAAAATTTAGGAAACCTTGACTCGTGCCAAAGGCCACATGTCCGTCATCACCAAAGTTGCCTCGGCTTGGGAACTTGGGTATGAGAGGGGAAGGTCTTGAAATGAGCACCCCCGCTCGCCCAATCAAAGATCGGCCTCTACTATCATGATATGTTGTTTTATAAACGTCATGTGTTCTTGTCCAGTTATTAGCTAACTTTACTATGTGACGCATACAAGCAAGTATAGACTGAATCGCAAGAATTAGAACATTTCAAGTCATGTTTATTTTCGAAAATGGTTTGAAGTTGCCTCCTTCAGGCGGGCTAAAACGTGGATTTGCCACCTTAAGTGGGCTTAAAACACACATCCGTTGAATTGTTCCAATTTGAGTGATCAAGCCTTCTTCCACAGGCATTCATTGTGAGAACCCGAATATAAAAATTTAGTAAATAATTAAATAATAATATTAAATATTATTGGAGGATCTTTTAATTAATTTTTAAACCTAAAATAAATTTATGGTGAAAGTCTTTAATTTAGAGACAAGGTTTATTATTTAAAAAAAAAAAAAAAGAGAGAGAGAGAGAGAGGAGGGTGTGACTTGAACTCTAGACCATAAGGTTAATATATAAGACTCCTACCATTTGAGTTGCATATAACTTATATATATGTTTTGTATATTTATCTATTTATTTGACCTATGTATGCCCACCACTAGTATAAAATAAAATAAACACAAACCCTACTCTATTATTTGTTCACCACATAGGGCAACAACACAGCAGCCACGGGAGAGGGTTTGAGAGAAGGAAAAAAAAGAAGAAGATGTTGCACTCAAAGAACTTTTGGGTGTGTTGTGTTGTTTGTGATCATCAAAGGTTAGCCCTCCTAGGTTTTCTTCTCTTCTTTCTTTGTTCTTCATCCTTATTCTATAATTATTTTATTCATTCATGGAGAGGTTGTAGGTTTATGTATTGTGTATATAGATATCCTATTAAGAAACTTGAGGAGCTAAATTTATGTGTAAAGATTGGGTGTAATTTTCAGTCCAAAAATTCTGTGCAAAGTCACAAATTTTAAAAATCAAGAAACCATATCAAACGGATGAATTTTAATCTGAAATTTTTACAGTAGATCAATTACATATTGAATTGCATATCTGAATTTTTTTATAATTTTTGGGAGTCAAAATCCATATAAATTGAGGTATTCAAATCTGTCCAGGAAACCAGTCCGAAACAGTAAATTCGGGAGTGTTGTTCTCTTTGGGTATAAATCCAAAAATTATGAAATTAGTGTCATTAGAACCGGTTATGAGTCTAGTTTTGTAAGTTTTTGGCCTTGCATTGATGGCTCGTGTATATTAAGAGAACCGTCAATTTCTTTAAAGTGCTGCAGAAAACAACCTGTTTGGATATAATAAATTGTAGATAATTATTTTGATAAGAAAATCAAGTGAAACTAATTGGGTTTGAAACTTAGGATATATTAGATCATATCTGGAGGTTTTTGGAATTTTTCGAATAGCGTGGAGTGGGTTTTGTAATTTTCAAAGTTAGCGAATAGGTTGGGAAGGCTTGTTTGAAATTCAGTTTTATCTTAAAGTCACAATTAATTATGTTTTGACCGGAACCTATGTCTTGGGTGATTTTAGACCTTGAAGAACATAAACTTAGATAATATTTAAGAGTAATGGTGAGTTGGGTTGAGCCGTGTTAATGCGCTTTAGTTTGGGGTTACTTAGTTCGTATTCTTTAGTATTTTTAAATTAGTAGTGACGTGTAGTTTTCATATTGGTTCAGGGCACTAGTTGGACTTTCATACTCTATTCGAGAATTATATTATTTCGGTTTCAGGTTAGTAGTTTCATGCTACGTATTTTTATAAATGTTCCCCTACCCTGAACTGTTGCAAAATTAAATTGTTGTTTCATGATTAAACTATTTTGATAAATTATTATATTATCAATTGAATCAAATTATTTCTGAAACATGTGTGAACTTGGCATACTGTAAACTATTTGTTTTGGTCTCATGTTTACAATGATGAACTACCATGTTTTGCAAAACTGATGTGTATTGATTATTGGGACCATGTGTGTATTTAGTCCAGGGAAATTATTCCACTGTGTGTGGTGACTCTGGCCAGTAGGGAACAGATCCGGGTTGGGCCGTGATGACTCTAGTGCTCAACGATTGTAAGGAAAAGACCTTTAAAAACAACTAGGTGACCTTCAATCGGATCGTCTTTGAGAAAAGGCCCAGGTGCCACCCTGAGGATGACTCTTAGTTCGGTATTGGATCCAACTGGGCTTATAGCCTGAGAACTGTGTGGCAGATTATTTGTTTTTATTGGTACCCAGAAAATTATTGGTGTTCATGTTATAATCTGTTTTAAGTGAAAAATGTCGTTTATCATGTTCTTGCGAGACATGAGTATTTTAAGTGTTGAACTGTGGAACCTTCTTTTTGAAACAGATTGTATTTACCAAACTATATGCCAATCTAGTTTCTGTGATATATATCTTATTTTGGAATTGAACCCTGCTTTCAAAATTGTATTTACTATCCATGTTGCTACTCACTGAGCTATCAGCTGACTTAGTTGTTTACCATTTCTAGGTGTTAGAAGGACTTAGAGTGGACTCATGGCGTAGCGGGGACTCAATTGCATGGACCTCTAGGGCATTCCTTTAGTTTAGAGTATTATGTCAAGTTTGTGCATATTTATATTTATTCTTATCGAAGTTCATTTAGGATTATTTTTTTATATGTGGGTTGTTTATATCCCATAAGTTTGGATGGTTTTTGATTACGGTTGATTTTGCCGTTTATAATTGTGATATGTCTGGATTGAGTTTTGGTTATTTATTATTGGACTATTGTTCAGTTGTTCAATGTGATTGGATTCATGTTTAGGCTTACGTGTGCCTTGGGCTAAGTCCCTGTGGGCCACGGCCGGTCATGCCCGGATTTGGGGTGTGACATTCATGCAGTTTAGCATTTAAGCAAATAGCCTCATGGCAAGCATGCGAAATATGTCAATATGGCAATCACACTCATGCAAGTATGCTAAAGTATAAAACTCACCGAGTACTCCAAGCCAAAACAAAAGCTAGTTAGAAAAAATGCATAATCCTAACTATACAAGATGCCTAATGCAACACATGCAACAATGCAATTAATAGGCTCGGCTACTAATATGGCATATGATGCAATTTGATAACATGCTTTGAAACACGTATTCAAATAAGTATTGAAATACAATGCAGTTTGAATGATGCGCCGAGCCTCGGTGCATGCAAGACAAATGAATGATGTAAACATGCAAGCATAAGGTATGCTAATTGAAAATGTCTCTAATCTAACCATCGAAAGCGGTTAAATAAAAGAGAGAAATACGTGGGATTGGAAGACATGTACACATGCAAGCACACTTATTACAACATTGCGCCCTCTCGAAGGAGGGTCCGGAATAAGCTAAGCTACACTAAACTAAGCTAATTACTACAAAACGAGACTAATTAACTATTCTAGCTAATTAATTATTACAACGCCATTGAATAACTAGCTATGCTAAGCTAATTAAGTACAACACTTGAATTGAATAATTAGCTACGCTAACTAACTAAAGCAATTTAAATAAAGCAAGTAAATGGCCTCGAAGGCGAGGGGGACATGCATGCTCGGTTGGCTTCCTCCCGAAAATGCTCTTGCCTTGACATCGGATGCCTCTGTTTGCACTTGCTTGATTTCTAAAAACTGTACCAATTTCCAGATTGCCTCTGTTCCAACACAGGAACACAATTGCACAAAAATTCACTGGTGGTCGGTTGGCCACAAAAAGTGGTTGTCGGCCACCTTAACCGGCCGGTTGGCTAGTTTAAGTGGCCGGTCTGCCACCCCTTTTTCCAGACTTCTGTTTTTGTTGCAACAGAGAGCAACAGAGGCAAAACAATGCATTTTTCAAGGAATGTGTGTATTACCACCCCACTTATCATTTCTCAAGCTCAAAGGAGTGTAGCACTTGCCTCTCAAGCCACCAATCAAGCATTTTCAATGCATGATGGCCAAAGAGTCAAGCTTGTACAAGCTTAATGAATGCACAAATAAGACTCAAAGGATCACCACCCTATCATGCGTGATCAAGGGTGAAGGCGACCAAGAAACGTGATACGTTTCATCACTTTGAGTATGAAACGTCCCACATTTCTTGTGTTTGGACTAACGTCCGATCCAAACACATGCAATGCAACACAACATGCTTAACTTGCTTAAGTTTTACTTGTCATGTTTTATTTACATATTTTACATTACCGATTAGTCCTTTAATCGATTAAGTCCAAAGTGAGAGTCCTCTAATTAGAAAGAGGGCTTAAGCCACAAGTACCTTGAGCATAAAAGAGGCCTCATGTTGTTGGTTAGTAGAAACCCTCAAGAGAGGATTAAAACCATTAGGCATGGGAGCCTCAATTCCACACTCAAGCCAACAAGGGGCTCAAGGCCACTTTCAAAACAAAGTAAAGAGTGAAGAATAGAGGGAGGTTGTAGATATTTCAATGCTCATATGGCATGAAAAGTGACACTAAATCATGTAAGCAACTCATGCGCAACATGTTTAAAAGCTAAAAGCATCGAACTAGTGAAGATCACAACACTATAAGCATGCAACACAAAGCTCAACTGACCAAACCAGCTCTGGACAGAGTCAAAACATGCCAAAACAGTGGCTAAAACATGCTGAGATTAAAGCATAAAAGGCCAGAAAAACATGGTCACATGTTAGCTTGCAAATAAGACTTAAGACACAACTCAGAAAAAAAAAAAAAAAAAGCAATGAAAGAGTGAAATAAATGAGTGTGTGATAGAGCTGTATACACTGAAATTACACGTAAAATGATGCTACAACATGCAAACATTCAAACACTCCATGCTTAAAGCCTTAAAACAATGAGCTAGTGAAGACCATTACACTATAGCCATGCAATACAAGTCTCAAAGGACTTAACCAGCCCAAAACAGAGTTGAAGTAGGCCAAAATAGTAGCTAAAACAAGCTGAAGTTAAGCTAACACAAGCTACAAAAATAGGCTAAACCATTAGACATGCTAGACTAGTAAGCACAATTGCACTACAAGTACAAAAAGCAAGCAACAAATGCTTCAACCAACCCAAAACAGAGCTGAGACATGCTAAAAAAAAGCCTAAAACATGCTTGAATTAAGCTAACACAAGCTACAAAAACATGCTACTATGTAATGCTAGCTAGGCATGGAAGTGTGACACAAGGAGGGGAGGCTAACCCCTCCATTTTTGGACTTCAAAACATACTTTTTACCACTGAAACAACTCTAAATTTCAGTGGTTTAAAGGCCCAAAAAGTTTGATTTAAAGGTGCTAAGAAATGGCACAAAAGGCTTCACAAGCCAAAGAGCCAAAAGAGGAGACAACCCCCTAACTCACCAAGACTTAAACTACCACTTTAAACCTTAAAAATAGAGTTTTTTATGGTTGAAAAACCAGGTCAAAATAGTGTAAAAGGATAGCCAAGCAATTGATTAAAACAAAGTTCACAAGGCAAGTCCTTTACCTCTTGAAGCACAGCACAAAATCAGTCACAATTCTAAGCTTAAACCACCCTTAGGAACTCAAACTAAGTCTCAAAGAACCTCAGCTCCAAGATGAAGATGTTTGGTTAAGGGTCTTAGTGCAAAAGTGTAGAGAATTCCCACTTTGAAGCACAAGACAAGAAGAGAGAGAGAGAATTCTAGAGAGAGGAAAAAATTTGCTCCAAATTGTGTAACCTCTCAAAATGGGGGAGAGACCCCCCCTTATATAGAAAATCAAACCAAAGGCTTGTCTTCATCCCTCCATACATGTGTGTGGAGATGAGCATCAGTGATCAACAACTGGCATAGCTAGCAAATAAATATCTGAAAAAGGAGAAAAATGGCCGTCAACCATCATCATTGGGGATGGCCAACAAGCCACCATCTCTTCCAGATTCGAAGCAACAAGCTCTTGGTCCACAACCAAGCACAAAATAGACAAGTTGAGAGGCCCGAAGGCAGGGCACTCTGCCAAGAACTTCAGGCGCTCAGAACGAACACGATCATGCGAAATCATCGGGTGTTCAAATGATGACGTCCAAGTCTTGAGGACGGTCAAAAATAGGGTGTCTACAATCAGGACAGTAGCTTGTCGATTAGTCTTCTTGATTTGCTGAATCAGAGCCCATCTTTAACATTGGTCAAGAGTAGGAAGCCTTGCAATATGAACTTAGAGCAAACATCAAAAGTAGTTAAAATATGAACAGTGCTAAAATGCTAAAATTCATGAAAATGTTCATGTAGAAAAGAGGAATTGATAATGCTCATAACTATATCACATAGAGAATGACAAAACAACACACATGTTATTGAAAATAAACCAAAGCCTGAACTACATTAAACTCAAGTAGTAAATTCCATCAAGAGCTAAACAAAACTCAAGGGCTAACTTCGAATTTGTGTAACTTACGCATTTTTGTGAGATCACTCATGTGATTTCATGAAAACTTATGTGATTTTGTGTTTCTAAATTTTTTTTGAGATCACTTACGGAAAATTTGTGTTAACTTACTCATTTTTGTGATAGCACTTACGTGAGTTTGTAAGAAACTTACGTGATTTTGTGTAGTTCAAAATTTTATGAGATGACTTACTCGAATTTGTTTTACTTACGCATTTTTGTGAGATCACTTTTGTGATTGCATGAAAACTTACGTGATTTTGTGTTCCTCAAAATTTTTATGAGATCACTTACGGAAAATTTATGTTCATTTATGCATTTTTGTGAGAGTACTTATGTGAGTTTGTGAAAAACTTACGTGATTTTGTATTGTTCAAAATTTTATGAGATGACTTTTACGAATTTGTGTTACTTACACATTTTTGTGAGATCACTTATGTGATTTCGTAAAAACTTACGTGATTTTGTGTTCCTCAAAATTTTTATGAGATCACTAATAGAAAATTTGTGTTAACTTACTCATTTTTGTGAGATCACTTACGTGAGTTTGTGTAAAACTTACGTGATTTTTTGTTGTTCTAAATTTTATGAGATGACTGATTCAAACTTGTGTTACTTACATAATTTTGTGAGATTGCTTACGTGATTTTTTGAAAACTTACATGATTTTTTGTTCCTCAAAATTTTTATGAGATCACTTACGAGAAATTTATGAATATGTTAGTTTGTGAAAAACTTATGTGATTTTGTGTCGTTCAAAATTTTATAAGATGACTTACTCGAATTTGTGTTACTTGTGCATTTTTATGAGATCTGTGGGGGCCGAATACATGGAAAAATCAGATGGTGCGTACCATTGGAAGACTGATATTAACCGGCTATATCCTACGAGAGTGGGGAGCCGAATATAATATATGTTCCGAATAAGTGTAAGTCCTTAGGGCCGAATAAAAGAAAGGACAATGATTAAAAAGTAGGCCCTGGCCCCGAGGATCAAAAAGAACAGGTATAAATATAGGAACAACGGTTGTAGAAAGGTATGTAATAATCACTTCACAAAACTTAGTAAAGAAGCTATCCTGAGTGTCTGAACTAACTTGTCCGTCGGAGTGCTAATTCCGGGACCCCCGACCGGAGTGTTTGTATCTTTTCAGGTGACTAGCTGAGGATCACTAGCATCTCCCAGGATCCGAAGAGTATTTCCAAACCACTTCTCCACAATTGGCGCCGTTTGTGGGAATACTCAAATACATCCATGGTAGGCGTGACTGAAGATCCTCTGGTAGCCATTGATGAGACCGCACAGGGAGATGACCTCACTCCAGCAAATATGCTCGGAAAAGAAACCATCGCTGCAAGACGCGCCTTGAACTTCGACTCACCAATGACCTCAGCGCACGAGACAATGCAAGCGATCATCGAACAAACAAAGCAGAATGAACAAAGGCTAGAGAACATGATCGCTGAAAATGAACATCTCCGTCAAGATTTGGCCCTTGAAGTTGCAAAATCGAGAGAAGCCATGTGCCAAGATCCCGAACGACCCCCGAGGACCGGTGGACAACGACCTCGAGCCCGACCAGAGGATACCGATGGCGACTCCAACTCATTAACCACGGAGCTCAACAAGAAGGGACGATCCTCAACTCCCAGCTCCTCCGAAAACAGTCTACATACAATGAACAAGCGTAGGAGGAGCAATTCAGACGAAGAGGACCAGCACGATCCTTTTGTCCGACGGATTGCAAGGGCGACCCTGCCCAAGAAGTTCAAAGCTCCGTCATTCACTCTCTACGATGGAAAATCAGACCCCACTGATCATATCCGTCACTACAAGCAGGCCATGACATTGCATGCAGACAATGAAGCCCTCATGTGCCGAATATTCCCCAGCAGCCTGGGGCCATTAGCTGTCAGGTGGTATTACAAGTTGGAGCCGGCCTCGAGCAAAAGCTTCCATCAATTACAGAAATCCTTCAGGGCCAGGTTCATCACCAAGGAGGTGCAACCGAAACAGGCCGACTCTTTCTGGGCTATGCAGATTCAGTCAGGAGAAACGCTCAGAGTGTATTCGGCGCGCTATTGGGAGTGCTTCAACCTCGTCGACGACGCTTGTAACGACTCCGTGGCCATCACCGCCTTCAAAATGGGACTACATCCTGACAGTCCTTTTCGCAGTTCCCTGACCAGAAGACCCCCCAAAACAGTCTGGGCGTTGATGAAGAAAGTTGAAGAGTATTGCAAAGTGGAAGATGATGCCTTGAGAATAAAAGCCGACCAAATGTCCAACAAAACGACCCCCCCTGAAATTGCTCAACCAATAAGTTTCGCGCCACCTCCTAGCCCAGAGCCTCGGCAACGCGCTAAACGAGACAAAATGCGAGATAATCGCCGATCAAGCGATCAATGCTCCCACCGGATGAATGAACAACTGCAAGTCGACAGCAGGCGTTCGAGGCGTGCCGACAAGAAGTACACAGAGTTGTCAGAATCAATCGCTGCAATAATGACCAAAGTCCAACACCTTCCATTCTTCAAATGGCCATCAAAGATGGTGGGGCCGCCCGACACGCGAAGGAGGGATAGGCGGTGCGAATATCACAAAGATCACAGCCACGAAACGAAAAGTTATTACGCATTAAAAGATCACCTGGAAGAACTAGTGCAAGACGGCCGACTGCAACAGTATGTGAGAAAGAGAAAGTCAACCCAGGCACGAGCCTTGAGGCAGGACTCACCTCCACTTGGCGTGATCCATATGATCTACAGCCTGCCCGCACCCCCAACCCTACACACAATTCAGTCGCATCCAATACCCCAAAAACAACGTATTCCGACTGAATGGCCCAAAGAAGCTCCGACAATTACTTACAATGACTCCGATCTTAGCGGCATAACAGCTTCCCACATCGATCCGTTGGTCATTAAATTACGCAGAAATCGGTTCACCATTGAATGCATTCTCATAGACCCGGGGAGTACTTCAGAGGTTATGTATTACCAAACTTTCATCAAACTCGGCCTCAACGAGTCAAATCTGTCTCCGGCACCTCACCCATTGTTCGGCTTTAATATAAATCCTGAATACCCGTTAGGGAAGATCATACTACCTGTTCGAGCGGGCTCCAGAACGGTCGAAGTAGAATTCCTGGTCGTAAAGCTCCCTTCGCCGTATAATGTCATCATGGGGCGAACTTGAATACATATTATGAAGGTCGTTCCAAGCACTTATCATCAGCTTGCGCGCTTCCCAACAGCCCATGGCATTGAAGAGATCCGTGGCTCTCCCCAATCGGCACAAGTAGAGATTTAATGAAAACCCTATCACTGACCTGACCTGTGGGCTTTGATACTTGTATATATATCACTTCTGCAATGCAAGCCATTTTTCTTCATGGCTCCATTCATTTCTCAACGCCCCCTTTGGTGCATGACACCTTAAGGCCAATTAAAGTCTCCGGATTCGGAGCCCCCTTTGGTGCATGACACCTCAGGGCCGATTAAAGTCTCCGAATTCGGAGCGCCCTTCGTGGATATCACGATTGGCCAAACTAAGTCTCCGGATTCGGAGCCCCCTTTGGTGCATGACACCTTAGGGCCGACTAAGTCTCTGTATTCGGAGCCCCCTTTGGTGCATGACACCTCAGGGCCGATTAAAGTCTTCGGATTCGGAGCCCCCTTTGATGCATGACACCTCAGGGCCGATTAAAGTCTTCGGATTCGAAGCGCCCTCCGTGGGTATCACGATTGGCCAAACTAAGTCTCCAGATTCGGAGCCCCTTTTGGTGCATGACACCTTAGGGCCGATTAAAGTCTCCGGATTTGAAGCCCCCATTGGTGCATGACACTTCAGGGCCGATTAAAGTCTCCGGATTCGGAGCCCCCTTCGATGCATGACACCTCAGGGCCGATTAAAGTCTCTGGATTCGGAGCCCCATTCGGTGCATGACACCTCAGGGCCGATTAAAGTCTTTGGATTCGAAGCCCCCTTTGGTGCATGGCACCTTAGGGCCGATTAAAGTCTCCGGATTCGGAGCCCCCTTTGGTGCATGACACCTTAGGGCCGACTAAGTCTCCGGATTCAGAGCCCCCTTTGGTGCATGACACCTCAGGGCCGATTAAAGTCTCCGGATTCGGAGCCCCCTTTGGTGCATGACACCTTAGGGCCAATTAAAGTCTCCGAATTCAGAGCGCCCTTCGTGGATATCACGATTGGCCAAACTAAGTCTCCAGATTCGGAGCCCCCTTTAGTGCATGACACCTTAGGGCCGATTCAAGTCTCCGGATTTGAAGCCCCCTTTGGTGCATGACACCTCAGGGCCAATTAAAGTCTTCAGATTCGGAGCCTCCTTCGGTGCATGACACTTCAGGGCCGATTAAAGTCTCCAGATTCAGAGCCCCCTTCGGTGCATGGCACCTTAGGGCCGATTAAAGTCTCTGGATTCGGGGCCCCCTTTGGTGCATGACACCTTAGGGCCAACTAAGTCTTCGGATACGGAGCCCCCCTTTGGTGCATGACACCTTAGGGCCTATTAAAGACTCCGGATTCGGAGCGCCCTTCGTGGATATCACGATTGGCCAAACTAAGTCTCTGGATTCGGAGCCCTCTTTGGTGCATGACACCTTAGGGCCGATTAAAATCTCCGGATTTGGAGTCCCCTTTGGTGCATGACACCTTAGGGCCGATTAAAATCTCCGGATTCGGAGCCCCCTTTGGTGCATGACACCTTAGGGCCGATTAAAGTCTCCGGATTCGGAGCGCCCTTCGTGGATATCACGATTGGCCAAAGTAAGTCTCCAAATTCGGTGCCCCCTTTGGTGCATGACACCTTAGGGCCGACTAGGTCTTCGGATTCGGAGCCCCCTTTGGTGCATGACACCTTAGGGCCGATTAAAGTCTCCGGATTCGGAGCCCCCTCTGGTGCATGACACCTCAGGGCCGATTAAAGTCTTCGGATTCGGAGCGCCCTTTGTGGATATCACGATTGGCCAAACTAAGTCTCCGGATTCGGAGCCCTCTTTGGTGCATGACACCTTAGGGCCGATTAAAGTCTCTGGATTCGGAGCGCCCTTCGTAGATATCACGATTGGCCAAACTAAGTCTCCGGATTCGGAGTACCCTTTGGCATGAACAAAACAAAACTCGCCAACATCAGAAATAGGGTGCTTAACTGAGCATATAGAAAATTCAGAATAAGACGCAAATAAGGTGCTTAACTAAGCATATAAAAAATTCAGAATAAGACGTAAATGTTTGAAATAAAGCTTTTTATTCGTTCAAACAGTTGTTACATAAACGCAACCCGCATTTGAGCATTACAATTTTTATTTAATCATACAGTTGTTACATAAACGCAACTTGCATTTGAGCATTACAATACCCATTTCCAAACTTAAAATCTAAAAAAGGGAGAAGACGCATTGGTAAAGCGGCAGCGCCGAATCAACTCCCGTCACTCGGAAGTCCTCCGCGGTTTGTAATACCTTGAGCCAACTGTGCCCAAGTCCTCCCCTGATACCATTGGCAATGTCAAGGCAAAGATCCAGGACAAGGAAGGATAAAAACCCAACGGTCGTTGCCTTTCCTTTCAGGGTGATCTACTTCGACAACTTGAAGATTCATGCCAACTTTTGGACGCCCTACTTCCCATACGGATGGGTCCTTTACCGCGCTCCATGGCAACACCAAGATCAGCTGAACTCCGGTCTTTAACTAACATCCCCACTTATCCCACCACACATGAGTGAATGTTTATCTGCGCGAAGCGCCCATTCCTTTTATTTTCAATACTGGCAGCGATCTCGAGGCCCCAATCCCGAGGTGATTTCACTAACACTAAACTCCATGAGAAAAACGTCGGTTGACATTCGCCACAGCGTAGTTATCCAAACGAATTTTTTAAGCATGTACACTGGCCGAAAATCTAGGCCCCGAGCCGAGTTGAATTTGCTGCAGCCACTCTACCCACTGGCTTTCGGCTTCCTCAAGTTACAATAGCCTCATTCAGGGATAAACGGCTATCACGTATGGGTCGACCCTGCCGATCAACGTTTATACATTCATTCAAACATATACAGTAAAACGAAACGCATACATACCAAATACGAACTACAACAAAATATTTATCATAGAACGTTTTTTATTCGATAAAACAAGCAATATATTACATAGTTTTGAACGCGATCTACGTTTCAACCTTACAATAAGTATACTTATACGGCATCACCCTCATCCTCACTCTTCTCGACTTCAAAAGTAGAAAATGGAAAATGTTTACTGTGGTAGAGTGGCGATGCCGAATCAATGCCCGACGCTCGAAGAGCTTCTGCGGCTTGAGATGCCTTGATCCAACCATGCCTAAATCCACGATTTTCGCATCGGCAAACTTCGTTGGCAAGTTTTTCCTTGGTCTTTTCGATTCTAACTTTTTAGCCGTCATGAAAACCTTTCTCATAGGCCCTCCCCTTCGCTTTCTCCATTGCGAACATACTCGCCGTCTCACGATCGGCAAGCGCGGAACTGATGAGCCGAATGGTAACCTTTTCTTCCACGATTGGGTTTCCGTGCCCGGCGGGTTGTGCCTGAGCCGCCTTGGTCTTCCTTAACTCGCGCTCAGCCGCGTCCACGCGAGCCTCTAAACTTCGAATATGTTCCTCTTTCTTCTCTATTTCTTGGCGGGCAGCGCGCAACCGCATGCCGATTTCATAGGCAGTGTAAAGCCCCTTCACCGCCCCGTGAATGCCTTCGCGAAATACTTCATAGTCCTGACGACCTACCATCGATTGCTGAACCTCAGGAGGAAAAATTTGTTGAGCAAACTCGACCGCTACATTTGGGTCCCGAAAGATCGAGTCCGCCTCTGTCATGGGTCTATTCCCCACAAATACCGCAAAGCTTAATGGGCACGGATTCGAGTCAGATCCCTTCTTGACTCGAGGTTGAGAAGATCTGCCCTGCGACTGTTTACCCCGCCTGGACGACCTGCTTCGACGTCGAGGAGACTGACGCCTCTCTCGATCCCTGGAACTCCTACCCCCAGTGCGCGAAGGGTCACCACCTCGATGCATGTCTTCACCCAGCTCAGCTAGCGTCCTCGCTTCCCCTCTGTTGTTAAAGAAAAGTCTGTTCGACATTCACACGATACCTTCAAAAGCTGGAGTCAATTGTTTACTGTATTCATAAAAGTTATACCCATAATCATTTATCCTTTACAGAGGCAGCACCCTCGAGGCAATTTCATTAATTGTGAAAACCTCAATCGCCCAGCGCCGACTGGATAGACCCGCTGGCGCTCGAATGATCATGCACCGCCTGGGGCAAGGGCGTGATAGATTAATCAATCTATTCGGCTTAGGTGCCCCAGCTGGCTCATGAATCGACTTCAGAATTATCATGCGCCGCCTGGGGCAAGGGCGTGATAGATTTATCAATACATTCTGCTTAAGTGCCCCAGTTGGCCCGTGAATCGACAACAAAACTAAGTTCGGCTCCTCTGGCGCCCGAATGATCATGCACCGCCTGGGGCAAGGGCAGATTAATCAATCTATTCGGCTTAGGTGCCCCAGCCGGCTCATGAATCGACTTCAGAATGATCATGCACCACCTGGGGCAAGGGCGTGATAGATTAATCAATCTGTTCGGCTTAGGTGCCCCAGTCGGCTCACGAATCGACTTCAGAATGATCATGCGCCGCCTGGGGCAAGGGCGTGATAGATTTATCAATACATTCGGCTTAAGTGCCCCAGCCGGTCCATGAATCGACAACAAAACTAAGTTCGCCTCCTCCGGTGCTCGAATGATCATGCACCGCCTGGGGCAAGGGCAGAATAATCAATCTATTCGGATTAAATGCCCCAACCGACCCATAAATCATTTCAGCATAATACCAACGAACTATTCAGCATACGAATGATAAGATTGCCATGATATTCAATCATAGAAAGGTCAACAGAGTAGTCATTCTAACTAAAGTAGTGAAAGGCAAACATTCTACACCAACATAGCATCACAAACTGCGCATTAGTAGTGAAACAAGAAGATAATTTTCATTAATAAATTGAGCACAGACAGTAGCCAATTTATACATGAAAACTACTCGAAACCAACAAAAGTCCTAAAAACAAAAACATACATTAAAAGGGAAAGTATTTCATAAAATTTGAAAGACTCCCAGATCAATCCTCGGGGTCAGACTCAAGTAGCTCAATGTCTACCTGCTCATAAGGAATTGGCAAGGCCAATGTAACCCCAGCGGCATCAAGGGCCTTGAGCCACTCGTGTTTGAACCCCCGATTCTCGAACTTGGGGACTTCATCTACGTATTCTTTGAAGGCGGCGCCTTTTCCTGCTTTGAATGCGGCAGAAGCCTAAGATTCTTCCTTTTCCTTGGCCGCCTTCAACTCTGCTAACTCAGTCTCCATCCTGTTAAGCGCCTCCTCGGCTAGCCTAAGCGATTCTTTGCTCACGTTCGCCCTATCTTCGGCATCAGAATGGTGCTGATCGGCAGCCCGAGCCCTTTCCACTTCGGCTTCGGCTCGCGCAGTCTCCATAGCGGCCCTCATCATCTCAAACTCGGCCCTACTCTTTTGATCGACCACTTCTGACTGCAAACGGTCAATCCTCTCAAGGGCATCGTGTAGGCGGCGGCCCAAGTCGGTGATCCTGCCAACCGTCTGCAAAACGAGTTGGGATCGTTAGATGCCATAGGCAATCAAAATCAAAACAAGTCAAAGTTCACCTACCAAAAGGGCCGACTGTGCAGATAGGGCTATGGCCACCAAATCCGACACGGCATGAAAGGATGTCTTATCAGCTGGTAGAGAGACTGACGCCGCCAGGCTCAAGGCTACCGCCAGGTCTCTAATCATTGGCTAAACAATAAAAGGAACAACCACGTCCGATTCTTCTAAGCGAGGCCTTTTGTCGGCAAGACTATCTTCTGAACTGGCCTCTCCCTCGGCACTACGCTTCTTGCCCTGTTCTTCCGGAATCAACCGTTCATCAATGACTGGTTGTTCAACCTCTTTCGCCGTTTCGGCCGCAACAATCTTAGCCGGCTCTTCAATAACGGGTTCGGAAGACTCAACCAAGGCAGGTCCAGAACGGGCGGCCTCGGCCTTTTTCCGGGTGGCCATACGCTTGGCATTTTTCTTTCGAGCCATCTGCGTGAGGCTCTCCCAAGCCATACCTTCAAGAAAATCGCCGGGTAAGTCTCCCAAACCTCCAAAAATATCTCCAAAAGAAAACTCCGCCCAACCTGAAGTGGACAGCGAGGTAGGCTGACTACGTCTGGCTACCTCAAACGCCGAGTTTAGGGCCTCGTCAACCTCTTCGGCCTCCTCAGCGAACTCTCTGTCTGGTTCGGAGACTACCTCTACCACCGGCTCGACGTCTTGCCCCGAGTCAGAAGCTTCGAGACCAACTTGTCTGAGACTCTTGAAGCTAGGGAAGATGAGAGTCGCAAGCTGTTGATCGCCGGATGGAACTAGAATATTGTCAGCGGCCGAAAAAGTAGTGTAAGTAGGCTCGTATCGAAGAAGTATGTTGGCCGCTCTCCCTTGCTTCTGTAAGTTTGGACGGCCGAAGTATCCGAGTGCAGTCGCAACCTACGCAAGGACCGCGTCATCGGTAGAAACCAGAATCTTCTTCAAATTACTGCCTGCAAAGCAAAGGGTTAGACACCAGGGGAAAGTCGAGTAAAAGAAAAGTTCAATAAACACAAGGAGACACATGGCAACCTGGTTCACCCATCCGTCTGGGAATAGGGTCTAGGCGATCCTCGCCTTCGCCAAATTCCTAATTCCCTCAGATATTGACCATTACGTCATCCACACGCTTGCCAGAACTGGCGAGCATGGTTACCAAATGATGGTCAGTATCCTTGGCCCTAAGAAAGTACCGCCCAAGCCGACCGGAAGATTTGGCTAAAGCATAGCAGTGCCGAATGGCCGGAATCCCAAGATCGATCCTGAGGCGCCGGTTCAACTCTACGATCCCCATTACGATTCGAAAAAAGTTCACATTGGGCTGAGAAGGAATCAGACCCTAATAGCGGAGGACGGCCCTAAGGAATGGATGTAGGGGAAAGCGGACCCCGCCCTCTGCAATGGATAGGAGAGGAAAGACGATTTAATTTTGATCCTCTCTCTCAATATCCAGAGTGTTGTCTGTCACTAGAGATAGATGAACATCGTCGGGGATAGAAAAGTGTCGCCGGAATCCGGAGACACGACCCTCAGAAAGGAGGTCTTTCAAGTGTTTGGCCATTTTCACGGGGAATAAAGGGTTCACCAAAATGAAAATAACAAACAAAAAGTAAGATTGCAAAGAAAAGAGAAGAAGACTTACGAGGAGCAAGGGAGATGAGGGTAGACGGAGAAAAGTTACAAAGAATACGAGTCAGAGAAGGGATATCTGCTGGCGGTCCAAGAGTCTCGAATACTCGACGAACTGTGCATTCGAAAGGACTTAAATTTCAAATCACAATAAATGCGAGACGCACGATTGAGGCAAGAAAACATAATGATGAACGAAAAGTTGTGCGCATCCTGACATCTATATTGGGGTACGTGAAGCCACCTGACCTATTTTAACCTTTCCAATTCAAGACCAAACACGTCGATTAACTTCCGTCAATGGGGAGTTTGGGGGGCAATTGTGGGGGCCGAATACATGGAAAAATCAGATGGTGCGTACCATTGGAAGACTGATATTAACCGGCTATATCCTACGAGAGTGGGGAGCCGAATATAATATATGTGCCGAATAAGTGTAAGTCCTTAGGGCCGAATAAAAGAAAGGACAATGATTAAAAAGTAGGCCCTGGCCCCGAGGATCAAAAAGAACAGGTATACATACAGGAACAACGGTTGTAGAAAGGTATGTAATAATCACTTCACAAAACTTAGTAAAGAAGCTATCCGGAGTGTCTGAACTAACTTGTCCGTCGGAGTGCTAATTCCGGCACCCCCGACCGAAGTGTTTGTATCTTTTCAGGTAACTAGCTGAGGATCACTAGCGTCTCCCAAGATCCGAAGAGTATTTCCAAACCACTTCTTCACAAGATCAATTACGTGGTTTCAGGAAAACTTACATGATTTTGTGTTCCCCAAAATTTTTATGAGATTACTTATGGAAAATTTGTGTTAAATTATTTGTTTTTGTGAGAGTACTTACGTGAATTTGTGAAAAACTTACGTGATTTTGTGTTGTTCAAAATTTTATGAGATGACTTATTCGAAATTGTATTATTTACGCATTTTCATGAGATCACTTACATGATTTCATAAAAACTTACATGATTTTGTGTTCCTTAAAATGTTTTTGAGATCACTTATAGAAAATTTGTGTTCATTTACGCGTTTTTGTGAGAGCACCTACGTGAGTTTGTGAAAAACTTACGTAATTTTGTGTTGCTCAAAATTTTATGAGATGACTTACTCGAATTTGTGTTACTTATGTATTTTTGTCAGATTAATTACATGATTTCGTGAAAACTTACATGATTTTGTATTCCTCAAAACTTTTATGAGATCACTTATAGGAAATTTGTGTTAATTTATGCGTTTTTGTGACAGTACTTACGTGAGTTTGTGAAAAACTTATGTAATTTAAAACTGTTCAAAATTTTATGAGATGATTTACTCGAATTTGTATTTCTTACACATTTTTATGATATTACTTACGTATATATAATAAAATCTATTATTTTAATATGATTTACCTATAAGTTGACCTATTTAACAGGTCAACAATGCGGAACCATAAACACAAAAATGTGTAACTAAATCTAAGACAATGAATAATATAGGTACATGTGCCTTGCATACCATATGCAAAGCACACTTAAGAATTGTCCATTTTTCAAAGAATATAATTTTTTGTTTTTTAAAAAAAGATTAAATTTATTCTGTGCATGATACTACAACCAATGCATTGTTTTATAGTCTTAACGCTAAAGATTTCAGTTAAATTTAACTAGATTTAACAAAGACTTGTTAATAGTAAGATGCGTCGCAAGCCATTACTGAACAATATCATGCAACAAAGAATATAATTAACAATCATACATCTTCCTCAATCCCAAAAAAACTATTAACACCTGGTCGGGACTTCATTTATATAGCCCAACACAACACAAAATGCACATAAAGGAAACAAAGATGCAACATATATACATTACATTCTCTTATTTGATGTCCTAGTTGCGTTTCTCTCACTCATCTCATTGCTTCATATCAGAGCCCCTGCCCTTGACACAACCCCTAGTATTTTTGCTGGAAACGAGACAGATTATGTTGCATTGTTGGCCTTCAAGTTAAAGATTTTGCAGGACCCTCATGGGTTGTGAGCTCATGGAACAATTCTCTCCATTTTATACATGTGTCTAATGATGCAGAATGAAACTGATTATTTTTACAACTCATTTTTACTGATAGACGTACAAAATTAATGGTTAAGGTCATTTTTATGGGCCTAGATGGAATCCACAAACTAGAGTTTGGAAAACTTTGAAAGATAGTTATATCTAGAGGAACCATTCCCATGGAGTCCGGATCGTCTGCCATAGTTTCCTGTGGTGGCTCCTATGTGCGGCAGTCCAAAACGATGTCATTTTGGACACTTTTTTTTTTTGCCTTCTTCTCTTGTTTTTTAGCCTCTTTTTCTTCTCTCTCATCTCTCAAATGTCTGAGAGACCACAACCCAAACACACACAGAGACGAAGATAGATGGCGAGAGAATGCAATCATGCACCGCTCCTTCCATGAAGGTATGAGAGGTGATCACACCATAATATGGTGGACCCTCTTGCACCAAATCAAAGCATTACATTTTTATTCAATCTTCCCGCAAGAAGAAGTAATCGGAAGTAGGAAGTTTGAAATTTGAATGAAGAGTCACAATGTTCAGAAACATGGTGACCATTGAGTTCGATTTCAATAGGTTGTAACCATTGATTAACAGCCACCATATGCTATAAAGATATGGACAATACATAGGTTCACCACACTTGAATTTCTCTCTATTTTTCCTTTTCCAGATTGTATTCTTCTGCATAATAAACACCCTCACGAGACTTCGATCCATTGCGATTGTTAAGACAATCTTACAGTGGTATTAGAGCTAGGTTACACATTATTGCAGATGTCGAAATATAGTCCGGAAGAACGAAAAGTTTCCGAACTCTTTTTACCAAAAATTCTGAAAATAATTGACCGTCAATCTTCGGCATTGGTGAATTCCGTTTGTTTATTTAATCATCACCAACGTGTTGTATTTCCAGAAAACTATCCAAAGAAAATAACCGTTGGTGGTGCTGTTGTTCCGAACCTTGGAAGCAATTTTATAAAATATTTTTCGATTCAATTTGTGTCTCCAAATTAGCACCATGTTGTTCTTCTCAGAATTTTGATCACAACGGTGAAATTCGTTATGAAAAACGACAAAAATTTGATCCACAAAATTCGAATTTCAGTGTTTGGTCGCCGACTCCTGTCACCGAAGAAGATAACCAGAACCAGAAAGACGTTGCAACAACCTTTGATTTGAACATTCAAAAATTTGGGCCAAAGACAAAAACAAATAAAAAGGATCCAAAAATAAGAATCATTGCAAGGAAATCAATTCCTTTGGGACTAAAAATTAAGAAGGAATTTATTGGGCCTAATCAGGCGCAGCCCATAGTCACAGGTATGGCCCAGCATCCCAGTGGCCTAAAAACGCGGTCGGCTCAACAAGCTGACCCACGTGCCAGCCCAAACCCACGCCTGACTGCCCAGCATGCTGACCCGCGGCTCAGTCCAGATCCGTGCTCTTACCTGCTCCTTGACCCGCCGGTTTAGCCCCAACCAGCCTAAACCGGTTTAGGCCAGCCCTTGAACCGGTAGCGGCTTGGTCCAAACAGTTTTTTGGCTCGTTATCGCTCATTTCAAGGCTATTTTCAGTCATTCAAAAGCCAAAATTTCCAGAATGCTTTTAAGAATTTTTCCATGGGTAATTGTACTAAGTTTCCGAAAGAAATAATTAGACAAGGAGGCTATCCAAGGGTGTTACATAGTAAAACATCCAAAGGAAAAATATTTAATAAGCACCATTGTGTTCCTTGGGCTTGTAACTATTTTTACAATACTTATAAGCAAAGTATTGGGTTTAATAGGCCATTGGGTATTCATCATTCTTCTTACCCAATGTAAGACGACCGATTTTTTGCTTATCACAGGGGCCAACTCAACAACTACAAGGCTTATCCTTATTAAGACTTGTAGTTGTATTTAATTTTGCTTATTTGTTTATTTTAGTTTATAATATCCACATTTGAAATTTTTATTGTAACACATTTTGTTTTTAGTATGGCTATTAAAAATGTCATGGATTCTTCAAGAATCGAGATGCTTAATGGAAATAATTTCTGAGCATGAAAACGCCACATTTCTTATCTTCTTACACATGAAAAAACATTGCACACTTTATCCACTTATAAACCAGATGATGAATCTAATTTGGTTTCAAAATAAGTGGATAGAAGATGATGCAATGGCAAAAGTAACTATGTTACATAATATGGAAGACAACATTATTCCACTTTTTAAAGAACGTGAAACTGCAAAACAATTAATGGAAGCACTAGAAAGTAAGTATGGAGTTCGATCGGACACTCAAATTCAATTCTCTTGGACAAATAGAATAACACTCGTATGAGTGATAATAATAGTGTTGGTGATCATGTTAATCAAATAGAATTAATCGCTAAAGAATTGTCCAACGCTGATCACCCTTTGTCGGACAAGATGCAAGTAACTACCATACTTAATAGTCTTCTATTGTCTTGGGATCATGTTGTCACATCTCTAACTCACAGCGGACGAGAGATTTCAATGGTAACATTGCCTGTACTCTTAGTTTTGGAAGAAGAAAGAATGAAGTGAAGGCGTAAAGAAGGTTTGTCTTCTAACTTGTTGATGGTACAATCTTCACCACAACCACACAATAATTCCCACACACCATTCAACAAGAAAAAGACTACTTCTTTCAAGAAAAAATGAAAGAAGGGATTTTAGAAATGATGAAAGAAACAACAAGAATGGCAAAAACAACAACATCACAAGCATCAGATTGGCCTATGTTACAAGTGCGGTCAAAAAGGTCATATCAAAGCCACTTGTCCTCAGAAGAAGTAGAAAAAGGATCATAACCTTGTTGCCTTGACAGTTTCTAAAGCAATGGTGCTTGAACTTTCATCAAATTCATGGTGGATTGATTCTATTGCAACAAGGCATATTATGCAAAATAAAGAAATGCTCGTGGAGTTTACTGAAAAGAAGGTTGGTGAACACATAATCTACATGGCCAACAACTCCTATAGTGATATTTTGGGCATCGGTAACTGTCAATTCTCTATTAATGGAACTTCCATTGTGCTTCATGATGTGCTTTATGTACCCAACATTTGCCAAAATTTAATTTCAGTTCCAGTGTTAACCCAAAAGGTTTTTAAGGTTAATTTTAGGTTTAACACAGTATTGATTAAGAAAGGAAGTGTATTGAAAGGTGTAAGAGTGAATGATATGTACTCTATTCCTATTGATAATAATAAAGTATGTATTTCTGATTATTTGCATGTTTCTACTAGTAATAGTTCTTATTTGTAGCAGTTAAGGTTAGGTCACATTAATAAAAATAAATGTCTCGAATGTTTAAAAGTGGCTCATTACCTAAAGTATGTTCCGATGATTTTGATATATGTGAACCATGTATCAAAGGCAAAATGACTAGCAAGCCATTTGTCAAACATTGGAAATCATCAGAATTACTCGAAATAATTCATTCAGACATTTGTGGCCCGTTAACAACTAAAACTCATCGAGGCATGGGATACTTTATTACTTTCACTGATGATTATTCAAGATATGGACATATCCACCTTCTTAAACACAAATCAGAGGCAATTGAAAAGCTTAAGGAATATAAATTAGAGGTAGAAAAGCAACTTGGTCGGTCCATTAAACACTTGAATAATGATAGAGGTGGCAAATATGAAGCTATGGATTCTTTTTGCAAGGACAATGGCATAAAACATTTGTTTACAATGCCATACACACCACAACAAAATGGGGTCACAGAAAGACAAAATCATACTCTAATGGAAATGACAAGGTCTATGATGGCTCATGCTGATCTTCCTATTCATTTTTTGGGGGAAGCCTTGTCCACCGCTGTGTACATATTAAATAGAGTCGAAAAAAAAGCCAAAACTCTAACTCCTTACGAATGCTAGCATGGTACTAAACCTAATGTTCAAAATCTCAAAGTTTGGGAATGTAAAGCACATGTACTTATTCCCAAACCTTTAAGGGATAAATTGGAAAGTAAAACTTGGGAATGCAAGTTTATTGGCTATGTTGAAAATGGGAGTGGTTATCGTGTTACCATCCCGAACGTGGATTAATAGAAAGTAGAGATGCTATTTTTCTTGAATCCACTAATCTTGTTACTTCTATTGAACAAATTGAATTGCTCTCTGAAGTATCTCAGGATTCTTCTCTTCCTTTTTTGACACACGATCCACATATTCTCCCAGAACCATCTAATAGTGGGAGGAAACGCAAATTACATGGTGTTGTTTTATGTGCTTCGAATCCTGATATAAGCGGGAGTAAGAGAGCAAGACATACATCTACATTTTTGAAAGATCATTATGTTTTTCAAGATGAAGAACTTAATAACTTAGCAGATGATCCTACTAGTTATAATGAAGCAATGAGTAGCAGTGATGCTACACGATGGCTTGAGGCAATAAATGAAGAACTTGACTTCATCAAGAAAAATGATGTTTGAGAATTAACCAATCTCCCGAATAGAAGAAAAGCCATTGGTTGCAAATGGGTTCTTAGAAAGAAATTCAAAGTAGATGGAAGTTTGGAGAAATATAAGGCCAGGTTAGTAGCCAAGGGATTCACTCAACAACCTGGAATAGACTTCGTAGATACATATTCTCTTATTGCGAAATTTGCCTCAATAAGGATTCTAATGGTGGTAGTAGCCAGAATGGATTTGGAATTGCATCAATTCGATGTTAAAATAGCTTTTCTCAATGGAGAATTAAAAGAGGAAATTTATATGAGGCAACCTGATGGTTTCCAGAACAAGGGCAATGAGGATAAAGTCTATAAGTTGAAGAAATCTCTGTATGGACTTAAACAATCTTCAAGACAATGGTACTTGAAATTCCACCAAACCATTTTAGAAATGGGCAATGTTGTGAGTCCATTAGATCACTGTGTTTATATCTGAAAAAATGATGACATATTGTTAGCAGGAAATTGTCCAGATATGATTATAAAAATCAAAACTTTCTTGGCATATAGATTTGAAATGAAAGACATGGGTCTTGCAACCTATGTTCTAGGAATTAGAATTTCAAGAGATAGAAATTCAAAATTATTATATCTAGATCAAGAGAAATATCTAGACAAGGTACTCAAAAGATTTAATATGGATAACTGTAATTCTTTAAGCACGCCTGTTTGCAAGGGACAAAGTCTTAGGAAAAGTATGAGTCCTCAAACTAAGTCTGACGTTGAGGAAATGAGAAATGTCCCATATGCTCATGCAGTAGGTAGCCTAATGTATGCTATGACAAGCACAAGACCTGACATTTGTCATGCAGTCAGATTGGTAAGTAGGTTTCAATCCAATCCAGGTAAAGAACATTGATAAGCAGTCAAAAGAATATTCAGATATTTAAAATGCACTAAGAATTTGAAATTATGTTTTGGTTTGTGTGATCTAGACATAAAAGGATACACTGAAGCGGATTTTGTAGGAGATGTAAATGATAGAAAATCTACTAGTGGTCATGTGTACTTGTTTGATGGAACAGCAGTTTCTTGGTTAAGTAAGAAATAAAGTTGTGTTTCAAAGTACACTATGGAAGCCGAATATATAGCTTGCAGCACAGCCTGTGGGCTTGCCTTTTTCCGTACCCCTCCTTTCGGAGAGGGTTTGAAAAGAAAGGCCTCACAGTTTGAACTCTACCTGTGGTTTTGAATCTAGTCTCACAAGTGCAATGTGAAACTGATAAACACCAAAGAGTCCAATCCGGCAAATCATTTTGGAAAATCATATTTTGAATCAAATAATGCCAAAATTTGGACTGCTTTGCTAGATTACAGAGTCGCCACCTAAATATTTTATTTTCGAAAAATTTAGGAAACCCTGACTCGTGCCAAAGGCTACGTATCTGTTATCACCAAAGTTGCCTCGGCTCGGGAACTTGGGTACGAAGGGGGAAGGTCATGAAATGAGCACCCCCGCTCGCCCGATCAAAGATCGGTCTCTACTAATCATGATATGTTGTTTTATAAACCTCATGTGTTCTTATTCCAGTTATTAGCTAACTTTACTATGTGACGCACACAAGCAAGTATAGACTAAAATCGCAAGAATTGGAACATTTCAACTCATGTTTGTTTTCAAAGATGGTTTGAATTTGCCACCCTCGAGTGGGCTAAAACACGGATTGCCATCAAACATGATGGGCTTAAAACATGATTTGCCACTTCACAAAGTGGGTTTTAAAACATACATTCGTTGAACTGTTCCAATTCAAGCAATAAAGCCTTCATCCACAGGCATTCATGCAGTTTAGTATTTAAGCACATAGCCTCATGGCAAGCATGCGAAACATGGCAATATGGCTACTAACCTGGCCTCATCACACTCATGCAAGCATGCTGAAGCATAAAACTCACCGAGTACTCCAAGCTAAAACAAAAAACTAGTTAGAAAGATGCATGATCCTAACTATACAAGATGCCTAATGCAACTCATGTGATGTGAAATTAATAGACTTGGCTACTAATATGACATATGATTGATTTGAACAACATGTGATTTAAACACGTATCCAAAGAAGATACTGAAATTGCGATGCAGTTTGAATGATGCGCCGAGCCTCGGTGCATGCAAGACAAATGAATGGATGCAAACATGCAAGCATAAGGTATGCTAATTGAAAATGTTCCTAAACTAACCATCGAAAGCGGTTAAGTAAAAGGGAGAAAGATGCGGGGTTAAAAGACATGCATACATGCACGCACACTTATTACAACATTATGCCCTCACGAAGGAGGGTCCGAATGAATAAGCTAACTAGCTACGCTAATTAAGCTAATTATTGCAAACCAAAACTAATTAACTATTACAACACAATTAAAACTAATTAATTAACTTATTCTAAGCTAATTAATTACAACAAAATAAATTAAGCTAATTAATTACAACACTTGTATGAATGAATTAGCTAACTTGTTCTAAGCTAACAAAAGCGACTAAATGGCCTCGAGGGCGAGGGATGCATGCATGCTCGATTGATCCACCTGAAAATGTCATTGCCTTGCCATCGGATGCCTCTGTTTGCACTCGTTTTGATTACTGAAATTTGTCCAACTCCCAGAATGCCTTTGCTCCAACTCAAGAGCACACTCGTGCAAAATTTCACTGGTGGCCGGTCGGCTACAAAAAGTGGCTATCGGGTACTACAACTGGCCGGTCGGCCACCCCTTCCCTGGACTTCTCCTTTTGCAGCAATAGAGAGCAAACAGAGGCAAAGCAATGTATTTCCAAGGAATGTGTATATTGTTGCCCTCCTTATCATCACACAAACTCAAAGGAGGGTAACTCTTGGCCTTCGAACCATCAACCAAGCATTTTCAATGCATGATGGCTAGAGAACCAAGCTTGTACAAGGTTAATGAGTGCACAAACCAGACCAAAATAACCACCACCCTATCACGCATGATCAAGGGTGACGGTGACCAAGAAAAGTGGCACGTTTCATCACTTTGAGTATGAAACGTCCCAATTTTCTCATGTTCAGAGTAACGTCCGATTCGAACACATGCAATGCAACACGAAGATGCTTAATCTTGCCTCTTTTACTTTGTTCATTTTGTTTACTCATTTTAACTTACTAATCCATTCTTTAATTGATTAGTCCAAAGGGTGAGTGTCCTCTAATGGAAAGAGGGCTTAAACCACAAGTACCTTGAGCATGAAAGTGACCTCATGCCGTTGGTAATGAACTCCCGAAGGACTTAAACCACTAAGCATGAGGGTCTCAATTCCACATTCAAGCCAACAAGGGGTTCAAAGTCACTTTCAAAACAAATGAAAAAGTGAAGAATAGAGGGAGATTATAGAGATTTTAGTGCTGAAATGGAGTACAAAATGATACTAAATCATGTAAGCAACTCACGCAATTCATGCTAAAAAGCCTAACACATTAAGCTAGTGAAAGAGGTTGCACTACAACCACACAATGCAAGCCTCAAAAGGCCAAACCAGCTCAAAACAGAGCTAAGACTAGTCAAAACAGTGGCGAAATCATGTTGAGATTAAGGTACAAAATGCTATAAAAACATGCTCACATGTTAGCTTGCAATCAAGACTCAAGAGCAACTCTAAAAAACAAAGAAAGAGTGAAACAAATGAGCATGTGACAGAGCTATATATACTGAAATTACATGTAAAAAGACACTACAACATGCAACAACCTCAAGCAAATCATCTTTAAAGGCCTAAAACCCCAAACTAGTGAAGCCAATTGCACTACAACTATGCAAAACAAGACTCATATGACCAAATCAGCCCAAAACAGACCAAAAACAGTCCAAATCAGAGGCAAAAATATGCTGGAAATAAGCTAGGTTAGGCTACAAAAATATGCTACCATGCGAAGCTAACTAGGCATATAAGTAAGACACAAGGAGGGGAGGCTAACCCCTCCCATTTTGGACTTCAAAAGTTGATTTTTACCACTAAAATAACTCTAAATTTCAGTGGTTTAAAGGCCTAAAAAGTTTGATTTAAATATGTTAAAAGATGGTACAAAAGCTCACACAAATAAGCAACAAGAAAGGTGGACTACTCCTTAACACAAAATGACCTCAAACCATCGTGTTAAGCCTAAAAAATTAGAGTTTTTTGTAGTTGAAAACTAGGCCAAAAGCAGTACGAAAGGATGGCAAAACAAGTAATTGAAACAAAGCCTACAAGGTAAGTCTTATACCTCTTGAAGCACAGCACGAAACAGCCACACTTTTAGGCTCAAACCTCCTTCCAAAAGCTCAAATTAGGCTCCAAGGGACCTCAGCTCCAAGGTGGTCAAATTTGGTTAAGGGTTAGTGTGCAAAGGTGTAGAAAAAACCAACTACCAAGCACAAGACAAGAAGAGAGAGAGAGAGAATTCTAGAGAGAGAGAAGATTTTGATCCACAATCTCTAACCCCTCCAAATGGAGGAGAGCATCCCCTATATATAGAAAATCAAGAGAAAGGCTTGTATTCATCCCTTCGTACACGTGTATGGAGATGCACTTCAGTGAACAACAG
This sequence comes from Camellia sinensis, assembly GCF_055761805.1. Lineage (NCBI taxonomy): Eukaryota > Viridiplantae > Streptophyta > Magnoliopsida > Ericales > Theaceae > Camellia > Camellia sinensis. Next base: position 42,460,658 of record NC_138961.1, read on the forward strand.
CTGGCACAGCTGGCAAACAAATATCTGAAAAAGGAGACAAATGGCCGTCGGCCACTTTAAGTAGCCGACCGACCACTTCAAGTGGTTGACAAGAACAAAAAGTGGCCGACAAGGCCTAGGACTGGCCGACAAGGTCCCTCCTCCTTCCAGGCAAGAGGCAACAAGGTTTGGCCCAAAAACAAGCACAAAACAAAATGGTTTTAGAGGCCCAAAGACAAGGCATTATGTCGAGAACTTCAGGCGCTCAAAACAAGCACAATCATCGAGTATACAAACGATGACGTCCAAGCCTTGAGGTCGGTCAAAAATGGGGTGTCTACAGTTGCCCCTCTTTGACAGAACTCGGAAGTCATGAAATGACGGGAGTGAATGTCAAAGCCCAGAGATGACCCATTTTTGACAAGGCCGAAGACTCAGACAAACAACCAAACAAAACAAAGAATGGTTGCGCCCGCAGGCTGCCTACGTATTCCTTTGCAAGGAATCAAACCAGCGTAGTTCTAGGGCAAGATGCAAATGATATGCACGATGCAACAACATAACTTAATGATCATGCAATGAGAATGTAACGAAACAACTTGGTGCAAGCGTTATGCAAAGAAATGCTACAACAAACTCAAACATGAACAACAATAAGTAAACACGCCACACGCGAAAGACACAAGCCAAACTACATTTCATGTAGAAAGGAGGTAAGAAAATTATACAACCTTAACTACGCATTACGCAGGAAAGACAAAGAACAACACAACCCTCGGGCGCACTCGAGGCGTGAAACAAGATCCTAATGCATAGCACACGCGAGGAGAAAGAAGGTGTGAACCCAGGGACACACCCTAATATTCCGAACCAAAGAAAACAATGATAAATATTGAAACACGTCCAAATATTATGTAACAGAAACAAAGAGCGGTATAAGTATCGGAACCCGTCCGAATGCTTCTAACCAAAGCGTTCTGACGCATCGCGCGCACGAGAGGAGAAGAGAATGGTGTAAACACTGGGCATACCCGAATGTTTCTAACCAAAAACATCCTAACGCGTCACACGCGAGAGGAGAAAGGGAGTGGTGTAAACACTGGGAGGTGGTATAAACATTGGAGCACATCCCAATGTTTCTAACCAAAACAGGTTGGTATAAGTATCAGAACACGTTCCAAACACTTCTAACCGGGGAGGGTGGTATAAACATCGGAACATGTCTCAATGTTTATAACCAAAGCAAGGTGGTATAAGCTTCGGAACACGTTCCAAATGATTCTAACCAGAGGAGAGTCGTATAAACATCGGGGCACGTCTCAATGTTTCTAACCAAAGCAAGGTAGTGGTGTAAACATCAGGCGTACCCAAATGATTGTAACCAAAAAAGTAGTGGTGTAAACACCGGGCGTACCCTAGTGTTTCTAACCAAAGCAAGGGGGGTGGTGTAAACACCGGGCGTACCCGGATATTTCTAACTAACAAGGTAGTGGTGTAAACACCGGGCGTGCCCGAGTGTTTCTAACCAACAAGGTGTTCAAGGGACAGGAATGATCTTACCTGGAATCCCTCTGAATGAACCATACATACAATATCGTCTGGTTGCACCAGCTTTGAAAGAACCATACATACAATATCGTGCTTGCATAAGAAAGAAATTTGACAGGTACAATACAACAAGAATGCATGTGGTATGCAAGATGAATAACCGTGACACAATGTTAGAGGCATGTTCTATACAAAACATGCAAGAAACAAAGCAGAAGCATATTCTACGCAACAAAAAATGGAGCATGTTCTATGCAACACCAAAATGCATGATCAATGCAACAATAGCAAACGTATGGTCAATGCAACAAGTACAAACATTTTCTATGTGAATGCATGGGCATGTACAATGCAATACAACGCAACATGCATATTCTATGCAAACACGAGAGCATGTGAAATGCAATGCAACGCAACATGCATATTCTATGCACAATAACAACGATGCATATTCAATGCAACATCAATAGCATGTTCGATGCAAAACACCGAATAAAGAAACGCAAGTTCTATGCAATAATAAAAAAAAAGCGTGCCTTAATAGAACTGATTCAGTTGCAACCTCTGATTTACCTCTCGGAGGAGTTACAATATATTTCAAAAGGATACACCTCGTTCATGCCGGCTGATGATGAGTCATGCATTGAAGACATGGTTCGAAACTTCCACAGAGACACTTTGAGCTGAAAAGTGAACTTTTCTTACACTTTCAAGAGAGCCAAGGACACAAAACAGCATAAAAACACACAGGGAGGGCACTGGAAACCTGTCGGCCACCCTGAAGTAGTGTCGGCCACTTGAGGATTTTGTCGGCCATTGGTTGCAATTCGGGCCATTTTGGTCTTTTTACATGGAGATCTTTAAGTACACATTTCCAAATCACATTTTCTCATACCTACATTGCCGAAATTGCTTCATCTTCCTCCCTAGACACTTTTTCCTCCTAGATCCGTGCTTTATACGCGTTTTCCATTGCCCTACGCAAAGTTGATTCGCTAAAACCTCTCGATTTCCTCTATTTTGAACCGATTGAAATTTGTTTTCAGAGATTTTTTTCTCCATTTTCGCCACTTGAGGTTTGTTTTCCTCATGTTTGTCTTGAGTTTGGCACCTTTTCCCGGGCTTTGACTTTTTCTCCCATTTTCTCTCTCCAAGAGTTGACTTTTGGCATTTTCCACCTATTTTGCTCATTTTCGCCTACCTTCTCACCTTTTTTCCAGATGACAGACGACATTCCACATGATGGAGGTTCTCCAAGGATGGAGGGAGATCCCGAGTACATACCATTACCACCCAGAGTCCGACCTTTCGACCCGGAGAGATACCATCCCGAGTCGCATGTACTACCACCCGATACAGTCCACCACTTCAGTGGTTTTGTACGTGGCGCGCCAGAGGATCTCTTGCTAAGAGAGTCAAAGTCTCACTTATCTCATGGCACCTCCGAGGTATACACTGTATTCTTACATTTTTCGCGATGTACTTTACATTTCATGCATAGCTCGCACTTTTGCACTGTATTTCATCCGCTTATTTTGAACACATTCACGCACTATATTTCTTACACTGTCTTTCCTCTGCTTACTCTGAACACGTTCACGCACTGTATTTCTTCTGATCATTCTGAACACAGGTAGACTCTCGTTTTACACGAGGATATGGGTCCACATCACCGAGAGAGTGGTACATGGACCTCTCCATCGGTGTCAGCCAGATCGTCGACGAGGTCGTGTTTAGTTTGTTCTGCATGGGGCTGTCGTAGCTCATGGCGAGTAAGTCCCTCCCGGGTGCATTAGTAGAGAGATGGTGGGATACCACCAACTCTTTCCATTTCTCTACCGCCGGAGATATGACGATGACCCCGTATGATTTTGCTATGTTGGCGGGCATTGAGGTAGGAGGCCGGCCGATCCCATGTGATACTGACATGAGCGAGTGTGAGGCCACCTAGATCTGTTTGCTGGGGACACACCCACCTATCTTCCAATCAGGGATGGTCCGGTACAGCTGGTTCATAGACCAGTTCAGAGGGACAGCTCTGGAGACTGTAGAGGAGATCGAGCAGTACGCTTGAGGCTTTTTGATGTTCCTCTTTGGCACTACCTTATTCGTTGGCAGGGCGAACACAGTCAGGCTATACCTTTTGAGTGCTTTGGTGGACTTGTCTCAGGTCCGGCATTACAACTGGGGCGGCATTGGCCTCGCCACCCTGTATTGCTATATGAGCTCGACCTCTTGCAAGAGCGGGAATAGAGTTGGCAGCTATTGGAGAGCCTGGGAGGTATGCTTTACTTTTTTACTTTACATTCTCTGCCGTGCTTTCTGCTTTGCACTTTCTGTACACTATACGCACCGCACAGTACACACACATAGTCTAATTTCTGCTCTGTATTTGTACTTTCTATACACTGTACCACACACCTTGTTTTTCGCATTTTCTTTGTATTTTGTATTCTCTACATTCTATATTTTCTAGACAATGCACACATACTCTACTTTCCGCATTATTTGTGTTTAAATAGTTATATACTCACTATTGCCCTTTTTACTTTCTTTTTTTACAGCTATGGGTGTATGTCTATTTTCCGACGCTTGCCCTAGAGCCAGAGGGTGTCAGATATGAGTTCGCCGATGCTTGGGGCGCTTCTCGTTATCGGCTCATGCTTGAGGGACCAGTAGGTTGAGCCTGGTTCCTAGGTGAGCGCTTCATGTGCCAGATGCTGGGTTTGCCATTACAGTCGGTTCCCATACCACCTCCGCCATCCATGTGAGCCACAAAGAGTCTCTCATCTCAGGAGGTCATTAACTTTATGCGAGGCGTGGAGGCAGACTTTTTTCTTGAGGAGGGGGACTATACAACTTACATCCAGATGCACCTCATGCCGGGGCTAAAGAGACGCCTCCCGCTAGGTAGAGTTTTGGATGGCCAGAGCTTCCGACCGAGCTGACAGGTTAGCGGTACTCTGGAGAGCCTTATCAGATTCCAGTTGAGCCTCTATTGCCTAGTCACCGATATGTCAGGACACCTGATTCACCTCCGGTATGTACTACAGCTTTCATTTTTTTCCATTCTCGCTCAGATACGCATACATTCATTCATTCCAGACACTGATCATTCCAACTTGCATTTGCAGGCCTCCATAGGGTACGTCGACGGGTTACTTGAGATGTTGGCCTCATTCGAGGGAATGATCTTGAGGAGGGAGGCGATACTCGATTCCCATGGTATTTAAGTAATTTTTTAATTTTCTTGCATTTCGGTCATCATATTTCTGCTGATATACTAAAACTGACATCTCAACTGAACATTTCCCCCACACTGCACTGATACACTGCATGTATATATCACATTTGGCACATTGCATTTGCCCACCATATCTGACTTCTGCATGTACTCATTTCGCACACAATACTTGCATCTAATACATATATTGTGGCTGACATATTCAAACTACCTTTTCAGGTCACACCTCTACCAACAGGACCGACGGCGACAAAAGCAGGACCATCAACGCCCTCTCCAACAGTAGGAAGAGAGAGACAGGCTCTGACATGCAGTCGAGGGAGACGTCGAGAGCCCATCATGCGCGATGACGATAAGACCAGCGGGACCGAGGAGGCTGGAGATTAGCATGACGAGTCATCCGAGAGCAGAGATGATGATGCTGACTCAAATTTCGCTAATAGAGATGGGGCTGAGCCAAGTTCTAATGCAGAGGATGACGACGACTCCGCTTTCGATTCTGTATCAGGTTCAGATAGTGGTGCGGATGGGGATAGCTCTGCAGAGTCCACTCCGCCGAGGAAGAGGACGAAGACGACCTCTAAAGCTTAAGCTAGCCGGAGCTGATTCATGTGTTTTTGCTTTGTTTCTTTTTGCTAGTAGTGTTAGCACATTTTACAGCTTTAGACAGTTTTATTTTCTTAAAAACTTGTAAAAAGAAACCACGATTGGAATGAAAACAAATTTTTGATGAAAACATGTTGCATTTTATATTCTGAGCATCGCATTGCACCATACAGCATAAGAAAACAAAAGCAAAGGGGTTTTGAACTATGTGTAGTGTATTGGCATTCGCTTAATCAGGTAACGAACTGACCAACACATAACAAACAAAATAAAACAACGAAGTCTAACTAGATGTGCATTTATCCCGAATCCCGAAAATTCACTTTTTCACTATTCCCGCTGAGTCGTACCACATTGCGGCTAGATGTTGGAACCCGGTTATACATGTTTTTAACTTTGAAGGACAAGAGTTATGCCCTACAATTGAAGAATTCCAAATTTTGATGGAATCCCGACGTGACGAGGAAATCCTGCCCCAGTCCCGCTTTAGTCACATCTAGGCTTTAGAAAGGATGTGTGAGCTCACTTTACATGATGCCCGATCTTTGGTTCGCAATGGAGAACTAGACATTCCCTGTCTTATTCACCGATTTTCTGATGTCGGCGACTGCGACGACCGTCTTTGGCAAGGTTTTCGGCAGCATGCCCTCTGCTTGTGTATGTTGTCTCATTTTCTTCTTGCCTCTGGTTTCGGAGGGTCTAGTATTCGCTTGATCGAAGTAGCCCAAGGCTTGAAAGAGGGCAAGAGCTGTATTGGCTTGACACTAGCCGAGACTTTGATGGGCTTGGATGCTTTCTATCACCGAGAGACAACCAAATTCGCAGGAAGTCCACTACTCTTGCACGTAATGTTTCCCACCTTACCTCACATGTGTTTCTCACGTCACTATGCCCTCAAGCTCTGTTTTTCTCTCAAAACCTTTTCTCACTTTTCTCTCCACATACACCTCTCTATTCTTTAATCTCTCTTATTTTTCATCCATCCCCAGATATGGCTCATGGATAGGTTGAAAGTAGTGGATTCTTGCCCTGCATATTCAGCACGAGGCTATTTCTTTTGCCAACAACTAGTTGATTTCCCAAACGAGGGGTGGTGGTGTCATTGGATGTGCAACAGATCTGCTGCTGACATTGCTTGGTGTTGCCCCAGTTTGATCTACTCGAGATGAGCTACAGCATGTCTCGACAATCTGGCATTCAGTTGATTAGCTTGACACACTGTGTCTTCTACTTTCTATTCCGGCTCAGGCGTCAGTTTGGACACGACCAAACTTGCCCAGAAGAAGGAGTAGAGCACCCGACTTTATTTTCGATCCGAGGTTCACAACTAGCTTGATATCCTACTGCATGGAGGACAAGAGAACTTATGGCCCCCGCTCCCAATTTCAGTTATGCCCTTTTTGGAGAATGCATAGCTTGGCTTGAAGATGAGGCGCAAACCGGGCCTACTTTAGCATCTGAAGCTTCCACAAGATCTGGGAGGGGATGCAGGAACACCTGACTCATCTGTGCCCTAAGTTTATTGCTTTGATCTGTACTTTCAAGTTTCCTTTTTGAATGTAATAAGAAGCAACTTTGATTTGTATCAAGAGGTAGAGAACTTTTTATTGAAATCAATGTAATTGAAGTTTGTGGGCACTGAAAATTTTCCTTTCAATCCAAAAATGGTCTAAGTTGTAAAAAGATTAATTTGAACAAAATCAACTTTTATTAAAACTTTTCAAAATCATTTTCGATAAGGATCACAACTGGACACACCCGTAATCTATCCTTGAGATGTACAATCCCAAATCCAACGAATGGAAAATTGTCCCTTGTCTGAATAGCACTGCACTGTATTGTAAGCAGCTCTCATAGCGAAGATCATAACTGAATTTTCAGATAACAAGCAGACAAAGATGCCTTGATCAAACACATGGACACAGTTGACTTGCAAGTGTTTATGGATGGACTTCAGAATGAAGTTGCCTATGTATCCCAAAGATGGGAATCAAGCCTTACGTAGTTCGGTTCGGGTTCACTCGGGTATTAACTGTCACGACCCGAACCCGCCCCTCTGGGTTAAGGCCATAACCGGCCAGTAATCACGAGATTACCTATGGCCTCAAACCAAATAAGACAAAACTCATTAGAGTAAACGGGGCCAAACAAAATAAATTTTAAAACTTTGTCCATGGAGCCGTGCTTATATGCACATCATAACATTCCAGATATACATATGTTAATAACTCACAAAAAAAACTGTAATGACATAAGATTCTATACAGACAGGATCATCCAAACTAAGTCAACCCATGAAAACTATATACAGACGGATTCAAAACTTCGCCAACCTGACAAAATGTAAATACATAACAAAAGGGCGAAGACGGATCTCATGCGTGAGACACAAGGGCTGACTCTCTCAAAACCTTAGTTGTTCCATACAGACTTCACTGAGGCTGGGTCTGGACCTCTCTTGGCTCACCTACGAACACATGAATGAGCGTGAGCGAAAGCCCAGTGAATAATATCAAATCAAATACAGAAGTTACATAACAATGTCGAACAACATGTTCCAAACGGCTTTGGGCCCAATTCATATTTCTATTTAACAGATATATAACTATACGAAATTCAAATCAAGTGACTGTAGTTCAAAACATTCTGGCCTTTGGCCCATTCAGATTTTCATTCATGTCAAAACGGCCTTCGGCCCATTCATTTATGTCAAAACGGCCTTCGGCCCATTCATTTCTGTCAAAATGGCCTTCGGCCTATTCGTTTACGTCAAAACGGCCTTCGGCCCATACATTCGTGTCAAAACGGCCTTCGGCCCACTCATTCATGTCAAAACGACCTTAGGTCCATTTATTTCTATCAAAACGACCTTCGGTCCACTTATTCGTATCGAAACGACCTTCGGTCCATTCGTTTACGTCAAAACGGCTCCGGCCCATACATTCGTGTCAAAACGGCCTTCGGCCCGCTCATTTATGTCAAAACGACCTTAGGTCCATTCATATATGTCAAAACGACCTTCGGTCCACTCATTCCTATCAAAACGACCTTTGGTCCGTTCATATATGTCAAAACAACCTTCGGTCCATTCATATAGGTCAAAACGACCTTCGGTCCGTTCCTTTATTATCAAAACGACCTTCGGTCCATTTATGTTTATCAAAACGACCTTTGGTCCATTTATGTTTATTCCTGTCAGACTTTTGTCCACAATCCCAATTAGCAACTTATAAAGCTTATAAGGGAATAATAATTGGACATTCACAATCATTCAAATATCGATATTACTCACAGTGATCGGCTTGTGGATTTGCCCTGGAGCTTGACCCTACATATTTCATGAACACAAAAGGGTCACTAACAGTTCAATCCGTTCTCTAATTCACATATTCCTCTTTAGGCATTATTCTTAACTCGTTAACTCATTTACAATGCTCAATGCATGCCTAAGAGTGCTTACAAGTGAAAGAGAACGGAAAAATATAACACAGAATGCATTTTCAGAGTTTCAGAAAACAGGGTCCCCGCTCGAGCGTAGAATAACCCGCCCGAGCTGACCCTTAAGGCCTGCAAAAGTGCTGGTTGCATGAAAAATACGCTCGAGCGTTAAATAGGGCGCTCGAGCGGAAGGCCTGCAAAAGTGCTGGTTGCATCAAAAATACGCTCGAGCGTTAAATAGGGCACTCGAGCGGAAGGCCTGTCAAAATAGCTCCCCCGCTCGAGCGTGAATTACCCCGCTCGAGCGGACATCAAGTCTGCAAAAAGTACTAGGAGCACGCATTTCTCGCTCGAGCGGCAGGTTCCCCGCTCGAGCGGACCTCAAAATTCTAGAAAACCCAGAATTGTGTTCTTGAGCTTCACTTCGACTATCAACCAACAATTTATGCATGTTATGGCTCAAATTACTCATAGACATGTACTAACATGGTACAAGCATAATTTACAACATATTGAAGCTCAATTTCATAATTTATTTGCATGCATGTCCCAAAATATCACAACCTCATCACCAACATGTTCAAATTCAAACATTCAAGACTTATACTCCCATGATTTGTACATGCATGCCCTCTTGACTTCATATTCACTTCAAATAATGTAATTAGTGCTCATTCCCATAAAATTTAACAAAGACTTGCTTGCATGTGGGATTTCACTTCAAATAATGTAATTAGTGCTCATTCCCATAAAATTTAACAAAGACCTGCTTGCATGTGGGATTACACTACCAATCTTTCATAATTTCACAAATTACATGCTAGATTTGTGATTCCATGGGAGTTCATTACATGCATGCACATATCAAGCCTCAATTTCAACAAAATGATCTCAAATCATGCTCTTGATCACAAACAACCCTTGAACACACAAGATTACACATTAAACTCATGAATTCAAGAATCAATGCTTACCTAGAGGCTCAATCTTCACAATTATGGCCAAGTCTTGCACCTAGCCTTCCCAATTCACAATTTTGAATCAAAATGCCCAAAGGTGCCTCCCCTCTCTCTCAAAGTCGACTCTCTCTTTTCTAGAGAGTTAAACTTCAGCCAAAATGATATAAGGGTGAGGAATTGATCATAATAAGGCCCCTATTTAGCCCCACTCAACACATTATTTCATTATAAAATATTTGGGCACTTAATTCATCAATTTAATCGATTTAATCTGACCCAAATCAATTTTCAATTAAACTCCACCGTAGGCTCTAAAAATTACGCCAATCACAATGGCGCGATCAATTTCGGGTTCTGTGGCCGATAGGGCCCTCAATTTAATTCCCAAAGTAGTTTACTCAAACAGATATTCCTACAGTGAACAGATAGAATTGCAAAATCACATAATGGCACATAAAGTCATGCTGAACACATAATCATATTCAAATTAAAGACCAATTTAGCATATTACGGAACAGGGGTATCACATTAACACTCTCCTTTTACGCTCTAACTTTTGCCAAAGCCGTCCTTTCTGGGTTTCCAACCTTGCGAGCTCAGTTTTTCTTTTTTCTAATTTTTTTGTGCTCTAACTTTTGCCTAGGTCGCCCTTTCGGGTTTTCAGCCTAGCGAGCCACTCAAAGATAGTATTTCTTTAACTTGTCCATATTGATTGGTTGGAGAATTCGAGGCCATCTAGGTCCATAAGAATGACAGCTCCACCCGACCAAATGGATTTGATGATGTAAGGACCAGTCCAATTGGGTCTGAACTTGCCCTTAGGGGCATGGATGGGAGATCGGTTGTCTTTGAGAACCAAATCCCCTTCTTTCAGATTCCTGGACTTAACTTTCTTGTTGAAAGCCCTAGCGATTCTACGTTGATAACCTTTGACATGGTACAGTGCTTTCAGCCTTCTCTCGTTGAACAACATTAGTTCCTCAAACCTGTTCTGCTGCCAATCCACTTCTGCTATCTGGCACTCAGCCATAACCCGCAGTAACAAAACCTCAACTTCAATCAGCAGAACAGCTTCTATCCCATAAACCAGAGAATACAGAGTTGCCCCAGTAGATTTCCAAATTGATGTCCTGTAGCCCCATAGAGCAAATGGCAACTTGTCTGGCCAGTCCCCATAGGTCTCCACCATCTTCTGTAGAATATGCTTGATGTTCTTGTTGGCGACCTCAATAGCTCCGTTGGTTTGCAGCCGATACGTGGATAACTTATGAAAAGCCACGTTATATTTCTCTAGCAAGTCGATCACTTCTTTCTTAAAGTGGGAACTATTGTCCGAGATGATCTCATTCGGGGGCCCATAAAGACAGATGATATTATTCCTGATGAACTTGGCTACGTATGACGCTTTCAACACTGCATAGGATTGGGCCTTGACCCACTTTGTAAAATAGTCTATTGCCACCAGGATATACTCATGCCCATTTGACCCCTTCAGAATGACTGCCCCAATGACATCAATTCTCCAGACTGAAAATGGCCATGGTGAAGTCATGTTGTACAGCTTCAACGGGATATTCATGCGGTTTGCATGAATTTGGCATTTGTGGCATCGCCGAACAAAACCAATACAATCCTCCTCCATGGTTGACCAGTAATAACCCTACATGAGAATTTTTCGAGCTAGCATCACTCCGCTCATGTGTGATCCGCACTCTCCCCCGTGGATGGCCTCCATTAGGCGCTTTGAATCTTTTGGATCGACGCACAACTTGTGCATTCCCAGATGGCCTCGTTTGTACAATCTACCCCGCAAATGATAAATTGAGCGGCCATTCGCCGTATTTCCCTTTTATCTTTGGCATTTACCCCTAGTGGATAAGCTTCATTTTCCAAGAAGTTCCAAATGTCATAATACCAGGGGTTTTGATCTTATACTTCTTCTATTGCGGCGATAAGCTCATAGGCTGGCACATACCTCTATTTAATAACGATCGGACGCATCCGGACTCCTAAAGGGATGTCTATCATGGAAGATAGAGTTGATAAGGCATCGGCGAACGTATTGTTCTCTCTTAACAGATGCTTGAAGGTTAGCTTCTCAAACTTGGGAATCAGAACGTCCAGGGTTTGGTGATAGATTTTTATCCTTTCTTCTTTAACCTTCCAGTCTCTTTTCCCTTGAGACACAACCAGGTTCGAGTCCCCAATGATGTCCAACGTTTTTGCCCCAAGTTTCAGGGAAACTTCCAAGCCAGCGATACATGCCTCGTATTCTACTTCGTTGTTAGATACCTTTAACCGGAGTTTGAAAGCTAAAGGTATATGGGAATTGTCGGGTGCTATCAGTAACACCCCTATCCCATAACCGTACTGGTTAGACGCTCCGTCAAAGTACATTGTCCAAATCTCTTTATCGACCTGCAGAATGGCCTCATCTAGGGACAAATACTCTACTGCTTCATCCCCATCCACGGGGTGATCGGCTAGGAACTCCGCTACGGCTCTCCCCTTGACAGATTTGCAAATCATATACTTCAAATCCAATTCGGAGAGAAGAAGCAGCCAACGGGCTAGTCTACCCGTAAGCGCTGGTTTCTCGAAGAGATATTTGATGGGATCTAATCTCGAAACCAGAATTACGGAGTGAGCTAACAGGTGGTGCCTCAACTTCCTAGTAGCCCATACCAAGGCCAAACAAGCCTTCTCCAGCGGGGTGTAACGGGTTTTGTATTCTAGCATCTTCTTGCTTAGGTAATAGATGGCCTTCTCTACTCTATCCTTAGATTCCTGTGCAAGCATGCAGCCCATAGTCGTGTCGGTTACTGACAGATACAAAATCAACGACTTTCCCGGCTTTGGCGATGACAACACGAGCGGGTTCTGAAGGTGCTGCTTGATTTGCTCAAAAGTAACTTGGCATCGATCATCCCATTGGAATTTCTTTCCTTTCTTCAGGAGACCAAATAGTGGTTCACAAGTCAAAGTTAATTTCCCAATAAGCCGTCTTACGAATTGCACTTTACCCAGAAAGCCTCGCATCTCCTTTTCAGTCCTTGGTGGTGACATTTCTAGGATGGCCATGATTTTGGAAGGATCAACCTCAATGCCCCTCTGCGTAATTAAGAACCCCAGCATTTTTCCTGCTGTGACAACAAAAGTGCATTTATGTGGGTTTAGCCTCAACCGATATTCTCCGATCCATTAGAAAAATTTCTTCAAGGCGGTGTAGTGACCTTCTCTTTCCTTGGACTTGACAATCATGTCGTCCACATACACCTCAACCTCTTTGTGGATCATATCATTCAAGATCGTGGTTACAGCCCGTTGATAAGTAGCCCCGGCATTTTTCAGACTGAACGGCATCACTCTGTAACAATAGGTCCCCCACAGCGTGGTGAAGGCAGTCTTCTCTCTATCCTCGGGCGCCATTAAGATTTGGTTGTACCTAAAAAATCCATCCATGAAAGAAAATAGCACATGGCCTGCGGTGAAGTCCACCAATTCGTCGATATGCGGTAGAGGAAAGTCATCATTCGAACTGGCTTTGTTCAAATCTTTGAAATCCACACACACCCGAATTCTACCATCTTTCTTCGGCACTGGAACAATGTTGGCCAACCAAGTAGGATACTCAGATACTAGCAAGAACCCTACATCTATCTGCTTGGTGACCTCTTCCTGGATTTTCAAAGACCAATCCGGGCGTATTCTCTGAAGCTTCTACTTGACGGGTCGGGCCTCAGGGTCAAGGGGGATCCGGTGCCGTACAATCTCAGGATCGATTCCAGACATGTCTTCGTAGGACAACATGAAAACATCTTTGAAATATTTTAATAAAGCGACTAAGCGCTCACGTTCCTCCGAAGACAATGTGGACCCGATCTGGACCTGACGCAGATCCTTTTCAGTACCCACATTAATTGAAATGATTTCATCAACAAGGAATTTTACAAACCTCTCCTCCTCTCGATCAATCAAATGTTTCAAAATCAGAGGAATTCCTTCCTCATCGTTTTTATCAAAATTTTGAAAGTCAGGATCAATGCAATATACAAGCGGCACAGAAAAAGTACTCAGAAACAGCAGTGGTACCATTCTCATTCAAAGCTTCCAGCTCGTCGAATTCCTTGGTTACAATTGACTCAAAAGAAAAGGAAAAAGACGACCTGGACAAAACAACGGCATTCGAGTTATCAACCCCAGGAATACCGGACTCCGACTCAGAAGAACTAGAATCTAATTTTGACTCCACAAACTCTGTGGAATCAGATTCCGGTTCACTACCTGATTCAGAACAGCTGGAAAAAAAGCCCTCCTCGAACTGCCAAACGAGGGAGAGTGCGATAGATGCATCTAGAATACCACCAGAAGGGTCCACAGCCGATTAATTTCCAATTATGGAAACGGTGAAGTCATCCCCCAAGCCCTCTGGTTTGATCTGAGGATCCGAAAGGACACAAGCCAGCGCTACTCCCAACTCAAGTTCACTACCATTGGACTCATCCTCTGTACTCTGTTCAGCCTCAACTGGTAGGTCAGTCTGTTCTTCTACAACTTCATTCTCTTACAACTGTAGGTCGAAGAAGATCTCAAAGTCAGGCAAATGCCGCTTCTCAGAGTTCAACCATGGCTCAGGAAAGCCGCAAAATGGGAAATCTTTTCCCTCCCGGACAAAGCGGTCGTTCAGGGTTCCTTGAATGGGTCTATGCACCAGGTCATAATGCTTCCCACTTTGCTTTGCCTTGGCTCTTCCTGCCATTTTCTTTCCTTTTCTTACCCAGTCCTCTCTGATAGGCATGTAACCTAAACCAAAAGTATGAGGGTTATGTGGCACTTCGGCCAATGCAGTAACGCCCTTCCAGCCGCTCCTTCCCAATCCTATTCCGGGTACATATTGTAACTTATTCATGAGGTAAACTGATTGAGCACTAGTGTACAACCCCTCATCAATAGCCAGGATATCTTGCACTACCCGGGCCTTGGCCAAGGTGAATCTAGACAGGAAAACATTTTCATCGTCGTGTACAATTTCCAGTACCGGTGTAGTGACTTTCGGCGGAGGATGTATGGAATAATTTCCAAAAACAATGGCTACCCCCTTCCCATGGGGGTACTTCAACATTTGATACAGGGTGGAAGAGACAGCTTTCACTTGGTGCAGCCATGGCTGTCCAAGGAGTAAGTTAAAAGTGGTCGGAACATCCAAGACATGGAACTCAATGTCCTGTTGTGCCGGGCCAACTTGCGTTCTGATCCGAACTGTCCCCATCACTTCTCGACTTGTATTGTCATAAGCCCAAATCTCTTGGGCTATTGGTACAAAGTCTTCCAGCTTCAAGCCGATAGCATAGGCCGTGCGCAACGAGCACACATTAATTGCAGACCCGGTATCAACCAAGACGACTAATACCCACTTCCCTTTACATTCAACAGAGATATATAGTTGTTTGTTATGCTCAAAGCCCCCAGGCGGCAATTCCTTATTCATAAAGGTCAAAGTCAACGAAGCGTCTCCTAGGAAAACCACTTCCACTAACTGCTCGGGGGTCATGTCGATAGAGAGCTTAGCCTTATCCATTGCTGATAGGACGCCTTGTCTGTGCACCCGTGAGCCATGAGCAATCCCCAAATGGATATGTCTGCTTGAATCTTTTTTAGCTGCTTCAGTATAGCTTCTTCCTCCAGCAGTTTATCTTTTTGTTTCTCCGCCTCCTTATCCTTCCCAGATGCTTCTGGTTGGTCCAGGTGTGGGGGCTTAAAATACCGCCCGCTCCGAGTCATGTGATTGACTTCCTCAGAGTACCATGTATCATCTGGCGGATTCTGTCCCCAATCTTTATCAGTGTGGGCAAGATGCAAATCATCATCTTCCCACCACATTCCTCTGGCAACTGACAAGCAACTGTCCGGTTCTATTGTAAGCACTCCTGTATCCGTAACACAGTCAATCCCCGCATGGCCTTTGGCTTTTTTGGCCTTCTGATCATTCTTAATTCTTTCATACTCGAACCGCTTCAGCGCGGCCTCCTATTCTGTATCGGCTGTACAAATGTTACCCAATTCTTGAGCAAAATTCTTAGTACCGGTGCTCTCCGGCAACTTTCCCTTGTCGTTGAGCGTTCTGGCCGTTGCAGCAGTTCTCATTTCCAGCTATTCCTGCTTTAGTTGAAACCCCTCATCAGCATCCGGTTCATCACTGAGCCACCCCGTATTATCCGTTGATATGTTCATGTCAAACCAGCCAATCTGTACACTCCCCATATCTTGTTCATCGAAGAACTGCAGATTACTGATGTCTTCCTCGAGCTTAACTAAGTCATCTAGTCCTTGGCTTGGTCCGTCCTCCCGGACTACATTACCTTCCCTTCCCGTCGACAATTCCACCCCTAGTCTGGTCTGGTCTAGTCTAGCTAGTTGGCACAATGTAGCGGCACGGGTTGTATTCCTCATTAGTTAAGCTCACAGAGCCTTCACGCATGCCTTCTTCTACCACAGCCACCACCACAGGCTCGGGTTAGGATATGGACGCGCTCATCATGCACAAGTCTGTGCTTTCCGGGATGAACAGTGCCGGCTTAGGTAGGTGAAAGGGGGTGATGTATATACTGGGGTCATACGGGACGACCAATGTCTGGATAAGGTTTATTTGCCGGGGTGGAGGGGCTTGGTTATGCGGTAGGAGAGGATTTGTACTGACGTTAGGCTTTTGAGGAGACACTATCACTTTGTTGTCAATGAGATCCCGAATCTCATAACGTAATCTGAAGCATAGGTTAGTGTCGTGACCATGCTGTTGGTGGAAGGCGCAATATTTGGCCAGGTTGTGTGTAGGAGGGAGGGGATTAGGCAATGGACGTGGCTCTAAGGGCTTTAGATGCCCTTTTTTGATCAGGACCCTCAAGGCCGCAGATAAAGACATGTAGAGCGGGGTGAAAACCCTCTAGCCTCGGGGTTGGTGCTTTGCAGGTTGTGAGGTTGTGTCAGATGTATTGGCAAAAGGGGTGGCAGTTTTCGGTGTGGTGGTGACCATACCAACATCAGAGGTCCTTGCAGCAGCATTACTACTCGTAGCCGCATTAGAACTTTGTGTAAAAGCCCTCTTGGGCTGTTTTTTCTCATGGTCTATCAAACCTTGTTTCATCGCATCCTCTATTTGCACCCTTATTTCATGGAGGTTAACAAATGTAGGCAGAGGTAAGACTATCATCTTCTGTAGCAGCCTCAGTTGCAGATTACAGACGACCATTATGATCTGATCCTTTTCAGCTGGCCGAGTGGTCATCATGGAGGCCTTGGCCCTCCACCGAGTGACGAAATTGGAGAATCCCTCCTTTGGCTCTTGGCGAGTTGCTTCGAGATCACGAGTTGTGACCTCGATATGAGTGTTATAGGAGTATTGAGCAATGAAGGCCTCAACTATCTCTTTCCAGTTCCTCTTTACAGAATCTTCAAGTTTTGCATACCAAATGACCGTGATACCTGACAAGGTCAGACCGAAGAGGGATAACTTATGTAGTCTGGATAGGCCCATCAACCGTGGAATGTCTTAAAATAGCCGTAAATGGACCATGGGATCACCTGAGCCGTCAAAGCGGTCTATATGTGGCATTTTAAACCTATCCGGCAATGTCACCACCGAATTTGTATAGTTGTCCTCTATATCCGGGATCGAATTGACACTTTGAGCTCGTTTAAAACGCTTCTCAAGCTTGCTCACTTTCAGAGCAGTAGGGTCGACTTCAAACTCAAAGGGTGCCTCTGTTGGGTAGACCGGTGCTTTGGAAGTCTGGGGTAGAACTGGCTCTGCTAGAATGTCTTCATTTTCCTGGACATTAGTTATAACTTTGGGTATTGGAACCCTAGTCGAGGGTGGATGCGAAGCAAAAGCTACTGCTTGTTGTGGTTGTTATTGCTGTTGAAGCCTAGAGATCAACTCAACCTACTAGGTGTAGACGTCCCCGAACGCCCCGGGAGGACGGGTCCCGTTCTGTTCGTTTTGGGTTCACTACAGTTCAGGACTCTCAAATTGTCACGGTCCTAAATCTTCACCAAAGAGTCCAAATCCAGCGAATCGTTTTGAGAAAAATAGATTTTTGAAAAGAAGTGCCAAACATGGACTGCTTTGCCAGATACAGAGTCGTCACCTAAATATTTTATTTTGGGAAATTTAGGAAACCCTGACTCGGTGCCAAAGGCCACGTGTCCGTCATCACCAAAGTTGCCTCGGCTCGGGAGCTTGGATACGATTGGGGAAGGTCAGCTATGAGCACCCCCTCTCGCCCGATCCGAAGATCGGCCTCTACTAACCGTGATATCCGTTTTTGAAAACGTTATGTGTTCTTATTCCGGTTATTAGCCTAGATTTACTACATTATGCGCATAGCAAACAAGTATAGACTAGATCACCTAATTTGGAACAAAACATTACATATCCGTTTGTTTGGAAAACGCTTTGGAATTTGCTACTCACAAGTAGGCTAAAATACGGATTTCAACGAGTTATCCCAACTCAAACAATCCAACCTTCACCTACAGGCATTCAAGCAGTTCATCAAATAAGCATCTAGCCTCATGGTAATCATGCTATCATGTTAACGTTCACACTCATGTGAGATGCTAAAGCATAAAGAGCTCACCTAGTACTCCGTGCCAAAACAAGAACATGTTAGCAATCATGCATGATCCAAGTCCATGTTTAAATGCCTAATGCAACGCATACAGAATGTCACTAGAGTAGGCTCGGCTAGTCTATAAATGACATGTGAAAATGCACAAGTAGCATGTATTCAAGTTAGATTTGAAATACTTATGCAGTTAGTATGATGCGCCGAGCTTGGTGCATGCAATACTGATGAATGATGCACGCATGCATAGCATAAGGTATGCTAAAGTAAACATGTCCTAATACTAACCATCAAAAGCAGGTAAGTAAAAGGGAGAAAGAAGTGGGGGTTGGAAGACATGCACACACGCACCCACACTTATTACAGATTTGCCCTCGCTCGGAGGGACCGAAAGAATAATACAAGTTAATTAACCTACAAGCTAATTAAATATTACAAATCAATTAATTAATTAACAAATTGACTAATCTAATGAAAGCATTAAACAGCCTCGAGAAGAGGGCCCAATGCAATGCGCGCTCGGCTCCGCTCGGAAAGTCACTGCCATGCACAAGTTGCCTCTGCTTTGACTGTTCTACTTCTCTGAAAATTACACAACTCCCAAGGTTGCTTCTCTGAGTGTTGTGGAACACCACCGGCTGAGTAGGATCAACACCAGCCATTTTGAAGTGGTCATCGACCATCCATTGAGCTCTCGGCCAAATATATTTGGTCGGTCGGTAGTATATGGCTGGCCGGCCAAAACTTCTTGCAGAAACCTGTTTGATAGCAGCAGAGGGCAGGCAAGGCATGGCAATGCGTTTCAAGCAATGTATGCACCAACCACACTCCTTATCATATTTATGACTCAAAGGAGGATGGGCCTCGATTCTCGGGCCACCGATCATGCATTTCCATGCATGATGGCCCAAGAGACCAAGTATGCATTTTGATTTCAAATGCAATGCACACACACAAAAAAAGGCCCAATCCCTATCACTAGATCAAGGGACAAGGCATGCATGCTAGATGGAATGCAACCTACGCATGCAAACTAGTATGCTATATGGTATGGAGGGGAGCATGCAAACATGCAATGTACACTAAGTACGCAACCTAAGGAAACAAGGCAAACAAGCATGTCACAACTATGCAAGCTAATGAAGCATGCGAGATGTGATCTAATCATGCAAGTGTGCAAGACATGCAAACATGCTAGCAACTTGACCAAGGGAATGCATGCCAAATGCAAGTGATTTCAAGCATGCAACACATGCAACCAAAACATGCAAACGTGGATTAATGCACCGACATTTGAATAGCATGCAAAAGATGGACTTAAACTGAATTAGGCAGCTGTCAACTAGGCCCAAAACAATGGCTAACATGCTCAAGAATGGAAGCCAAAACACATACAAATAGGCATGCATGTAAGGTCCAACACTTAGGCACATAGAGACAAATTTTAAGCACACTTAAAAGGGGAACAACATGGGCATATGGCATGCAATGTAAGCTCTGAAAATCATGTTAATGATGGTGCCAAAACAACCAAACAAGGTAAGCATGGCATGCAACAATGGTCCAAGATTCAAGGCAAGCCCAAGGGGGATTGAACTACACTTAATGCAACCACACATGGCATGAATTAAATGACCAAAACTAGAGTTTTTGTATGCTAAAACAAAGCCAAAAGACCACTTAGATGGCATCTAAATGACTCACACATGGAAGCATACACAATGACCAAACATGGAGCATAGGACACAACCTCTTGGAGCATCAAAGGGGCCATGAAATGCAAGCATACAAGCATGCTAAGTGGACTGAAATGACATGGAAAATGGTTCCAACTCACTAAATCAAAGAAAGTAAAGCATGCTCCACACTCACACACCTAAGGCTAACAAGCCAAAATGCAAGGTGGCTATGCCAAGCATGTCATGGTCGACCAAAGCAATCAAAAACAGAACTTAAGCATGCTAAAACAAGTACAAAAGCTTCACAAAGCTAGGCCAAAAGCATGCTTGAACAAGGGTTAAAACCTAGATGCATGTTAAGGCTACAATATGGCATTACAAGACATGTATGCTAAATAAGCAAGGTGTGTCCAAAACAACTAAAAATAGAGGCATATTATGACATAATAAGCATGAAAATCAGCTAAGGTATGGCCAACACACACTTAGACTAGATGCTCCCTTAAGAGGCAAAAAGGGGCCCTTTTCAAGGACAACAAGGAGAGGGGGTGGCCCTCTCCTTCCTAAGACCTCAAGGCACCATCCTCACCTCTGAAATCCCTCAAGATTTCAGTGGTGAGGAGGCCCACACACAATGGTCCCGGAGCTCAACCAAAATGGCACAAAACAAAGGCCAAACAAGTCTTAAGAGGGGTCAAATAACCCCAAAGCTTAAAACACCCTTAACAAACTATTTAGAGAAGACAAAAACACAACTTTTATATGTTATACACTAAGCTCAAAAATAGATGCAAGATAGGTAAATAAGTTATGAAAAAATGGGAAAAAAAGGGACAAAAGTCTTACCCTTGTAGACCTCCTTCAAAAATGGTGGACCAACTGGTTCTTTGAGCTCAAAACTAGCTCCAAGACTTCAAAACAACCCTCAAGGGCCTCAGCTCCAAGAGAAGGTGTGATGGTGGGTGTTTGTGTGTAAAACTAAGGCTAAATACACACACAAAACACAAAAGGAAGAGAGATATAGATATAGGATAGATACAAATCCTAACCTAAAACCAAAGCTCTCTAACAACGTTCTCTAAGTTGTTTAACCCAAAAAGAAGGAGAAGAGGCCTCCTCTTATAGAGCTTCAATCTTGTAAGCTTACAAGATAAGCTAGCTAAGAGGGAAATCCTCCATACACATGTATGGAGGGGAGCCAAGTGCATGCCAGCTGCATGAAAATATCTGCAAAAGCAGATGCACAGTAGTCGGCCGGCCAAAATGCAATTGACCAAAAAAAGATAGCCAGCCGGCCATCTATAGTGCCATCCGGCCAAGCATTTGGCCAGTGGCAACAAAACACAGCCGGTGGCCTCAAGACATGGCCGGTGGAGTGTGGGGATGGCCCACAAGCCATTCTCTCCCCCTCCAAGGCAAAGCACAAGTGTTTGGTGCAAAACCAGACACAAAACAGTCGAGTCGAGAGATCCTGAGGTAAGGCGTGTAGCCGAGACCTTCGGGAACTCAAGATGAACACAAACATGGATGATCACCGAGTGTTCAAGCGGTGACGTCCAAGTCTTGAAGACGGTCAAAAATGGGGTGTCTACACTAGGCTGCAATTTTTGCTTGGTGGGTGGTGACGCTCTCTTTCTGATATGGAAGCAAAAAACTGGACTTCGCTGAATGAAGGTAACTGTCGAACCGGTGAATTATGCCTGACTCTCCTCCGTCTCATAACCGGAGGTAGAGAAGCAAACACTAGTTGTCCTCTTACAAGATCCCCAGATCGGTAAAGTCGTCTTACTCGAGTCCAGAGTGCTTGAGGGGTAACTGCCTCGTCGGAAGCAATTGTGAAATACTACCTTGCAATAAGAAAAATAAAGCAAAAGAAACAAAAATCAGAAAATGTACAGCACCTCGGCTCAGACAGAAACAACATGCAGTCGTAATCATAAGCTGGACAATCTGTACTAAAACACTGATTTCTGCCCCAAACTGATACCCAAGCTTGCAACTGATACATGTATTCCTGCAGAGTTACACTCTAAAAGCACATACCAAGCAAGTGAGAGCCAAAACACCCCTATGATGGGGTAGGGTTACCCTGTCATAATTTCGTCAGGAGCTAGGGATTCACTACACAAACAAGTGGTTTCATACAATCCTGCATTCGGGTGAGCAACTTGTCTTAGTTTGGAACAGTCTCTAAGGCTTCCGACATGCAACTAGGTCGATTGGTCAAAAAGGGTACCTTAGTAAGACCACCTAATATACCTCTCACACATAACACTGAGAAGTGAAAGGAAAAACAAACGGTACAGCGGTAGTCCAGATCCAAGGCTTGTATTCCCATCATGGCAGAGCCTGCAACCGGTCAGCCTCATGGCACACTTTTCCAAGCGAGCCTCCGGCAAACCACTCAGGAATAGTAGATGGCAAACACCGTGACTTAAGCACACCACTGCAAATGCAATGCAAAGAAACACATAAGTGTAGATAAAACGACATATCATGAGTTTGAGTCAAGTTCCCTAAATCTCTAGCAGAGTCGCCAGAAATTGTGGGCTCGCCTTTTTCCACATCCCGCCTTTCGGAAAGGGTTTGAAAAGAAAGGCCTCACAGTTCGGACTCTACCTGTGGTTCTGAATCTAGTCCCACAAGTGCAATGTGAAACTGATAAACACTAAAGAGTCTAATCTGGAAAAATCATTTTGGAAAATCAGATTTTGAATCAAATAATGCCAAAATTTGGACTGCTTTGCCAGATTATAGAGTCGCCACCTAAATATTTTATTTTGGAAAAATTTAGGAAATCCTGACTCATGCCGAAGGCCACGTATCCGTCATCACCAAAGTTGCCTCGGCTCGGGAACTTGGGTACGAGGGGGAAAGGTCATGAAATGAGCACCCCCACTCGCCCGATCAAAAGATTGGCCTCTACTAATCATGATATGTTGTTTTATAAACCTCATGTGTTCTTATTCTAGTTGTTAGCTAACTTTACTATGTGACGCACACAAGCAAGTATAGATTAAAATCGCAAGAATTGGAACATTTCAACTCATGTTTGTTTTCGAGAATGGTTTGAATTTGCTACCCTCAAGTGGGCTAAAACGCGAATTTGCCATCAAACATGATAGGCTTAAAACATGATTTGCCACTTCACAAAGTGGGCTTTAAAACATACATTCGTTGAACTGTTCCAATTCAAGCAACAAAGCCTTCATCTATATGCATTTATGCAGTTTAGCATTTAAGCACATAGTCTCATGGCAAGCATGCAAAACATGACAATATGGCAATCACACTCATGCAAGTATGCTAAAGCATAAAACTCACCGAGTACTCCAAGCGAAAACAAAAACTAGTTAGAAAGATACATGATCCTAACTATACAAGATGCCTAATGCAACTCATGCAATATGAAATTAATAGACTTGACTACTAATATGGCATATGATCGATTTGAACAACATGTGATTTAAACACATATTCAAAGAAGATATTGAAATTGCGATGCAGCTTGAATGATGTGCTGAGCCTCGGTGCATGCAAGACAAATGAATGGATGCAAACATGCAAGCATAAGGTATGCTAATTGAAAATGTTCCTAAACTAACCATTGAAAGCGGTTAAGTAAGAAGGAGAAAGGCGTGGGGTTGGAAGACATGCACACATGCACACACGCACACTTATTACAACAATATGCCCTCGCAAAGGAAGGTCCGAATGAATAAGTTAACTAGCTACGCTAATTAAGCTAATTATTACAAACCAAAACTAATTAACTATTACAACACAATTGAAACTAATTAACTAACTTATTCTAAGCTAATTAATTATAACAAAACGAATTAAGCTAATTAATTACAACACTTGTATGAATGAATTAGCTAACTTATTCTAAGCTAACAAAAGCGACTAAATGGCCTCGAGGGCGAGGGATGCATGCATGCTCGGTTGATCCACCCAAAAATGCCATTGCCTTGCCATCGGATGCCTCTGTTTGCACTCGTTTTGATCACTGAAAATTGTACCAACTCCCAGAATGCCTCTGCTCCAACTCAGGAGCACACTTGTGGAAAATTTCACTGGTGGCCAGTTGGCTACAAAAAGTGGCTGTCGGCTACTACGACTGGCCGGTCGGCCACTCCAAGTGGCTGTCAGCCACCACTTCTAGCCAGTCGGCCACCCCTTCCCTGGACTTCTCCTTTTGCTGCAACAGAGAGCAAACAGAGGTAAAGCAATGTATTTTCAAGGAATGTGTGTATTGTTGCCCTCCTTATCATCACACAAACTCAAAGGAGGGTAACTCTTGGCCTTCGAACCATCAACCAAGCATTTTCAATGCATGATGGCTAGAGAACCAAGCCTGTACAAGGTTAATGAGTGCACAAACCAGACCAAAATAACTACCACCCTATCATGCATGATCAAGGGTGACGGTGACAAAGAAAAGTGGCACGTTTCATCACTTTGAGTATGAAACGTCCCAATTTTCTCATGTTCGGATTAATGTCTCATCCGAACACATGCAATGCAACACGAAGATGCTTAATCTTGCCTCTTTTACTTTGTTCATTTTGTTTACTCATTTTAACTTACCAATCCATTCTTTAATTGATTAGTCCAAAGGGTGAGTGTCCTCTAATGGAAAGAGGGCTTAAACCACAAGTGCCTTGAGCATGAAAGAGACCTCATGCCGTTGGTAATGAACTCCCGAAGGAATTAAACCATTAGGCATGAGGGTCTCAATTCCACACTCAAGCCAACAAGGGGTTAGAAGTCACTTTCAATACAAATGAAAGAGTGAAGAATAGAAAGAGATTTCAGAGATTTTAGTGTTGAAATGGAGTGCAAAATGACACTAAATCATGTAAGCAACTCATGCAATTCATGCTAAAAAGCCTAACACATTAAGCTAGTGAAAGAGGTTGCACTACAACCACACAATGCAAGCCTTAAAGGGCCAAACCAGCTCAAAATAGAGCTAAGACCAGTCAAAACAGTGGCAAAATCATGCTGAGATTAAGGTACAAAATGCTAGAAAAACATGCTCACATGTTAGCTTGCAAACAATACTCAAGAGCAACTCTAAAAACCAAAGAAAGAGTGAAACAAATGAGCATGTGACAGAGCTATATATGCTGAAATTACATGTAAAAAGACACTACAACATGCAACCAACTAAAGCAAATCATCTTTAAAGGCCTAAACACCAAACTATTGAAGCCAATTGCATTACAACTATGCAAAACAAGACTCATATGACCAAAGCAACCCAAAACAAACCAAAAATAGTCCAAATCAGAGGCAAAAATATGCTGGAAATAAGCTAAGTTAGGCTACAAAAATATGCTACCATGTGAAGCTAACTAGGCATGCAAGTGAGACACAAGGAGGGGAGGCTAACCCCTCCCATTTTGGACTTCAAAATTTGATTTTTACCACTGAAATAACTCTGAATTTCAGTGGTTTAAAGGCCCAAAAAGTTTGATTTAAATATGCTAAAAGATGGTACAAAAGCTCACACAAATAAGCAACAAGAAGGGTGGACTATCTCTTAACACAAAATGACCTCAAACCATCATGTTAAGCTTAAAAAATCAGAGTTTTTTGTAGTTGAAGACTAGGCCAAAAATAGTACAAAAGTATGGCAAAACAAGTAATTGTAACAAAGCCTACAAGGTAAGTCTTATACCTCTTGAAGCACAGCACAAAACAGCGACACTTTTAGGCTCAAACCTCCTTCCAAAAGCTCAAATTAGGCTCCAAGGGACCTCAGCTCCACGGTGGTCAAATTTGTTAAGGGTTAGTGTGCAAAGGTGTAGAGAAAACCAACTACCAAGCACAAAACAAGAAGAGAGAGAAATAGGGAGAGAGAGAGAGAGAGAGAATTCTAGAGAGAGAGAATTCTAGAGAGAGAGAAAAGATTTTGATCCAAAATCTCTAACCCCTCCAAATGGAGGAGAGCATCCCCTATATATAGAAAATCAAGAGAAAGGCTTGTATTCATCTCTCCATACACGTGTATGGAGATACACTTCAGTGAAAAACAACTGGCACAGTCGGCAAACAAATATCTTAAAAAGGAGACAAATGGCTGTCGGCCACTCTAAGTAGCCGATCGGCCACTTCAAGTGGTCGACAAGAACAAAAAGTGGCTGATAAGGCCTAGGACTGGCCGACAAGGTCCCTCCCCCTTCCAGGCAAGAGGCAACAAGGTTTGGCCCAAAAACAAGCACAAAACAAAATGGTTTTAGAGGCCCAAAGACAAGGCATTCCACCAAGAACTTCGGGCGCTCAAAACAAGCACAAACAAGCACAATCATCGAGTACACAAATGATGACGTCCAAGTCTTGAGGTCGGTCAAAAATGGGGTGTGTACAACCGTGAGTAATACGGTCTGGATAAAACGATTTGTTGACAGTTTACAATTAGGTATACCTGCCAGACCGGTCAATATGTTTTGTGACAATCAGTCCACCATCTCATTAATAAAAAGTAGAGCAAATAGCTCTAAGGGAGAACATATTGATGTAAGTTACCACTATATTTAGGACATAGTAGAAAGAGGTGAAATTAAAGTCAACTGCATACCCTCATAAGAGATGGTGGCCAACCCTATGACCAAAAGGTTGTCTCTCGAAAAATTCAGAGAACATGTAGCTAATATGGGATTGAAAAAAGCCTAGCTAGGTGGTTTAACTACTTATATAAGAGCATAGTCGGATTACTCTGGGGACACCTAGATAACCAATGTCTTGCGACTCTATCTTGCATGGAAACATGTGTTTGGTCAGGTAACAAGATAGAGGAATTGACAAGGTACGGACATTATAGTTAGGATGAGATGTAAAGTCCATGATATGCAACATGCTGACTAGATGATATTGTCTGCTTGATCAACAAAAGGTCGTTGATAAGGTGTGTTAAGGAAAACCTTCAGGAATGGGTCTTAGAGGAAGTACTTAATAAAAATTTTGATGCAGGTCGACACATGAGGAATGTGTGTTGCTGAAGTCGTCAATGGTGATTGGGTATGGACTATGAACCCAGCACTGAAAATTGACGTCATTCATTTGAAATATAGTGAATTGAAGCCATCTGGAGTGTGTTGTCAGTGGGAGAATACATTTGTAGGGGTGCGATTAGATTGGTGGCAAAAACGTGCGCACGTATGGCCAAGTCACAATCAGACGTCGATCTATGAGATAATTTCATAGATGAAAGTTGGCATGAGGAAAAATTTTGGTACCAAGGTAAACATACCCAACTCAAGTTTTATTACCAATATTAGAATGTGATCAAGTGGGAAATAAAGGTATGAGAGGTGATCACACCATAATATGGTGGACCCTCTCACACCAAATCAAAACTTTATATGGTGATTAAATCTTCCCGCAGGAAGAAGTAACTGGAAGTAGGAAGTTTGAAATTTAAATGAAGAGTCACAATGTTTGGAAACATGGTGACCATTGAGTTTGATTTCAATAGGTTGTAACCATTGATTAACAACCACCATATGTTATAAATATATGGACAATACATAGGTTCACCACACCAGAATTTTTCTCTGTTTTTCCTCTTTCAGATTGTATTATTCTGCGTGATAAACACCCTCAGAAGAATTTCGATCCATTGCCATTGTTAAGACAATCTTACATTCCAAAGCATCAACTTGTTTACTTATTTGCTTCATCTCATTCTATGATTCTGATTTTGATTTTGACTAGTATTATTCCTTCCAATTGGTGGATTCAACTCAACGCCATCACCAAAACTTGCAAAATTATCTACACCTCTTCCTCTGTTATCCATATCTCTCTCTCTCTCTCTCTCTCTCTCTCTCTCTCTCTCTCTCTCTCTCTCTCACACACACACACACACACAAGCACTAGCATTGTAATGTTGAACCAGATCTGAATTTCATTCGAAAGAAATACCAAAATTGCAGATACGAACACTATTGGCGCAATTCAAGATCAGATCTAAACCAAACTTAAGCCAATCAAACTCATATCAGTACAAATCAAACAATTTCGAACACAAATCTGTGAGATTCAAACCAAAAGAAGGCCTCAATCAAAAAATATATATATATATATATATGTGTGTGTGTGTGTGTGTGTGTATATGTAAGATTTATTTTACAAGAAGTCATTTGTAGAACTATTTGATACAATATTTGCAAGAATATATATTTGATACAATATTTGAAAAAAAACTTCATGAATCAAACCCACTTTGTGTGTTCTAAAAAGAAAAAAATAATAATTTATGAATCAAACCAACTATGTGTGTTCCACAAAAAAAAAAAAACCATTTGCAGAACTCTAGTCCAAATCTGTTTCAACAAACGAACAAACGAGGTCGTTGGGGGAGGTGGTGGGTGGGCGAAAAGTGAGGGGTGCGACGGTGGTGGAGAAGCAATGGGAGTTTGCCAGCGAGAGAGAAAGAACAGGGGCTCTGTTTGAAAAGGTGTATTAAATATCTTATCCGACTCAAGCTCGCCGCAGCCGCTCGCCATCCATTTTCGTCCCTTTATGTGTTTGGGTTGTGGTCTCTTAGACATTTGAGAGATGAGAGAGAAGAAAAAGAGGCTCAAAAGCAAAAAATTTAAAAAAAAAATCAAAACTATTTCGTTTTGGACCACCGTAGGAGCCACCGTAGGAAATCACGACAAACGATCCGAACTCATTCCCATGATGTATAACCAGGAACGCAAAAAACTTTTAGTACATGCCTTTTAAAAGTATGTGTAGTATGAAATTTTTATACATTTTATCATACCCTTGTCTCAAATTATTTGTTCAACACAAAAAATGAAAACTTAAAAATAATTTATTTTGGTACCAAAATTTTTAATTTTTTTTTTATCAATTGAAAGAACTTATTAAAAACTTTTAATTTTTTATAAAAAAAAAAAACATAAAATTATATTATTTTTAATTTTTTTTTTTTTTTTTTTTTTTTTTTCAAAGCCGGTAAACCTCTCCACACGCTAGAAGAAAAAAAGGTGCGAGACTTTTTCTGGGAAAGATTACGAATTAGGATTCAATCCAAGGAATTAATATTTGGTACTATTCGTGTGACTCCAAAATTTCCAAGTCTATGTACTCTTCCCATTTGAATTAATATTTTGTCAATTATCAGTCACCTTCACAAATATATTTTGAATTTTATTTCAAAAATAAATATGTGATATAAATTTAAAAATTAATAGGATCTTAGTCGCACTCACATTGATCGTAGACTATTGATTTTTTTTTTTTAATTTTTTTAATTCATTTCAAAAAAAGTAATGTCATGTACTATGTCTGTGATTTTAAAACCTCGGTGCTACAAACCCAAAAAAAATATAAAAAAATTATTCAGAATATAAAATGAAAAACTAAGATTCATATGAAGTGAATCCACACATAAAGTGTTAAATCTACCCTCACAAATCTAGTCTGTTTGGTTTGATTTTTCAAAAACTATTTTTAGGTGAGTTTTCGTTTATTTTTATTAAATTTTTTTGATATTTAATCAATTTTTTTTTTTATACTTTTTAAATATGCCTAATCAAGATGCATCTAAAAATTAAAATAAATTGACTAAAAATATTTTAAAAAATCGCTAAAAATAAATAAAAATTGAAACAAAAATTTGTGTGTATTTTTGTTCAAATCTTTGTTTGTTTTTAGT
Organism: Camellia sinensis; assembly: GCF_055761805.1. Taxonomy (NCBI): domain Eukaryota; kingdom Viridiplantae; phylum Streptophyta; class Magnoliopsida; order Ericales; family Theaceae; genus Camellia; species Camellia sinensis. The sequence goes on from NC_138961.1 coordinate 42,490,411, forward strand.
GAATTTGTTTGAATGACATTAAAGATAAACAAAAATCGATATATAAAATAATTTTTGAAAACTATAACAAACAAACCCTGTCATGGACTTTTCCATTCCCAAATTTCCGAAGTGTATACTTCCCAGTGTATTGTCCGTCAATCTCAACTCCTCAAATGGTGATGAAGACAGTCAACGCTGCGTTAAAATAAGGGAGCTGATGATGGCCCATTTTTTAAGTTGGCAATTGATTAAACATTTCTCTACCTTATCAAATGGGTGGTATACACTTTGGAAATTTGGGAATGGAAAAGTCCATGACAGGGTTTGTTTGTTACAGTTTTCAAAAATTATTTTTTATATCGATTTTTGTTTATCTTTAATGAAACTTTTTCATATTTTAGGTTTTTGTTTTTTAGATATATTAAGATTACATGCATTTAAGAAGTAAAAGAGTTTAATTAAAATATGAAAAAAAAATTACTAAAAACAAACAAAAATCCGAACAAAAATAAACACAAAATTTTGTTTGAATTTTCATTTATTTTTAGTGTTTTTTTAAATATTTTTAGTCAAATTATTTTACTTTTTAGATGCATCTTAATTAGGTGTATTTTAAAAGTATATATAAAAAAATTAATTAAATATAAAAAAATAAAAATAAACTAAAACTCACCTAAAAATAGTTTTTGAAAAATCAAACCAAACTAGATTTGTGAGGGTAGATTTAACATTTTGTGTGGATTCACTTCATGTATGAATCTTTAGTTTTTCATTTTATATTCTGAATAAATTTTTGAATTTTTTTTTTTTTTTTTTTTATAGGTTTGTAGCACCACGGTTTTAGAATCACAGGAATAGTACAAGATATTACTTTTTTGAAATGATTCCTAATTTAGAAAATTATTCAAAAAATAAAAAAATCAATAGTGTACAATCAATGTGAATACATTCTATTAATTTTAAATTTATATCACATATTTATTATCGAAATAAAATTCAAAAATATATTTGTGAAGGTGACTGATAATTGACAAAACCTCTATGTACCTTATCAAATGGGAAGCGTGCGTACATAGACCTGAAAATTTTGGAGTCACACAAATAGTACGAAATATTAATTCCTTGGATCAATGTGAGTGTGAAAGGTTTTAGAATATATTATTTTTAATATATTAATTCCCGGAATAATTTTTCATTTTATATTATTTTATCTTAGTTTTTCATTTTATATTAATTTTTCCGGGAACTTATCAAGAACTTAGAATATTTCGTACTATTTCGTACTATTTGTGTGACTCCAAAATTTCCTAATTCGTAAGCTTTCCCGGAAAAATCTTGCACCCTTTTTTCTTCTAGCGTGTGGAAAGGTTTAATCTACCGACTTTGAAAAATCGTAATATATAAAAAAAAATTAAAAATAATATATTTTTATGTTAATTTTTTTTAATTTTTTTTTTTTACAAACTAAAAGTTCTTGATAAGTTCTTTCAATTGATAAATAAATATATATATATATATATATATATAATTCCTAAGTGATTCGTGATTAGATTAAGATTTAATTACTCCAATTCTCAATCATTCAAAACACACAATCTAAATCATCAAACACTTACGAAAATGATTTAGATTGTTGTTTTCGAAAAACAATAAATCGACACAAACAATTTTTACGTGAAAAAATCACAATTAAAGCACTTTTAATTGTGATAAAAAAAAAAATCATGGGCGAAACGCCACTAATCAATCCATTACTGATATTCACCCAAAAAAAAAAAAAAATCCATTACTGAAGAAAGAAAGATTACAAAGATAACAAACAAATTACCCAAACGTTTCCAATTTGTCTTCAAGTCTTCTGTATATCTTTCACCGCAACTTTCGTTTCGGAATTGATTAGACTGAAGTTGAATCCACAACTTCTATTGTCGAATCAACGATTACGCACACAGTATCAAACTCCTTTGAAACTTCACGATTGAATCTTCGGATTCCACCAAAGAAGAACACTCTTGAATATAACCAATCAACCTCCTTGATATGTGCTTATCAAAACATGAGTTTAATACTCACTGAAATCATCAAGGAAAACTCACAAAAAACACCAAAAGAAAACCTCAAAAAACCTTAAAGGAGATCTCAAAACATAATCCTAGTTTTGGACTAAAACTAGTATTTATAGAAAACTGGGACAGCGAAACTCGCTCGAGCGAAGACTCTCTTGCTCGAACAAGGAACTAATCTCGCGTGTTTTCCTTAAGTGGCTTCGCTCGACCCACGCTACCTGCGCTCGAGCGTATGTTCATCCTTCTCAGGTTTTTTACATACGTAGCCTTCGCTCAAGCAAGGACTCCTTCGCTCAAGCAAGCAAGACAAAACAGAAAGGAAATTTACAACTCAATAACTCAAGTTTGTTCGTGGGATTGACAAGACTAAGGGACCTAACAATCTCTCCCCTTGTCAATTCCCGGACAAAACTTTCTAACACAATTTCCTAGACAACAAATGTACTAACTAAACAAACGAACTCCATGAAAAACAAAACAACTATCAAAACAATCTTAATGAAAAAAATCTACAAAAATGGAAATAGAGAGAATAGTTATTCAAAATAAGAAACCACCAAGACATAAAAAATCAGTAGCCCAAAAGAATTAAGTCCAGTCTTCAGTCTGCAAAAAACCACAATTAGTATGCAAAACTCAATTATCAACATCTATAGATCCCAATATATCATATATCAGTGCAACCTACAAAATCCACCATGAGTATGCAAAATCAACATATATCCCAGATATGCAAAATCAACAAATATTCCAGATATCATTTATCCCATATATACCCCCCGAAAATACTCGAACCAAGAGAGACAAAAGAAACAGTTATATACATACTATAATAAAAACTGTCCAAGAAAAATAAAAAAAACTATCCAAAAACCACAGTCCAAATACTGTCAAAAACTAGGAATCTAAAGGAGGTGGTTGCTGCATCTGGAGCAAGGAAAGAATTTAGGCGAGCATCGTGCTCTACTGATCGAGACGATCATCCAGTGTATCCAGGCAAGCATCCAACAGATCAAGTCGATGTATGACCGATTGCTCGAACTGCTGCAGCTAGCCACGAAATGAATGCGAATGCAGCTCAGGTATCTCTGGTGCACCAGCAGCGGCTGCATCATACTCAGCCTCCTCAGTTAAAGGATCATCACCTGTATCAGTACCCCCGACTCCCAATGTACCCCCCGAATATGAGCTTGACTTTGAGACACGGTCAACTTGTTAATGGGTTTAACAGGAGAGGCAAATTCGTCATCCTCAAAGACGGGGACAGCAAGAGAAGTGAGGAATCTAGTAAGAAAGCAACCATAAGGAAGACCTGAGGACTTACGTCTCTCAAAAACAGAGATCATTTTGGTGACAATCATTGCGGGCAGGTCAATGAGTAGACGGTGATCAATGCAATATAACACATACCCCTAATCTTGGGTACTGTGAGAGGAATGAGTGGTCACATGAATATTGGCACACACAATGATGTTAAGAATGCGAAAACGAGGAAGAAGCTCATTTTGTTAAATGAGCACCCCGGCAATCCAACTCCGGGAGGTGCCACAAAGTTTAGTGGCAACTCGATCAAAGTCAACACCCCTGCCAGTAAGAAAAGAATAATGAAAATCCCGGACTTCCGGTAGACCAAGAAACAACCGAAAACATCTTCAATGATGACCAAAGTTTTTTTCCTAACCCAAGTGCTAAAAGAGGGAGCAAGTTCCTTGTGGATAGAATGCATATTACAATAAAACTCATGGACCAGACAAAGATTTTGAGACCCTGAGAAAAGCAAAACTTGATCACCCCCTAAGGAATCAAACAACGAACGAATGGGGAGTAACTCAAACGTACTAGGAAAGACATTCCGTTCAAGATGGACTTTCCTAGAGGCATAAAATTCCCTAAACAGTTTGGATTTTTCCTTGGATTCAAATTTTTCAGTGTTATAGTTTGGGTGAGACACAGTGGATTTACGACGTTTCGAAGGCTCACCCATGACTAAACAACAAGAGGACAGAAAAACCATAGAAACACCCACTAAACCATTCCACAATGTACCAAAAAAAACATTAGAACCCCCAAAACCAAACAAAAGAGCACAGAAAAACATTAGTAATCCAACAGTGTTAGAAAAATATCAAAATCACAAAACCATAGCATAATATCAATGACATGAAAAACAAAGCTAGGTTAAAGTCCAACAGACACAAATGTACCAATAAGAGAAGGAACATCAATACAATTTACTTAGACCACATATATTAGTATATGAAACATAGGACAATCATAGACAAAAAATAAAAAAACCCTAATCAAACCCCTTACATTAAACCCTAGCAAAAGAATGTACCAAACTACTAAACCAAGATACAATCGAGAGACAGAAAAAGCATAATGAAAGAACCAAAACCAACAACTAGGAACCCTAGTTATTAAAGACAAAGCAAAACAGACAACCACATAAACTGAGGACGAGAAGAAAAGAAAAAAAAATAAAAAATAAAAAGAAGAAAACTTACCAGGTAATGACAAAGCAAGATGGATGAAGAGATATGCCCCCAAAAACGAGTGAAACCCAAGGAAAGAACATAAATGGAAGTGAAATCGCCCAATGAGAGTGATAGATACAACAATTGAAGCAAAAGAGGCAAAACTGAAGTGAAGAGACGCAATAGCAGTATTTAAACCATGACAGGTTGCTCGAGTGAAGAATCTCTCGCTCGAGCTAAGAAACTTATGCGAACGGGGTCGCTCGAGCCAAGATCTTGTCACTCGAGCCTAAAAAGCACGCTCTCAAATCTAAGACATCTGTAGAAGCACGCTCAAGCGAGAAATCCTTTGCTTGAGCGAAGAAGGAAAAAACAAAACAAAACTTTCTGAGCACTGAACACACTACTCACACTATGAAGTGGAACCTGAAACACAAGTAAGTGAGCACAATAGCCTAAAAGGTGATACTAAGATGAAATAATCTACAAACCATGATGAAGCCCGCACACTTGCAATTATCACAATAAGAAGAATAATCATGAGCAAATCAGATAAATTCAAATCAATGAGCATAAGCTACATGAGAATATACAACTAAAAAACCAACATGAGAGCTCACAGAATGAAAGTGTGTGTGTGCAATACTTGAGAGACCACATAGCTAGAGTTAATCCTCGTAGTGATCGGATGGATGGACTCCGGCAAGAGTAACTAAACATCACCGAAAAAAGTCAAACCACTAGGAATCACGGGGTATTTGTTCAGTAAACACAGAGGCACCCCCTCAATCAATGAATCCTTTTTTATTATTATTATTATTATTATTATTCCAACCTTTCTTTCTTGTGGGCACTCACTGGTGGCATGCATGCTCAAGAGTATGGAGACCAAACCAGAGAAGAATGAAATCAAAAAGGATGGCCTGGTTGGTGCCTTTGAGGTAGCATTTTCCTAATACCCGGACTCCAATGAATTGAGGGAGAAACCGTGGAAGTGAAAAATGATGGTAGATGGTTAAGAGATTCAACATCACCCATGATATACTCGTATAGGTCAATTCCTCTGAAAAAGTACAAGAAACACTGTTAGTGGTCCATAGAGAACTTTGATCACTTGTGCGGAAACCCCTGCAAGAGTTTATCTCAAGGATGTGTACAAAATGAGATCATGAAGTTAATGAGTATGGGCATTCAGAATAAGCTATGAACAAAGAAGAATGAGATCTTGTAAACAGCATGAGCAGTGTTCATATAAATTTGGATGCAAAGATGATAAGAATCAATGACTATGAGATTATAGCATCCAAGCACATATAAAGCCAAACACTCGCACCCACTCAAGGAACAGGTAACACCCTAGTGACTAAGCACTACACCCAAGGTCTTTCTAAGGAACTCAAATCGAAGAAGATCAAGGGGTTTTGTAAAAATATCAGCTTTTTGATACTCAGTTGGTACATGTTCAAGAACAACAAGGCCCTCGTCCACTAACTCTCGAATAAAATGATGACGAATGTCAATGTGTTTGGTGCGAGAGTGTTGGATAGGATTTTTTGAAATGAATATGGCACTTGTGTTATCACAGAAACGAGTGAGAGTGTTCTGATCTATCCCATAATTATGAAGCATTTGCTTCATCCACAGCATTTGTGCACAATAGCTCCCTGCAGCAATGTACTCAGCCTCAGCAGTCGAAAGAGAGATAGCATTTTGCTTTTTACTACTCCAGGAAACCAAATTATTCCCAAGGTAAAAACACCCCCTGGATGTACTCTTCCTATCATCAGCACACCTTGCCCAGTCGGCATTAGAAAAACCAGTAATTTCAGCTGTAGTATCAGTAGAAAACCAAACCCCATACCTCAAATGTCCCATTAACATATTTAATGATGCGTTTGACCGCAAGAAGATAAGACTCTTTAGGACTGGCTTGGTAACAGGCACAAACACCTACATTGAAAAGCAATATCAGGACGACTAGCAGTGAGGTAAACAAGACTCCCTATCATACTCCTATAAAGGGTAGGATCAACATCAATACCAAAGAAATCTTTGGAAATGTGAAGACTGGTGCTCATGGAAGTGCGTGCATGTTTGGCAGACTCAAGACCGAACTTTGATACAAGATTTTTGGCATACTTGGTCTGAGAAACGAACATACCAGAAAGAGACTGTTTAATTTGAAGACCCAAGAAATAAGACAACTCTCCCATCATGCTCATCTCAAACTCATGTGTCATGCAATCTAAAAAATATTTCACAAGATGATCAACAGTGGATCCAAACACAATATCATCAACATAAATCTGAGCAATAAGAATATGAGACTTAGTATGTTTCACAAATAAAGTCTTATCCACACTACCCCTTTGAAAGTCATTATCAAGAGGAAATGTAGTAAGTCCATCATACCAAGCCCGAGGGGGCTTGTTTCAACCCATACAAAGCCTTGTCTAACTTGTAGACATGGTTTGGACATTTAAGGTCCGCAAACCCTTTTGGTTGCTCAACATAAGCCTCTTCTTTCAAGTACCCATTCAGAAAGGCACTTTTCACATCCATTTGATACAATTTGAAACCAAGAAAACATGCAACACCAAGTAAAATATGAATAGATTCGAGACATGCAACTGGGGCAAATGTCTCATCATAGTCAACACCCTCTTGAGCAACCAACCTGGCTTTATTTCTAACCACAATACCATTCTCATTAGATTTATTTTTAAAGATCCACTTGGTACCTATCACATTCATGTCTCTAGGTCTGGGAACTAGAGTCCAAACATTGTTACGTTCAAATTGGCCTAATTCTTCATGCATAGCATTGACCCAACTATCATCTAGTAAGGCCTCTTTAATATTCTTAGGTTCAATTAATGAAACATAACACATATGAGATACCTCATCCCGAATTTGTCTTCGGATTTTCATTCGATCAGATACACTTCCAATCAACGGTTGAGCTGGATGATTCAGTTTCATCCTTGTTGATGGTTTAAACTCAGGACTTGTGGTGACAGAAGCATCAGAAGTGGTGTCTCTCTGTGCACTCTTTAGACTCTGACTTACCTAAAAAGGTGGTTCTGTCTCAACTTCTTGTGGTTGGACCTCAGCTTCTCTTTGACTTTGTGGTTCAGTATCCAGGATTAGAGACTTACCATTTTCATCCTCATTTGTCGCTGGAGTAGGGGAACCTGTGTCATCTACAACCACATTGATTGATTCCATTAAAGAAGAAGTTCGCAGATTACAGACTCGAAAAGCCCTACTAGTGGTTGAATACCCTATAAAAATACCTTCGTCACTTTGGGAGTCAAATTTGCCCAAAGGCTCTCTATCTTTGAAAATATAACACTTACTCCCAAAAGTTTTGAAGTATTTTACATTAGGTTTCAATCCCTTCCACAATTCATATGGAGTTTGTAAAGTACCGAGCCTTAAATGCACGCGATTTATGACATAAACAGCAGTATTTAGGGATTCAGCCCAAAACTTTGGAGGAAGTTTCTTACTATGGAACATGACCCTAGCCATCTCTTGAACAACCCTGTTCTTCCTCTCAACCACTCCATTTTGTTATGGAGTAATAGGTGCGGAAAATTCATGCTTAATTCCATGCATATCACAAAAATTTGAAAACAAACTGTTTTCAAACTCACGACCATGATTAGTTCAGATTCTTATGATACGCCCAATGGAAACACCCTGATCATTTTGGATTTTAAGGACTAAGGCCTAGAAAGCATCAAACGTATCGGATTTTTCCCTTAAAGAATTTACCCATGAAAATCGAGTAAAATCATCAACAATTAAAAAAAATGTATCTTTTACCTCAAATGCTTTCCGTACGAGTGGGTCCCATAAGATCCAATTCAAGAAGATGTTTGGTTGTAAAGTTGTTCAGCTTTTTATGAGGGGCACGAGTTTGCTTCCCAAGTTGACATGGTCCATACACATGATTCAGATTCTTACCTAGTTTAGGTACACCTCTCACAAGCTCTTTGTTGGCTATCTTAGTTAAGTCTTTGAAATTCATGTGACCTAATCTTTGATGCCACAAATCAATGTTACTTATGATGGCTGAGTGACAAGTGAGATCATTAGTAGTAACAATCCCATAGCAGTTATCAGATGTGCGAACCCCATGCAAGACAGTATTTCCTTTTTATCCAAAATTTCACATTTATTTTTTGAAAACAATACTTCATGGTGGGAATCACACATTTGACTGATGCTCAAAAGATTTACTTTAAGACCATCAACAAGTAATGCATTTTCAAGTTTAGGAAGACCAGCTGCACTTATAGAGCCCTTACCAATGACTCTAGAAGTGCCACCATCTCCAAAGGTAACAATTTCACCTTCATATTTTTCAAGGGAGGTAAAGTAGGATTTGTCACCTGACATGTGACGAGAGCACCCACTATCAAGATACCACATATGTGAGTCATGTGCTTTTAGAACAATGTGAACAACTAAACAAGTCAAGTCATCTGTTCTCACCCATATCTTTTTGGTCTTAACAAAATCAGGTATGGCGGTCTTGGTAAATGACTTGGCGTTGTGAACACCCTCATGTATCTTGGTGTTCTGCCTAGACATGTAAGTTTGTCTCCTAACCTAAAAAGTATTCGAATTTCTACCTTTTTGAGACACCTTACCAAACAATTCAAAGCAATAAGGACAAATGTGGCCATACCTTCAGCTTTCCCTTTGCTTGAGTCTTCAGGTCATGTGATGTAGAGGCCTGTCCCTTGTGAGTTGTCGCAACCCATTTGTTGAGACCCGAGGATGTCTTCTAATGATTTGGAACCTTCGTTCCACATGGCAATTGTGGCAGTAGCAATTCGGAGGTCTTCATCTTTATGACAAACCATCTCTTCCAATGTAGCTTGTGACATTTCAAGGCTTTCCACCTTCTCTTCATATGTGGAATACACTTTCAGGAGTTCATTCCTTTCAATTTCCCAAGATAAAAGTTTCTCACATAGGTCTTGGCTGTCACTAGAGATCTTGATGACATTCTGTTTTGCTGTTACAAGTTCTCCTTTTAGTTTGACATTGTCACGACCCAAACCTGCCCCTATGGGTTTAGCACCGTAACCGGCCAGTAATCCGAGATTACCGAAGGCCTGCTTAACAGTAAAACAGTAAGACAGAGTACAAGGGCTGGCGGAAGCCAAAATAGTAATTAAAAGCTGTCCAATGAGCTGTGACAATCTATATGCAAAAAGACTTTTCATAGCATATTCACCTTCGAAACAAAACAATATGTACATACATCATATACAGATATTCAAATTAGGGACCAAATCCCTGACATAACAGGACAGTACAAGTACACATTTCATTCAGTCTATACAGTGTTACCAAAACCAAATACAAAAAGGAGAAAATCTAAAACACCCCAAAAAGTCCTTGCTTGAAGGACTTGGAACCTCGCAGTGAGGCACAGTGGTTGGCTTGACAAAAGGGAGTTTAACCCAACGCTTCTAGCTCCGATCCGGTGCCTGGACACCTACATATATATATAAACAGTGAGCTAAAGCCCAGTGAATAACATATGCGTAAAGAGGTTAGGAATGAATGTCCTTTCAGTATTTGAAACAGTCATTTGAACAGTATTTCAGTTATTCAATCATAGCAGTCATAAGTGGTACATCCAATAGCAAACAGTACAGTAGGTCTTAACAGACCGAACAGTCAGTTGATGGCCATCATATCAGTAAACAGTAGTGGTTCCAACATAGGAACCGACAGAGATCTCTGTGACAGTAGCAGTATAGTACAGTAACAGTAAATTGCTATGGATGCCACGAATACAGTTCGCAAATAGGACAAGCATTCATTCAGTAAGAAATATCATTTCAGAAAGCAGTACAGTTGATCATTTAGAAAATATTCATGATTGAATATATCTTTACAACATTGTTACTCACAGAGCACTGGGCTATAAGCAGCTAGAGCGTCCTCGGATGCCAACCCTACAGTTACAGAATGAACACACACTAAGCTACACAGTTGGGAAATAATAACTTAATCCCTAATTTGCGTCGATGTGGTTCTACATCAATATCCTCATTAAGATGCCTTAAACATGTCCTAGGAATGCCTAGGATGGAAAGAGGATACAAAGATGTACTTTAAAATACTTTTCAAAATTTTCAGAAAACAGGGGTCCCGCTCGAGCGTGGGTTTCCCCGCTCGAGCGGACATGCAGACAAAAGAGCTCTGCTCGAGCGGACTGTAAAAGTACTGGATGCACGAAATTCACGCTCGACGGGCGCTCGACCCCTGCTCGAGCGTGAGACACAAGTCCTCGCTCGAGCGTGCTTTCCCTCGCTCAAGCGGACTGTAAACACATGCAAAGTACTGGATACACACATTTCCCGCTCGAGCGTCGAGCGGACTGCATGAACTCAGTGTGTACGCTCGAGCGTAGAGTTCCCCGCTCGAGCGTGAGTCCAAAATCTAGAATTTCTAGATTTGAACCTCAAGCTCAAAACTCAACTTTAAAGCATCAAATTCAATCCTCTTGGGCTAATTTTCTGGAAACACTTGTAAACTCATAATATGATAAGTTTCAAAGATCAATTTGAGAAATCAACGACCAAAGGTAGTTCAATTGAACACAAATTTCAAGGAGCTTCAAGAACAAGACTCAAATGTAACATGCAAGAATTTAAACAACTTTAAAGCTTTAAATACTTGTTCAAAAGAGTCAATTTCCTTAAGAACATGATGAATTCATGAACTATACTCAAGATATGAACATGCATGTAACAATCCCCTTGAAACAACCTCAAAACTCAACAATATAAACATGTATGCATGAATTCCTACTCAATTCAACATATTAAGCTAATTCATGCCTTTAAACTCTAAATTACCAAGAACCATGCAAGAACCAACTTGAATTCACAATTAAGAAGATGATTCTCCTACCTTAGGTCCTCAATTATAAGAATGAGAGCTCAATTATGCACTTATCCTTCAAATCTTCCAATTCTCTAAGCAATTCTCTAGATGAAGCCAAGTTTCTCTACCCCTCTCTCTCTCATTCGGTTTTGCTCTCAAAATAGCTGAAGAAGAGTGCTAGAAATAAACTCAATGTGTTTTATGAAGTGGGCCACTAAGTGGTATAATGGTGAATAAGGCCAACTATTGTAATTTAGCTTATTTAATCTAATTTAATCGTTCTAAATCAAATTTCAATTAAATATACCATAAAATCACATAAATTCTAATTAGTAATAAACATTAATCAATTTTCGATTCGGCCGCCAATAAGGCCTTCAATTTGCAATTTAAACATAATACATGAACAGATAATTTACAGTCAAACAGATAGAAATGCATTTAAACTATTTCACTCAATCAATCAGTTCAGAATTTCAGTCAATCAGTCAATTAACATGCTTAATCATAGATTAGCACTAATTAGTGGTGTTATCAGTAAACAGTAGTGAGGGTTGTCACTGACATTCTCGCTTTCACATGCTTTGAGCTTGAGAGTGAGTTTGTCATTGATCTTGGACAAATTCAGATATTCATCGTAAAGCTTTTCATAAGCTTGTTGTAGATCATCACCGTTAATCTCATCATTATCTTCTGATGTTTCATCATCTTCTTTTTTCTCCTCATTCTTCTTGACGTCAACCAGTCGAGCAACTAAGGTAGGAAAGGTGATAGATGGTGGTGAAGATGACTCTCATCTTTCATGAAATTGGCTCAGAATGTCCCACGCATCTTTAGCCTTTGTGCAGTGAGTAACCCGTTACTGTTCTTCATCATAAATTGCTCCACGAATAGTAATTAGAACTCTCTGATTGCTCGGATTTTCAGCACTTTTAACATTATCTTCAATGGTTTGCCAGTCTTCTGGGTCGAAAGCTCTCAGAAATGCCCTCATTCTGATCTTCCAATACAAGTAATTACTCCCATCAAAGGTGGGAGCATGATACAGATTCTGACCACGAGCAAATTCCACTGGCTTCGGAAGAGGTTGAGTGAAAGTGGACCAAAATGCCATGAAAGCACTATCCTCGTCTTCATCGGATTCAGTTTCTTCGGGTTCTTGCTCCGACCCACTTTTATCATCCCAAGTCACTGTGTAGACTTTCTTCCGATTCTTTTTCGAAGGACATTCAAGGGCAATATGTCCAAACCCTTGACATTCATAACACTTGACCCCTTGCCCCTTTACAATCTTCTTTTCAGTTTTTGGACCAAGTTTTGGTGGAAAAGTTTTAGGTTTATCATTACTCTTGTCTTTTGAAATAGAGTCTCTGAAATTAGGCTTCTTTTTCTTTAAATTTTTTTTTGAACTGTTTAGTAAACATAGCCGTCATCTCAGACTCTAAATCAAACTCAGTCTCAGGAGTTTTTGCAGCCTCATGAGCACTAGTGAAACCCACACTATCTTTTTGTTTTTTCTTAGAAATCTGGTGGGCTTCATAAGTCTGCAAGTTTCCAACCAACTGATCAAGCTTGAGGGTATCAACATCTGAGCCTCCTCAATGGCTGTCACTTTTGATTGGAACCTCTTGGGTAAGGACCTCAAAATTTTTCCAACAACTTTAGCTTCAGGGATTTTTTCACCGAGTGTAAAACAGGAATTCACGATGTCACTAAGTTTAGCATAACAATCATCAAACGTCTCATTATCACGCATAAAAAGGGTTTCAAAGGCAGAGGTGAGACGTTGAAGTTTTGACCTTTTAACAAAAGTAGTGCTCTCGTGAATCGTTTCAAGAATGTCCCAAGCTTCTTTTGCTACCTCACATGTGCAAATACGACGAAACTCTTCAAGTGTGACGGAGCAAAACAGGGAATTGAGAGCCTTACTGTTCCAACTCGAGTTTTGATAATCGGTTGTGTCCCATTTATCAAGGGGTTTGGAAATATCAATACCATCAATGATGACAATAGGTTCACTCCACCTATAGATCACATAGTGCCAAACTTTCTCATCGATGGATTTTAAAAATGCTCTCATACGAGCTTTCTAATAAGAATAGTTTGTACCATCAAGTAACGGAGGGCTATGGGTCGAGTTACCTTCACGAATTGAATCCATATCACCAATCACACAAAATCACACTCCTATAGTTTTGATAAAAACAAAGAGTGACCCGCTTTGATATCAATTGAAAATCCTTAATGATTCGTGATTAGATCAAGATTTAATTACTCCAATTCCCAATCATTCAAAACACACAATCTAAATCATCAAGCACTTACGAAAGTGATTTAGATTGTTGTTTTTGAAAAACAACAAATCGACACAAACGATTTTTATGTGGAAAAATCACAATTGAAGCACCTTCAATTGTGATAAAAAAATCACGGGCGAAATGCCACAAATCAATCCACTACTGAAAAAAAAAGATTACAAAGATAACAAACAAATTACCCAAATGCTTCCAATTTGTCTTCAAATCTTCTGTATATCTTTCACCGCAACCTTCGTCTCGGAATTGATTAGATTGAAATTGAATCCATAACTTCTATTGTCGAATCAACGACTACGCACAGTATCAAACTCCTTTGAAACTCCACGCTTGAATCTTCGAATTCCACCGAAGAAGAGCACTCTTGAATATTACCAATCAACCTCATTGATATGTGCTTATCAAAACATGAGTTTAATACTCACTCAAATCATCAAGGAAAACTCACAAAAAATACCAAAAGAAAATCTTAGAAAACCTTACAGCAGATCTCAAAACGTAATCCTAGTTTTGGACTAAAACTAGTATTTATAGAAAACTGGGACAGCGAAGCTCGCTCGAGCGAAGACTCTCTCGCTCGAGTGAGGAACTAATCTCGCGTGTTTTCCTTAAGTGGCTTCGCTCAAGCCACGCTACCTGCGCTCGAGCGTACATTCATCATTCTCAAGTTTTTTACAGACGCAGCCTTCGCTTGAGTGAGGACTCCTTCGCTTGAGTGAGGACTCCTTCGCTCGAGCGAGTAAGACAAAACAGAAAGGAAATTTACAACTCAATAACTCAAGTTTGTTCGTGGGATTGACAAGACTAAGGGACCTAACAATATATATATTTAGTATGAGAATAAATTATTTTTAAGTTTTCATTTTTTGTGTTGAACAAACAATTTGAGACAAAGTGAGTATGATAAAATGTAGGAAAATTCACACTACACACTTTTTAAAAGGCATTGTACGTGCACGAAATAATCGTCGCTTCTATAATCCTATTGATTAAACTTGCGCTCTTCCAAAAGTCGTAATAAAACCTGAAATCATAAACGTGAGTTAGTCGGTGTGTGCCGAAAGCCCCTCTGATGCCTAAGTTAGCAAATGAATCTAAAGAGTAAAAAGCTCTATGAATTCGAAAATAATAATTGCAATACTTGAAATTAGGTGAGATTTGAGCATTTTTGGATTTCACGTGGCAAACTCCTAATAGGATTTCCATTTGTTTTCATTGAGTCCTTTTAGGAATCATATTCGTAAAGGGTGCTTATTCTTTGACACCTTATTCACTACAAGACAAGTAAGATGCCATAATTCTTTGCACGGCTCCAAACCGAGCAACTGAACCGGTTCAGCCTTGCTAACGGCGCAATGTGCAGACCACGCAAATACAGCGCGACACTCTACCTTGCTGTGCATTGCGCGGTTTCTCTAGATAGCCCGGTCAACTGCACGCGCTCAACTGCGCTTGACCGATCTTCTTTTGTCAGCTCGGTCCCTGCATGCTCTGGACATTGTCTGCCCGGTCAAACCAGTAAAGATCTTTGACCGGCTTAAACTCTACACGCCTGAACCCTGCAGCTTCACTATCCATTGTTCGGCTGACAACTAGGACGTGATTTAACCCAACTGGCTTGCACACAATCGAAGGAATTAATATTTGGTACTACTCGTGTGACCCCAAAATTTCCAAGTCTATGTACACTTCCCATTTGAATTAATATTTTGTCAATTATCAGTCACCTTCACAAATATATTTTGAATTTTATTTTGAAAATAAATATGTGATATAAATTTAAAATTAATAGGATGTTAGTCACACTCACATTTGATTGCAGACTATTGATTTTTAAAATTTTTTTTTTTAATTCATTTCAAAAAAGTAATGTCATGTACTATTTGTATGATTCTAAAACCTTGGTGCTACAAACCAGAAAAAATATAAAAAATTTATCCAGAATATAAAATGAAAAACTAAGATTCATACATGAAGGGAATCCACAAATAAAATGTTAAATCTACCCTCACAAATCTAGTTTGTTTGGTTTGATTTTTCAAAAACTGTTTTTAGGTGAATTTTCGTTTATTTTTATTAATTTTTTTTTATATTCAATCATTTTTTTATACTTTTTAATAAATAGAGTAAATTACTAATAGGTCATAATAGTTTGACTTAATTCTCATCAAGTCTTATTAAAAATAAATCTTGGTAAAATTGTCGCTAAAAATAATTTTTTGCGATAATTTTTTATATATATCGCTAAAAATTGACAATTAATGACTTTTTTTCCCATAATTTTCATAAATTATTACTAAAACTTACAATTAGTGACTTTTTTTACTACAAATCTTTCCCATAGAACCTATTAGATAATAATTCACTTATTAAGATTTACACGTAAGTATCCTTTTAAATACGCCTAATCAAGATGCATCTAAAAATTAAAATAAATTGACTAAAAATATTTTTAAAAATCACTAAAAATAAATAAAAATTAAAACAAAAATCTGTGTGTATTTTTGGTCAAATCTTTGTTTGTTTTTAGTGAATTTGTTTGAATGACATTAAAGATAAACAAAAATCCAAGTAAAAAAATAATTTTTGAAAACTGTAACAAACAAACCCTTTTCCATTCCTATATTTCCGAAGTGTATACTTCCCAGTGTATTGTCCGTCAATCTCAACTCCTCAAATGGTGATGAAGACAGTCAACGCTGCGTTAAAACACGGGAGCTGATGATGGCCCATTTTTTAAGTCGTCAATTGACAAAACGTCTCTCTATTGACAAAACGTCTCACCATATAAACATGATTGAAATGAATTTCAATCAAATAAAAAATAGTAAATTACATCAGTAGTTCTTGTATTTTGTCTCACAGCTTAGGCTAGAAGCTGGCTATCAATTCTAGATTATGCCTGTTTGAAATATAGATTTGGATAGAAATTTTTTTAAAAAAATGACCAAAAAAAAAAAAAAAATGAGGAAAATGTGAGTGAAAATACAGGCCTCTTTTTTGTTTTTTTTCTTTTTCTTTTTCTTAACGCACTTTGAGAAGGATGAATTGACTATTTTGTCAGTTGATTTCAATTCAATTTTTGATTAGAGGGTATTTCTAAATAGATTAAATTGCCACAAATGTGAGAATTCCAAGTATAAGAAATTGATGTAACTAAAATTACAAAAACCAAATTAACTGCAAGCCTGCAGTCCCCACTTGATTAGGAATTTACCGTTTGCAGTCCCGCATATTCCACCCTACACAGACAATGCTTACCATGTAGGAAAGGAAATTGCACGTTATTAATAATCACTACCAAGGCTACCTTTGCAACTGCATTCCCACAAAAAAAAGAAAAAAGAAAAATAGATCTGAAAATGGCATTTCAACTTTCAGGAATGGGTTTTCAGCTTCTCCAGTTGTTTTACGTATGGAGCGGCATATGTGTCGTGACCATGGCACTTCTACATGTTGGAACTCTCCCGGCAGGGACTACAGCAAGTAGTTCCTTTGTTGGGAACGAGTCTGATCATTTTGCATTGCTCGCCTTCAAGTCAAAGATTTTGCAAGACCCTCATGGGGTTGTGAACTCATGGAATAATTCTCTCCATTTCTGCGAGTGGCAAGGTGTCATATGCGGTCACCGGCACAGGAGAGTTACCATTATAGACTTGGCGTCCCAAGGTCTAGTTGGTTCCTTGTCTCCTTATGTTGGGAACCTCACCTTCCTTCGGGGGTTGTGGCTCTCTAACAACACTTTTCAGGGTGAACTCCCTGTTGAACTCGGTAACCTGTTCAGGTTGCAAATTTTGAACCTGAGCATTAACAACTTTGAAGGAGAAATTCCAGCTAGCTTATCCCGCTGCTCCAACCTCACATACCTTGGTGTTGGAAAAAATAAACTAGTCGGGAAATTCCCCAAAGAGCTTACTTCCTTGCCAAAGCTCATAAATCTTGCCATTTACAGGAACAATTTGACGGGAGGTATTTCTCCATTCATTGGGAATCTTACCTCTCTGAAAAGCTTTTCCGCTGCTAGAAATTCTTTTGGAGGAAGTATTCCAGGTACCTTGGGTCAATTGAAAAAACTAACACAACTTGGATTGGGTGGCAATCAACTCTCTGGTATGATCCCTCCATCTATTTACAATCTTTCCTTCCTAAATGTTTTTTCTGTGGCTATTAACCAACTTCATGGCAGTCTTCCGCCAAGCTTTGGTTCCATGTTCCCTCATCTTCAATTCCTCCAGATATTTGCTAACCAATTTACTGGACCCATTCCACTTTCAATATCCAATTCTTCAGAACTAGCATTTATGGATATAGGAACTAACCACTTCAACGGAAAAATAACGAACGATTTTGGAAGACTACATAATCTCTGGCAGTTAGTTGTATCTGACAACAATTTCGGAAGCGGGGAACCTGATGAACTAGCCTTTCTTGGTTCTTTGGCCAACTGTAGCAATTTGAAAGTGTTGGGTATGGACACAAACCAATTTAGAGCGGTGTTACCAGAATCTGTGGGCAACCTTTCAACCAATCTCTCTACCTTAATACTTCAAGGAAATCAATTATATGGAGCTATTCCTTCCACAATAGGTAACCTTGTCAACTTGAATACGTTATCTATGGAAATTAACCAATTCACAGGCACAATTCCCACTAACATAGGAAATCTTCCAAAGATGCAAAGGATGGGTTTTCAAACTAACAAACTCTCAGGTAAAATCCCAGATTCCATTGGAAACCTATCATTGTTGCTTGAACTTTACTTAGGGGACAACAGGCTAGAGGGGACCATACCCTCAAGTCTTGGTAACTGTAAAAGTTTGTTGTTGCTACAACTTTATCAAAACAATTTGAGTGGCACCATTCCGAAAGAACTCCTGAAAGTCTCGTCTTTATCAATTTTTTTAAATCTAGCTCGGAATCATTTGTTTGGTTCCTTGCCAACAGAGGTTGGGAACCTAAAAAATTTAATGGAACTGGATATCTCTGAGAATAGGTTGTCTGGTGAAATTCCTAGTAGTCTTGGTAGTTGCACTAGCCTTCAAAACCTTTATATGCAGGGAAATTCTTTTCAAGGATCTATTCCTCTATCATTGAAATCTTTGAGAGGTATTCAAAACTTTGATCTTTCTCATAACAACTTGTCTGGCAAAATTCCAACATTCTTAGGGAAACTTTCCCTAATGATTCTCAATTTGTCCTTTAATGATTTTGAGGGTGAGTTACCAATGGATGGAGTTTTCACAAATGCAAGTGCAATATCAATTTCTGGAAATCATAGGCTTTGTGGGGGTATTTCTAAGCTACAACTACCGAGTTGCAACACCAAGAAATCAAAACATAAGATGCCTCTTTCACATATATTGGCAATTACAGCAGCTTCGGTACTTGTTGGAGCAGCCGTTTTGTCATTCTTTACAATTTATTTGTTCAAGAAGCAAAGAACAACTCAATCTACAATCACAGTGTTGAAAGAATCATTTTTGAAAGTCTCCTATGAGAAACTCCTCAAAGCAACAGATGGTTTCTCTTCTGCGAACCTAATTGGTTTTGGTAGTTTTGGCTCTGTATATAGAGGAATTCTGGTTCAGGATTGGGAGTTTGTTGCTGCTATCAAAGTGCTTAACCTTCAAAATCGTGGAGCTATCAAGAGTTTCATGGCAGAGTGTGAAACCTTGAGAAATATTCGACACCGAAACTTGGTCAGGATCATAACTTCTTGTTCTAGTGTTGATTTTCAAGGGAATGAGTTCAAAGCTCTAGTTTATGAGTTCATGCCAAATGGGAGTCTAGAGAGGTGGTTGCATGCAAGTCTAGAAACAAATGATGGGCAAAATGAGCAGCAGAGACTCAACCTTCTACAAAGAATAAACATTGCCATAGATGTGGCTTGTGCGCTCGATTATCTTCATCACCAATGCCAAATGCCGATCATTCATTGTGATTTGAAGCCGACTAATATCCTTCTTGACTGTGACATGGTTGCCCATATTGGAGATTTCGGTCTAGCTAGATTTTTCCCAGAGCTCACGGGTCCAAATCAAAGTAGCTCAATTGGGGTAAGGGGAACAATTGGATATGTCGCTCCAGGTAACAACTCTTTGCTGTTCTTCTAATAGAATATCTTACTGGAATAAGTAGAATGTATTCCTTTCATATTATGGAATTCACATTTATCAGAATTGATTTTTCTTTTTTCTTTTGTATCAATTTGCTTTTGGAGAAAAATGATCCTTAGGGGCTTTGGATGTGAATTGTTTTAATGACAGAGTATGGGCTCGGAAGTGAGATGTCAACTTATGGTGATGTCTACAGTTATGGGATCTTGTTATTGGAGATGATGACAGGGAAGAGACCCACAGACAACATGTTTGAGGAAGGTCATAATCTTCACAACTTCGCAAGAATGGCCTTGCCTGACCAAGTGATGGAGATTGCAGACCCGGTGCTCCTAGACAATAAGGAAGAAGAGGCTAGAGCAACAACATTTCAAGTGAACAATGACAGCAAAATTGTGGAATGTTTGATTTCCATGGTCAATATTGGAGTGGCATGCTCTACAGAGTCACCACGAGATCGAATGAGCATAAGTAATATCCTTCATGAACTTCATTTGGTCAAGAACAAACTCCTAAAAGAGGAACTTTCAACTAGGTACTAAATTGAACAGGTCTTGCTCAATATTTTTAACTTCATTCTTCTATAGAATTGCTCTTATTGTTTCTCTAACATTAGTTTTGATCCTCCATGGTTTTTGTCCTTGTTAACAGGAAACTGCGTAGATAATTGAACAATAATGGGAGCAAGCATGGCATGTTTTCTAGTGTGAGATTTCAAATGAGCTTACTCTTTTCCAATAAAAAAATATCAATTGAAAGCAATCCAATTTCATTAATATGAAAAAGTCTATTCTCACAGGTTTTTGTATTATATTCTATAATACTGGGACAACTTTTAAAATATAATGCACTTTGATGGACCTTTTGCCTAAAAGCAATAAAATCAATATTTAGCATGTCAAACTGTATTAATCCCCACATTAATCACATAATGTGGGTATTCTATAAGACTATTAGTGGTGATTTGAACAATCAATAATGCTTTTATGTGCTTGAATTGCATGAATTATGTGAGAGTCTGGAATCTTGATTGAGTTCAAATTTATACCGTACACTGACATGTACATTTTTTGCTCTTTGGTAACTACATTACAGGACAATATGAAGCTTGATGCTTGTCAAAACAGTGAGAAATGGTGAACAGTAAGTCAAAACGGAAGACGATTATGATTATCACAAATTGTATAAATAATACTATATGATTACTAGATTATTTTGGATTCAGTCAATTTGAGAGAATGATAATGTAATGTACGTGTGATGTGAGTTTGTTTTCCTTTTTAATTTCAGAACTTCAATTTTATATATAAACTGTTTAAATTTGGATCAATATTGTCATCTATAATCAGCTGGAACTTGTGAATGTGGCACCGAAACTTCGTTTGAAGCTTCATTTTACCCCCAAACTATTTGAAATATCAATTAGACTCCTGAATTTATTAAAATAATTATATTTAATATTTAATTAATAAATATATATATAAAAAAGTAAGAAAAAAATTTAAACAAAAAGATTCAAGCATTTGTAATATTGAGTATTCTCTGTAGAGTGTTGCTGGCTTTAACGTTGGAGTGCCCTCCGATCGATGATACGGCCAGTTAAATACTGATCTCGATTTTGTAGGTGGATATCTGAAAGTTTGCGAAAAAATAATTTATTTAAAAAAAACACTTTTCAAAGAAACACCACCTGATTACACAATCTAAAATACCTCAATCCAAACGTGTTGTTGATAATACCTCACCAAGCGATCCAAGTGTTTTGCCTCCAAAGTGATTCACCTTGCATCCTCTTTGATTTATCTTTGTGTATATATTTTCTACAGACCTTAAAATTCTGATGGCCAATTTTTGTATCAAATACATCTGATATATATATACACAACACATGATAGAGTTTGCATGTAAGTGGGATCCTTAGGGATCTCTCTTTTAGTTGTAGGGACAAAATAAAAGATATATCTTTTATCTTAAATATGCAGGATACAACTTATCCAATTTTTCATTAATTATCTTTTAAACAGATAACATAGAACTTCCACTAATTGCAATAATGTCCATCAACACATTACAATTAAACCCCTAAAAGTAGAGAATTACAAGTGAGGCCCTTTCTTACAATTAATCACAAATTTGCTTCCACCAAGCTATATTCCACATGAGCTATTAGGTATGGACAAATTTATCACTATCAAAAGCCCTAACTCATGCAACCGAATTCTAAATTTTTCCATCTTCTAAATGGACCCTAAAAGCATTTCCCAAAAAATAGTATTTTTACAATTATATATGTATAAAATATTTTTATGAAAAAGTAACCGGCCGGTTTTCTTTTGGTCCAATGTTAATAGGAAAAATTGCTTGAATATACTTTCTCACTTTGAGAATGGTGGATTCCATGTTAAGCGCCTATATAAATCAATTACCACTCACATAACCCAACATGTCCGTGTATAGCCTTTGGTTCGGCGTCACCGATTGACAATGTCAAAGTTAAATGAATAGTTAATTAATTTATACAAGCCTCTCAAGTCAAAGGAAAATAAGTGTATTGTAATAGAACTACCTTTTAAACTGACAGTGATCATTCCATAGGTGTTCTCAAAACCGATCCTGTTCAGTGCATGTACTTATTGCATAACACCCACCTATTTGCCTAAGGTCACTACCTCAATGATGGAGTTAATCATTCTATCATATAGCAGCAAAACAGATGTAGGCCATAGTAGTGTGACGCCCAATCAATACCCATAGGCTAGAATATTAATTGGGTCTACAAGGCACGAAAAATCATAACTCCTACCTTTTGGTTCATTAACCATGCTAAAATCAATTCATGAATGAGCAATTGTAGACAAGTAGTGAAACTAATTACCTTGCAACTCCTAAATTTGTCAAGATCTTGAAAATTTTGCCATGATTACATCACACCAAAATCTGGGGGCAAGAGGAGTGGATGAGCCAGAATATGGCTAAATAAATCGAAGCATGACTTGTTAGTCCTTACAAAAAGACAGTGGTTTCATCATTGAGACTATGAAAATTTTTGAATTATTAATCCAAGCATGGAAATATTATTATTAGTTATTATGTTGAATTTTTATTATCTGCTGTGCATGAATTTTTATGCATTATTAATCTGATATATTATTATCAATTATTATGTCGGATACTTATTATCTGCGGAGTATGGATTTTATGCATTATTATTCCAAGCATGAAGATATTTTTATCAGTTATTAGATTGGATTTTTATTATTTGTGGAGCATGAATTTTATGCATTATTATTCAAAGCATTAAGATTTTTTTATCAGTTATTATATTGGATTTTTATTAATTGTGGAGTATGAATTTTATGCATTATTATTCTCAGCATGGAGATATTATTATCCGTTATTTGGTCAGATATGCCTGAATTTGAGATTTGGATGGAGACTGTTGTTTGTCAGATATGCCGTTGGATTTGAGATTTGGATGGAGACCGTTTGTCACACCCTAAATCCGGGTATGGTCGGCTGTGGCCCACAGGGCCTTAGCCCAAGGCACACGTAAGTCTAAACACGAATTCATAATCACATTGAAAAACTAAACAAAAGTCTAGTAATAAATAACCAAACTCAATCCAGTGACATGTCACAAGTATAAACGGCAAAACCAACCGTAATCAATACAATCTAAACTTATGGGATATAAACAGCCCACATATCAAAATAATCCTAAATGAACCTCAATAAGAATAAAAAGAAATATGCACAAACTTGACCTAACAATCTAAAACAAAATAAATGAATGTCCTAGAGGTCCATGCAATTGAGTCCCTGCTACGCCATGAGTCCACTCTAAGTCCTTCTAACACTTGGAAATGATGAACAACTAAGTCAGCTGATAGCTCAATGAGTAGCAACATAGATAGTAAATACAGTTTTGAAAACAGGGTTCAATTCCAAAATAAGATATGTATCACAGAAACTAAATTGGCATACAGTTTAGTAAAGGCAATCTATTTAAAAAAAAGGTTCCACAGTTCAACAGTTAAAATACTTATGTCTCTTGTTAGAAATTGGACGCCCATGTGGCATGACCCTTTGAACCTTTTGAACCTGAACCTTTTGAACCTTATCCATGTAAGTTTGAATTTGAATTCAAAACTTATTTGGATAACCATTCAGGATATCTATATCTATCATATCAATAGATATGGATAGATGGATAGATAGATATTGGTTGTTATATCTGATTATATATTTTATATATAATATATTTAATAGATCAGATACGTATATCAGATATACGTTATATGGTTTTTTCCCCATAACCTTTTTCCCATACTCTCTCTGACTCTCTCCCATAAAACAAGGATCAAACCATTTTGCATTGTGACTTGTGTGGGTGATACTCATTTTGTAGTATCACTCCACTGCTGGGTTCGTTGTTCAAATTTTGGAAGCACGTGATTTATCCACGAGGTTCTTCGTTACAAGGTATGATTCTGATATTTTTTCCCACTGCAATATAATACTTTGATTTACATCTCTCAAGAACATGATAAATGACATTTTCCACTTAAAACAGATTACAACATGAACACCAATAATTTTCTAGGTACCAAGAAAAAACAAGTAACATGTCACACAGTTCTCAAGGCTATAAGCCCTGTTGGATCCAATACTGAACTAAGAGTCATCCTTAGGGTGGCAATTCGGGCCTTTTCTCTAAGACGATCCCATTGAAGGTCACCTAGCTTAACCTAGGTCTTTTCCTTACAATCGTTGAGCACTAGAGTCATCATGGCCCAACCCAGATCTGTTCCCTAGTGGCCAGAGTTACCACACACAGTGGAATAATTTCCCTAGACTAAAATATACAAATGGTCCCAATAATCAATACACATCAGTTTCGCAAAACATGGTAGTTCACCATTATAAACATGAGACCAAAAACAAATAATTTACAGTATGCCAAGTTTACACATGTTTCAGAAATAATTTAATTCTATTGATAATATAATAGATTATCAAAACAGTTTAGTCCTGAAACAACAATTTAATTTTTCAACAGTTCAGGGTAGGGGAACATATGTAGCATGCAACTACTCACCTGGAAATGGAATAATGTAATCCTCGAATAGAGTATAAAAGTCTAACTAGTGCCCTGAACCAAGTATGAAAACTACATGTCACTACTAATTTAAAAATACTAAAGAATAGGAACTAAATAACCTCAAACTAAAGCGCACTAACACGGCTCAAGTCAACTCACCGTTACTCTTAAATATTATCTAAGTTCATGTTCTTCAAGGTCTAAAATCACCCAAGACATGGGTTCAAATCGAAACTTAATTAAAAGTAACTTTAAGATAAAACAGAATTTTAAACAAGCCTTCCCAATCTATTCGCAATATTACAAAAAAAATACCAAAACCCTCCAGATATCAACTAATATATCCTAAGTTTCAAACCCAATTGGTTTTACTTGATTTGCTTATCAAAATAATTATCTACAATTAATTATATCTAAACAGGTTGTTTTCTGTAGCACTTTAAAGAAATTAATGGTTCTCTTAGTATACATGAGCAATCAACGCAAGGCCAAAAATGTACGAACTAGACTCGTAACTTGTTCTAATGACGCTGATTTGATAATTTTCAGATTTATATCCAAAAAGAACAACACTTCCGAAATTACTGTTTAACACCAGTTTTCTGCACAGATTTGAACGCGCTAGTTAATATAGATTTTGAATCCCAAAAATTATGAGAAAATTCAAATATGAAATTCAATATGTAATTAATCTACTGTAAAAATTTTAGTTCAAAATTCGTTATTTGATATAATTCCTCAATTTTTAAAGATTGTGGTTCTGTGCAGAATTCTTATCTAATGACTTTAGTTCCTTATTTCGCTTTAAAATTTTGCATGATAATAATACACACAAAATACTATCCCAATCAGCCAATCCATTCCTTTTTCTTCCAACAACTCACAACACCCACATGCACCATAACTATGTATGCAACATACTATAATAGAACAAGAATAGATTTATTGTTACCTTAGAGTTGTTGAGCCACAGAGGTGCTTTCTCTTCCTCTCTCACGTTGCTGCTGCTATAGTGTTGTTAGGAACCCTAGGGTTGTTATATATATATATATATATATCTCTAAACAAAACTCTAAATAATTATCCTTTGTTTTATATTTTTTTTTCTCTCACCATTAATTTAAATAAATATAACTATTATTATATCCAAAATAAACTTACTAACTTGCCCCCTATATTTTTTTTATTTTTCATAATAAACCTTGCCTCTAAATTAAAGACTTCTACCATAAATTTATTTTACGTTTAAAATTAATTAAAAGACCTTCCAAATATTTAATTTGCCCTTTAGGATTCACCACCACAATATTTGAGATTGCAAAATAATTATTACTATTTAATTATTTACTTAATTTTTATATTCGGGTTCTCACATTGGTCTTTTCCTCACAATCGTTGAGCACTAGAGTCATCACGGCCCAACCTAGATCTGTTCCCTAGTGGCAAGAGTCACCACACATAGTGGAATAATTTCCCTGGACTAAAATATATAGATGGTCCCAATAATCAATACAATTCAATTTTGCAAAACATGGCAGTTCACCATTATAAACATGAGAGCATAATAAATAGTTTACAGTATGCCAAGTTTACACATGTTTCAGAAATAATTTAATTCCATTGATAATATAATAATTTATCAAAACAGTTAAGTCTTGAAACAACAATTTAATTTTCCAACAGTTTAGGGTAGGAGAACATTTATAAAAATATGTAGCGTGCAGCTACTCACCTGAAAATAGAATAATGTAATCCTCGAATAGAGTATGAAAGTCCAACTAGTGCCCTGAACCAAGTATGGAAACTACACGTCACTACTAATATAAAAATATAAAAGAGAATAATAAACTAAGTACCCCACACTTAAGCGCACTAACACGGTTCAACCCAACTCACCGTTACTCTTAAATATTACCTAAGCTCATGTTCTTCAAGGTCTAAAATCATCCAAGACATGGGTTCAAATCGAAACTTAATTAAAAGTAACTTTAAGATAAAACAAAATTTTAAACAAGCTTTCCCAATCTATTCGCTAACTTTGAAAATTACAAAACCCACTCCACACCATTCGAAAAATTCCAAAACTCTCCAGATAACAACTAATATATCCTAGGTTTCAAACCCAATTAGTTTTATTTGATTTGTTTATCAAAATAATTATTTACAATTAATTATATCCAAACAGGTCACTTTCTCTCTTAGTATACATGAGCAATCAATGCAAGGCCAAAAATGTAAGAAACTAAACTCATAACCGGTTCTAATGACGTAGATTTGTAAATTTTCGGACCTATATCCAAAGAGAACAACACTTTCGAAGTTACTATTTTACAACAGTTTTCTAGGCAGATTTGAATGCGTCAGTTTATATGGATTTTGACTCCCAAAAATTATAAGAAAATTCTAGCATGCAATTAAATATGTAATTAATATACTGCAAAAATTTCAGTTCAAAATTCATTTGTTTGATATGGTTTCTTGATTTTTTTTTTTTTTTTAAATTTGTGATGCAATACAGAATTTCATGCTTATAAATTGCACCCTCAACTTTTTGTACCTAGTTAATTCCTTAAACTACATTAAAAAAAAAATTTTTGATTTTCACACACAGTAGTGGCCCAGTATGTCACACCCCAAATCCGAGCATGACCGGTCGTGGCCCACAGGGACTCAGCCCAAGGCACACGTAAGCCTAAACATGAACCCAAAGCCACGAAGAATAAATGTGATGATAGCCCATAAATAAATAAATCAAAACCCAATCCGGTGACAAGTCACAATTATAAATGGTAAAACCAACCTTAACCAACTTCCAAAAATATATCCTAAATGAAACACAAATCGCCCACAAAATAAAATAATTCTAAATAAAATCCAACCACAATGTATGCACAAAACCAACATGGCAAGCTAAAACAAAATCAATGACTATCCTAGAGGTCCATGCAATTGAGTCCCCGCTACGCCATGAGTCCACTCTAAGTCCTTCTAACACCTAGAAATGATAAACAACTAAGTCGGCTGATAGCTCATGGAGTAGCAACATGGATAGTAAATATAGTTTTGAAAACAGGGTTGAATTCCAAAATAAGATATATATCACAGAAACTAGATTGGCATATAGTTTTGATAAAGATAATCTATTTCAAAAAGAAGGTTTCATAGTTCAACAGTTAAAATACTCATGTCTCTCAAGAACATGATAAATGACATTTTCCACTGAAAACAGATTACAACATGAACACCAATAATTTTCTGGGTACCAAGAAATAACAAGTAACATGCCACACAGTTCTCAAGGCTATAAGCCCCGTTGTATTCAATACCGAACTAAGAGTTATCCTTAGGGTGGCAACCAGAGCCTTTTCTCCAAGACGATCCGATTGAAGGTCACCTAGCTTAACTTAGGTCTTTTCCTTACAATCATTGAACACTAGAGTCATCACAGCCCAACCCGGATCTGTTCCCTAGTGGCTAGAGTCACCACACACAGTGGAATAATTTCCGTGGACTAAAATACACAAATGGTCCCGAAAATCAATACAATCAGTTTCGCAATACATGGTAGTTCACCATTATAAACATGAGACCAAAACAAATAGTTTAGAGGATGCAAAGTTCACACATGTTTTAGAAATAATTTGATTCCATTGATGATATAATAATTTATCAAAACAGTTTAGTCCTGAAACAACAATTAAATTTTCTAACAGTTTAGGGTAGGGGAACATTTATAAAAATATGTAGCATGAAACTACTCACCTGAAAACGAAATAATATAATCCTCGAATAGAGGACGAAAGTCCAACTAGTGCCCTAAACCATGTATGAAGGCTACACGTCACTACTAATTTAAAAATACTAAAGAGAATAATAAACTAAGTACCCCACACTAAAGCGCACTAACATAGCTCAACCCAACTCACCGTTACTCTTAAATATTACCTAAGCTCATGTTCTTCAAGGTCTAAAATTACCAATGACATGGGTTCAGATCGAAACTTAATTAAAAGTAACTTTAAGACAAAACAGAGTTTTAAACAAGTTTTCCCAATCTATTCGCTAACTTTGAAAATTACAAAACCCACTCCATGCTATTTGAAAAATTCCAAAACCCTCCAGATATCAACTAATATATCCTAAGTTTCAAACCCAATTGGTTTTACTTGATTTGCTTATCAAAATAATTATCTACAATTAATTATATCTAAACAGATTGTTTTCTGCAACACTTTAAAGAAAATAATGGTTCTCTTAGTATACATGAGAAATCAATTCAAGGTCAAAAATGTAAGAAACTAGACTCATAACCGGTTCTAATGACACTAATTTGATAATTTTCGGATTTATACCCAAAGAGAACGACACTTCCGAACTTACTATTTTAAACCAGTTTTCTGGACAGATTTGAACGCATCAGTTGGTATGGATTTTGACTCCCAAAATTATGAAAAAATTCAGATATGCAATTCAATATGTAGTTAATCTGCTATAAAAATTTCAGTTCAAAATTCATTCGTTGATATGGTTTCTTGATTTATAAAGTTTGTGATTCTGTACAGAATTTTTAAACTAAGAATTTCTTCCATTCTTTATACATAAATTTAATTCCTCAGGTTTCTTAACAGGATATCTATATACAAAATACAAAAAACTATAATCTCTCCATAAATGTACTAAATAATAATAGAGTAAGGATAAAGAACAAAAACAAAAGGAAGAAGAAAGATAAAAACCTACCACACACCCAAAAATCCTTCCTTGTTTGCAACACCTTTTTTTTTTCTTCTTCTTCTCTCTCAACCTCTTTCTCTCCCGTGCTTGCTACTGCTGTTGTATAAGTTGTATTAGGCTGCTATTGCTCTCTTGTTTTAGGCAACCTAGGGTTGCATTATGTATCTAAACAAAAGGCTCTAAAATATTTTCTTTTGTTTTAATTTATTTTCTCTCTCCATTAATTTAAATAAATTACAAATATTATTAAATCAAAATATGCTTACTAATTTGTCACTAATTTTTTTTTAAATAATAAATCTTGCCTCTAAATTAAAGACTTTCACCATAAATTTATTTTAGTTTTTAAAATTAATTACAAGACCCTCCAATAATATTTAATTTGCACTTTAGGATTCACCATCAAAATATTTGAGATTGTAAAATTATTATTATTTAATTATTTATTTGATTTGTATGTTTGGGTTCTCACATTCTCCCCCCCTAAAAGAAAAGTTTCATCCTCGAAACTAACCTGAGTAATCCATGAGAATAGATGTGGGTACTTCTTGTGCATCTTATCCTCGAGTTCCCAAGTCGCCTCTTCAACTAGATGATTACGCCATAGTACCTTAACCAATTTAATGACCTTTGTACGCAACATTTTCTCTTTCAAATTCAAAATCTGAACAGGCATCTCCTCATACGAAAAATCCTTTCTAATCTGAAGCGACTCATAATCTATCACATGCAACGGACTGTGCACATATTTCCTCAGCATAGACACGTGAAACACATTATGCACTCCTGCCAACCTAAGGGGTAGAGCAACACGACACACAACCTCACCAACTTTCTCTAATACCTCAAATGGACCAATGTATCTAGGACTCAACTTTCCTTTCTTTCCAAACATGATGACTCCTTTCCATGGTGATACTTTCAAGAATACCATATCCCCCACATAAAACTCTAAATCTCTCCTACGATGATCAACATAACTTTTTTTTTTGTCTACTTTGAGCAGTCAATAATCTCTCTCTGATGGTGATAATTTTCTGTGTAGCATCCTCCCCCAAATTAGGTCCCAACATTTGCCTCTCACCAACCTCATACCAACACAGAAGAGACCTACACTTCCACCCCTACAAAGCCTCATAAGGAGCTACTTTCAAACTAGAATGATAACTATTATTATACAGAAACTCCATGAGCGACAAATAATCATCCCAATTACCTCTCCACTCCAAAGCACAAGCCCTCAACATATCTTCAAGGGTTTGAATAGTCCTCTCTAATTGCCCATCTATCTGAGGGTGATAAGCTGAACTAAAATTTAATCAAGTACCCATAACTGACTGTAACGCACCCCAAAACTTAGACACAAAACGAGGGCCTCGATCTGACACTATTGACACAGGTGCACCATGCAATCTAACAATCTTCTTCACATACAACTGTGCAAATCGAGCTAGAGAATGGTTCATCCGAACTACAATAAAATGGGTTGACTTGGTTAATCTATCCACAACTACCCAAACTGCATCATGATTACTACTAGTACGAGGTAATCCACACACGAAGTCCATGGTAACATGATCCCACTTCTACTCTGGTATAGGCACGGGTTGTAGTTTCCCTGCGGGTTTCTGATGTTCTACTTTAGCCTGTTGACACACCAAACACTAAGCCACAAATTCTGCAATATCTCCCTTCATACCATTCCACCAAAAATGTTCATGAAGAACCTGATACATCTTAGTGCTTCCAGGATGAATGCTGTAACTAGAACTATGTGCCTCTGTCATAATCTCCTTCCTCAAATCACCACTAGCAGGAACACAAATTCGGCTATAGAATCTAAGCAACCCATCATCACTAACCAAAAAATCTACATGCTTACCCTCTTCCATCTCTCCTTTAATACACTCGCACTGGGGGTCAATCTCCTGAGCTAAACGAATCCGTTCTCTCAAGGTTGGCTGAGCTGTCAATTGACTACAATAAGCCCTATCACCAAGCATAACAACCTCAAGCCTCAAACATCTCATGCCTTCCACCAAACAACTCTCAGTAGACAAAGCAGCTACATCTCCAATTGCGACCTTCCTACTTAAGGCATATGCAACCATATTTGCCTTCCCTGGATGATATAAAATATTCACATCGTAATCTTTTAGTAACTCAAGCCATCTTCTTTGCCTCAAATTTAGTTCCTTCTATGTGAAAATATACTTGAAACTCTTATAATTAGTGTAAATCTTACATGACTCTCCATACAAATAATGTCGCCAGATCTTAAGAGCAAAAATGAATGCTGCTAACTCCAAGTCATGCGTAGGATAATTTCTCTCATGTACTTTCAACTGTCGTGACGCATAAGCAATCACCTCCCCATGCTGTATGAGCACACATCCTAAACCCTGTCGTGAAGCATCAATGTAAATCACAAAACCATCACCATCTGTAGGTAAGGCAAGGATTGGAGCTGATGTCAACCTCTATTTAAACTCTTGGAAGCTACACTCACAATCATCATTCCACTCAAACTTTACCCCTTTCCTGGTGAGATTGGTAAGTGGCAAAGCAATACGGGAGAATCCTTCCACAAACCGCCTGTAATATCTAGCAAGCTCTAGAAAGCTGCATACCTCTATCACAGAAGTAGGTCGTGGCCAATCAACAATTGCTGCCACCTTCGTGCTATCCACAGATACCCCATCTTTACTCACCACATGACCTAAAAAGGATACACTGCTTAACCAAAATTCACAGTTCTTAAATTTTGCATATAGTCTTTTCTCTCTAAGGTCTGTAGTACTACCCTCAAACGCTGCTCATGCTCCTCCTTACTCCTCGAATAAATTAGGATGTCATCAATAGCTGGGGTTTAAATACTCTGTTCATCAAATCCACGAATGCAGCTGGTGCATTTATGAGACCAAAAGGCAACACCGAGAACTCATAATGCCCATAATGAGTTTCTAAAAGCTATCTTAGGAACATCCTCATCCCTCACCTTCAACTAGTGATAGCCTAGCATCAAGTCAGTCTTAGAGAATACTTGAGCTCCCTACAATTGACTAAATAGGTCATCAATGCATGGAAAATGGTACATATGCTTCACTGTGACTTTGTTCAATTCCCTATAATCAATACACAATCTCATAGACCCGTCATTCTTTTTCACAAACAACATAGGTGCTCCCCAAGGTGAAACACTAGGCTTGATAAAACCTTTGACTAACAATTCCAGTAACTGAGTTTGTAACTCCCTCAAATCCAATGGTGCCATTCTATAGGGCACTTTAGAGATAGGTGTTGTATTGAGGACCAAGTCAATGGAAAATTCTACCTCACGGTTTGGAGGAAGACCAGGTAGATCCTATGGAAAAACATCAACAAATTCACTCACTACAAGTAACTCCTCTAACTTTTGTTCTGGCTGTTCGATACTCACCACACAAGCTAAGTAACCATGACACCCTTTTCTCAAGATTCGGTTAGCTTGAAGGGAAGAGATAAAACAGATAGAAGACCCTTTCCTATCTCCTTGAAAGAAAAACTCATATTGTCCTGACATAACAAAAACTACCCTCTTTCTAAAACTATCAATAGAAACATGATGCATTGTCAACCAATCCATCCCCAAAATCACGGGAAAATTCTTCATCTCTAAAGAAATCAAATCCACTGGAAAAATCTTACCATCCATTTTTATCTCACAAGATCTACAAACATTCCCTAATACTACTGTTTCTCCTAATAGAGTAGACACAACAATACATGCATCCAAAGGCGCATAAGAAATAGTCAAACAATGTAGATATCTAGGTGCCATCTCTTAACCTTCAAAATGAAATCAAGAAAAGCTCAACACAAGCTTAAACAAAACTAACTTAACCATACCCTACTAAGGACTATAGGGACTCGGACCTCGTCTAAATGATGAAATGCAAGACATGGAACTCAATAAACCTACAGCTCTGATACCACAATTGTCACACCCCAAATCCTGGCATGACCAGCCGTGGCCCACAGGGACTCAACCCAAGGCACACGTAAGCCTAAACATGAACCCAAAACCACGAAGAATAAATGTGATGATAGCCCATAAATAAATAAATCAAAACCCAATACGGTGACAAGTCACAAGTATAAATGGTAAAACCAACCATAACCAACTTCCAAAAATATATCCTAAATGGAACACAAATCGCCCACGAAATAAGATAATTCTAAATAAAATCTAACCACAATGTATGCACAAAACCGGCATAACAAGCTAAAACAAAATCAATGAATGTCCTAAAGGTCCACGCAATTGAGTTCCCGCCACGCCATGAGTCCATTCTAAGTCCTTCTAACACTTGGAAATGATAAACAACTAAGTCAGCTGATAGCTCAGTGAGTAGCAACATGGATAGTAAATACAGTTTTGAAAACAGGGTTGAATTCCAAATAAGATATATATCACAGAAACTAGATTGGCATACAGTTTTGATAAAGATAATCTGTTTCAAAAAGAAGGTTCCATAGTTCAACAGTTAAAATACTTATGTCTCTCAAGAACATGGTAAATGACATTTTCCACTGAAAACAGATTACAACATGAACACCAATAATTTTCTGGGTACCAAGAAATAACAAGTAACATGCCACATAGTTCTCAAGGCTATAAGCTCCGTCGGATCCAATACCGAACTAAGAGTCATCCTCAGGGTGGTAACCCGTGCCTTTTTCTCTAAGACGATCTGATTGAAGGTCACCCTAGTGGCCAGACTCACCACACACAATGGAATAATTTCCCTAGACTAAAATACACAAATGGTCCTGATAATCAATACAATCAGTTTCGCTAAACATGGTAGTTCACCATTATAAACATGAGACCAAAACAAATAGTTTACAGTATGCCAAGTTCACACATGTTTCAAAAATAATTTGATTCCATTGATAATATAATAATTTATCAAAATAGTTTAGTCCTGAAACAACAATTAAATTTTCCAACAGTTCGGGGTAGGGGAACATTTATAAAAATATGTAGCATGAAACTACTCACCTGAAAACGAAATAATATAATCCTCGAATAGAGTATGAAAGTCTAACTAGTGCCCTGAACCAAGTATGAAGACTACACGTCACTACTAATTTAAAAATACTAAAAAGAATAATAAACTAAGTACCCCACACTAAAGCGCACTAACACAGCTCAACCCAACTCACCGTTAATCTTAAATATTACCTAAGCTCATGTTCTTCAAGGTCTAAAATTACCAAAGACATGGGTTCAGATCAAAACTTAATTAAAAGTAACTTTAAGATAAAATAGAGTTTTAAACAAGTTTGTCCAATCTATTCACTAACTTTGAAAATTACAAAACCCTCCAGATATCAACTAATATATCCTAAGTTTCAAACCCAATTGGTTTTACTTGATTTTCTTATCAAAATAATTATCTACAATTAATTATATCTAAACAGGTTGTTTTCTGCAGCACTTTAAAGAAAATAATGGTTCTTTTAGTATACATGAGAAATCAATGCAAGGTCAAAAATGTACGAAACTAGACTCGTAACCAGTTCTAATGACACTAATTTGATAATTTTCAGATTTATACCCAAAGAGAACGACACTCCCGAACTTACTATTTTAAACTAGTTTTTTGGACAGATTTAAACACATTATGAAAAAATTTAGATATGCAATTTAATATGTAATTAATCTACTGTAAAAATTTCAATTCAAAATTCATTCGTTGATATGGTTTCTTGATTTTTAAAGTTTGTGATTCTGTACAGAATTTTTAAACTAAGAATTTCTCCCATTCTTTATACATAAATTTAATTCCTCAAGTTTCTTAACAGGATATCTATGTACAAAATACATAAACCTATAACCTCTCCATCAATGAACTAAATAATAATAGAGTAAGGATAAAGAACAAAAACAAAAGGAAGAAGAAAGATGAAGACCTACCACACACCCAAAAATCCTTCCTTGTTTGCAACCCCCCTTTTTTTTTCTTCTTCTCCTCTCTCAACCTCTTTCTCTCCCGTGGCTGCTACTACTGTTGTATAAATTGTATTAGGTTGTTGCTCTCTTGTTTTAGGCAACCTAGGGTTACATTATGTATCTAAACAAAAGGCTCTAAAACATTTTCTTTTGTTTTAATTTATTTTCTCTCTCCATTAATTTAAATAAATTACAAATATTATTAAATCAAAATATGCTTACTAATTTGTCACTAATTTTTTTTTTTAAAATAATAAATCTTGCCTCTAAATTAAAGACCCTCCAATAATATTTAAATTAAAGACCCTCCAATAATATCTAAATTAAAGACCCTCCAATAATATTTCTTTAATTTAGACTTTTACCATAAATTTATTTTAGGTTTTAAAATTAATTACAAGACCCTCCAATAATATTTAATTTGCACTTTAGGATTCACCATCAAAATATTTGAGATTGTAAAATTATTATTATTTAATTATTTATTTGATTTGTATATTTGGGTTCTCACAAAGTACTCCTGTCTATCCCACGTCTCACTCACAATGTAGGAACCCATATTTTATGTTCTCATCACGTTCATGAGCATCTGTGTGATTATGACTTGTTTAGCTTGCATGTGTATGTTGTGATTTGTTTCGCTTGAGTTAATGTGATCCATGCCTTGTTTTGAAGCCTTGTGATTTGTCTAAGTGTAGTGTGCTTGCCTTGTTCCTTCCTTGATGTGAAACTTAGGTCACGCCTTGCCCGAGTTATACTAGCCGATGTAATTCCAAGCCGAGGTCATCCTTAATCTTGTAGTAGTATCTTGGAACCCCTTGTTGACCTCCGTCCTTGCCTTGACCACATTAGCCGAGATGTTACCTTGCACACAAGTGATCTCGTCCTGGAGTGGTACGACATAGGCCGAGGTGTGGCGCATCTAGGCCAAGATGTGGCACAGCTTAGTCAAGTGTTGTCCTTCCTAGCCGAGGTCATTGTCACCCTAGTTGCCGAAGTCCTTGGTTAGCCGATGTCACCCCTTGCCGGAGTGCCATTCCGTGTAGCGTGTTAGATACGCCTTGTTATCAGCCGATGTCTTTGCCCCATTAGAGAGCCATACCGCTTTGCTTGTTGAACACCCTTCCACCATGCTTTGTCTGGTCTGTCAGCCACCTTTTCAGGATGAACCCAACCAGTCGCCGCCACGTGTCTCAGCAGAGGGTTAACCCCAGAACCGGGTAAAGAAAACTATCATTTGGTATCATAACCTTGTCTTGTAGAGAGAGAAACTCTAGGAGGAAGAAAGAGTTTTAGAGTGAGGAAGTAGATCTTCAAGCTTGATTCCTAGAGATCGAACCGTTAAATCCGCGTTCTAAGGTTAGATTCTTGATCTGCTCATGATGTTCTTTATATTTATGTTATTGCATTGCATGATTGAAAATGATTTGTAAGCCATGCATCGTTTTGAAGCTCGATTTTAGAAAGAGAAAATGACATTCATGTGTTCTTCAAGAAAAGTCTTGTTTTGATCCGAAAGCTTGCATAAAGAATCATGTTTTTGTGTTTGTTTCCGCAAGAATTCCAAGTACGGGTACCCAGGTCCATGTTTTCAAACTCGTAGCATGAAAATCCCAGATTTGTGATGACAGATTGTGATTGAACATTCATATTTTTCATGTTTTCACACTCATGTTCTTCATGTTCATCAGCAGAGGGAAACCCAGAGTTTCCCGACCTCTTTTCCTTGCATGTGGCCCTCGGGAACACACCTCGGCAAGGAGGTGTGGAACCTCGGCCTAGACCTGGTTGGTGCCCAGCATGTTTTCCGAAAACATTAGTGTACATAAGAGACTTGTTTGAAAGTACGTTCAATAGGCTTTGCCGTGTGTTTGTAGGACTTGGACTTGTCTCGACCCCGACGTTTGAAGAAACTATGTGAGTGGTATTTTTAATAAAGCTATGTTACACTTGTTTTCATAAATCTCGTCTTGCCTTGTTTTGAAAAGTACTTGATCTAGCATGAATGACTATCCCTACTTGTATATTAAACACTATCTTGTTTTGATGACATGTCTTGAAAGTCCTTAGTTGCAGGGGACTATAATGCAACTGCACTCTTGTCTTGAAAGTCCTTAGTTGCAGGGGACTATAATGCAACTGCACTCTTGTCTTGAAAGTCCTTAGCTGCAGGGGACTATAATGCAACTGCACTCTTGTCTTGAAAGTCCTTAGTTGTAGGGGACTATAATGCAACTGCACTCTTGTCTCGATATGTCATCGCACTTGTAATATGTAGATGTAATAACATCCAAGGAACTTGAAAGGCCGGCAATGAACTTGATTTCCCCCTTGATTGTAAAGTATGCTATGTATTGTTTTGAAAGAAATCTTGGATATCAATCATGCAAAACCTTTATTTCTAATATCATTCACTGAGTATCCAAGCTCACCCTCTCTATATATATGTAGGTGATGAACAAGAAGGCATTGAGGCCTAGACGTGATGCCGATGTATTTTTGGGTGCATTGCCGACATGTTTTGGATTAGCATTTTTGTGCCATCTTGAAGATCATGCTTCTCGGCTTATTTTCATTTGTACTTGTATATGTCGGCTTGAGAAGCCTTTTGGTCAGGATGTGTTTTGTATCTCATTTCCTTATTGTATTTAAGTTGTAAGACTTTATAAAGATGTATGTCATTTCATTTGACCTATGCACTGCTCTTATGGACCACTTGTAGCTTGAATTATTGCTTCCGCATTTGTGAGCCCCCTATATAAATACTCTGATTGTGTGTGATTCTTGTAAGTTGGCCTTCGGTAATTACGGATTACTGGCCATCACGGCACCAAACTACTAAGGGCGGTTTGGGGGCGTGACAGAATGGTATCAGAGCACAAGATCCTTATAGTACGTTAATCACACACTTTGAGTCCTAAAGAGCATAGGATGCCCCTTAGAAGAATGTTAGGATTGCATCATGTTGCTTGCTACTTGACAAGGTGTGCATCGTCTTGGTATGAACATTTTGTTACATCAGCATGATCATACTCTCTTGCATACATGTTCCTTTATTCATTTTGTTTAAGTGTCACATCCTGCATACCCCCAGCATCATGAGGTGAGGTAGACCTCCAGTTGGCCGAGATCATTCCGAGGATAGGTTGGAGAGACTGGAAAGGTTAGTCGAAGGCTTGGTTCGTGAACTGAGACAACCGAGGCCACAGGATACTGGTACCACCTCTACCCAGGCCGAGCAGACCAATGGCCGATATGCAGCTCCGCCTCCACCTCCTCCAGTACCACAAGTGCCTCCGCAGCAAGCTTTGTATGGGAACGACACGATAACCCTGATCAGAGAGTTCAAGAAAATGAAACCGCCAAGATTCCAAGGGGGCATAGAACCAATGAAAGCCGAGGCGTGGGTTTTAGAAATGGAGAAGCTGTTTGAAATTTTCCCCAGTACAGACGCTCAGAAGGTATCTCTGGCAGCGTTCACGTTAGACGACGACGCCCGCAGGTGGTGGATGATGGTTCGAGAAAGTAATCCGGGTTTGACTTGGGCCAGATTCCTGGAGTTATTCTACAACAAACATTTTCCCCTTAGCGTCCGAGACCGAAAGACCACGGAGTTCCAGAATCTGACACAGGGGAACAAGACAGTGGCAGAGTATGATTGTGCCTTTACCGAATTGGCGAGGTACGCGCCCCACATGGTTGATGACGACTATCGGAAGGCGAGAAAGTTTGAAAGTGGGTTGCGTGGACCGATACAAGACCGAGTCAACATGCTCAATATGCCGACATACGCTGGAGTACTAGACAAGGCTATCTTAGCTGAAGCTAACTTGAACCGATACCAGAGTTCAAGTGAGGGCCAGAGGAAGAGACAGAATTATGACAATCGCCGAGTTCCGTTCAATGCCAAGAAGAAGGTGAATGTGGACAGTTCCAGTAACTCAAATCAGGACGGAAATGCTAAGCCGTTGTGTACGAGTTGTGGGAAGCTACATTTTGGGGTTTGTCGTTGGGCAACAGGAGCTTGCTATGAGTGTGGCGAGATAGGCCATCGCGTGAAAGACTGCCCGAAAGCAGGGACCGGTGATGGGAAGAGGGATGGAAGCACCTCGGGCTCTGCACAGAAGAATAACATCAGGGGAGTACAGACGAGGCAGGGCCGAGTTTTCGCATTGGTGCCAGGAGACGCCCAGAATGCTGAAGCAGTGGTATCAGGTACCATTTCAATCTGTTCTCAAGATGCATACGTATTGATTGATTCGGGTTCTACGCATTCATTTGTGTCTACCTTATTCGCCGAGAAGTTGGATAGAGAATTAGAACCCCTTGATTATGTATTATCTGTGTCTACCCCATCTGGGAGAAACATGATTGTTGCATCCATTTATAGGGCGTGTGTTGTTATGATTGAGGGTGTAGAGTTGTTAGTCGATTTGATGCCTTTGAGCATGACTCATTTCGATGTCATATTGGGGATGGATTGGTTAGTAGCGAATCGTGCATCCATTAATTGTGTTACTAAGAGCGTCACGCTGAAGACCCCAGATCTAGCCGAGGTCATTTTCCAGGGTAAAGGAGTAGTACCCCCACCTTACTTAATTTCGTCCATGAAGGCCTACAAGTTGATCCAAAAAGGATGTAAGGGTTATCTGTGCAGTATACTAAGTGATTTGAATGGAATTGTTGAGTTAGCCGACCTACCCGTTGTTAAGGAATTTCCCGACGTCTTTCCAACCGAGTTGCCTGGCCACCTTGTCGATAGGGAAGTAGAGTTTACTGTGGACATCCTGTCAGGAACACAACCCATCTCCAAAACACCCTACAGAATGGCCCCAGCCGAACTTAGAGAACTGAAATCGCAGTTGCAAGAATTGTTGGACAAAGGATTTGTTAGGCCGAGCACTTCACCGTGGGGAGCACCCGTGCTATTTGTCAAGAAAAAGGATGGCACACTTCGTCTTTGCATTGACTACAGAGAACTTAATAAGGTGACCATCAAGAACAAGTACCCATTGCCCCGAATTGACGATTTACTTGATCAACTACGAGGAGCGCGAGTCTTTTCCAAGATTGACCTTAGGTCAGGTTACCACCAGTTGAAGGTTAAAGCCGAGGACATCGAGAAAACTGCTTTTCGGACAAGATATGGCCACTACGAATTTTTGGTAATGCCCTTCGGAGTAACCAATGCCCCAGCCGCATTCATGGACCTGATGAACAGAGTCTTTAAGCCGTACCTGGATGAGTTTATCATTATTTTTATCGACGACATATTGATCTATTCTGGGAGTACGAGCGAGCACGAGAATCATCTGAGACTTGCCCTGCAAACCTTGAGAGATAAGAATTTGTACGCCAAGCTAAGTAAATGCGAGTTTTGGCTTTCCAGCATTTCATTTCTAGGACATGTGATTAATGAAGACGGTATATCAGTTGACCCCAGTAAGATTGAAGCCATTGTGAATTGGCCGACGCCGACCAACGTATCCGAGGTTCGTAGTTTCCTGGGTTTGGCGGGTTATTACAGAAAGTTTGTGAAGGATTTCTCGAGGATTGCAGTGCCTTTGACACAACTAACTAAGAAGGGAGCAGCTTACGAATGGACCAATGAAAGAGAATCAGCCTTCCAAGAGCTGAAGACGAGGTTAGTTACAGCACCAGTTTTGGTACTACCATCGGCTAATGAGGAATTTCAGATTTACAGTGATGCTTCGCATAAAGGTTTGGGTTGCGTGCTAATGCAAGAAGGTAAAGTCATAGCGTACGCGTCCCGTCAGTTGAAGCCCAATGAAAAGAATTATCCTACCCATGATCTGGAGCTAGCTGCCGTGGTTTTTGCTTTGAAGATATGGCGTCATTACTTGTATGGAACATCTTGCCAAGTTTTCACCGACCATAAGAGTCTGAAGTACCTGTTCACTCAGAAAGAGTTAAATATGAGGCAGAGAAGATGGCTCGAGCTACTAACGGATTATGACATGCAGATTCAGTATCACCCAGGTAAGGCAAATTCCGTAGCCGACGCATTGAGCCGGAAGTTGGTTGGAAGTTTGGCGTGCCTGACAGCGGTTTCGGTGGAACCGACCATCATTGAGGAAGTGAAGACCAGACAGAGGGAGGATAAACTCCTCAAGAAGGTAATTGATGAATTCGTCACCAAGCCGAGGCCGGGATACACTATAGAGAATCAAGTGCTTAAGTTTGAAGGAAGATT
Source organism: Camellia sinensis (assembly GCF_055761805.1). Lineage (NCBI taxonomy): Eukaryota > Viridiplantae > Streptophyta > Magnoliopsida > Ericales > Theaceae > Camellia > Camellia sinensis. The sequence goes on from NC_138961.1 coordinate 42,532,332, forward strand.
GTGCATGGCCGACGTACCGGAGTTGAAAAGGAAGATTTTGCAAGAGGCCCATAGTTCCAAGTTTGCCATTCATCCAGGGAGCACCAAGATGTATCAGGACGTAAAGCGGACCTTCTGGTGGCCAAACATGAAAAGAGAGATAGCCGAGTTTGTATTTCAGTGTCTGTGTTGTCAGCAAGTGAAGGCAGAACACCAGAGACCGGCAGGACTTCTTCAACCCTTGTCAATTCCTGAGTGGAAATGGGAGCACATCTCCATGGATTTCGTAGTGGGTTTGCCGAGGACGCATAGAGGTATGGATTCCATTTGGGTTATAGTCGACAGGTTTACTAAGTCGGCTCACTTCTTGCCTGTCAAGACTACATTCAATACCGACCGACTTGCCGAATTGTACATGAATGAGATCGTTAGGCTTCATGGAGTGCCGATGTCCATTGTGTCGGATCGAGATCCGAAGTTCATTTCTAGATTTTGGCAGAGTCTACAAGGAGCCTTGGGAACAGAGTTGAGATTTAGCACAGCCTTTCACCCCCAGACCGACGGGCAGACAGAAAGAACGATTCAGACACTCGAAGACATGCTCAGACTGTGCGTGCTGGATTTTCGGGGAAGTTGGGAATCGCATTTGCCATTAGTAGAGTTCGCGTACAACAACAGTTATCAAGCCAGTATAGGCATGGCGCCGTATGAAGCTTTGTATGGAAGGGAGTGCAGATCGCCGATATGTTGGACTGAAGTAGGAGACAAAGCTCTAATTGGCCCCGCGTTGGTTCAGGTGACAACTGAAAAGATCAAACTCATTCAGCAGAGGATTAAAACTGCACAGAGTCGACAGAAGTGTTATGCCGACCAAAGAAGGAGGGAGTTAGAATTTGAAATTGGGGACCATGTGTTTTTGAAGGTCTCGCCGATGACGGGAGTTTCGAGATTTGGGAAGAAGGGTAAACTTGCACCCCGATATATTGGGCCGTTTGAAATTCTTGAGAGAGTTAACACCGTAGCTTACAGACTCGCTTTGCCGCCAGATTTGAGCCAAGTCCACAGTGTGTTCCATGTTTCAATGCTGAGAAAATACATCCGAGACCCACTGCATGTAATAGATTACTCCGGAGTTGTAGTTAATGAAGACTTGGGCTACGAAGAGAAGCCGACGAGAATTATCGACAGACAAGTAAGGCAGCTGAGGAACAAGTCGATATCAATGGTGAAAATCGAATGGAAGAAACATTATGGCGAGGAGGCCACATGGGAAAAGGAAGAGGAGATGAAAATCCGTTACCCGGAGTTATTCGTAGGACAAGGTAACTTAAGTTTGGGGACCAAACTTCCTTAAGGAGGGTAGACTGTAGGAACCCATATTTTATGTTCTCATCATGTTCATGAGCATCTGTGTGATTATGACTTGTTTAGCTTGCATGTGTATGTTGTGATTTGTTTCGCTTGAGTTAATGTGATCCATGCCTTGTTTTGAAGCCTTGTGATTTGTCTAAGTGTAGTGTGCTTGCCTTGTTCCTTCCTTGATGTGAAACTTAGGTCACGCCTTGCCCGAGTTATACTAGCCGATGTTATTCCAAGCCGAGGTCATCCTTAATCTTGTAGTAGTATCTTGGAACCCCTTGTTGACCTCCGTCCTTGCCTTGACCACATTAGCCGAGATGTTACCTTGCATACAAGTGATCTCGTCCTGGAGTGGTACGACCTAGGCCGAGGTGTGGCGCATCTAGGCCAAGATGTGGCACAGCTTAGTCAAGTGTTGTCCTTCCTAGCCGAGGTCATTGTCACCCTAGTTGCCGAAGTCCTTGGTTAGCCGATGTCACCCCTTGCCGGAGTGCCATTCCGTGTAGCGTGTTAGATACGCCTTGTTATCAGCCGATGTCTTTGCCCCATGAGAGAGCCATACCGCTTTGCTTGTTGAACACCCTTCTACCATGCTTTGTCTGGTCTGTCAGCCACCTTTTCAGGATGAACCCAACCAGTCGCCGCCACGTGTCTCAGCAGAGGGTTAACCCCAGAACCGGGTAAAGAAAACTATCATTTGGTATCATAACCTTGTCTTGTAGAGAGAGAAACTCTAGGAGGAAGAAAGAGTTTTAGAGTGAGGAAGTAGATCTTCAAGCTTGATTCCTAGAGATCGAACCGTTAAATCCGCGTTCTAAGGTTAGATTCTTGATCTGCTCATGATGTTCTTTATATTTATGTTATTGCATTGCATGATTGAAAATGATTTGTAAGCCATGCATCGTTTTGAAGCTCGATTTTAGAAAGAGAAAATGACATTCATGTGTTCTTCAAGAAAAGTCTTGTTTTGATCCGAAAGCTTGCATAAAGAATCATGTTTTTGTGTTTGTTTCCGCAAGAATTCCAAGTACGGGTACCCAGGTCCATGTTTTCAAACTCGTAGCATGAAAATCCCAGATTTGTGATGACAGATTGTGATTGAACATTCATATTTTTCATGTTTTCACACTCATGTTCTTCATGTTCATCAGCAGAGGGAAACCCAGAGTTTCCCGACCTCTTTTCCTTGCATGTGGCCCTCGGGAACACACCTCGGCAAGGAGGTGTGGAACCTCGGCCTAGACCTGGTTGGTGCCCAGCATGTTTTCCGAAAACATTAGTGTACATAAGAGACTTGTTTGAAAGTACGTTCAATAGGCTTTGCCGTGTGTTTGTAGGACTTGGACTTGTCTCGACCCCGACGTTTGAAGAAACTATGTGAGTGGTATTTTTAATAAAGCTATGTTACACTTGTTTTCATAAATCTCGTCTTGCCTTGTTTTGAAAAGTACTTGATCTAGCATGAATGACTATCCCTACTTGTATATTAAACACTATCTTGTTTTGATGACATGTCTTGAAAGTCCTTAGTTGCAGGGGACTATAATGCAACTGCACTCTTGTCTTGAAAGTCCTTAGTTGCAGGGGACTATAATGCAACTGCACTCTTGTCTTGAAAGTCCTTAGCTGCAGGGGACTATAATGCAACTGCACTCTTGTCTTGAAAGTCCTTAGTTGCAGGGGACTATAATGCAACTGCACTCTTGTCTCGATATGTCATCGCACTTGTAATATGTAGATGTAATAACATCCAAGGAACTTGAAAGGCCGGCAATGAACTTGATTTCCCCCTTGATTGTAAAGTATGCTATGTATTGTTTTGAAAGAAATCTTGGATATCAATCATGCAAAACCTTTATTTCTAATATCATTCACTGAGTATCCAAGCTCACCCTCTCTATATATATGTAGGTGATGAACAAGAAGGCATTGAGGCCTAGACGTGATGCCGATGTATTTTTGGGTGCATTGCCGACATGTTTTGGATTAGCATTTTTGTGCCATCTTGAAGATCATGCTTCTCGGCTTATTTTCATTTGTACTTGTATATGTCGGCTTGAGAAGCCTTTTGGTCAGGACGTGTTTTGTATCTCATTTCCTTATTGTATTTAAGTTGTAAGACTTTATAAAGATGTATGTCATTTCATTTGACCTATGCACTGCTCTTATGGACCACTTGTAGCTTGAATTATTGCTTCCGCATTTGTGAGCCCCCTATATAAATACTCTGATTGTGTGTGATTCTTGTAAGTTGGCCTTCGGTAATTACGGATTACTGGCCATCATGGCACCAAACTACTAGGGGCGGTTTGGGGGCGTGACACACAAGGTCCACCATTACAAGCAAAAACACTCTTTGAATATAACCCATGCCATATACTTGTTTTTCATACATCCACTATACCCATTACACTATTCCACACCAACTATTAACCTATAGATATTCAAGCCACCTAATTAGTTAAGCTTTCATTCCTTCTTCTTCCAATGAATGCGCAGAAACATATATACAAAATAACTATATTCACAGAATATTGGTTTCTACCTTGGAGATAGAGTTATTCAAGCACCAAACTAGTTCTTCAATTTTCACCAAAAGCTGCTCCTATCTCCTCTTCACGGCTGCTAGTTCAATAATATGAGAGTTTAGGGTTACCCACACACTTCAAATAGTGTGACTCCCTTATCCTTTTTCTTTACTTTATTTATTTATTTATTATTATTAAAATCTTACCTCTAAATTAGAGATTTCCACCATAAATTTATTTTGGGTTTGAAATTAATTAAAAGACCCTCCAATAATTTAATTTGCACTTTAGGATTCACCATCAAAATATTTGAGATTGTAAAATTATTATTATTTAATTATTTACTTTATTTATATATTTGGGTTCTCACACCGTTATTTGGTTAGATATACCGCCAGATTTAGGATTTGAATGGAGACCGTTACTTGGTCAGATATGCCATCGAAGTTGGATGGAGACTTTTATTTTGGTCAGATATGCCATTGGACTGAGATGAAATTTGCGCTTCGTAGATCACAGGGCAAGATGAATTGCTCTGCCCCTTGGGAAATTCGAGGGCAAGATGAATTGCTATGCCCCTTGGAAAATTTAGGTGCAAGATGAATTATTCTGCCTCTTGGTAAATTTGGGTGCAAGATGAATTGCTCTGCCTGTTGGAAAATTTGGGGGATTGCGCTTCCCCTTGGAAAATTCGGGGGTAAGATGAATTGTGCTTTCCCTTGGTAATTCAAGACCAAGATGAATTGCGCTTCCCCTTGGTAATTCCTTAGCCGAGCTGTGGTGCTTAACTGATCACAAGGGTAAGACAAATTGTGCTTATCTTTGGCAATCGGTGGATCTTAGGGGAAAAATGAATTGCGTTTCCCTATGATAAAAAATCTTAATGAGATCAGGCATTTTCTACGAATAAGACCTAGCAAGGCTAGGCATTCTTGGAATAAGATCTAGCAAAGCTAGACATTATTGGAATAAGCCCTGATAAGGTTAGGCATTTTGGAATAAGTCCTAACATTCGTTAGGCATTCTCTAAGACCTAGCATTTGCTAGGCACACTATGATTAGTAGATGCTCTCGTATATGAGCTCGGGAAGGTGTTTGAACCCTATGAAACTTCCAAATAGTATAATGGGCAAAATGGAAAGCTTCCACTCTTTCATTGGGTTTAAAGTGAATGAAAGCTTGGGGGCAATTAAGAAATCACCACAACAATTATGTAGGTCCGAACACTGCCATGTGACGCAGTTATAGATTATGACGTCTATGACAATTGTCAAATCCCAATCAAACACTACTATAGTATTGTATGTGTAGTAGAACTCATCATGAGATGAGATTGTGTTGATATAAAAGTCTTAAACAACTTAAGATCGTTTGGGAAAGGACTTTTGGAATACTCAAACTACTTGCTAGGTAAAACACTAGCTATTATAAATAGACCACACTCCAATAGATTGAGGTACGTTGTTTTATACATATAATTTGTCTATTAAATATTTTGATAATATTGGAGGAGTAATTTGGGCGTCTCAAGACCCCTGGCCGTTCAACGGTTGCGCGAGTTTTGTGAGGCCTCTGACTTTTGTAAAGTCTTTTTTGACCCTTATTTTAGAATTATTTCAATGAAAATCCTCGATTCCTTATTTGATTACAATTTTAACTCTAGAATCAAATGCCAATTGAAAAGTCGTAAACCCTAATCAAACCTGGGAACCCAAGAATCATTTCCAAGGCTCTAATACTAATTAATTCAACTCCCTAATTACGGATTTATCACTCAAAACCCTAGATTTTTTTTTTTCACGTTACGTTTGGTTAATCGCCGTTTAAATCAAAAAGAATAAACTTTAACTAAATTAAATTCCCAAAACCCTAATTTTATTAAATTTCACACTTAGACAAATTTTCCCAAATCATAAAATTAAGCCCTAGCCCTCATAATTTAGCAAAATTATATTTGGACCTCAAGTAGTAGCATACCATAACAAGCAGTGGATAGCAACATATAAACCAGCTAATGCCGATCTCCCATACCAAACCAATCAACATAAGTTCATGCTAAAAAAAAAAAAAACACCTTGCAATGATAAACCAAACTCCCCCTCACTAAAAGCACCCACAAACACTGCACTAAAAACAATGAACAAGAAGAAAAACACAAAAAATAATATGGTGGAGCAAGTAAGAAATTTCAGATTTGTAACTTAAAACACACAAGAATATCCAAAAAACACAATTACTTGAAAACACAATGTGCACAGCCTCTAAAAGATTCCTCATAAAAGAAAGCGATGCATTATGTGAAAAGCATAGACCCCATGATAAAAGTGTGTGTGTGACTCTTGGAGTTCGACAAACACTAGATTCAAATCCTAGTAGTGATATGATAGCTGGACCTCAGGCAAGAAAATCTAAGCACAACTAAGGAAAGTCAACCACTAGGAATCAAGGGGTATTTGTTAAGTAAAAGCAGAGGCTCCCCCTCAATCAATGATTTTTTTTTTTCTTCATTCTTTTGCACATTTTTTCTTTTCTTTCTTTTGCACATTTTTTCTCTTTCTTTTGCACACATTTTTTTTTCTTTCTTTTGCACACTCATTGGCAGCTTTCACACTCAAGAGTATGGAAACCAAACTAGAGAAGCATGGATACAATAAGGATAGCTTGGTTGGTGACTCTGAGGTAGCCTTTCCCTCATGGCTGGACAACAAAGAATTAAGGGAAAAGCCATGGAGATGCAAAAAGATGGAAGGTGGTTAAGAGACTCAACATCACCCATGATGTGCTAGTATAAGTCAATTTCTCTAGAAAAGCAAAAGACACAATGGCAGAAGTCCATAGAGAAAAATGATCACTAAGGTGGAAGATTTCGATATTTGTTAATGCAAGAGTGTGTACAGAATGAGACATACTAATCAAAGAACACATACTCCAAAATGAGTAATGACCACAGAAAGCACACACATATTAACATATAATGGATATTCTCATCAATTCTAATATACAACAAGAACTTTTCAAAAATTTCAAGCTTGCAAAACCATACTAAGAAAATCTTTTTGGATTTTTATTATTAATTTTTTTTTAAACAAAGCAAGACAAAAAAAAAAAACGAATAGGCACACATTAAACGATCCAAAAAGGAAAAAAAAAAAAAAAACAAAACAAAAATCCAAAAGCAAAAAAAACCTAAAATGAATACACAAATTAATACAAGTCAAGTTTTCTCATCCAAACCGCTTTAGTATGAACAAAGTTGTGAGAATTGCGGTTCCTGGGTGGTGTCTTGACATTGTGGTTCCCTTCCTCTTCAATGGGAACCCGTCTCGACTTGGTTTCCAACCTCTTACTCCAAGGTCTAGGCAAATGCAAACTCGCTTCATGTTTGGTCTCAAACAAATCAAAATAGCAAGGTCTAGTATGACCCTTAACTTCATTACGACCAATGAAGTGTCTCCTACCCCACGAGATGTTGGAATTTCTTCCATCTCTATGAGACACTCTCCCATGCAACTCATAACAATGAGGGCGAATATAACCATACATACCACAATGATGGCAAATAAACAAGGTGTACCTTCTTTTCTTTGGCCTTACCAACTCTAGAAAGTTTGAGAAGTCCATCCTCATGTTGAATTTTTTGTTCTCCCTTTCCTTGAGTTCTTGTATCATGAGATGTAGATGCACTCCATTTTTGCTCTTTGTTATCACCAAAGCCAATGCCACTCTTGTCATAACACATTTGTTGAGACCTAATGATATTGTCCAAAGTCTTTGATCCTTTGTTCCAAAGACCAATGGTAGCCATAACACACTTGATCTCTTCCTCTTTCTTGATCATTAGTTCTTCCAAAGCAACTTAAGACATCTCAAGAGTTTCAATCTTTTCTTCATACATTGCATAGATTTGTTGTAGCTCATTCCTCTCTGTCTCACAAGTCAAGAGTTTTGCACAAAGAGCTTGTCGATCACTAGAAATCTTAATGGCAACATTCCTAGCCTCAGAAATCTCCTTCTTTAATTTGGCATTCTCACTTTCACAGGCTTTGAGTTTGATAGTGAGTTTATCATTCAATTTAGATAAGTTAAGAGATTCTTTATACAACTTTTCATAAGCTTGCTGAAGTTCTTCATCATCACACCCCGAGGATTCATCATCAGTGACATTCTCAATCGGTCTCTTTGGATACTGTATTTGTCCTTTAGTTTCGGAGGCCGCCAAGAAAGCAAGGATTCGTTCATGCCCCTCTTCACCTTGTGCGTCGTTGTCACTTTCATCCTTATCAGACTCAGATTCATCATCCCAAGTGATAGGAAAGGTTTTCTTCTTCCTCAACTGATTAGGGCATTCTTGAGCAAAGTGGCCAAATCCTTGGCATTCATAGCATTGGACTCTTTCAGAGTTCCCTTGTATCTTTCCTTTCTCCTTCTTGGTTATAGAATTAATTTTGAGTTTATCTTTTCCTTTGGATTTATGAGTTGATTCCGAAAGATTGGGATTCTTTTTCAGAAAAAGACTTTTTAAATTGTTTTACGAAAGCATTCGTAATCTTGAAATCAGTCTCACAATCCTCATCAAAATCCTTTCTAACTCTATGAGCACTACTCAAAGCAATATCATCTTTTTGTTTCTTTTTGAATCCTATGTGCCTCATAAGTTTGGAGATTTCCAACCAAATGATCTAGCTTGAGGTTGTCAACAACTTGAGCCTCCTCAATAGCCGTAACTTTTGGTTGGAACCGATCGGGCAAGGACCTCAAAAATTTTCCCATAATCTTGGATTCCGGTATTTTTTCACCTAAATTGAAGTTGGAATTTACAATGTCACTCAACTTTGCATAAAACTCATCAAAGATCTCACTATTTTTCATTGAAAGGTTTTTGAAACTAGACGTGAGCCTTTGAAGTTTTGAGCGTTTAACAGAAGGAGTGCTCTCATGAATAGTTTGTAAGATATCCTAAGCCTCTTTTGCGACTTCACAATTTCAAATACGACTAAACTCTTTTGGTGTGACGGTGCAAAAAAGAGAATTGATAACTTTACTATTCCAGCTACTATTTTGGTAATAAGTTGTGTCCCACTTATCAATTGGTTTGGGAAAAGATACTCCATGAATGGTAATCGTCAGCTCGGTCCACCCATACACGACAGACTACCAAACTTTTTCATCAATAGATTTTAAAAATGATCTCATCTGAGCTTTCCAAAAGGAATAATTAGATCCGTCACGTAGGGGTGGTCGTACTATAGAATTTCCCTCACGAATTGAATCCATTATCACAAATCAAACAAGATCTCGCTCTAATAATTAAAAAATAAATAAATAGAGTGACCCGCTCTGATACCAATTGAAAAATCTAAAATTCATGAGATATTGATTCGTGATTATGTGTCAATTTTAAGCAATAAATAACTATCCCAATCAAACAATCAAAGATAAATCAACACAACGATTTAACATGAAAAACCACAATTGGAACGCCTCCAATTGTGATTAAAAAAAAAACATGGAAAAAAGCCACAAAACAATCCACTATGAAGACAGAAAGGAATTACACAAGTGTACCCTCAATTACCTATCGAATCCACGCCCGTATTGAACCGACCCCTATATGCCTCTTCCACCACCATCTTCACCTTGAAATTGTCTTGCCCAACGATGAATCCACAACGCTAATATCGAATCCACAACGATGAGCTACTCTGGAATCTACCAAAGCTTTAGGCCCAAATTCCACGGAATCGACCAAAGAACAACTCTCTGTTTTGTGAATAAAACAAACTAAACAAACCCTTTGATATAATCCACTTAATTCATGATTGAACTCTTATAGATATCAAAGGAAAGAAGCAAAGAAGCTCCAGATGAAAAACCTTAATACCTAAGAAAACGATCTGGAAGTCGTGCCCTAAAAACAGACTGAAACGCAGATTTATAGTAATCAGAATCGCGATCTCCTCTTAAGCGCAAAATGGCCGCTCGAGCAGGTTGACTAAAACGCATGTTTCATAACATGGATCTACGCTCAAGTGCAGGAATGGCTGCTTGAGTGGAAAAAAATAACTCCTCGACATAGTCAGTGAAGTGACAAACATGAAAGAATTAACATCATAAACTCCTCTGCAAGGCACAATTCGAGTTGTATTCGCATCTAAATACTCAAAGCCTCATTGAAATAAATAAATGAATAAAATTACAATTGAAAGGAGTTTTGTCAAACGAGATTGCCAATAACAAATACCTAACAATGACCATTTGCTCATGCCTTAGTATGTTATCTACATGTGTTGTAGCTATTTTTCCTAATAATGACGCTATGATGTTGTTCATGAATTATTGTCTCATGGCATGCACTAACCTTAACCTAATTCATCTAATTCAATGCAAAACTAGTGTGTGGTGGTAATGGTTTCATGAAAACTTGGAAGTCTAATGAATAAATGCAATGATAATTTGGTTGACAGAAAAAATTCCCTAGTTAAAAGAAATGTTGCGCAAATGGTTACTTAGAATCCTTCAATGAAATGGTTGTATTCAGACCTTAGGTTGTTTCGGTTTGACAAGGTTGGTGGCGGTTATGGGCAAGTCCCTTATTTTACCATCTCTTTTGAGGTCCTCAGTTGGCAGTATGCAGTACGTAACCCTTATAGGCGCCTGGGGAAAGTTCTTCAATGCAACAGAAGAGAGGGCATACTGAATCATCCGAATCCAATTCATAGGATTGGGAGGATGAAGTCTCTTTAAGAAATTTCTAGTTACTAATATCTAATCTTGTAACCCTCTATCTATTTGCTTGATCTCCCTGCTTAATTGTTTAGATTTGTATATGAATGTGTATTGGATTAGAAAATGAGGTGGGGTATGTATCCGTTTACTGTTGTTATCCCAGGAAGGCAACCCAAGAGGAGGGGTGAATTGGGTTACTAAAAATAATTTTATAATATTAAAAATAATAAACATGTGGGGAAGTGGTTTGGAAATACTCCTTGGATCCAATGGGACGCTCGTGATCCTCAGCTAAAAACCTGAAAAGGAATGAACACTCCGGTCGGGGGTGCTGGAATTAGCACTCCGATGGACAAGTCAATATTTGCTCTCTTTGTTACTTGTATCTTAAGTAAAATGTATTAATTCTCACATACCTCTCTTTGGTTGTTGTTCTTCTATTTATATACACTTCTGGTCCTCAGGGTAGGGCCCACTCTTGACCCGTCATGTGATTGTTCACTCGGCCCCCCCTTTTGCTGCATTCCAACTTTCAATCAGCCTCTCGCTCAACTGATCTTTATGGCCAATTAAGTTATTCGACACCCAGAACGTACGAGATGGAAGCGAGTATAATATATACAGATTAGCCAAATGTGCACTCAGCCTAACTGCGTCTCCTGTTATTCGGCTCCCATAATTGCGCCCCAAACTCCCCATTAACATTGTTTAGTCGGCATGTTTGGTTTCGAGCTTGAAGAGTCAAAAATTCGGTGGTTAACCTCATTCCAAAGCGTGTCAGAGCGCACACATTTCCTGGTCATCATTCCAAGTTCCCGCCTCTTCATACACTTCATTTAATGTGGTTTAAAACTTTCTCTCTTCAAATGTATATTTTGAATACTCAAAGTTTTTGGCTCGCCTTCTAGTACAACTTCTCCACTTCGCGACCTCTGCAACTTCCTCCTGTCTCTCATTATCCCTTCTGCTTCCTGTAAGTTCTCTTCTCTTTCACTCCTAATACCATTTCCTTGTTTACTTTTAGTTTTGCATAATCCTTAGGCTGGCTGCGATGGCAAAAAATTTGAAAGAGCTCCTTTCCACAGATCGAATTTTCGGCTTTCGACGCCATTATTCCATCCCCGATGATGTCCATCTGTCACTCGTGGCAGACAGCACCACTAATATGGAGAGGACCGATGAGAGCACAATCATCTTTCCTCTCCTATCGATTGCTGAGGGCGGAGTCCGTTTTCCCCTTCATTCATTTTTAAGGGCCGTCCTTCGACATTGGGGCCTAAGTCCTTCATAGCCTAACGTGAATTTTTTCCGCATCATAATGGGGATTATAGAGTTGAACCGTCATCTTAGGATTAACCTAGGCATACCTGCAATTCGGCATTGCTATGCCTTAGCCAAGTCTACTGGCCGGCTGGGACGTTATTTTCTTAGGGCCAAGGACCCCGACCATCATTTAGTGACTATGCTTGCCAGCTCTGGCAAGCGTGTTGACGACGTGATGGTCGTTGTTCAAGGCAACTGAGAATTTAGTGAGGGTGAAGATCGCCTAGATCCCGTGCCAAAGTGAAAAGGCGATCCAGGCTGCCGTATAGCTCACTCTAGTTGCTTCTACTTCCGTATATGTATTTGGCTCCCCTTCCATGTACTTACCGTTTTGTTCGTGCAGGCAACGATTTGAAGAAAGTGTTGGTTTCAGCCGACGACGCTATACTTGTGGAAATTAAAATCGCTCTGCAGCTCGTTGGTCGTCCAAATCTTCAAAAACAAGGAAGGGTAGCTCATATTCTCTTGTGATACGCGCCGACCTATGCAACGTTTTCGGCAGCAGACCATATTCCAATTCCAAGAGGCGAAGATCATCTTACAGCCCTTATCTTTCCCAACTTCAGAAGCCAAAAGGAGATTGGTTTAGAAGCCTCTGATTCGGAACACGTGGAAGAACAAGTGGCTGAGCAGATCGCCGAGGACCCGAGTCATTTGGAAGCCGAGGTAGACGAAGCCCTTAACTCGGCGTTTGAGGAAGCTAGACTGAATTTGTCCGACCCTCCATCCACATCAGGCCGAGGGGACGTCTTCTTTGAAGACATTTGTACGAACTTGGGAGACCTTCCTAGCGCTTACCCTGAGGATATGGCTGGGGAATCACTCTCACAACTTGTGTGGAAGAAAAACGCCGAGAGGATGGCAACTAGGCAGAGAGTCGAGGCCGTGCGATCAGAAACTCCACCCGCCGCGGTCGCTGAGTCTACTCCGCCTGTTATTGCGAAAGAAACGGCTCGGCCCAAAATGGCCGAGACGAAGCAGGTGGGGCAGGCCGACGAGGTTGAGCAAAGGGGGAAAAGTGCCTTGCCGAACAAGAGGCCGTGCACGACGAGGACCAAAGCGATAAGCGGCTGTGCGTTGAGGAATCGGACTTGGTTTTTCTGTTCACGATTCAACCAAGGATAAGAAATATGCCGATTACTTCTGATTCATCGGCCTTGAGGGACCCGGCTATGGCCTTGAGCATGGCCTCCTCAATATCCCTGCCGGTCAACAAGCCGTGTTTCACGCAGAGCCAGATTTAATGCTAATTGTTTTGGCCGCTCAATCGGCCTTATCGGTACGTTACTTGTCTTATCTGCAGTCTTCCGTCTAAATACATATGTATTTATAAATATTTTTGTTATTATTTGTTTGTTGTAACTCTATTTCCTTGTTTCGTAGATGGTGGGCAGGATAGCCGAGATTGGCCGCCGTCAACATGACGCCATAGAACAGATCGGCCTCTTGAAAGCCGAAATTGATAATCAAAATAACAAGGTTGTGGCGGCCTCTCAAAGGGCCGATTATGAGGCAGTGCAAGCGGCGGAGGAACGAGCGGGAGCCGACTCTGAGGCCGAGCGAGCTAGAAATTCTGATAAATTCAGGGTTGCCGCCGATGAAAAGGCAAAGGCAAGAAAGGATGCACTTAAGTTAGCTCAAGAGGCAATCGCCAAGCTCGAAGCCGACTTGGAAGAATCGAAGAAGGCAAAGGAAGTAGCCGACTTCGAGACTTCCAAAGCGTTCGAAGCTGGGAAGGAGACCGCCTTAGAAAGCTATGCAGAAGAAGTGTCAAAGTTGGAGAATCGGGGTTTCAAACACGGCTGGGTCAAAGCCCTCGCTGCTGTGAATGTGACATTGGCACAGCCGATTCCATACGAGCAGGTGGATGTTGAGTCGCTGGCGTCTGACCCTGAGGATGATTAAGGCATATTTTTGTTTTTAGTAGGCATCTTAGATGCACAATTTTTTGTAGGTTTTGTTTAATAGATTTCAGCTAGTTTAAGGTAGTTTTCATATGTAAAATGGCTACTCTCTGTATTCAATTTACTTAATGAAAATTCCTTCTGCTTAAAAACTTCTTTTGCTCTTTACTATCATTTGTGCTTAACTTTCGCTTTTGATGAATGGTGTTGCATTTTACTATTGTGGATAAAATAGTACGTAGGATTATGAGGTGAGTGAATTAAACATCCGTGAACACCTGTCGATTAGATAACTATATTGGCAATTTAGTAATTTATCCATCTTCCAATTTATTCGAATAAGTGAAACGGCTCAGGGCCATGTTGTATGGCCGTTTAGCTTCACGGATCTACCTAGTGGCAACTGCATGAATTGGAACACCGATTAGTAAATCTGCCCTTGCCGCAGCCAATGTATGAACTGGGGATGCCGAATGTTCCTAGTTCATGGAGTGGCTGTGGCACGCGTAAATCGGCACCTGGCTTCAATATTTGGCCGGTCAGATTAATAAATCTGCCCTTGCCCTAGCCAATGTATAAACTGGGGATGCCAAATGCTCAGTTCATAAGTGGCTATGGCATACGCAAATCGGCACCTGGCTTCGATATTTGGCCGGTCAGATTAATAAATATGCCATTGCCCCATCCAATGTATGAACTGGGAATGCCGAATGCAAAGTTCATGGAGTGGCTGCGGCACGCGCAAATTGGCACCGGGCTTCGATATTTGGCCGGTCAGATTAATAAATCTGCCCTTGCCCTAGCCAATATATGAACTAGAAATGCCGAATGCTCTTAGTTCATGGAGTGGCTGTGGCACAGGCAAATCAGTACCTGGCTTCGATATTTGGCTGGTCAAATTAATAAATCTGCCCTTGCCCCAGCCAATGTATGAACTGGGGATGCCAAATGCTCTTAGTTCATGGAATGGATGTGGCACGCGCAAATCAGCACCTGGCTTCGATATTTGGCAGTCAGATTAATAAATCTGCCCTTGCCCCAGCCAATGTATGAACTGGGGATGCCGAATGCTCTTAGTTCATGGAGTGGCTGTGGCACGCGCAAATCAGCACCGGTCTTTTGAAGTTTAGCATTAATGAAATCACCTCAGGGGCACTACACCCGTTAGGAATAAATAGGGTGAGCTCTTCGCGCCCGTAAGTCCCATTAGTGTGTTTAGACTCAATTTAAACCAGTTTGTTAGATAAGTGCGAATGTCACGTAGACTATTCTTCAACAGTAGAGGAGAAGGGAGGACGTTAGCTGAGCTGCATTCAGAGATGGATCGCATTAACGAGCATATGCGTACAGGAAGTAGGACGTCGAGGGAACGGGAAAAATGTCAGTCCCCATGTCGTCGAAGTAGATCACCCAGAAGGAAAAAACAACAACGGGGTAGCTCCCCTCGACCGCGACCAAGAAGTGAACTCGATGCGACATCGCGACCGTTGAGTTTTGCGGTTTTTATGGGGAACAAACCAATGACAGAAGCGGACTCAATTGTTCATGATCCAGGTGTGCTGGTCGAGTTTGCACGATAGATTTTTCCACCAGAAGTCCAGTAGTCGATGGTCGGTCGACAGGATTTCGAAGTGTTTTGAGAAGGTATCCACGGAGCTGTGAAAGGGTTGTATAGCGCCTATGAAATCGGCATGCGTCTTCGTGCCGTGCAGTGGGAGATAGAGCAGAAGAACGAACGAATTCAAAACTTGGAGGCTCGCGCAGAGAAGGCCGAGCGTGAGTTAAGAAAGGCTAAAACTGCCGAACCGCGTGCGGCCGAACCATCCAACCCAGTCGTGGAGGAAAGGGTGACCCAACGGCTGATAAGTCATGCGATTGCCGATCAAGATACGGGGAGCATGTTTGCAATAAAAATTGCCGATCAAGATAGACAAGACCAAGGAAAAGCTCGTCGAGGAGGTCTACCGATGCGAGAACCGGGGGTTCAAGCACAGTTGGGTTAAGGCCCTTCATGCCGCGGAGGCTCTCCGGGAAGTAGGCATTAACTCGACATCGCCATTATACCATATCAACGATTTTCCTTTTGCAGCTTACAAAATCAAAAAGAGTGACGATGAAGGTGATGCCGAATAAAGATGAATCTATTGTAGCGTTTTAACACAAGTTGAATGTAAATTATGTAATTTCGATCAATTTAATAAAACGTATCGTTTTAAATGTTGGAATATTGTTTCTGCTCTTTTTTCGTTCTTCGTCTATTGCGTCTATGCTTGTTAATCATAATACAAATAAAAGAATCGCCGAGTTTCGAGGTGTCTTGTCTCCCAATCGTGGCATCTACAAAGGGTACTCCGAATCGGGAGATTTAATCAGCCCAAGTGTGTATTTGGCGGATGGGGCTCCGAATTCGAAGGCTTATTACCTGTCCAATTGTGTCCACGAAGTGCACTCTGAATCTGAAGGATTATTCGGCCTAAAAGTGGCCTGCACGGATGGCGTTCCAAATTCAGAATATTAATCGGCCCAAAAGTGTCATGCACTGATGGGGCTCCAAATTCGGAGACTTGGCCAATTGTGATATCCACGAAAGGCGCTCCGAATCCGTAGGCTTAATCGGCCCAAAAGTGTCATGAACTGATGGGGCTCCGAATCCGGAGACTTATCTTGGCCAATCGTGATATCCATGAAGGGCGCTCCGAATTTGGAGGCTGAATCGGCCCAAAAGTGTCATGATCTGATGGGGCTCCGAATCCGGAGACTTATCTTGGCCAATCATGATATCCATGAAGGGCGCTCCGAATCCGGAGGCTGAATCGGCCCAAAAGTGTCATGCACTGGTGGGGCTCCGAATCTGGAGACTTATCTTGGCCAATCGTGATATCCATGAAGGGCGCTCCGAATCCGGAGGCTGAATCGGCCAAAAGTGTCATGCACTGATGGGACTCCTAATCCGGAGACTTATCTTGGCCAATCGTGATATCTACGAAGGGCGCTCCGAATCTGGAGGCTGAATCGGCCCAAAAGTGTCATGCACTAATGGGGCTTCGAATTCGGAGACTTATCTTAGCCAATCGTGATGTCCACAAAGGGCGCTCCGAATCCGGAGGCTTAATCAGCCCAGAAGTGTCATGCACTAATGGGGCTCCGAATCTAGAGACTTATCTTGGCCAATCGTGATATCTACGAAGGGCGCTCCGAATCCGGAGGCTTAATCGGCCCAAAAGTGACATGCACTGATAGGGCTCCGAATCTAGAGACTTATCTTTGGCCAATCGTGATATCTACGAAGGGCGCTCCGAATCCGGCGGCTTAATCGGCCCAAAAGTGTCATGCACTAATAGGGCTCCGAATCTGAAGGCTTATCTTTGGCCAATCGTGATATCCACGAAGGGCGCTCCGAATCCGGAGGCTGAATCGGCCCAAAAGTGTCGTGCACTGATGGGGCTGCAAATCCGGAGACTTATCTTGGCCAATCGTGATATCCACGAAGGGTGCCCCGAATCTGGAGGCTTAATCAGCCCAAAAGCGTCATGCACTGATGGGGCTCCGAATACGGAGACCTATCTTTGCCAATCGTCATATCCACGAAGGGCGCTCCGAATCCGGAGGCTTAATCAGCCCAAAAGTGTCATGCACTGATGGGGTTCCGAATCCGATGACTTATCTTTGCCAATCGTGATATCCACGAAGGGCGCTCCGAATCTGAAGGCTTAATCCGTGGACTTGTTTTAATAAGTTGAATTTCAGTGGGGAAACAACAAACTTTGTATTGCGAAAAATGAAACATGTACACGGCGAACATTCAAAACAAGTATCATGCTCCACAAGTCTGGTTAATGATAGAATTTACGCAAATGCGTGAAATTCCAAGGCCATGGCAGATTTCTTCCAGACATGTCTTTGAGTCGATATGCCCCTACTCCCGCGATTGTGTCAATCTAATAGGGGCTGTCCCAGTTAGGACATAATTTTCCATCAGCCGGATTCTTGGCAGCTGAAAGCACTTTTTTCAGGACCAACTCTCATGGTGTGCAGCGGCGTAGTTGAACACGTTGATTATATGACTTAGCAAGTTGCTACTGGTACCGTGCCATGGATGCAAGGGCACGGTCTCTTCGTTCTTCAATTAGAATCAAATCCAAGGCCAACATCATGTCGTTCCGGCCCAAATAAAAAACTCTTGATTTCAAGATTGGGAGGCCGATCTCCAAGGGGATGATTGTCTGCGTTCCGAAGCACAAAGCGAACAGTGTCCCCCCAGTAGACCGCCTCAGAGTAGTGCAATGAGCCCATGACACATTTGGCAATTCTTCGACCCATCTGCCTTCAGCTTTCTCCTGCCTCTTCTTGATGCCGTCCAAAATAGATTTGTTGGAGGCTTCAGCTTGGCCATTACTCTGCGAATAAGCCGGGATGGAATAATAGGGCCGAATACCATACTTGCTGCACAGCTCCCGGTAGACACCTCAATCAAACTGGGTGCCGTTGTCTGAAATAAGTGCTCTTGGAATGCCGAATCGCGTTATGATGTTTCTTCATATAAAACGCTTCACATCATTATCTCGAATGCGGGTTAGCGCCTCCGCTTCCACCCATTTTGTGAAGTAATCTGTTGTGACAATCAAAAATCACTTGTTGCTCGGGGCGCGAGGCAATGGTCCAACGATGTCAAGTCCCCATTGGGCGAACAGCCAAGGACTGGTTATAGAGCTTAACTTTTCAGCAGGTAGATGGGTTAAGGGAGAAAACTTCTGGTACCGCTCACATTTCTTCACGTAACATTCGGCATTAGCTCTCATTGTCGGCTAATAATACCCCTGTGTCACAGCACGATGGGCCAAAAAAGCGCCCGCCAGAATGGGCATCACAGCTACCTTCATGTATTTCAGTCAGTAGTCCCTCGACTTTACTTGGATGAACGCATTCTAGGTACAGGCCAAAAAGGGATTTTTTGTAAAGTTTTCCTTGCGGATCCAAATAGTATCGCAGGGTTTTGTTTCGCAGCTTGTGTGCTTCTTTCTTATCCGACGGGAGCTGTTCGGAAGATAGGAATGCTGCAATGGAGTCCATCCAACTTGGCTCTGACTCTATGGCATTGATCTAGACTTCCTCTGAAGGGCCAATGCTCGGCTTAGGGATGAAACCCACTTCAATTGTTCATTTAATCTCTGAGTTAATGGTGGAGGCTAGGCAAGCCAGGGCGTCTACATGTGTGTTCTGCTCACGGGTTATTTGGTTCAGTTCATGCTGGTCAAATTTTGCCAGCAAGGAATTTGCCATTTTCATGTAAGCGGCCCTACGGTCGTTTTTTGCCACGTGCTCCCCCTTTAGCTAATTGATCACCAGTTTTGAATCGCAAAATATAAACAGACGTCGAGCACCTAGGAGGTGTGCATTCCGCAAGCCGGTTAGCAGGGCCTCGTATTCGGCCTCATTATTCGGTGCTTCGAAGCTGAGTTTGATAGCCTGCTTAATTATTGCCCTGTCGGGAGCCATTATCACTACTCCGACCCCGCTGCTGCGTTGATTGGATGATCCATCACAGTACAACTGCCAAATGTCCCCAACATAAATTCTCCAGTTCGGCCTATCTTGAATTTCATTAGACTTAAAGTCGGCAAGACCCCCAGTGAATTCGGCCACAAAGTCGGCAAGCACTTGCCCCTTGATTGAGGTTCTAGGCAGAAACTGAATATCGTACTGGCCGAGTTCAAGAGCCCACTTTGAAATGCGCCCTGATGCTTCTGCACTACGGAGTACCGACCGGAGGGGGTGGTTCGTTAGTACCCCGATGGTATGCCCTTGAAAGTAATGCATCAGCTTTCTTGCTGTCATGACGAGGGCTAGGATGAGTTTTTCCAATGGACGGTGACGTGTTTCGGCGTCAACCAGTGCCTTGGTCACATAACACATTGGCCGCTGCTCCTCGAGCTCTTCTTTTAACAGTACGGCGCTGACGGCCCGGTCGAAAACTGTCAGATATAAAATGAGCGGGTCACCTGTTGAAGGTGTTGTCAAGAGTGGAACTGATCGGAGGTAGGTCTTCAGGCCATCGAAAGCGGCTTCGCATTCGGAGGTCCATTCAAAAGCCTTACCCTGCCGTAGAGTATGAAAGAATTGTCAGCAACGATCTATGGAACGACTGATGAACCTGTTGAGTGCGGCGACCATCCCCATTAACTTTTGAACCTCTTTCACCGAACGAGGGGAGCTAAGTTCCAAGATTGCTTTGATTTGTCTCGGGTTGGCTTCGATTCCTCGGTGGTTGACAATGTAGCCAAGGAATTTGCCGGATCCAATCCCAAGTGCACACTTGGAAGCGTTCAGCTTCATTTTGTACTTGCATAAAATGCTGAATGTCTCTTCCAGATCGGCCAGATGAGTTTGCTCTTCTTTAAACTTAAACACCATATCGTCAATGTACACTTTCATAGTTCAGCCGAGTTGTTCCTTGAACATGGCAGTGACTAATCTTTGGTACGTTGCCCCGCATTCTTCAGCCCAAAAGGCATTACCTTATAGCAATAGGTCCCTCTTGGGGTGAGGAGTGCAGTTTTGTCTTGGTCTTCCGGATGCATGGCAATTTGATGGTAGCCTCTATAGGCATCGAGGAAGCTCATACATTGATGATGCGCCGTGGCGTCAACAAGTTGGTCTATTCTGGGGAGAGGAAAACAATTCTTGGGACAAGCTTTGTTTAAGTCCGTGAAATCCACACAAACACGCCAAGCCCCATTTTTCTTCTTGACAACCATAGTGTTCGACAGCCATGTAGGATAGGTAACTTGCCGGATTGCCCCGGCATCAAGCAACCGATCAACTTCCTCAACAACAGCAGCAGTGTGTTTTGCGGCTGACCGCCGGCTTTTCTGAATAATCGGCTTGCATTTAGGATCAATGTTTAAACGGTGCTGCGAAACAGACGGATCCACACCCGGCATCTCATATGGTGTCCACGCAAACACATCAAGGGTTTTGAGCAAAAAGGAAATTAGCTGTTGTCTGTCGGCTTCATTCAGGGAGGTGCCGATCATGAAGAACCTGTCTGGATTCCTGTCAATGGTAACTAGATCCAGGGCTTTCGTGGCCTTTTCACTTGGGATTTGCCCAACATCGTCGAGGCTCTCTCGATCCGGTACCTCAATTGAATTTACTTCCAACTCTTTTAGTGTTTTTGCGGTAAGGAGATAGCATGCTTGTGCCGATTTCTAGGAGCCACGGATTTGCTCAATGTCGTGCTCTGTCGGGAAGCGGAGCAGTTAGTGATAGGTGCTTGGCACGGCTCGCATGGTATGCAACCAAGTTCGCCCCATAATGAGATTATACGGCAAAGGAAGCTTGACAACCAAGAATTCCACATCCACTGATTGGGAGCCCGCACGAACTGGTAGTGTGATTTTGCCCAACGAGTACTCCGGATTAGCATTGAAGCCGAATAATGGATAAGGAGCCGGAGACAGGTCCGGCTCGGCGAACCCTAGCTTGATGAAGGTCTTGTAATACATAACCTCCGAAGTACTCCCCTGGTCTATCAGAACGCGTTCAACGGTGAATCGGTTTACGCGTAGTTTGATGACCAATGGATCAATATGGGGGAGTGTTACGCCGATCAAATCAGAATCGTCGAAGGCAATGTTTGGAGCTTCATGGGGTCATTTTGCTGGTGTGATTTGCCTTTGGGGGTCAGGATGCGACTGAATGGTATGTACTGCGGATGACGTCGGCAGGCTATATATCATATGAATTACGCTGAGTGGAGGTGAATCCTGCCATAAAGCTACTGCTTTTGTCGAGTTGTCTCTTCGGACGTACTGCTTAAGCCCACCATCTTGTACCAATTCCTATAGGTGATCTTTCAATGCATAACAACTCTCTGTATCATGTCCGTGGTCTTTATGATACTTGCACCGCCTATCCCGTCTCCTCGTGTCGGGAGGTCCCACCATTTTGGATGGCCATTTGAAGAACGGAAGGTGTTGGACTTTGGACATAACTGTGCTGATCGGTTCTGACAACTCCGCATATTTCTTGTCCGTGCGCCTTGTGCGCCTGTTATCTATTTGAAGTTGTTCACTAGCTTGGTGGGAACATTGGTCATTTATTCGGCGCGAATCCCGTCTCTTGTCTCGTTTGGCCCAACTCCGTGATTCAGGGCTCTGTGATGGTATAGAGTTTATCGGCTGAACAATCTCAGAAGGGACCGTCTTGTTGGCCTTGCTCCCGGCTTTAACCCGCAGAGCGTCATCTTCCACTTTGTAGTATTCCTCGACTTTCTTCATCAACGACCAGACTGTTTTGGGGGGCCTCCTAGTCAAGGAACTGCGGGGGGCACTATCAGGATGCAACCCCATTTTAAAGGCGGTGATGGCCATGGAGTCGTTGCAGGTGTCATCCACATGATTGAAGCATTCCCAATAGCGTGCTAAATACGCTCGTAAGGTTTCCTCTGGTTGGATTTACATTGCCCAGAGAGAGTCAGCTTGCTTCGGCTGGACCTCATTGGTGATGAATCTTGCCCTGAAGGATTTTTGTAGTTGATGGAAGCTCTTAATTAACACCGGTTCCAACTTGTAATACCATCTGACGACTAGTGGTCCCAAGCTGCTCGGAAATATTCGGCATATAAGAGCCTCGTCGTCTGCATGCAGCGTCATGGCTTGCTTATAATGACGGATGTGGTCAGTGGGATCTGATTTTCCGTCGTATAGGGAGAATGATGGAGCCTTGAACTTTTTGGGTAATACTGCCTTTGCGATCTGTCGCACAAAGGGGTCATGTTGATTCTCTTCATCTGAACCATTTCGTCTTCGTTTATGGCGTTGTAATAGCCCTCGTCACTGTTTACCGAATAACCACTGATTACCGTTAAACTGAAACTGATTATGACTGATAAGTGAACTGAATAAACTACTAAACTGACTGACTGAAATCTGAAACTGATTGATTGAATATACCTGTTTGAATTACATTTCTATCTGTTGCCTGTTTGATTATCTGTTCATGCCTTTGTGTTTAAATTGCGAATTGAAGGCCTTATCGGCGGCCGAACAGGAAATTGATTAATGTTTCATGATCCTCATAATTTATAGGATTTTATGGTATATTTATCTGAAAACTGATTTGGTATGATTAAATTAGATTAAATAATGCTAAATTACAAGAGTTACATTATTTACCAAACTAACCCCTAGTGGACCACTACACCAAACTTTGTTTAAGCCTTAGCCTTGCATTACAAAACATTTCCTCAGCTTCTTTTGAGCACACCACCGAACTAGAGAGAGAGCAAGTGAGAGAGTTGAATTGTTCTAGAGAATTGGCTTGGAAGACTTGAAGGGATCATAGGAGAATTGCCTAATTGGACTTCTATACTTGTAATTGAAGCTCTAGGTGAGGAATTCAACCTCTCATTGTTGTGTTTAAGTGGATTCTTGCATTGTTCATGTCTAAATTGATGAATTGAGTCATGTTCTAGTCCTAGCATGTCAAATTGAAGCTCATTCCATGCATGCATGTTTGAATTGTTGAGTTGTGAGTTGATTTCATGGTAAAATGTTACATGCATGTTCATATTGTGTTTAAGTCCATGATTTCATCTTGTCCTTGGAAGAATTGGCTCACTAGAGCATGAAATTGAAGCTTTGAATTGAGTTAAAGTCATGCATGTCATGTTTGAAATATTGTTCATGAAAATTGGTTTCAAATTGAGTTTATTTGAAACACCCTTGGGCTTTGATTTTGCAAATTGAGCTTTGAATCTTGTTAAAGTATGAGTTTTGAGGTGTTTTCTGGAAAATTGGCCCAAGAGGATCGAATTTATGGTTTGAAAACTTGGTTTTGAGCTTGAGGTTCAAATCTGGAATTTCCAGAATCTGGACTCACGCTCGAGCAGGGTGACTGGCGCTCGAGCGTGGAAATCGTGCTCCCAGCATTTTTATTCTGTTTTGAAGTTCGCTCGAGCGGAATAATTGACGCTCGAGCGGGACATTGTGTCTCGTGCTCGAGCGGGTGTCGAGCGCCCAATCGAGCGTGATTTTCACCTTTCCAGCACTTTTGACTGTTTTGCAGAACGCTCGAGCGGGTAAGTCTACGCTCGAGCGGAAACCTTTGTCTGCATATCCGCTCGAGCGGAGTAACCTACGCTCGAGCGTGACCCCTGTTTTCTGAAAATTCTGAAAATGCTTTTAAAGTGCATCTTTGCATCCTCATCTCATCCTAGGCATTATTAGACCTAGTTTAAGACATCTTTTTGAGGATGTAGATGTAGAACACACCGAGGAATTAGGGGTTAAGTTATTATCTTTCCCAACTGTGTAGCTTAGCGTGTGTTCAATCTGTTAACTGTGTAGGGTTGGCGACTGGGGAGACGCGCTCTAGTTTATTGTAGCCCAGAACTCTGTGAGTAACGATTGTGTAAAGATATGTTCAAAAATGATTATTTTCTGAACAACTGAACTGTACTGTTTCTGAATTGAATACTGTTAATTGAATGAATGTACGTCCTGTATATTGAACTGTATTGTGGCATCCTTGGCACCTACTATTTACTGTTACTGTTACAGAGATCTCTGTCGGTTCCCTTGTTGGAACCACTACTGTTTACTGACTGATGGCCATCACTACTGTTCGGTCTTTTAAGACCTACTGTTTACTGTACTGTTATGCTAATGGATGTACCACATATGACTGTACTGACTGAACGACTGAAATACTGAATCAATGAACTGTTTTCATTACTGTAAGGACATTCATTCCTAACCCCTTTACGCATTATGTTATTCACTGGGCTTTAGCTCACTGCTCATAGATATATGTAGGTGTACAGGCACCAGACCGCAGCTAGAAGCGTCGAGATAGACTCCAGTTTTGTCAAGCCAACCTACGTGCCTCACCCCGAGGTTCTGAACCTGCCATGCTTTGGCTTAGGGGTCTTTTTATTCTCCCCTTCTGTACTGTTTTGAGAACTGAATAGAATGTACTGTACTGTACTGTTAACAGGGATTGGGTCCCTGATCGGAAAGATTGTAAATATTGTACATGCTGTTTTGTTACTGACTGCTTATATATATATAAAAAGTCTTTTTGCATACAGACTGTCACAGCTCATTGGGCATTATTTATTTACTGTATTGGCTTCCGCCAGGCCCTGTACTCTGTATTACTGTATTACTATTAAGCAGGCCTTCGGTAATCTCGGATTACTGGCCGGTTACGGTGCTAAACCCATATGGGCGGGTTTGGGTCGTGACAGAGTGGTATCAGAGCGATACTTACCACGAGTTATACCGCACACACGTGTCCAAATGAGCTATAGGATGTCCTAGAAAAGTGATTAGGGCATTTCATGAGTATGATAAGTGTGTGATATGACTGACTAAATATATGCTAAAGCGTGAACCTGTTTAAGCAAATGACTGCTTATGTTGATAACTGTTATAACTGCTTATAGTGGAATGGATAACGCATGAACTGCAAATGAAACTGAATCCTCATCCTCTAAGGCCAGAATGGCCAGACTGGAACGAATGATGGAACTGATAACTGAAAGATTAGACCAACAACAGAATCAACAGCCCCTACCTCCTCCTCCGGTAGTACCGGAGCAGAATGTGAACGTGAATGATGGGGATATAATTGCTCTGACCCAGAAGTTCAGCAAAATGAAACCGCCATCCTTTCAGGGAGGCCTTGAACCGTTAAAGGCTGAAGCATGGGTTCTTGAGACCGAAAAATTATTTGAGGTGTTCCCGTGCTCTGAAGCACACAAGGTACTGTTAGCCACCTTTACTCTGCAAGAAGAGGCTAGAAGGTGGTGGATGCTTATCCGTGATGAAAATACCGTTATGACTTGGGCTCAATTCAAAGGAGCCTTCTTCGAAAAGTACTTCCCTCAGTGTGTTAGAGATAAGAAAGTGACTGAATTTGAACAGCTGAGACAGGGCACAATGTCTGTTGCTGAATATGAAACAAAATTTACTGAACTTGCTAGATATGCACCACATATGGTGGACACTAACTACAAGAAGGCCAGAAAGTTTAAAGGCGGCCTTAATGTTGCAATCCTCGACCGAATCAATGTTTTGAAATTACCGAATTATGTAAATGTTCTTGACCGAGCCTTGATGGCTGAAGCGAATATCGAGGCACTGAAAACTGAAACACCATCGTCTGAATGGCGGGGTAAAAGACAGGGTTTCAAGTTTAAGAAAGGCAAGCATAATCCAGTGAATAAGAAACAGAATACGGGGTCAACGACTACTTCCAGTCAAGGAAACCGTTCAATACCGTCCTGTTCTGAATGTGGTAAAAATCACAAGGGAGTTTGTTACAAAATATCTAGAGCTTGCTATAGGTGTGGCAAGATAGGCCACATGGTTAAAGACTGCCCCTCTACTCCACAGGCCAGTAGTAAAGCTACGTCGAGCGTAGCAGCATCAACTGTTGCCCCAAAACCGAACCCCAGAGCTACTGGGAAAGAGCCTATGAGGCAGGGCCGAGTGTTCGCCCTAGTACCGGGAGATGTACAAAATACGGAGACCGTCGTGTCAGGTATCCTCTCTATTTGTACTCAAAATGCATATGTACTGATTGATTCGGGGTCTACGCATTCATACGTGTCGCATGCCTTTTCACGAAAATTGAATAGACCCTTAGAACCTATGAACTATCTGTTAGCTGTATCATCACCCGTTGGGGGATCTACGACCTGTGCATATATGTACCCTGCTTGTGAAATTATTGTTGGAGATGCACATCTGTTTATTGATTTACTGCCACTGAACATTGACCATTTTGATGTAATATTGGGAATGGACTGGTTAACGAAATATCATGCCACCATAGACTGTGTAACGAAACAAGTAGTTTTTCGTCCACCTGGTCTACCTGAATTTGTATTTAATGGGGTTGGAGTAGTACCTCCTCCGTATTTGATTTCATCTGTGAAAGCTGTTAAACTGATTAGAAAGGGGTGTAAAGGGTATCTGTGTTCTGTATTGACTGTATCTACTGATGATAGTGCTAATGTGAACTGTATTCCTATAGTCAGAGAATTCCCAGATGTTTTTCCAGATAATCTGCCAGGAGATTTGATTGACAAGGAGATTGATTTTACTGTTGATGTGATTCCCGGAACGCAGCCAGTATCTAAAGCTCCTTACTGAATGACTCCAACTGAACTGAAAGAACTGGAGGTGCAACTGCAAGAACTGTTAGATAAAAAGTTCATCAGGCCCAGTACTTCACCGTGGGGCGCTCCTGCTCTGTTTGTAAAGATGAAAGATGGCTCATTGAGACTGTGTATTGACTACCGCGAACTGAATAAGGTAACCGTGAAAAATAAATACCCATTACCACATATTGATGACTTGTTTGATTAGCTACAGGGTGCACAAGTATTTTCTAAGATCGATCTCAGATCCGGTTACCATCAGTTGAAAGTTAAACCAGATGACATTGATAAAACTGCTTTTCGAACGAGGTATGGACACTATGAATTTTTAGTTATGCCTTTCGGAATTACTAATGCACCTGCTGCATTTATGGACCTCATGAACAGAATCTTTAAACCATACCTTGATGACTTCATTGTTGTATTTGTTGATGACATACTGATTTATTCCAAAACTATAGAAAAACATGAACATCATCTGAGACTTGCCCTACAGACTCTAAGAGAACAGAAACTTTATGCTAAACTGTCTAAATGTGAATTTTGGCTTGATCGTGTTATGTTTTTGGGGCATGTTGTTAGCAAAGATGGAATTTCTGTTGATCCGCAGAAAATTGAAGCTGTAGTAAACTGGCCTAGACCGACAAATGTGATAGAACTCCAAAGCTTTTTGGGTTTGGCTGGATATTACAGAAGATTTGTCAAAGATTTCTCCAAAATTGCCTTGCCATTGACTCAACTGACACAGAAAGGGATATCGTTTGACTGGACTGACCAAAGAGAATCTACTTTCCAGGAGTTGAAAACTCGACTTGTAACTGCACTGATTCTTACCTTACCTTCAGGTATAGATGGTTATACTGTATTTAGTGATGCTTCTCATAAGGGTTTGGGGTGTGTTTTAATGCAGAATGGAAGAGTTATTGCCTATGCTTCCCGACAATTGAGACCGCATGAAAAGAACTACCCGACCCACGATCTGGAACTTGCTGCAGTAGTTTTTGCACTAAAAATCTGGCGTCACTATCTGTATGGGGCGACATGTGAAATATATACTGACCACAAGAGTTTAAAATATTTCTTCACACAGAAAGAACTGAACATGAGACAGCGGAGATGGCTAGAACTGATAAAAGACTATGACCTGCAGATATTGTACCATCCGGGAAAAGCCAATACCGTTGCCGATGCATTGAGCCGGAAATCGATTGGAAACTTAGCATGTTTGCTTACCGGACAGAAAGAGTTGCTTTGTGACCTTGAAAAATCTGAAATTGAAATTGTTTTGCGAGAACAAGGTGGAACCTTAGCTGCTATTTCTGCTCAACCGGCACTGATTGAAGAGATTAAGGCGAAACAGCAACTGGATGACTTCTTGAAGAAGGTCATCGAAGAAAGGGAATCTAAACCGATACCGGGATTCAAATTTGAAAATAATGTACTGAAATTTCAAGAAAGACTGTGTGTACTGAACGATACTGAACTGAAAAGGAGGGTTCTGAGCGAAGGCCACAATTCAAAATTTTCTATCCATCCAGGGAATACGAAAATGTACCAAGACTTGAAACTGAATTTCTGGTGGCCGGGAATGAAGAAAGAAATTGCCGATTTTGTATCAAAATGTCTTCATTGCCAACAAGTTAAAGCCGAACATCAACGACCCGCATGCTTGTTGTAGCCCTTACCGATACCGGAGTGGAAATGGGAACATATTACCATGAATTTTATTGTAGGATTGCCTCGCTCCAGGAAAGGTATGGACTCGATTTGGGTTATTGTTGATAGACTGACTAAATCTGCTCACTTCTTACCTGTTAAGACAATTTATAATGCGGACAAACTGGCTACACTCTATATTGATGAAATCGTTAGACTGCATGGAGTGCCTGTGTCCATTGTTTCTGACAGAGATTCGAAGTTTACATCAAGGTTCTGGCAAAGCCTACAGACTGCATTGGGTACTGAACTGAGACTGAGTAGTGCCTATCATCCTCTAACAGATGGCCAGTCAGAAAGAACCATCCAGAGTCTAGAGGATTTACTGAGAATGTGTGTCCTTGATTTTCAGGGAAACTGGGAAAGCCATTTGCCATTGGCCGAATTCGCCTACAGCAACAGCTATCATTCAAGTATTGGTATGGCGCCCTTCGAGGCATTGTATGGCAGAAAATGTAGATCTCCGATTTGCTGGGCAGAAGTTGGAAACGGGCCTTTGCTTGGGCCCGAGATTTTTTATGAAACGACTGAGAAAGTGAAACTGATACAACAGAGACTGAAAACTGCACAGAGCAGACAGAAAAGTTATGCTGATGTCAGAAGACGGGATAGAGAGTATGAAGTGGGTGATCACGTGTTTGGGAAAGTGACACCGATGAAAGGCCAGACTCGTTTTGGAGTCAAAGGCAAGTTAGCGCCAAGATATGTCGGACCGTATGAGATTATTGAGAAAATCAATCCAGTGGCATATCAAGTTGCGCTTCCTCCTGAAATGGAGCATATGCATAACGTCTTCCATATTTCTATGTTGAGAGACTACCTCCGGGATCCTTTCCATGTGATATAGCCAACTCGTGTAGTACTGAGTGACGACTACACTTACGAGGAACGGCCTATACAGATTATGAACGGACGGATCAAGAAATTGAGAAACAAAGAGATCCCATTGGTGAAAGTCGACTGGCAAAACCATGGTGATGTGTATGCCACTTGGGAAAGGGAAGATGACATGGCCAAAAGATACCCTGAACTGTTTCCACTGAATCCTGTTTTCTTCCAGAATGAAGGTAACTCGAGTTTAGAGGACTAAACTCTTTATAAGGAGGGGAGACTGTAATAACCCTCGTCACTGTTTATCGAATAACCACTGATTACCGTTAAACTGAAACTGATTATGACTGATAAGTGAACCGAATAACCTACTGAACTGACTGACTGAAATCTGAAACTGATTGATTGAATATACCTGTTTGAATTGCATTTCTATCTGTTGCCTGTTTGATTATCTGTTCATGCCTTTGTGTTTAAATTGCGAATTGAAGGCCTTATCGGCGGCCGAACCGGAAATTGATTAATGTTTCATGATCCTCATAATTTATAGGATTTTATGGTATATTTATCTGAAAACTGATTTGGTATGATTAAATTAGATTAAATAATGCTAAATTACAAGAGTTACATTATTTACCAAACTAACCCCTAGTGGACCACTACACCAAACTTTGTTTAAGCCTTAGCCTTGCATTACAAAACATTTCCTCAGCTTCTTTTGAGCACACCACCGAACTAGAGAGAGAGCAAGTGAGAGAGTTGAATTGTTCTAGAGAATTGGCTTGGAAGACTTGAAGGGATCATAGGAGAATTGCCTAATTGGACTTCTATACTTGTAATTGAAGCTCTAGGTGAGGAATTCAACCTCTCATTGTTGTGTTTAAGTGGATTCTTGCATTGTTCATGTCTAAATTGATGAATTGAGTCATGTTCTAGTCCTAGCATGTCAAATTGAAGCTCATTCCATGCATGCATGTTTGAATTGTTGAGTTGTGAGTTGATTTCATGGTAAAATGTTACATGCATGTTCATATTGTGTTTAAGTCCATGATTTCATCTTGTCCTTGGAAGAATTGGCTCACTAAAGCATGAAATTGAAGCTTTGAATTGAGTTAAAGTCATGCATGTCATGTTTGAAATATTGTTCATGAAAATTGGTTTCAAATTGAGTTTATTTGAAACACCCTTGGGCTTTGATTTTGCAAATTGAGCTTTGAATCTTGTTAAAGTATGAGTTTTGATGTGTTTTTTGGAAAATTGGCCCAAGAGGATGGAATTTATGGTTTGAAAACTTGGTTTTGAGCTTGAGGTTCAAATCTGGAATTTCCAGAATCTAGACTCACGCTCAAGCAGGGTGACTGGCGCTCGAGCGTGGAAATCGTGCTCCCAGCATTTTTGTTCTGTTTTGAAGTCCGATCGAGCAGAATAATTGACGCTCGAGTGGGACATTGTGTCTCGTGCTCGAGCGGGTGTCGAGCGCCCAATCGAGCGTGATTTTCACCTTTCCAGTACTTTTGACTGTTTTGCAGAACGCTCGAGCGGGTAAGTCTACGCTCGAGCGGAAACCTTTGTCTGCATATCCGCTCGAGCGTGACCCCTGTTTTCTGAAAATTCTGAAAATGCTTTTAAAGTGCATCTTTGCATCCTCATCTCATCCTAGGCATTATTAGACCTAGTTTAAGACATCTTTTTGAGGATGTAGATGTAGAACACACCGAGGAATTAGGGGTTAAGTTATTATCTTTCCCAACTGTGTAGCTTAGCGTGTGTTCAATCTGTTAACTGTGTAGGGTTGGCGACTGGGGAGACGCGCTCTAGTTTATTGTAGCCCAGAACTCTGTGAGTAACGATTGTGTAAAGATATGTTCAAAAATGATTATTTTCTGAACAACTGAACTGTACTATTTCTGAATTGAATACTGTTAATTGAATGAATGTACGTCCTGTATATTGAACTGTATTGTGGCATCCTTGGCACCTACTATTTACTGTTACTGTTACAGAGATCTCTGTCGGTTCCCTTGTTGGAACCACTACTGTTTACTGACTGATGGCCATCACTACTGTTCGGTCTTTTAAGACCTACTGTTTACTGTACTGTTATGCTAATGGATGTACCACATATGACTGTACTGACTGAACGACTGAAATACTGAATCAATGAACTGTTTTCATTACTGTAAGGACATTCATTCCTAACCCCTTTACGCATTATGTTATTCACTAGGCTTTAGCTCACTGCTCATATATATATGTAGGTGTACAGGCACCAGACCGCGGCTAGAAGCGTCGAGATAGACTCCAGTTTTGTCAAGCCAACCTACGTGCCTCACCGCGAGGTTCCGAACCTGCCATGCTTTGGCTTAGGGGTCTTTTTATTCTCCCCTTCTGTACTATTTTGAGAACTGAATAGAATGTACTGTACTGTACTGTTAACAGGGATTGGGTCCCTGATCGGAAAGATTGTAAATATTGTACATGCTGTTTTGTTACTGACTGCTTATATATATATATATAATCTTTTTGCATACAGACTGTCACAGCTCATTAGGCATTGTTTATTTACTGTATTGGCTTCTGCCAGGCCCTGTATTCTGTATTACTGTATTACTATTAAGCAGGCCTTCGGTAATCTCGGATTACTGGCCAGTTACGGTGCTAAACCCATAAGGGCGGGTTTGGGTCGTGACAGGCATGCACGTGGACTCTCTTCGGAGGAGCTAGTGGTTTCGACTCGTCCCTTCTTTTTGGGGTCTGGGGATAATGAGTCAGAATAATTGTCACTTTCTTGTCTTCGGGCTCGAAGTCGTCGGCCATCTTCCCTCAGAGGTCATCCCGGATCTTGGCGTACAACTTGTTTGGACTTTGCCACTTCCAAAGCCAAATCTTGACGGAGACGCTCGTTCTCAGCGATCATGTTTTCGAACCTCTGCTAGTTTTACTTTGCTTGTTCCATGATCGCTTGCATGGTCTCATGTGCTGAAGTTAAGGGTGAGGTATGGGCAACTGAGTCGAAGTTGAACGCACGTCTTGCAGTGATATTCTCAAGTTCCAGCATGTTTGTTGGAGTGAGGTCATCTCTCGGTGTGGTTTCATCAGCGACTATCGGAGGATCTTCCGTTACGTCCACCATGGATGTAGTTGAGTATTCCCACAGACAGCGCCAATTGTGGGGAAGTGGTTTGGAAATACTCCTTGGATCCAATGGGACGTTCGTGATCCTCAGCTAAAAACCTAAAAATGAATGAACACTCCGGTCGGGGGTGCCAGAATTAGCACTCCGATGGACAAGTCAGCATTTGCTCTCTTTGTTACTTGTATCTTAAGTAAAATGTATTAATTCTCACATAACTCTCTTTGGTTGTTGTTCTTCTATTTATATACGCTCCTGGTCCTCAGGGTAGGGCCCACTCTTGACCCGTCATGTGATTGTTCACTCGCCCTCCCCCTTTTTCCGTATTCCAACTTTCAATCGGCCCCTCGCTTAACTAATCTTTATGTCCGATTAAGTTATTCGGCACCCAGAACGTACAAGACGGGAGCAAGTATAATATATACCAATTAGCCAAATATGCACTCAGCCTAACTGCGTCTCCTATTATTCGGCTCCCACAAAACACAATATTCAAATTTTAACAAATAGAAAACATAACAATAATTATGAATATAAAAGTAAGAGAAATAAGGAGAGAAAATCAAACATTGAGATTTATAATGGTTCGACACATCGGGCCTACATCCACTCTCCAAGGAACCTCATTAGGAATTTCTTCACTATCAAATTGAATCAATACATCACGAAAGCTTCACCAAGCTTGTGGATTTTACACAAGTTTTACTCTTATCTGTTGAGCCTCACTCAACAATAAATGCCTCACCCTTACAAAATTTCTCTTACAAAATAATCAACAAGGATAAGAGGTATTTCAGCCCTCTTTTACAATAATTCTTTCATAAAGAATAGATATGAAAGTGTAAGAACAAAGACAACACATAGATCTAAAAGTGAAATAGCATAGTGAAAAATACAATTACAATTTTAGAGTACACATAATTTTTTCTCTTTAAGTTCTTAGTTTTTCTCCACACAAAACACTTCTATTTATATCCAAAATACCACCCATTAGATGAGGAGAGACACTTTTCTTACACAGCGCTTCAGATCATGAGGGAGATATAACCCACACTCCTCTTTAACTTACAACTGTTGGAGACAGAAAGGCACGTGGAGCACGAAGCACGTCTGTCTTTTTTTCTTTTCTGAAATTGCGAGCGCTGGTTTGAAATTAAATGACCAAAGCACACAGAGGTGCGATTTTTCAGAACTTGCACAATAGTTATTTTATTAGAATATTTAAATACACAATAACTTCTCTATTAAAATATTTGAATGGACAATGACTTCTCTATTAAAATATTTGAGTGTACAGTGATTTCTCTATTAAAATATAATAAAATCTCTTTAAATAATATTTATATCAAATAAGAAAATATATACCCTTTTTAAAAATTTTGTAGTTGTTGTAGAGATTCGAGATGCACTCTCTATCCAAATATCTCGGGATCTTGGTATTTCCACACCATATCTTGGCCATACTGCAACTATCTCGACAACAAGCCACGCCCACGTGGCACCTCAGTCGACACCTCGGCGGTACCTCAGCCACGTGACGTCATTCTCAAAATACATCCCCACAGCTGCCCTCTAGGTTCTATTACCTCGACAACTTGAGGTGATGGAACCTATATCGTCTGATCTTCAATCATGTCGGCTAAACGACAAAATGAGGGTATTTCTCCAACCAAGATCTGACTCGTCGGCATCAAGTAATCAAGACTTAGATGCCTACTTCATTAAGAATCAAGAACCAAGTTTTTTCAACATCTCAACCGAGATCGCTTCTCTAGCCGAGGTCATTACCCCACTAGTTCAAGAATTTCAAGAATTCCAAGAATCTCTACTGCTCATGAGCTGTCACGCTACATTATTCCAACGATTTCTTCCACGTGTCATTGCCTTATTAGCCCGTACCTATCACGCGTCACTATGTCACATCAATTTTGCCATGTCACCTAACATCAGCACAGACACTTCGCCCTAGGTGGTTAAATCAATTTTTGCCGTCTTTTCTTACTCTAACAAAACATTTCACTTTCTCATTTCGTCTCTATCTGTGTCCCCAGACTCTCTCTCTCTCTCTCTCTCTCTCTCTCTCTCTCTCTCTTTTGGCCTCTGCAAACCATCATCATTGTTCTTGATGCATTCATTGCTATGAATACTCCATTCGTGCCCAAGGGTCAAACTCTACCAGCTGAACCACTCATCAACCCACTATCTCAATGGCATTGCACACATCGATATAACGACAATCCTGCCACCAGAACCAGGAGTAGGAAACACCGAGGCCCTAAGCTCCCAGCCTACAACCTTGACAATCCTCTAATCGCTCTATCTATTGTATACTAATGAGTAACCATTGTTGTAACCAATGACAACATATTACTTTTTGGGTGAGTATGACAACATGTCTGCTGTCGAAGTTGAGATGAAACTAGCAGGGGCACTAACTAGCAAGGAGCAATGCCAAGGCCTATCACGAAGGCCAAGACTTTATCCGAGATCAATATAAGGAGCAAGTCAACATCTCGGATCATGTCGCCTCGGGTATAAGTGTTATCTCGAATACCTTTATCTCACCAATTTGTTTTGAAAATTTCACCAAGTATCACTTTCAAATCACTAACTCAGTCTTCATTAACTCATCTTTGCTCTCTGCCCTTCTAATGTGAATGTAAATATAGCTTAGGTTCACATTAGGAATACATCATCTGAATCTTGTCTAGGTCTGACTTAGACATCCATGATTAGAGTCATCGTGTTTAGCTCATCTAAACAGAACACTTAAGGCATAACCTTAGTACACCGAGACTACTACCTACCTCGGCTTTTTGTACAAACTAGCCAAAGATCATGGCTGGTTTCATCTTGTTTCTCATTGAAACATCACTTTAACTTAGTTCAGCTCTGCTTTCTCGAAAAGCCTAAGTTAAAGCATAGCTCTTCATTGGAACATCCCTTAGTTTCAGCTCTACCTTCTTGGCAAGCCTAAGACAACTCGCTCAGGGGTGGTTCCCCACTCAACGGTCATTCCTTCGATTTCCTTTCAATGGTCATTCCTTTCGATTTATTCTTAACTTCGGCTGAGGTTATTGACATCATTAGAGCCGAGCTCTAAATTTCGTCAAGCTACATTCCAAGGCCTCGACAATCCCTCTCCGTCAAGATCTTCTAATCTCGGAAAGCTTTGTTTTATCTCAACTTTGTTCGCCTCTGGTAAGTTCTGATCTTTTCAAAATTGCTCACCTAGGCCGAGCTTTTGTCTTCTCGAACCTACTCATCTAGGTGGAGATCTTGTTTTCTAGATCTAGGATCTGCTCACTTAGCCTGAGCTCTTATCTTCTCAGACATATTCATCTAGGCCGAGATCTTGTTTTCTAGGATCTGGGATCTAGGATCTACTTACTTAGGTAGAGCTCTTATCTTCTCAGACCTACTCATCTAGGCCGAGATATTGTCTTCTGGGATCTGGAATCTACTCACTTAGATTGAGCTCTTGTCTTTTCGGACCTACTCATCTAGGACAAGATCTTGTTTTCTGGGATCTGGAATATGCTCACCTGGGTCGTGCTCTTGTATCTAGGAACTGCTTCACCTAGGCCATGCCCTTCCATCTTGGATCTGCTTTACCTAGGCCATGCTCTTCCATCTTGGATCTGCTTTACCTAGGTCATGCTTTTCGATCTCAGATCTGCTTCACCTAGGCCATGCTCTTCCATCTTGGATCTCCTTTACCTAGGCCATGCTCTTCCATCTGAGATTTGCTTCACCTAGGTTAATGTCTTTTCTACTTGAAGATCGTCTTCATCTCGTCGAGAGCTCTCGTGCCCCCTTATCTTTGCATTCATCCCTTCTGAAAGGGTCTTCATTCTATCAATGTTGACACATTCTCCATCTTCGCTGAACTCGTCATTGCCGACACGTTGATCTTGTCTATTCTAACTAAGTTCCACTGACAACACCAAATTGTGGGTGTTGATTTTTGACCGCACAACCAAACAAGGAACTTAGCTAGAGAGGAAGTGACAGAATAGATTAAACCAAGCACTTGCGAATAAGAAGACATGAATACCACAATGGCTCATCTACCTAGGGGCACTCCGACGATCAAGTCAGTCAAACTTATCTCTCAAAGATATCAAACAAGTATTCAGTGCACAAGTAAGAGCATACCTTAGACCCACGGGGTGCCTCACTTTTATAATGATCAATGTCTAACTTCCCCTAGAAGTCTTACTTCATGGGACTCCTTTACAAGGATAACATCTATCACAATTCACACTATTCAAATTAAGATGAACTTCCTCAAGAGTCCTATCTCTATCCAAATAGGTAGCTTGATGTCATCTAGGACTCTTGTACTCTATCCAAATATCTCTGGATCCCGGTATTGCCGCACTATATCTCAACCATACCACAACCATCTCGGCAACATGCCTCGTGCACGTGGCACCTCGGCCGACATCTCGGCGGCACCATGGTCATGTGGCATCATTCTCAAAATATATCCCCACAATATGAGGACACAATTTTTAAGATGGTCCATGGTATGAATCAACAAAAAATATTTTTTAGTGCAAACGTTATCAAATGAATAAATAAAAAGTTATAAATTATATTTTGTCCCCTATATGTTTGTCCATTTATTCACTTTGGCTTTTGAAGTTTTTTTTCCCCCATTTTGACTCTTTATTTTTTTTAATTTTTTTTTCCAATTTACTCACTTATAGAGAATTCCACGTTAGCTATTTCTAGAGGTGACAAATGGACGGGTTTGGGGGGATTAAAACATGTTGTGTAATAAAACAATTCAACCCAAACCGACCCATTTACTAAATGGGTTTAAACGAGTTGGGTTAAATTGGGCGAGGATTGAACAAATCAACTTGACTAACCCTTTTACTTTAATGAACTTATTTGCTAAGTGTTTGGGTGTGCAACCCTTGCAACTTAGCATAAGTTTTCACAAACATATGTAAGTAACATCACAAAATAGCATAACTTAAACACAAATTTATATAGGTAAACCCATAAAAATTTGAAAAATCACAACTTGACATAAGTTCTCACAAACATACATAAGTCACTTTACAAAATTGCATAACTTAAACACAAATTTACGTAATCAAATTAGCCCATAAAAATTTGAGAAATCACAACATGGCATAAGTTCTCACAAGCCAAGTCACCTCACAAAATCGTGAACTTAACACAAATTCACATAAATTAACATATAAAACATGTCATAAATTCCCACAAAAGTGTGTAACTTTAAGTAACAAAAATAAATAAGTAAATGACATACCGTATGCTGTAGACTCGACTTTCTTCGCGTGCCCCCCTTTCGGAGAGGCTCGAATTGGTCTCCTACAGTTCGAACTCCTGTCATGGTTCTGAATCTAATCTCACAAAGTGCAATGTGAGACTGATAAACACCAAAGAGTCCAATCCGGCAAATCATTTTGGAAAATCAGATTTTGAATCAAATAATGCCAAAAGTGGACTGTTTTGCCAGATTACAGAGTCGTCACCTAAATATTTTATTTTTGGAAAATTTAGGAAACCCTGACTCATGCCAAAGGCCACATGTCCGTCATCACCAAAGTTGCCTCGGCTCGGGAACTTGGGTACGAGAGGGGAAGGTCCTGAAATGAGCACCCCCACTCACCTGATCAAAGGATCGGCCTCTAGTAAACATGAAATGTTGTTTTTATAAACACATGTGTTCTTATTCCCAATTATTAGCTAACTTTACAATGTGATGCGCACAACATACAAGTATAGACTAAATCGCAATAATTGGAACAAAACAATTCATGTTTGTTTTCGAAAATGGTTTGAAAGTGCCACCCTCAAGTGGGCTAAAGTGCGGATTTGCCACCCTCGAGTGGACTTAAAACATAATGATTTGCCACTTCGCAAAGTGGGCTTAAAACTCACATTTGATAAATTGTTCCAATTCAAGCAATGAAGCCTTCATCCACAAGCATTCATGCAGTTTATCAAATAAGCACATAGCCTCATGGCAAGCATGCGAAACATTTCAACGCTCACACTCATGCAAGTATGCTAAAGCGTAAAACTTACAGTGTGCTCCGAGCCAAAACAAAAGCTAGTTAGAAATAATGCATGATCCTAACTATGTTAAAGTGCCTAATGCAACACATGCAATATGAATTAATAGGCTCAGCTACTAATATGACATTTGCAACACTTTGATAGCACGCTTTTAAACACGTATTCAAGAAAGTATATTGAAATTGCGATGCAGTTTGAATGATATGCCGAGCCTGGTGCATGCAAGACAAATGAATGATGCACGCATGCAAGCATAAGGTATGTTAATCAAAACATGCCCTAATCTAACCATCGAAAGCAGTTAAATAAAAGGGAGAAAGACGTGGGGTTAGAAGACTTGCACACACACACGCACACTTATTACAACATTGCACCGTCGCGAAGGAGGGTCCGAATGAATAAGCTAAGTTAAGCTAACTTAATCTAATTAAACTAATTAGACTAATTATTACACAACAAATTGAATAACTAGTAAACTACTTACTAATTATTACAACACTCAACTAATTAGCACACTAATTAATTAAATTACAAATTCATGCTATCTAACAAGAAAAGTTTTAAACGTATACTGCCTCAGATCCGTTTGAAGAAGTTGAACATGCATGCATTTGTTTTTCGCCCCGAAAAGCCCATTGGTTTGCTCTTGAAAGGCTCTGTTTGCAGGGTGTCTCCAAGAACTTTCTGCTAAACCTTACCAAATAACTGCTGGGGAGTTCACCAGTGGCCTACTGGCCATGAGGGCATGCTGCTGGCCATCTGCCGACCAAGGGTGGGCTCTGCCGGCCAACAATGAAGCACTCCTAATCAATGATGAAGCAGTGCCGACCACTGGTGTGCTGATTCACCAAACTGCAACAGAGCATACACAGAGAAAAAGAGAGGGTTTCCCTTGGACATGCTTGTACTGCACCCTCTCCTTATCATCTCAAAACATCAAAGGAGGGGGGCTATTGGATCTAAAGCCACCAACCAAGCATTTTTTATGCATGATGGCTAAGGATCTAACTTGCACACATTCAATAAATGCACGAATCCAAGACTCAAGTCCACTAACTTATCACGGGTGATTAAAGGCAATGGAGACAAAGGAGATTCGCTCATTTCATCACTTTGAGTATGAAATGGTCCAATCTACCTCGTGTTCAATATAACGTCCGATTGAACACAATGCAATACACACATGACATGCTTATCTTGGTCATGTTTTACTTGGTTCATTTTAATTACTCATTTTAGCATTACCAAGCCATTCTTTAGTTAGTTTGTCCAAGATGATTGTCCTCTAATTGGAGAGGGGTCAACCAAAGGAGGATTTAAAACATGAGAGAGATCATGCCTTTGACTAGGAGGAACCCTCAAAAGAGAGTTAAAGCCATTTGAGAACAAACTCTAACTCATGCTTAAACACAACCTTAAGGCCAACAAACCCTCAAAACAAAAGGAAAAGTGAAGAAATGAGGGAGGTTGCAGAATTTTAGTGCTAAAATGGCATGAAAAAGAATGCTAAAACATGCAAGCAACACATGCACAATATGTTCAAAGCCAAAAGCATCAAAACTAGTGAAGAACACTATACTAGAGGCATGCAATACCAAGCTTAAATGATCAAACCAACTCAAAATAGAGCTACAACATGCCAAAACAGTGGCAAAAACATGCTGAGATGGAAGCATGAAAAGCAAGAAAATCATGCTTATAGGTTGGCTCTCAAACAAGACATAAGGCACAACTCTCAATAGCAATGAAAGAGTGGAATATGTGAGAGTGTGACAGTGATATATGCACTGAAATGACATGCTAAATGATGATATGGCATACAAACAACCCAAGCAAAGCATGCTAGAAGCCTCAAAACACAAAGCTACTAAAGGCCATTTACACTACAACTATACAAAGCATGAGTCATATGACCAAGACCAACCAAAATAGAGTTAAAACATGCTAAAAAATTAGCAAAAACATGCTGAGATGGAGTCCCAAAAGGGTAAAAAAAAACATGCTCACCTCTTAGGCCAACTACACATGCAAACAGGACATGAGGAGGAGGGACCACCCCCTCCCATTTTGGTCCTCAAAACCAACTTTCTACCCCTAAAATTTCCTTGGAATTTAGTGGTTGAAAGGCCAAGAAAAGGTTATTTCAAAAGCTTTGAAAGGTGGCTCTAAAGGCTTTGCAAGCCAAAGAGCAAAATGGAGGAACCACCCCCTAACCAAACAAGGCTTAAGCCACCATTTTAAAACCTTAAAATCAAAGTTTTTTAGAGGTTAAAACCAGCCTCAAAGTAGCATAAAAGGATGGCTAAGCACTTAACTAAAACCAACCTTAAAAGGGACAAGCTTATACCTTTGAAGCACAGCAACAAAACAGCTGAAATTCTGAGCCAAAACCAAGCTCAAGACCCCAAACAAGGCCTCCAAGAGTCTCAACACAAAGATGACCAAGTTTGATCAAGGGGTTGTATGCAAATATGGAGAGAAAACTCATTTTCAAGCATAAAATCAAGAGAGAGAGGATTCTAGAGAGTGAGAGAGAGGAAATTTTGCTCACAAAATTTGTAACCCCCTCCATGCATGAGGATGGCTTGTGTATATAGAGGATACAAGAAGCCTTCAAACAAATCCAACCATCCACGTGTAAGCGGATGGACCAATCTATGCAAACAGCTGTCAAAATATCTACAAAATATCTACTGATGCATTGGTGGCAGGCCGACCATCAGTGATGGGCAGCAGTGCCTCATTAATGGCCGGCATGCCTCATCAATGGCCAGCAGTGCCCAAAAGTGGCCAGCAGTGCACCAAGAAAAGCATGCTGCAAGGACCAACACATGGTCCAAAAATGAGGTAGAACTGAAACAGGGTTTGGAAAGCTCAAACCTGTGGCGTTCCGCCACGGCATTCAAGTGCTCGACGAGCAATCACACTTGTCACTGGATGTACCTGCAAGAACATCCAAGTCTTGAGGACAGTCAAAAATGGGGTGTCTACATATGCGTTCCACATTCAAGAATTTTCCTTCATGTAGACGTGCATAAGCATGTGTATGTTTATAGATGCATGCAAATAGGGCTGGAAGTAGTTGAAAGAAACAATTCAAGAATCCAAGTTAGAGAGAGAGAGAGAGAGAGAGAGAGAGAGAGAGATTTAAAATGTGCAACATATATAATTATTTAGTTTCAATTTTAGAATTAATTTTTTAAAAATATTATAA
This sequence comes from Camellia sinensis, assembly GCF_055761805.1. Taxonomy (NCBI): domain Eukaryota; kingdom Viridiplantae; phylum Streptophyta; class Magnoliopsida; order Ericales; family Theaceae; genus Camellia; species Camellia sinensis. The sequence goes on from NC_138961.1 coordinate 42,574,279, forward strand.
AAAACTTAAATTGATTTGACAAAAGTGAAATAAAAAAAAAAATTGTATCTCCTAAAAAAGTAAAATCATATGAAAGTGATAAGCGGTTTTAATTATATTTTTTTTTTCACTAAATTAGCATTTAGTTTTCTCCAAAAATGTATAAATTAAAAAAAAAAAACAAACAAACAAACAAACAAACAAAATTTAAAAATATATCAAACAGATATGTGTTGGAGTTTATTATAAGACACTCTCAAGAGTGATTTTCTTAGTGAAACTGAAGAAAGATATTTTTTTGTCTTTCTATACCAACAAATATGTAGAATGAACAACAAAAAAGAAAGCCCTAGAAGGCCACTACATATAGAAATTGCCAGTTTTGAAGCCAGAGTTAGTCTCCTCTTTTTGGATTGTATAGAGTTGCACAGAGAATTGTAATTCAGGTATACCTCCACAAAGTTTGCTATTTCCCGTGACTGAAATTGCATTTGCATTTGTAAAGATACCTTTTGTTGGTACTGCACCCTCAAAATCATTGTTAGACAAATTCAAAATCTGCAAGAGTTTAAAAGCCTGAAGATATTCTGGAATTCTTCCCAACAAAATGTTGCGAGAGAGATCCAAAATTTGAACACTTCTCAAAGAAGTCAAAATAGAAGGAATGGTTCCTTGAAACAAGTTACCCTCCATACATATAGTGTTTCCAACATTACACAACTACAAGAGTACTAGGAATTTCACCAGATAACATGTTCTCGGAAATATTCAATTAAATAAGGGTAATCAAATTTCCAACTTCCACCGGAAAAGAACCTGTCAAAGAGTTTTGAGATAGGTCCAACTCTAATAATGAGAGACCTAAAAAATTTAAAAATCTCCGAGATATTGATTTGTGATTATATTTCAATTTAAAACAATAAATAACAATCCCAATAAAACATTCAAGACAAATCGGCATAACGATTTAATGTAGAAAAAATCACAATTGGAGCACCTCCCATTGTGATAAAAAACCACGGGTTAAAGTCACAAAACAATCTACTAAGAAGACAAAAATAAGAATTACACAAGAGCACTCTTAATTACCTAGTGAATCTATGCCTGAATTAAACGAAACCCGATGTGTCTCTTCCATTACCACCTTTACCTTGGAATTGTCTTGCCTAATATTGAATTCACAACGCTGATGTCGAATCCATGACGATGAGCCACTCCGGAATCCACTAACATTGAATCCACAATGTTGATGTCGAATCCACGATGATGAGCCACTTCGGAATCTACCAAAGCTTCAGACCCAAATTTCTTGGAATCTACCGAAGAACAACTACCTCTTTTGTGAATAAAAGAAAACAAACAAACCCCTTGATGATGTTGATATAAAGTTCACGGATCCATTAATCACTCTTAAATCATCAAATGGATCCTCTTAAATCATCAAGGAAACACTCATAAAGCACCCTCCAATATAAAACACTTTGTTTTTTCTTCCTCTCTTAAAATCTGGACAGCACAAACCCTAAAATGAGCAAACAACGCGCTTTATAGTGAACTGGGTTGCGAAGACTAACCTTTGAAACTTCAAAACATCAAATGGTATATTATCTCTAAATTGATTCTCATACAGCCATAAACTTTCCAAGTTTATGAGATTTTGTATCCCAATGGAATGCTACCTAATATCTGATTTTGATTAAGATACATGTTTTGAAGATTAGTTGATAGGTTGCCAATGGTTTCAGTCAGCATTCCTCCAAAATTGTTACAGTGAAGATCAATTTCCACTAAACTAGTGGCATTGATCAAACAGTACAAAAAGTCCAAGTCACTGCTATGACTGCTCCCAAGATTAATGAATGCGACTACAAACCACCGAGTTTATGCAGCTTGTCCAAAGCTGGCACTCCCGCAGTAAGCTTATTCCATCCAATTTCAAGATTGAAAAGATTTGAATTAATGGATATTGAAATTGGAATGGATCCTGTAAATTGATTATAGTCGATACTAACAAACTCAAAATTTGGAAGAACATTGCCTATTTCAAAAGCAATACTTCCTTTGATTTGGTTTGTTCCAACATCAAAAACATTATAGTAGAGATATTGAAGATTGATGCTGGAATGGTCCAGACAACATATTTGCACCAAAAGCAATAACCTGAAGATTTGTCAATTTTCCAAAAGTGTCAGGAATACTCCCATGGATATTATTTAAGGGCGCCACAAATTTCTAAAGATATGATAGATTTCCATAAGAAGAATGGATACCTCCACTAAGTTGATTATGTGAAATATGTATAACCTGAAGTTCTAGCAAAGAGTAGCCAAACTCCACCAGAAGTTGCCCCTCCAATTTGTTGTAAGCAACATCAAAGCCGATGAGCTTAGAGCAACCTGATAAATTGGCTAGAATTTCACCACCAATTGAATTGTTGTGGAGATACAAGATTTCTAGTCTTCTTACGTGGTCAAGTTCTGAGGGAATTACATGACCAAAGCTATTGTTTTGGAGGTGCAATGCTTTAAGAAAGCTTAAGTTTCCAATGTATGGTGAAATGTTACCTGACAATTTCTGGGACCGAGATGTAACGAGACGACCCTCTAGTGGTGGTGGCAGAGGTCACATGTGACGCCAATCCACTGGCAAAAATGGGTGGAATGGTTCCAGGAAGTGAAATGGTTGAAGGGATCATCAGTTATTTAGGACTTGAATGCAACCAATGCTAGTTGATATGTTTCATTGCTACCTGAACCTAGACAGACAAGAAAGAAACAAGAAAACAAATGACCAAGATGCTATTAGACTACCCACTTGGAATGGAGGTTTCATTGGAAGAGTTTGAAGTATAATCAAATCAATCAAGGATTGCAAAAAACTATATTGACCAACTAGAATGAATTTATTGAAGAGAATTTATAGGAGTTTTTATATTAAAAACTTCGCAAAATTTCTGTTGTAAAGTAAATTTCTACACTGATGAATGGATTTTGATCCCTTCAATCATGGAGCGTCCTCTTCAATTCAAGCATTTATTAATTCCACCTTCAACATATATAATATGGATCATAGTTGTATGTCAGCAAAGAATGTCTAGGTGGGGAGGCTAACTTTCGTAGGTGTTAATCTAACGATTAACAATTGATTTTTGTCAAGAAAAAAGAACATTATAGGGGAAATTACCCACAGGTCCTATGTGAAACATGTGGACACTATTTAATCCAGCAAATTTTTGAGTAGACCCAAAAGTCCTACTTTCTTCTCTCTCTCTCTCTCTCTCTCTCTCTCTCTGCTTTTTGCCTGACTCTTTACGTTTTCCTCTCTCTTTTTTTTTTTTTGCATTTTTCTCTCATCTTCTTTGTCATGGACGACTACCGGTGATCACGTCTTTCTCCATTGATCGGGGTTCACCAAAAACCACCAACCATCGAAATCAACTCGTGACTTCACCCTCACCGACGGCGAAGATGATATAGTTCCGATGAAGAAGATGAGTGGATCTACATCAGATCTGAGTAGATCTACATCAGATTTGGCTAGATCTAAACAAAAATAGTTGCCGGAGTACAATCCTCTCTCTATATCCGCCTTTCTCCTTCGATCTCTTTTTTTTTTTTCTCTGCTATACACTTCTGTTTTTCTATTCTAATGGAGAAAATTTTCAAATTCGGAACAAGTAGTTTTCAAGTTTTAGTTACAGGTAGTGAAAACTGTAAAATTTTGCAGTTTCAAATTTTTTTTGGTGCTGGAATGAATCATGGTTTAAAACTATAAAATTTTGCAGTTTCAAATTTTTTTGGTGCTGGAATGAATCATGGTATAAAATTGTAAAATTTTGCAGTTTTATAACATTCTTTAGAACTGTAAAATTTTACAGTTTCATAACATGATTTTCAGTTTGATTAATAAGGATAAATGTTTAATAGATTTTTGCTTTGAAACTGTAACATTTTACAGTTTCAAAACTTACTTTTCAGTTTGATCAATATTGGAGATTATTTGCTTGAACCTTACAAAAATTGAAAAATAGCATATGTTTTTTCCATTGCTGCTGTTTTTTGTCGTTTCATTTTTTTTCCTTTTAGTTTATCAATATTTAGCACGTTTTGCTATGTTTTTTTTGCTCTAATTTCTCCATTTATTCTTTTTTTTTTTCCGGCAATATTCTAGACATTCCGGTGAGTCTCCAATGATGTTCTTAACGTCCAGTGAATGTTCTGAACATTCCAGCGACTTCCATTAACGTTCTTAACACTCCGGTGAACTTTCGGCAAAACTCCGGCGACTTCCCGGCGATGTTGAACATTCCGACGAGTCTCCGGCGACCGTTTGACGGAAGTCCGACGGTAGTAAGATGTAACAGTGTCTGTAAATTTTTTTTTTTTAAAAAAAAGGATTTTTTGGTAACAATTAAAAATGTATAGGACTAATTGGTGCAAGTGTTTTGTTTGAAGATTAGTTGGGTCTTGAACTTTGTACATGGGACTTATCAGTAAGTTTCCCAAAATTATATTTGTAGTGGTAGAAATTGATAAAATATTTTAAACTTTTAGGAATTTGTTTTTTTATATTAGTCATGTGCTTTTGCTTTTCCAAAGCTAGAATTCTGACTTAGTCTCTGCTTCTAGGCGCACCACAAGTCCCACTCTCATCAAAGTAGTTCATTTCATAAGGTTTAGTGTGCAGATTATTCATATTAAAAACCAAGGCTGATATGATATTCATAACTATATGATTTTATAGTGTCTTTTAAAAAATGTTCAACAAATATAATTTTAAAAATTAATAATGTCACAAATGGGACCTTTGTAAGTTTGTACCTTGTGTAACACATACATTACAGTAGTGTCCTCTCTCTATTTATATAAATGTGAGTTATTCAACTGTAGGCTTTACATATATGTGAAAGAGAGGAAAATACTATCATAATTTACTCGTTACATAAAACATTATCTCAGCTAATGTAGATTAAGGGATTGTTTGGGATAATCTAAATAAATATATTTTTTATTTTTTACAAAAAGATGTGCAAAGTGGTAGAAAGGTGATGTGAATCAAATTAGAGATTATATGACCTAAATAAGATAAAAAGATAAAAATATGTGATCAAATAGATTATGCCAAACAACTCTAAATAACTTTAATATCAGAGTACACATATAATACTCCTATTAAACAAGAAGAAAGGGGAAGAGACAATTGAACAACAATTCCAGCATCTCAATGAATTGGGATTTTCAATTAGAAAGGCCATCACAAACCATCTAGGAGTACTACAGTGCCTTGGGAAATAGATCCTGTGAACTTGTTCCTCAAACACAATCTCTTTGATTATGTTTTGCAAAATCCGGTTTCTGAAAACAAAAATTTAAAAACTGGTGGGGGAAAAAAAAGGCGAACATCATTTTTGTATGATTACTAGTTTCTAATTTTTTTCAAAAAATTTGTAGAAAACATGTTTTGAAAACCAATCCAAACAGAGTGATTCAAACTCTTAACTGCAATATACATTTAGGTTAGGGATTTTTAGTCATTGATCCAAACACAACCTTTAACAATTTATTTTTACATATTGAATATGATTGATCCCATATCCTAGTTACATAAAAAATAATAATAAAATCAAGTGAAAATTATATTTTAACATTGGTTTACAATGGTGTGAAATAAAGAAGTTTTCCAATAAATAAACAAAACACAAAGAAGCCTTAATCAAAATTAAGAAAGTGAAGAACACTATGATTTCACAGCTACAGTACACAGATAATCAAGCACCATGAAGAGAAATAGAGAAGGAGATGAAATCTCTGCGGCAATTGTCTTCTTCAATTGAAGCAGTAGTCGATGAGAGCGAGCAAGCTATGGTTAAAAGAAAGCCAATAGGAAATAAGGTGGGGTAAAGTACACACATTAGTTGAACATTAATAACATTTGCGTGGGGGTCTTTGTTATCATTAAGATCTAACTAATGTATGTGCATTACATCAGATGATAAATGATATCTGGTAAAAGAAAATAATGATTGTAATTTGTAACACTACTATAATATCAATTAATTTAATATTGTAAGAGGCTGTCTAGATGACCACTTATATACCATGATGTTGCCATCATAGTCCAACCTAAGGTCACACATTGTTACTAGGTCTCCAACTATGAGCTTGTGTTGTTCCAACCCACATGCATGCAAAACCATACATGCATGTAGAGAGTCATGCAAAAGATGGCGTAGGAAGACCTCCACTGGAAGTGAAAGTCTATGCTAGGCATATTTGCAAGCTTCTCCCTTCCATTCACGTTGTTGGCATTGTTGACACTCACTCTCACCATTAAAGAAGGTGGAAAATTGTGTGGGTTTGTCTCCTCTCTCTCTCACTCTCTTTGTGTATAAATAGAGACGGGAGGGAGATGGTGATTGGTATCAGAAAAGAGAGAGTTGTCAGAAGTGTATGAGAGTTTTGAGTTGAGTAGAGAGAGTAAGATACTCCTCCTCCTCTGTTTTGTATTTTGCTCCATTTTAGTCAAAATTCTCATTTCTATCTATGGATGTAGGCATTGGGCTGAACCACGTAAATATTGTGTGCTCTATGTGTGTGAGATTATTTTCTGGGTGTGTTTGATCCTAACAAAGTGGTATCAGAGCTGGTTTTGTGTGTTTTCGGAAAAACAGAGTGTGTTTCTCAAAAATTTCCTAGAAATCAAAGTGATCAAAATCCACTTTTGATCACACCATCTGAAAGACCTCGATGGGACGAGCACAGAGGTGAAAACTGCGTCAAAAAAGGACGCTAGACAAAGCCGCAGATGCCTACACGCGCCCTGTGACGCCGTGACCACGCGCCGAAATGCGCAACACGCGCTGCACGCGTCTTCTCCGTTCATCTAGGCGCTAACGTCATCCACCACCGTTTGCTGACATCACAACGACGGCAGTTGACGTTGCCTGAGCCGCCATGAGCCAAGCCTCTGAGTTGTTGACTAAGTTGTCAAGCCGAGTTGACCAAGCCGTCAAGCCGCTGACCAAGCCGAGCGAAGCTGAGCCGCTAAGCCGAGTTGTAGCCAAAGCTAAAGCCGAAGCCGTTGACCAAGCCGCTTATGTCAGCCTGATGCAAGCCGCACCGGAGGAGTTATCCGGTGCTTCTCAGCCGCACCAGGTTCTTTCGATCTGAACCATTCAATATGTTTCGACTTGATCTAAGCCATTCTGAGTCCCTTTTTTATGATCCAATAGTGCTTTCCAACTATTTGGAATATTCTGGATACATCCGTATGGTCAGATTTTGCAAATCAGCTTTCAAAAATTTTCAATTTTTATTTTGGCAATCTGAAGTGCTTTTCCAGCTAATTTGATCAGTCCAGACTCAACAGTGAAGTCTAATGGAGGAATCAACGTCGACTTCAGGTTCCATGATAAAGCTGAATGCTTCTAATTATGCCATTTGGAGGCCCAAAACAGAAGATGTCTTGTATTGCCGAGATTTGTTTGACCCCATTGAGCTTAATGGAGTTAAACTAGCAACGAAAAAAGACGAAGATTGGAAGCAGAAGAATCGAAAAACCATTGGCTAGATCAGACAATAGATCGATCACAGTGTCTTCCACCATGTCGCCCAGGAGGCTGATGCCTGTGCTCTCTGGATAAAGTTAGAAGGCATGTATCAGTCGAAGACTGCTCGGAACAAAGCCCTTCTGATGAGAAGACTTGTGAACTTGAAGTTGAAAGGCAGTATCTCTGTTGCTGAACACACCAGTGAGTTTCAAAATCTAGTGAACCAACTGGCAACTGTCAAAATGAAGTTAGATGATGAGATGCAGGCCCTATTGCTACTCAGCTCTTTGCCAGACAGTTGGGAGACGTTGGTGGTGTCCCTCAGCAACTCTGCCCCAGAAAGGAAACCAACCGTGAGCATGGTTACAGATGCTTTATTTAGTGGAGAGGCAAGAAAGAAAGAGATGGGTGGAGATCAATCCCATGCCCTCGTCACAGGAAATAAAGGTAGAGGCAGAGGCAGGAGAAGAAGCAAAAGTAAAGGACGCAGCAAAGGAAGATCTCAAGACAGAGGGAAATCTATAGAAGGTACGAGCCGGCCAAGGTTCAAATGTTACCATTGTGGCCAGGAGGGTCACATAAAGAAGTATTGCTATGCTTTGAAGGGCGAACAAAAACAAGGCAATAGACAACCAAAGACCAAAGATGGGACTACTGCAGTTACTATCTCAGAGGATATTGCATTATTCTCTGTTGAAGAAGAAGAATGCCTCTATATGTCAAACAACGACACCGAGTGGGTGGTAGATACAACAACTTCCTACCACGCTACATCTTGGAAGGATTTTTTCAATACGTACCAAGTTGGAGATTTTGGTAAAGTGAAGATGGGTAACTCTAGTTTTTCGAAGATTGTGGGAATTAGTGATGTTCGCATCCAAACCACAGTTGGGTGCACGATGGTGTTGAAAGATGTCAGGCATGTTCCGGATTTACGCCTGAATCTTATCTCAGGGATAGCCTTAGATTGACAAGGCTATGAGAACTACTTTCAACAAAGGCATATGGAAGTTGAAAAAGGGATCTCTGGTGGTAGCCAGAGGATAGACAATTGGCACTATATAAGACTCATGTGGAGGTGAATTCAGACAGCCTCAATATAGCAGAAGATGAGGCATCACCAAATTTGTGGCACAAAAGGCTGGGTCACATGAATGAAAAAGGGTTGTAGATTCTGGCAAAGAAGTCTCTTATTCCCTTTGCCAAAGATGCGAAATTGAACCCTTGTGACAATTGCTTGTTTGGGAAGCATCATAGAGTCGCTTTCCACTCATCATCCAGAAGACAATCAGAATTGTTGAGCAGAGTATACTCTGATGCATGCGGTCCCATAGAAGTGGAATCTTTGGGTGGCAGAAAATACTTCCTGATGTTTATTGATGATGCATCACGGAAGGTATGGGTTTATGTCCTAAAGACCAAAGCTGAGGTGTTCTAGCATTTTCAGACATTCCATGCTATGGTGGAAAGGGAGATCGGAAAGAAGTTGAAGTGTCTCCGAACAGACAATGGAGGCGAGTACATGTCAAAGGAGTTTGAAGCCTACTGTGCTACTCGCGGCATCCGACATGAGAAGACTATTCCTCGAACCCCACAACACAATGGTGTAGCTAAGAGAATGAACCAGACCATTGTGGAGAAGGTCAGATGTATGCTCAAAATAGAAAAACTGCCAAAGCCATTTTGGGGAGAAGCTGTTCGTGTTGCTTGCTATTTGATCAACAAATCGCCATCAGTTCCACTGAATTTTCAGATTCCAGAAGAAATATTGTCTGGAAGGGAGATTTCTTATTCTCACTTGAGAGTGTTTGGGTGCAAAGCATTTGCACATGTATCCAAGGAGCATAGACAGAAACTGGAAGATAAAGCTACTCCATGCATCTTTATTGGCTATGAAGATGAAGAATTTGGATACAGATTATGGGATCCGAAAAACAAGAAGGTCATTCAAAGCCGAGATGTGGTATTTCAAGAAGGCCAGACCTTAGAAGACTTTGGGCAACCAGCCAAACCCAAAGTTAATGATGTTTCAGAAATTATTCCCCGTCCTACACCATCACAGCATGCCACTGATGAAGAAGAGTTACCGCAACATGCAACCAATGATACAGAGTTGTAGGATGAATTTCTAGAAGAAGAAGATCCAGAAGCAGAGGATGTTAAGCGAAGGGAGCCACAACCCCCTCCGCCAGAGACTGTTGGTTCACAGTTGCGAAGATCAACAAAAGAGTCTAAGCTGTCGTCAAAATACCCTGCTTTTGAGTATATTTTGCTTATTGATAAGGGGCAGCCAGAAAGTTTTTAAGAAGCTCAGAATCATAAGGAAAAGAGTAGCTGGCAGCAAGCTATGCAAGAAGAGATGCAGTCTTTGTAGAAAAATCAGACTTATGATATGGTGAAACTTCCCCAGGGTCGAAAATCATTGCAGAACAAATGGGTGTTCAAGTTGAAGAAAGATGGCAGCGAAAAGCTAGTAAAGTATAAGGCTCGATTGGTTGTCAAAGGGTTTGGGCAGAAGAAAGGTATTGATTTTGATGAAATCTTCTCGCCAGTTGTGAAAATGACATCCATTCGAGTAGTTTTGGGATTGGCTGCCAGTTTGAATTTGGAACTTGAACAGATGGATTTGAAGACAGCATTTCTCCATGGTGATCTGAAGGAAGAAATTTACATGGAGCAGCCAGAAGGTTACAAAGTCAAAGGGAAAGAAAACTTAGTCTGCAGATTGAAAAAGAGTCTCTACGGCCTCAAACAAGCGCCGAGACAGTGGCATAAGAAATTTGACTCATTCATGGTGAGCCATGAGTACAAGAGAACTGCTGCAGACCAGCATGTTTATGTTAGAAAATTCCCCGATGGAAACTTCATCATACTCCTGCTCTATGTTGATGACATGCTGATCATTGGACAGGATGCCACAGCAATCAGATCACTGAAGAATGAATTATCACAATCCTTTGACATGAAAGACCTAGGCCCTGCTCAACAAATTTTGGGCATGACAATTATGCGTGACAGGAAAGCCAAGAAGTTGTGGTTGTCACAAGAGAAGTATGTTGAACGGGTGATTGAGAAGTTCAACATAAAATATGCCAAACCAGTCAGTACTCCGCTGGCTAATCATTTCAAGCTGAGCAAGAGTTCTTGTCCCTCTTTTATAGAAGATAGAGAAGAGATGGAGGCTATTCCCTACTCATCCGTCGTAGGGAGTTTGATGTATGCAATGGTGTCCACCCGACCCGATATTGTTCATGCTGTTGGAGTAATAAACAGATTTCTTTCCAATCCAGGAAAATAGCACTGGGAAGCAGTCAAGTGGATTCTGAGGTACCTCAAAGGTACGACAAAAATGTGTTTGTGCTTTAGAGATACTAAACCAGTCTTGGAAGGCTATACTGATTCAGATATGGTAAGCGATCTTGATGGTAGGAAATCTACATCAGGATTCATGTTCACATTCGCAAGGGGAGCTGTGTCTTGGCAGTCCAAGCTGCAGAATCCACAACCGAGGCAGAGTATATTGCCACAGCGAAAGCTGGGAAAGAGATGTTGTAGTTGAAGCGTTTCTCCAAGAGTTGGGATTAAAGCAAGAAAAGTTCACGGTACATTGTGATAGCCAGAGTGCCATAGACCTGAGCAAGAATTCAATGTACCATTCTCGCACAAAGCACATTGATGTTCGGTATCATTGGATACGCGAAGTGATGGACAAGCAGTTATTGGAACTGATCAAGATCCACACAGATAAGAATCCAGCTAACATGCTTACAAAGGTGGTCTCGAGAGACAAACTCGAAATCTGCAGAGACATTGCAGGGATGGACTTCAAGTGAGAAGTCATTCACGCATGTGGGTATGGAGGGGGAGAATTTTTCTTCCAACCCACATGCATGCAAAACCATATATGCATGTAGAGAGTCATGCAAAAGATGGCGTAGGAAGACCTCCACTGGAAGTGAAAGTCTATGCTGGGCATATCTGCAAGCTTCTCCCTTCCCTTCACGTTGTTGGCATTGTTGACACTCACCCTCACCATTAAAGAATGTAGAAAATTGTGTAGGTTTGTCTCCTCTCTGTCTCACTCTCTTTGTGTACAAATAGAGACGGAAGGGAGAGGGTGATTGGTATCAGAAAAGAGAGAGTTGTGAGAAATGTATGAGAGTTTTGAGTTGAGTAGAGAGAGTGAGATACTCCTCCTCCTCTGTTTTGTATTTTGCTCCATTTTAGTGAAAATTCTCATTTCTGTCCGTGGATGTAGGCATTGGGCCAAACCACGTAAATATTGTGTGCTCTGTGTGTGTGAGATTATTTTCTAGTTGTGTTTGATCCTAACAGTTTGGACATCTTAAAGAAAAAATAGAGATATCCAAGATGTATATATATATATATATATCTGAGTTTAGACATTATCCAATATGTTTTCCAACAGTTCATTTGCCCAAATAACCTACTAAAATATTAAAAATAAAAAAATAAAACATTTTCGCCCAATGTATCAATTATAGAAATGGCTCAAAGAGTGTGGAAGCAAGGCAAGTAGTATTAAACTAAGAAAAAAAGTACTACATTCCAAATGATTTACTCCTAAATTCAACTCTATCCATGTATAATCCTACAAGAGTGAGTGTCTGATTAAATGCAATTTAGCTAAAACATCATTAATGTCCATTCTTTCTCTAGGCAGTTCTAAAGAACAATTGACTCCAATTTCAAGTATCAAACTCAAGCACTCCACAATCTCTTCACCACTTATGAAGCTTTTATTTTTTGAATTTTCTTTGCTTGTCTCTTCTTCTTCGTCTTCTTCTTTGGTCTCAAGAAGTATTGGATCTGCAACCTCTAAAACACTCCATGGCAAAGCCCCTTTCACAAAGCTATGGAAGCTTAAACCATCTTTAAACATTTCATCAATGGGTCTCTTCCCTGTGAACATTTCTAACACGAGGATGCCAAAGCTATAGATATCACATGTCGACACTTCACTTCCCATACCATATTCTGCAATCACAACACATCTTAAGAAAAATAATGGTATGTGCACAGAAAAAGTCACAAAAATAATGGTACGTGTGTAGAAAAAGTAACAGAAATATGTACATGAATTTCCTGTGCGTATTTCGATGCATGTAGTGTTATTTTAAAAAGGACAATGAATCAGACTGACTATCATTGGCTGCCCAGTGATGATAGCCAAGCACACAGGTAGCCTATCGGCCAAGTAGTCTGCCTGAACATCAATTTTGGGAAAGAAATAATTGAGAATAAATGAATTACCTGGAGCAGTATAACCTATTGTTCCTCTTATGCCAATAAAGCTTGTTTCATTTGTGGACAAGTCATGGGTGGCATAATCTAGAAGAAATTCTGCTAACCCAAAATCACCAACATGCCCAATCATATCTTTGTCCAAAAGAACGTTGCTCGGCTTAAGTTCACAGTGGACTATTGGTGTTTGGCCCTAATTGTGAAGATAATTCAGTGCACAAGCAACATCAATGATAATATTTAGTCTTTGAAGAAGGTTTAACATTCTGAGCTCTTCATTTGACAAATCTTTTTCAGGATTTTGATGTAACCACTCCTCAAGACTCCCATTGATCATGAACTCATAAACTAGGGCCTTGAATTCATTACCTTGATAATATATGGTCAAACATGGCGTTAGCACCTTCACTAGATTCCGATGTCTGATGTTTCTCAAGGCCTCACACTTGGATATGAAACTCTTGAAAGCTCCTCAATGCGAAAGGTTAAGTACCTTCACAGCAACAATTCTTTCATCAAGAACTCCCTTGTATACAGACCCAAAACTGCCAACTCCAATTAAATTGAATGATGAGAACCCATCAGTGGCTTTGACAAGATTTTGATAAGACGCCTTCAAGAGTGAATTGTTTAATGAGTCTAAAGGAGTTTCTTTTCTTGTCTTTCTAAAGCAACAAAGATATAAAACACACCCCACCAGAGCTAGTCCTAAAAGCCCAAATGGAATAGAAAGTGCTAAAATTAAGGCAGTGTTTGGTCTCCATTTTTTATCCACTTTAAAGTTGCATTTAGGAAGCTGCAAATCAGCTACACCCCCACAGAGCTTACTGTTTCCCACCACTGATATTGCACTTGTATTACTAAAGACACCTTGTGTTGGGACTACAGCTTCAAAATTATTAAAAGACAAATTCAAATCTTGTAACAACCTAAAACCCTCCAAAAACACTGGAATTTCACCGGACAAGTTATTGTTTGCGAGATCCAACTCTCGAATGCCTCTCAAGAAACTCAAAGAAGAAAGAATGGTTCCGTTAAAAAAGTTGGTCCCCAATGTAGACCGCCCGAACTCGCTCCGCGCACGAAGGCGCGAATTGGGTTCTAGCTACTACAGTTCGAACTCCTGTCACGGTTTTGAATCTAATATCACAAAGTGCAATGTAAGATTGATAAATCACCAAAGAGTCCAAATCCGACAATTGGTTTTGAAAAATCAATTTTGAATCAAAAAGCGCCAAACATGGACTACTTTGTCAAATTTCAGAATCGCCACCTAAATATTTTGTTTTGGGAAATTTAGGAAACCCTGACTCATGCCTAAGGTCACGTGTCTGTCATCACCAAAGTTACCTCTGCTCGGGAACTTGGGTACGAGAGGGGAGGGTCCTGAAATGAGCACCCCCGCTCGCCCGATCAAAGATCGGCCTCTACTAAACATGATATGTTGTTTTTGAAAAAACATGTGTTCTTATTCCGATTTATTAGCTACTTTACCATGTGATGCGCACAACATACAAGTATAGACTAAATCGCTCAATTTGGAACAAAACATCTCATGTTTGTTTTTCGAAAATGATTTGAAGATGCTACTCGCAAGTAGGCTAAAACACGGATTTGCCACCAAACAAGATGGGCTTAAAAACATAATGATTTGCCACTCCAAGTGGGCTTAAAACGCACATTTTGATGAATTGTTCCAATTCAAGCAATGAAGCCTTCATCCACAGGCATTCATGCAGTTATAACAGTTAAGCAAATAGCCTCATGGCAAGCATGCTATCATGGCAACACTTACACACATGCAAGATGCTAAAGCATAAACATTTACAGTGTACTCCGAGCCAAAACAAAAGCTAGTTAGTAATCATGCATGATCCAAGCTATGTTAAGACGCCTAATGCAACACATGCAAGAATGCAACTAAATAGGCTCGGCTATCTAAGATGGCACATGAATACAACATTTGATAATCATGTATTCAAATAGGTATTGAAATACAATGCAGTTTGAATTATGCGCCGTGCCCGGTGTATGCAAGACAAATGAATGATGCACGCATGCAAAGCATAAGTATGCTAATTAAAACATGCCCTAAAACTAACCATCAAAGGCTGGTAAATAAAAGGGAGAAAGACGTGGGGTTGGAAAACATTCACACACACACGCACACTTATTACAGCATTTGCCCTCTCGACGGAGGGTCCGAATAAAATGAAAGCTAACTAGCTACGCTAATTAAGCTAACTATTACAAACCAACTAATTAACTAACTATTCTAGCTAATTAATTATTACAAACCAAATTGAATATAACTAGCTAATCTAAGCTAATTAGAATATTACAAAGCACTAAGCTAAATTGATTACAACACAGGTAATTAACTACAACTAGCTAACAAAAGCGATAAATGGCCTTGCGGGCGAGGGAGATATGCATGCTCAGTTGCGTCCTCCCGAAAATCCACCACCTTGCCTCGAGATGCCTCTGTTTACACTCTTTTGAACCTTTGAAAAGTACACCAATTCCCATATTGCTTCTTTCTGATCTCAAGAACACCTTGAGGGCTGAAATTCCTCTTGTTGCTGCAACAGAGCACAGACAGAGGCAAGACAGTGTATTTGCAAGGAAATGTATGCACTTCCATACTCCTCATCATATCTCAAGCTCAAAGGAGTATGGCACTTGACTCTCGAGCCACCAACCAAGAATTTTCAATGCATGGTGGCCAAAGGATCAAGCTTGCGCAAAACTCAATGAATGCACACATATGACTCGAAAGGCCTCCACCCTATCATGCACAATCAAGGGCGCCGGCGACCAAGAAATGTGACACGTTTCATCACTATGAGTATGAACATCCCACATTTCTCGTGTTTGGATTAACGTCCGATCCAAACACATGCAATGCAACACAACATGTTATCTTGGTCATGTTTTACTTGACTCATTTTTGTTTACACATTTTAGATTACCAATTAGCCATTAATCGGTTAAGTCCAAAAGTGAGAGTCCTCTAATTGGAAAGAGGGAATTAGTGGGATGCAATGGCACATACTTTAGCACTGAAATGGCATGACAAATGATGCTAAAACATTCTAACAACTCATGCAATGCATGTTAAGAGCCAAGAACATTAAAGCTAGCAAAGAGTATAACACAAAAGGCATGCAATATCAAGCTTAAACGACCAAACCAGCCCGAAACAGAGCTACAACATGGCAAATCAGTAGCAAAAACGTGCTCAAACTAAGGCTCAAAAGAGTAGAAAATCATGCTCCTTTGGTAGCTCACAAATAAGGCACAAAAGCACAACTCTCAAAAGCTCTCAAGGAGTGAAAGAAGTGAGAACATGACACATGTATATTCTCTGAAATAACATGTTAAATGATGCCAAGACATGCAACCATCATAAGTATAGCATGCTATGGTGCTCAAAACGCAAGACTAGCTAAGGCACTTGCACCATAGCCATATCAAGCAAGCCCCAAAGGACCAAGATGACTCGAAACAATCCTAAGATAGGTCAAAACAATGCTAGAAACATGATAGAGTCTAGCCAAAACAAGTTAGCGTGGTAAGCCAAAACACTAAGCATGCAAGGCCAATAAGTAGGATTACACTATAAGTACCAAAACCAAGCAAGAGGTGACTCCACCAACCAAAATCAGAGTTATAACATGGCAAAATAAGACCACAAACATGCTAAGATGGTAGCCCAAAAGCTTAGACAAGCATGCATACAAATTAGCTCATGATCAAGGCATAAAGCACAATTCTCCAAAAGCATTGAAAGAGTGATAAATGCAAGAATATGGCAGAGGTATATGGTCTGAAATAACATGCCAAATGATGCTATGCCATGCAAAAAGCTCAAATATTACATGTTAGAGGTCCCAAAGTGCAAGGCTAGCAAAGCCAAATACACTATAGCTATGCAAAGCCAAGCATGCATGACCAAAAACACTCAAATCAGACCTAAAGCATGCTAAAACATAGCCAAAAATGTGCTGGAGTAGAGCATACACATGCTAAATCAATAGGCTAAAACACCAAATACACTGGGCTAGTGAACAAAATTGCACTACAAGTGCAAGGAGCATGCAAGAGGCAACCAAACCAAACCAAAACAGAGTTATGACATGGCAAATAATGGCTAAAAACATGCTTGAAGTAAGCAACTTCAAGGCACAAAGACATGCTACTTTGCAAGGCTACAAGTAGGATTACACTACAAGTGCAATAAGCATGCAAGAGGTGACCAAGACAGCCAAAAACAGAGTTATGGCAGGTCTGAAAAGTTACAAAAATGATCCTAAACAAAGCCACTAAGAAGTAGAAACACATGCTCCTTTGATGGGCCATCAACATATGCAAACAAGAGAAGAGGAGGGGGGACAACCCCCACCCATTTGGGACCTCAAAACCACCTTTCTACCACTGAAATTCCTCTGAGTTTCAGTGGTAAGAAGGCCAAAAAGAGATGGTCCCAAAGGCCTTAAGAGATGGCACAAAGCAAAGCAAAGCAAAACAAGCCACCAAAGGGGGTAAACCACCCCTAACTCAAACTAAGCCTTAAACAACCATTTTAAACACTTAAAAATAGAACGTTTTGCAGTTGAAACTTAGGCCAAAAAAAGCATGCAAAGGTGGCCAAGATTGCAATCAAAATAAAGCTTAAAAGGGAGAATAGGACTCACCCTTGAAGAACAACAAGAACAGTAACTTCTTGGGCTCAAAACTAGCTTTTAGAACTCAAATACACCCTCCAAGAACCTCAGCAACAAAGATGGTGGTGTTTGTCTAGGAGGTTGTGCGCAAATATGTGAAGAAAATCCAATTTCAAGCACAAAATAGAGAGAGAGAGAGAGAGAGTGAATTCTAAAGAGAGAGGGATATTTTTGTTCTCTAAAAATCTGAACCCTTAGAAGGGGGAGAGAGCTCCCCTTATATAGAATATGCAAGCAAAAGCTTGCTTGAATCCCTCCCTAGGGAGGATGCATTCTGTGCCTAACAGCTGGCACAGCTGGCACCAAAAATATCTGCAGAAAGTGCAAAAAGGCAGCCGACCAGTTAAAGGGGTCGACTGACCACCCCACCTGGTCGACCGACCACCCAAGGTGGTCGACAAGGACAAAAACTGGTCGACGGGGGGGGGGGAAAGGTGGTCTACACAAAGAGAAGAAAGTGGTGGCAGGCTGCCGACCACTCAAGGTGGTAGACCGACCACCCACCCTAGCTGACCGACCACCACAAGTGGTCTACAGGGGAGAAAACTAGCTGGCAGGGGAGAAAAGTGGTCTACACCCCTACTTCTCTCTCCAGGCAAAAGGGGCACCAAGGTTTGGCTTAAAACAAGCACAAAACCAAGAAAGTTCAGAGACTCAAAGGCAAGGCGCGTAGCCAAAAACCTCGGGGACTCCAAACGAGCGCGAACATGCGCAATCATTGAGCGCTCAATCAATGACGTCCAAGTCTTTAGGACGGTCAAAAATGGGGTGTCTATAGCCAAACGCAGCGTTTCCTGGCTTGTACAATTGTCCAGAGTGCTCGAAATGTCACTAGATAACAAGTTGTGTGAGACATCCAAGGAACCGAGATTTACCAAATTTCCAACTTCCATGGAAAGAGAACCACTTGGTTGGTTTCGGGATAGGTCTAGATATATAGGTAAGGATGAGATAGAAACAACTTGTTTTAGTATTGTACCATTAAGGTTGTTTTGAGAAAAAAACAACAATTGCAAATTGTTGCAATTCCCTAGACTTTGAGGAATGTTTCCTTGAAAATTATTGATTCCTAAAACAAGTTCACTTAACAAACTCAGATTTCCAAGGGAAGATGGAATGTTACCGGACAATGAATTGTTGATGAGATTCAATTCCTGTAGATTTTGAAGCTTTCCAATCTCACTTGGAATAGTACCGGTGAGTTGGTTAACCTGCATATACAAACTCTGCAAGCCAACAAGATTTACAATCCCAGGTGGAATGCTTCCGAATATCTTATTGTTGTCTAGATACAAAACTTGAAGATTACCCGAGAGATTACCAATGGATTCTGGCTACTCCCCCCCAAAATTGTTGAGATTCACGCCCAAAACTTGCAAATTGGTGGCATTGATCAAAGAAGAGATAAAGTTCAAGTCATCAGCTTCCCTGGATCCAAGCTAATTGCCGGAAATGCTTAGCCACTCTAGGTTTCGCAGCCTTTACAAATTAGGAACCTTTCCGATAAGTTTGTTTTGGACCATTATTAGGTAATGGAGTTTAGATGAATTCGATATTGAAGCCGGAATTGATCCTGTAAATTGGTTATCACCAATGTTGAAGAACTCAATATTCGGAAGAGTGATCCCCAAGTCCCACGGAAGACTTCCCTGGATTTGGTTTCCAGTGACATCAAACATTGTGAGAGAAGAGAGATTTAAGAGTGAAGGAGGAATGACACCGGACAAACTGTTTATGCCAATTGCGAGCTTCTGAAGATTCTATAATTGGCCAAACTAGTCAAGGATGCTGCCATCAAAGAAGTTTTCCGCTGCAGAAAGTGCTTTAAGAGATGACAAATTCGCTAAAGGAGAGAGACTTCTAGTAAGATTGTTGTCGTGAAAAATTATTGTCGCGAGCTTTGACAAGAAACCGAGATCCACAGGAACTTCTCCTACTAATCCATTGCAAGAAAAATTGATTTCAATGAGATTAGCACAACGAGATAAATTTACAAGAATTCGGCCGCCAATTGAGTTGTTGTTTAGTTTCAAAATCTGCAGCCTTGTCAAATGGCCAATCTCCGAGGGGATTTCATCGCCAAAACTATTGTTTTGGAGCTGTAATTCCTTCATAAAGCTTAAATTCCCGAGGTGTGGGGATATCGACCCCACCAGTTTCTGGGACTACAAGTCCAAGGCGGTGACCGTCTGGCCGCGGCGGTCACATTTAATGCCCTGCCACATGTAAAAGTGGATAGAGTCATTCCAAGAGCTCAAAACATGCAGTGGGTCATCAATTATTTTGGCTTTGATTGCTAGTAATGAAAGCCGGTCCGTCTCGTTCGAGCTCTGTATGGTAGCAGAAAAACCAGAATTCAGTGAGCTCAAGCAGCATAAAAGTATTAGATGAATGTGCAGATTGTGAAGTGGCCATGACATGATCAAGCTTGAGCAAAGAAAAGGTTTGGCTATGAAAATTAATCAAAGATATGTCATCATGGGTAGTTTTATATTAGAATTCTATTAGTGTAAGCAATGAATTATCAAAGCTAATCAGGTGCTTCCAAATGTCAGCGAATCATACATTAAGTCACATCTAATGTAAATTAGTCAATATTTCATTTACGGACCTCATGGAAAAAGAAGGTACCTCAAGGATTCAATGTATATCTCATTTTGTGGATTTATATTAAATAAAATTAGTTAAGGACAACTAATTTAGATGGGTATGTCATGCAATGGACTTTCATCGTAGTTTTTAATGGGCCACAAGATGTTGGAACTTTGTCAGTTTGAAAATTAAAAAAAAAAAAGGAAGAGAAGAAAAAAATGAGTAATAGTAATTAATAAGAGAGTTGAAATCATCAAAGCAATTCGATGAGAGGCCTTGAATTTTGTTGGTGAGAGTTGAAATCAACCATTTGAGGTGTGAACACAAATTCCATAGTCATTTGAGAAAGTGACATGGAGGCGGTTAGGAATCTTATGTTCTCAAATCTGTCCTAGTCTTAATGGGGTGATATTATGGTACATTTGGATGTACCATACATCCGTTATGAGGATATGTAATTTTATATTGTAACTAATATCATATAGATCATAATCATTATCATATTAACTCATAACTTAGTTATATTTAGTTATTCATACATACCATTTTATCTCATAACTATCACATAACTAAATTATTTTAATAATTTAATTTTGAATTGGCAATCGGTGTAACCGGTTACCAAAAAGAGGGCAAAGCAAATCAGAGGAGTCCAAGGGTCCCAACATCACATATCTCATAACCACTAGTCACATATCTTATAACTAACACCATTTTGCTCATAACCACACCACTTTGTTCATAACCAATATTACATATCTCATAACCATTGATCACATAGCTCATAACTATAACTTACATGAATCGTAATCACATCTCATAACCAACCCCTTTGAGTCATAACCAAGATCACATATCTCATAATCACTAGTCATATGTCTCATAACTAACAACATTTTTGCTCATAACTACACCACTTTGATCATAACCAATATCTCATATCTTATAACCACTAACACATATAGCATAACCAAACACCCTTTGACACCACTTTGCTCATAACCAAAATCACATATCTTATAATCACTACTCAAATATTTCATAACCATTACCCACATATCTCATACCCAACAACATTACATATAACATAACTACTAATCACATATCTCATAACCACACCATTTTGATCATAACCAACATTACATATCTCATAATCACTAATCACATATCTCATAACCAAACACCCTTTGACTTATAACTACATCACTCTGCTTATAACCAAAATCACATATCTAATAATCACTAATCATATATCTCATAACCTTTACCCACTTATGTCATAACCAACACCATTTGCCTCATAGCCAACATCACATATATCATAACCAGTAATCACATATCTAATAACCATTACTCATATATAAGGGTGTAAATTTGGCCCACGAGCTCACAGCACACCCCAAGTCTAGAAATTACTCTCTCTCTCTCTCTCTCTCGCGCGCGCGCGTGCGTGTTTGGGCTAAAGAAAGGGTCTAGGAATTTGTCAAAAACAATTAATGGGGAAATTTTGATTTTGACAAAATTTGGATGTTTGTTCCAAATTTTTGGAGAAAATGGGGTCGAAATTATGTAATAATCATTATAAAAAACAAAATTAAAACATTTATGAATAGAGCCTTATAATAAAATAAATTATTAATTCATAATTTTGTCAATTTATACTTAAATTTTTTTTATTTTTTTTTAAATATAAATCCTTCATCTATTTTTATTTATTAAAATTAATAAAAAAAAATACTATTTTACTCATCAACTACAAAATGTATAATCACACCATCAATTGGTATAATAAAAATATTTGAAATTTTAAAAATTACAAATATCATAATCAAGTCACAAAGTTTTGTAATATAAAACACAAAATACATAACGCCATCACTAATTGACGTAACAAAATTGTTTAAAATTATAAAAAAAAAAAAAATCACAAATGTCGTAACTAATTCCCAAAATTTCGTAACATTAACCAAAAATTATGTAACTATCCATTAATTGGTGTAACAAAAACATCTAAAAATTTTAAAAACTACAAATGTCATAACCAACTCACAAAATTTAATAATATCAATTCCAAAATGCGTAACTACATCACTAATTGCCATAATAAAAATAATCAAAAATTTTACAAATCACAAATGTCATAACCAACCCAAAAAATTTCATAACATCAATCACAAAATGCGTAACAACACAACTAATTGATGTAGCAAAAATATCCAAATTTTTTATAAACCACAAATATTGTAATCAAGTAACAAAGTTTCATAACAATTATTATAAAATGACTAAACAAATCACTAAAAATCTTAGAATCACTAATCGGGATCTCTCATAACATAGAGAAAACAAAATGTAATGACAATCATTAAATAATTTAATCAACGACTTAAAGTCATGGAACAGAAAATGAGTGTTAGAAAAGATTAGCTAGTAGAGCGAAAGGAAAGGGAATATAAGAAAGAGAGACTGAGTGGGCTTATCGCCTGTGAAAATGACGTCAAAGGTGCTATCGTTTCCGATAAGGAACATCAGAGATATCTACAATGACAATAAAGAATGAGAGAGATGTTTGAGGGATGAAGATGACTGAGATAGCAGAACAGTACAACAAAATGCGTAATATTCATTTTTCAACAGTTTTATAACACATGTACAAATTGATGATAACAAAACCTTTCAAATCATAACTACGACCAAAGGTTTGTGTATGTATGACATATTAATGTGAAAAAGTTAGAGTTTCGAGATAGATGCATTTAGTAGATAGAGAAATATCACCAGAATGAATAGTGTTGAAATAGACAAAGAGAGTAGTGACAAGTTCAAGGATCTATTGCAGAGACACAAGAGTAGAAAGGGGAAGAATCCAATGAGGAAGAACTATCAACAATGGTCGTTCGATAATTTGAGCGAAGTAGAGAAGTCAGAGTAATAAATAAAGAGAGCTTAGGCACAACAAGAACAAATCAAGGGAAAGAAAATAGAGTAGAGAAAAAAACAAAAAAAAAAGTTGGGGAAAAAAATTTAATAGAAAATTTATTTAGTAGAACAAAATAAAATCACGTCATAGATAATTTTTTTCAACATATTTTTAATAAAATTTAGTTAAATTTTTTATTAAAATTTAGTTAAATTATATATATATATATATATATATATGTCTATAAGTGTATATAGATATTTTAAAAAGTATATCGTTTGTATATTACTATTTCTATTATATTTAATGAAAATACTATGACTAAAAATAAATCTAAAATAGAGATAGGTGATCAATTGCAATTGTCATTTAGGGATGACACTTCAAAATTAATTGAGAGAGTTGAGAGTTCAGAGATAATGAGAGATTGAGAGATAGATTTGTTTGTGAGAAATAAAATGAGAGAGGGGTGGTATTTATAGGACTTAGGAGAGAGAGGTTAATTTATATATATATAAATTAAAAAAATAAAATTAGTTGTTGGTGGAATTAACGGTTATATGAATGTTTCAAAAAAAAAATTAAAAATTTTTGACCCTTGCACTAATAGGGAGATAGGGAGCCATTGGGGTTGGGCTTAAGCTTAGGCTTGCTTGGGCCCACCCAGGACGCGACTGGACTTAGGGTATGCCGCGAGCTCGTTGGCCGAATTTACACCCCTATATGTGAGTAGTGGTATGAGATATATGATTAGTGGTTATAATATATGTGATGTTGGTTATGAGGCAAATGGTGTTGGTTATGAGATGTGGTTATGACATAAGTGGGTAAAGGTTATGAGATATATGATTAGTGATTATTAGATATATGATTTTAGTTATGAGCAGAGTGTTGTAGTTATAAGTCAAAGGGTGTTTGGTTATAAGATATGTGATTAGTAGTTATGATATATGTGATGTTGATTATGAGATATGTGGGTAATGGTTATGAGATATTTGATTAGTGATTATAAGATATGTGATTTTGGTTATGAGCAAAGTGGTGTAAAAGGGTGTTTGGTTATGCTATATGTGTTAGTGGTTGTGAGATATGAGATATTGGTTATGATCAAAGTGGCATGGTTATAAGCAAAAAGGTTGTTAGTTGTGAAATATGTGACTAGTGGTTATGAGATATGTGATGTTAGTTATGACTCAAAGGGGTTGATTATGAGATGTGGTTATGATTCATGTGGGTAATAGTTATGAGATATGTGATATTGGTTATGATCAAAGTGGTGTGGTTATGAGCAAAAGGGTGTTAGTTATGAAATATGTGACTAGTGGTTATGAGATATGTAACGTTAGTTATGACAAAAAAATGTGTTGGTTATAAAATATGTGACTAGTGGTTATGAGATATGTGATGTTGGTTATGACTCGAAGGAATTGGTTATGATATGTGGCTATGAGATATGTGATTATGATTATGAAATATGTGATATTAGTTATGAACAAAATGGTGTTGGTTATGAGATGTAGTTATGAAATATGTGATATTAGTTATGAACAAAATGGTGTTGATTATGGGATGTGGTTATGACTAAGTTATGATCAATTTGATTTTAATTATGAAGAAATATACTTTTGGCTCATAACTATCACTTTTAATGATGTGTATAGCGATCCCGGGTTTACCCTTGTTGTACAGTGATCCGGACATGTGTCCGTGGATGTTGGTAGTTGTTTATTATTTTGTTCACATCCTTTTTACTTTGTAATTGAGTTATAGGATGTGTTGGGCAGGTTTGTTACAAGTTGGTTGAGTTTAGAAACCAAAACTAGTTGCCCAGATTTTTGGCCTGTACGCTCGAGCGGGGGCTTTGGGAGCTCGAGCGGAGAATACACCCATCCAGTATTTCCTGTGCAGTGTTGTACGCTCGAGCGTGGAATTGGCCGCTCGAGCGTGGTTGTGTGAGTGCCGCTCGAGCGGGGAGTTGGGAGCTCGAGCGGAGGCCTGGTTCTGTGAAAGTGCTGGGAGAGTGCATTCGGCGCTCGAGCGGGAGCTTTGACGCTCGAGCGGAAGTCTGTGAGTGACGCTCGAGCGGGGTGTTTTACGCTCGAGCGGGAGACTGGGTTTAAGTCTCGAAGTTGTGACTCTTCAAATCACTTTTTCACTTTTTCTTCTCTCTCCTACTTTTCCAAAAACACCATTGTTGAGCCTCTCACTCTACACTCTACCTTCTCTCTAGGTTTTGATCTAGTAGGAGTGATTTGCTCACCTTTGGCCTTTACAAAAAAGTTGTTGATCGTCGAGGGCTACATTTTAATCTGAAAATTTCAGGATTTGGAGCACGTTGGGTTTTGTCATCTTCTCCTTTGGGGCTCCGAATTTGAGGTAGGGATATCCTACTCCTCTCTATGGGTTTTGTCTCTAAATTTTGGTATTTTGAGATGTTGGGCTTGGTTTGGTAATTTTGTGAAAGTTTGGGGCTTTTGTGTAATTTTACAAAAGTTGGGGGTTTTATTCATAATAAACCTAGAAGCATGTTTGGAATAGAGAAATGGACTTATTGTTGAATCATTGATGAAAATGGGACCTAAGGGTTGAAATGGTAATTATGGAAGATGGCCTAATTACATTGTTTAATTAATTGGGATAATTAATTGGGAGAAATGAGGAAATGAAATGTTGATTGAATATCCATTTGTGCATTTATTTTCTGTATAGAAATAACTGCTTGGGCTATCGGTGGAGGATAGTCGTGATTGTTGTAGACAATGCATGATGATTAGGCAAATTGAAACTAATCAATGGAATGTGTCATGGAACTTGACGACTGATAGAATACATTAACTGTATGTATTGAGTGATTGTATATAGAACCAATGTGTTTGTATACGTTATGTGTAGAGGAGGAGATAGGGGATGTACTCCGCGGTTTAGGGGAAGATAGGGGATGTACCTCTAAACCGGATAGTGTTGGGAGAAGATAGGGGATGAACTCCGTAGATACAGCTCATATGCTTGTCTAGAGAAGTGAAGATAGAGCTCATATGCTTATCTTGTGAAATGTGGATACAGCTTATATGCTTATCTGTAAATGTGGGATATTGTTGTTATACATATCTGTTGGGAATGTGGATATAGCTAATATGCTTATCTGTGAATGTGGGATATTGTTGTTATACATATCTGTTGGAATGATGATAGAGCTAACATGCTTATCTGTTGAAATGGGGAAAATGAAAAGTAACTTAGACTCATAAGTCGTATGACATAAATATGTGATTTATGTGAATGTATTTGTGTTAGCCATCTATCAATTGCTAATATTTTAGTCATTGTCCATGGTTGGTTTAGTGTATTTCTACTGGGCTGTGGCTCACCCTATATGGGAATATCATTTTCAGGTACAGGTAGCATGCCACCTCCAAGGACATAGCTTGGGAGGCTAGCAGCGGACATACTTTTGTCGTTTTACTTTTGATGTATTACATGTAACTTCAAGCCAAGGGCTTAATGTGTAACGAGTTAGTACTCTTTTGTTGTAACCAAGTGTTGACTTGGAAAGCTGTAAGCCCGTAGGGCATTTTGTATTGACGTTAACATGTAATACTTATGAAATGAGACTCTAATGAATAAAAGAATGTGGTTAGTTTATATGTCAATGCATGTCTTATTTGATGGGTTTAATGTTATTATTTTGAGGGCGTTACAACTTGGTATCAGAGCGTACCGGGTTTGAATACTTTGGGTACGTGGGAAGTGATTAGGATCACAATGGGTTTGTCTCGCTTGATAGAGACTTAGATGTAGTATCATATGCTATGTGCTTAATTGATAACATGCTTGTGTGACTATGTGGGTATGGGATTTAATTTCTAGGATGTTGATTGGATCCTTGAGTTTCTGGGAGTCTTGTTGGAAAAGCACTTGATCAATGCTATTTCTAACCGGAACTCTAGTAACGCCTCGGGACTATCATTATCCGGAAATGAAATTCGTAAGTGCTTATGTGTTTATGTGCTTATGTGGAGTGAATTACAGTTGTCTATGCATTAGGATGTGAGTGTTTAGTTTCGGCACATTTATGAATGTGCTAACGTTCTGTGTTACCTTTATTAGGATGTCAGGACGAGGAAGAGGTGCTAGGCGTGGTAGACCTGCGAGGCAGGAAGTACCGTTACCGGGTGAGATTCCGGCAGTGCAGGAGGGAGTTGGTCAGGCCAATGTGGCCGAGCCAGTGGGTCAGCAGGCTATGGGTGCCTTGGCCAGAGAGATAGCAGGAGCTTTGGGTATTCTTAGAGCTGGGAATCAGGCAGCTGAGACAAGGCCTTCTTTCTTGAAGAGGGAGTTTTTCCGGTCTAATCCGGATGAGTTTGTCGGGGATCCGAAGGAGCCACTGAAGGCTGATGAGTGGCTAGAGCAAATGAGTAAGACGTTTGAGATGCTTGGCATCGAGGACGGAGCACTGAAAGTGACCTTGGCATCCTTCCAACTGAAGGGAGACGCGGGTCAATGGTGGAAGTACGAGAAGGCTCGTGTTGGTGGTACTTGGGAGGCGTTTCTGAATGCTTTTCAGGAGAGGTTTTTGTCTGCAGCAGCTAGGGAGAAGCTGAGGGACCAGTTTAGCCGGCTTAAACAGCAGGGCTTGTCAGTAGCAGAGTTTGAGGCTACTTTTACCAGTTTGTCCAGGTTTGCACCGGAACTGGTGGCGTCTGAGGAACGCCGTTGCTATGAGTTTGAGCGGAAGTTGAGGCGGGGCCTCAAGTTGAGAGTTTGTGGGTCTTACATCCGAGAGTATAGACACCTGGTAGATGCTGCCGCTCATATGGAAATTATGATGCAGGAAGAGGAGGAAGAACAGAGGGGCTCCAAGAGGAGCCAGGATAGTCAGAGTGATGGCAGGAGACAGAAGGGTTATAACCCTCAGCAGTCTCAGGGTGCAGTCTCTAGATCGACCTTTCCAGTGCCGAGTGCAGGCTCAGGGAGAGGCAATCAGGGGGAGTTCACTTGTTACAAGTGTGGCCAGCTGGGTCACAAGGTTTCAGTTTGCCCGCAGAAGGGTGGGGGTCAGAAAGCTGCTTCTTCTTCAGCTAGACCGCAGAGTCAGAGTTTGGGCAGGGGGCAGCCCTTGTCTTGTTATCAGTGTGGGCAGCCTGGGCACCTGAAGAGGTTTTGCCCGCAGTTGAGTGCCACTTCGGGAGCGTCTGGTTCTAGGCAGACGCAGGGTTTTCAGCCAGCTCAGTCTGTGCAGGCCTCGAGGGCCAATCCGGGAGTTTCGTCATCCCAGTCTGTGCAGCAGTCTTTTGCTCCGAGAGGTGAGCAGGTAGACCAGGGGCCTACGGGGCGCGTGTATGCTGTTACCGCGCAGGATTTAGTACCGGCTCCATCAGTAGTGAGAGGTACTTTTCTGTTTTGCAACTCGGTTGCTAATGTGTTGATAGACACGGGTGCATCTCATTCTTTTGTATCTGCTGCATTTGCATCTGTTGTGAAATTGGAGTTAGCACAGTTAGCATCTCCTATTTGTGTGGTATCACCTTTGGGTGGTGAGTTGATTCTGAAACAGGGTGTTAGAGGATGTGATATAGAGGTCGCCGACTATAGGCTTCCTTTTCCATTTGTTGTCATGCCCATGAAGGGTTTTGATGTTATTTTGGGTATGGACTGGCTATCGTCATACCGGGCTGTTATTGATTGCTACCGCCAGAGGGTCACGTTATGTACCTTGAGCGGGGAGTGGTTCCATTTCTTGGGAGACCGGGTTGGTAGTGTTTTTCCACCGGGGTATGATTCGTGAGGGCGAAGTGAGCTTAGTAGTCTACTTGCCAGTTTTGAGAGTGGTGAGAGTGGTGAGACCCAGGTTGTGTTGCCGAGGGTGGTTTGTGAGTATTCGGATGTCTTTCCCGAAGATCTTGTTAGTTTGCCACCTCACCGAGAGATAGAGTTCTCTATTGATTTAGTGCCCGGCACGGCGCCGATTTCTATGGCACCTTACCGTTTTGCTCCAGCAGAGTTGGTTGAGTTGAAAGTTCAGCTCCAGGAATTGCTAGATAAGGGTTTTGTTCGCCCTAGTGTTTCGCCGTGGGGAGCACCGACCCTCTTTGTTAAAAAGAAAGATGGTGCCTTAAGATTGTGTATTGACTACCGGAGGTTGAATCGGGCTACGGTTAAGAATAAGTATCCTATGCCCCGTATAGATGATTTGTTTGACCAGTTGAAGGGTTCCCGTTGTTTCTCTAAGATAGACTTGAGATCGGGTTACCACCAGTTGAGGGTCAGGGAGGAAGATATTCCTAAGACGGCATTCCGTACGCGGTATGGCCATTACGAGTTTCTGGTGATGCCATTCGGGCTTACCAATGCACCGGCAGTCTTTATGGACTTGATGAACCGGATTTTCCGGGAATTCTTGGATCGGTTTGTGGTCGTCTTTGTGGACGACATTCTTGTATATTCGTCTTCTGAGGAGGAGCATGAGGCACACTTGAGAGTGGTGCTTGAGTTACTTAGAGCCCATAGGCTGTATGCCAAGTTTGGGAAGTGTGAGTTCTGGCTGAGGGAAGTCAAGTTCTTAGGCCATGTGGTATCCGGGGAAGGGGTGTCTGTTGATACATCCAAGGTTGAGGCAGTGCAAGATTGGGCACAGCCTAAGAGTGTGTTTGAGATCCGCAGTTTTCTGGGATTAGCTGGGTATTATCGTCGGTTTGTGAAAGATTTCTCCAGGTTAGCGTCCCCGTTGACTAGACTGACTCGGAAGGGAGTCAAGTTTGCGTGGAGCGAGACTTGTGAAAAGTCGTTCCAAGAGCTGAAAGTTAGATTGACCACCGCTCCGGTGTTGATTATTCCGGAGAGAGGGTTGGGTTACGCGGTTTATTGTGATGCCTCACGAGAGGGTTTGGGTTGTGTGTTGATGCAAGAGGGGAAAGTGGTAGCTTATGGCTCACGTCAGTTGAAAATACACGAGAAGAACTACCCCACGCACGACCTAGAGTTAGCAGCTGTGATCTTTGCCTTGAAGATCTGGAGGCACTACCTTTATGGTGAGAAGTTCGAGGTGTTCTCGGACCACAAAAGTTTGAAGTATCTGTTTACACAGAGAGACTTGAATTTGAGGCAGAGGAGATGGATGGAGTTCATCGAGGATTATGATTTTGAGTTGCATTATCATCCGGGAAAGGCAAATGTTGTGGCCGATGCCCTTAGTAGGAAGTCCATTAGTGATGTAGCTTGTATAGCCATCCGGGAATGGGAGATGTTGGGAGCACTTGGCGAGTTTGATTTGCTATTGGGCGAATCTGTCGAGGTTGCGGCCTTGTTTTCTGTTGTTGCGCAGCCTACGTTGGTGACTAGAGTGTTAGAGGCACAGAGGGGTGACCTTGAGGTAGAATCCCTCCGAGAGAAGATCTCCAGTGGGAAGGTTGAGAAGGGTTTGACGGTGTATCCCGACCTGAGTGTGAGATACCGAGACCGTCTGTTTGTACCGGAGTCTTGCCGAGTGGAGGTACTCCGAGAGTTTCACCATTCGCGCCTTGCGGTGCATCCGGGAGGTACTAAGATGTATCAGGATTTGGGTCGCCAGTTTTGGTGGCGGGGTATGAAGAGAGATGTGGCTGTTTTCGTATCGAAGTGCCTTACTTGCCAGCAAGTGAAGGCCGAGCATCAGAGGCCAGCGGGTTTGTTGCAACCCTTGCCTATTGCCGAGTGGAAGTGGGAGCATGTCACTATGGACTTCGTTGTAGGTCTTCCGAGGACTCAGTGGGGTAGTGATGCTATTTGGGTGGTTGTAGACCGGTTGACTAAGTCGGCGCACTTTATTCCTATGCGCGTGAGAGATTCGGTGGATCATCTTGCCGACTTGTATATTCGGGACGTAGTGAGATTGCACGGGGTCCCAGTGACGATCGTCTCAGATAGAGATCCTCGTTTTACCGCCAGGTTGTGGCAGAGTTTGCAGAGTGCCTTGGGCACTAAGTTGACCTTTAGTACGGCCTATCATCCTCAGACTGACGGGCAGTCCGAGCGTACTATCCAGATCCTCGAGGATATGCTTCGGGGTTGTGTCCTGGACTTCAGTGGGACGTGGGAGAGGCACTTGCCATTGGTAGAGTTTGCCTACAATAACAGTTTTCAGTCTAGTATCGGTATGGCACCGTTCGAGGCCTTGTATGGCCGACCGTGTAGGTCTCCAGTTTGTTGGGCCGAGGTGGGTGATGCACCTCTGTTGGGTCCGGAGTTGGTTAGGGAGACGACGGAAAAGGTTGAGCTTATCCGTAGGAGGCTTGTTACAGCCCAGAGTCGTCAGAAATCTTATGCTGACCGTAGGAGGAGGCTTTTGGCGTTTGAGGTAGGTGATCATGTCTTTCTGAAGATATCACCTAGGCGAGGCTTGATGAGATTTGGGAAGAGTGGGAAGTTATCCCCTCGGTTTATTGGTCCTTTTGAGATCCTCGAGAGGATTGGCGAGGTTGCTTATCGACTAGCCTTACCGCCGCAGTTGTCCGGAGTACATGACGTGTTCCATGTGAGTATGCTTCGGAAGTATGAGCCAGATCCATCACATGTGTTGGATTGGACCGATTTAGAGGTAGATGAGGATGCCTCATATGAGGAGAGACCGGTTCGGGTCTTGGATAGGCGGGATCAGGTCCTGCGTGGCAAGACCATTCCTTTGGTGAAAGTCTTGTGGAAACATCACGGAGTGGAGGAAGCCACTTGGGAACGTGAGTTGGAAGTCCACGAAAAATATCCGGACTTGTTTGTTGATGTGTAATCTTGTAGTTAAATTTTGAACTATTGTTGAACTTAAGAGCTTTTACATATGTCTTAAGTTGTGAAACATTGAAAATGTTTTGGTTATTGGAAGTATGTTTTGGAACTTGCCTCATATGGAAGTTGAATGTAACATTATATATGTGGAATATATTGTTGAAATTGGAAAGATAGTGCATAATGTTGATGCATGTTGAAAGTACATATGTTGTTTACATATTGTGAAATGTCTCTTGTTAGAGGGATGGGATGACCGGTAATGGGTCGAATTGTTGAATGTTAAAATGTGTAACATCATCTAAAATGGAAGAAAATCTGTTTTGAAAACTTGTGCTTAATTTCGGGGACGAAATTCTTTAAGGAGGGGAGGTTATAGCGATCCCGGGTTTACCCTTGTTGTACAGTGATCCGGACATGTGTCCGTGGATGTTGGTAGTTGTTTATTATTTTGTTCACATCCTTTTTACTTCATAATTGAGTTATAGGATGTGTTGGGCAAGTTTGTTACAAGTTGGTTGAGTTTAGAAACCAAAACTAGTTGCCCAGATTTTTGGCCTGTACGCTCGAGCGGGGGCTTTGGGAGCTCGAGCGGAGAATACACCCATCCAGTATTTCCTGTGCAGTGTTGTACGCTCGAGCGTGGAATTGGCCGCTCGAGCGTGGTTGTGTGAGTGCCGCTCGAGCGGGGAGTTGGGAGCTCGAGCGGAGGCCTGGTTCTGTGAAAGTGCTGGGAGAGTGCATTCGGCGCTCGAGCGGGAGCTTTGACGCTCGAGCGGAAGTCTGTGAGTGACGCTCGAGCGGGGTGTTTTACGCTCGAGCGGGAGACTGGGTTTAAGTCTCGAAGTTGTGACTCTTCAAATCACTTTTTCACTTTTTCTTCTCTCTCCTACTTTTCCAAAAACACCATTGTTGAGCCTCTCACTCTACACTCTACCTTCTCTCTAGGTTTTGATCTAGTAGGAGTGATTTGCTCACCTTTGGCCTTTACAAAAAAGTTGTTGATCGTCGAGGGCTACATTTTAATCTGAAAATTTCAGGATTTGGAGCACGTTGGGTTTTGTCATCTTCTCCTTTGGGGCTCCGAATTTGAGGTAGGGATATCCTACTCCTCTCTATGGGTTTTGTCTCTAAATTTTGGTATTTTGAGATGTTGGGCTTGGTTTGGTAATTTTGTGAAAGTTTGGGGCTTTTGTGTAATTTTACAAAAGTTGGGGGTTTTATTCATAATAAACCTAGAAGCATGTTTGGAATAGAGAAATGGACTTATTGTTGAATCATTGATGAAAATGGGACCTAAGGGTTGAAATGGTAATTATGGAAGATGGCCTAATTACATTGTTTAATTAATTGGGATAATTAATTGGGAGAAATGAGGAAATGAAATGTTGATTGAATATCCATTTGTGCATTTATTTTCTGTATAGAAATAACTGCTTGGGCTATCGGTGGAGGATAGTCGTGCTTGTTGTAGACAATGCATGATGATTAGGCAAATTGAAACTAATCAATGGAATGTGTCATGGAACTTGACGACTGATAGAATACATTAACTGTATGTATTGAGTGATTGTATATAGAACCAATGTGTTTGTATACGTTATGTGTAGAGGAGGAGATAGGGGATGTACTCCGCGGTTTAGGGGAAGATAGGGGATGTACCTCTAAACCGGATAGTGTTGGGAGAAGATAGGGGATGAACTCCGTAGATACAGCTCATATGCTTGTCTAGAGAAGTGAAGATAGAGCTCATATGCTTATCTTGTGAAATGTGGATACAGCTTATATGCTTATCTGTAAATGTGGGATATTGTTGTTATACATATCTGTTGGGAATGTGGATATAGCTAATATGCTTATCTGTGAATGTGGGATATTGTTGTTATACATATCTGTTGGAATGATGATAGAGCTAACATGCTTATCTGTTGAAATGGGGAAAATAAAAAGTAACTTAGACTCATAAGTCGTATGACATAAATATGTGATTTATGTGAATGTATCTGTGTTAGCCATCTATCAATTGCTAATGTTTTAGTCATTGTCCATGGTTGGTTTAGTGTATTTCTACTGGGCTGTGGCTCACCCTATATGGGAATATCATTTTCATGTACAGGTAGCATGCCACCTCCAAGGACATAGCTTGGGAGGCTAGCAGCGGACATACTTTTGTCGTTTTACTTTTGATGTATTACATGTAACTTCAAGCCAAGGGCTTAATGTGTAACGAGTTAGTACTCTTTTGTTGTAACCAAGTGTTGACTTGGAAAGCTGTAAGCCCGTAGGGCATTTTGTATTGACGTTAACATGTAATACTTATGAAACGAGACTCTAATGAATAAAAGAATGTGGTTAGTTTATATGTCAATGCATGTCTTAGTTGATGGGTTTAATGTTATTATTTTGAGGGCGTTACAATGTGGCTCAATCTTAGCCATTGATTTTTTATGTATTGTACATTTTTTAACAAAATGCACTATAGATTTCAAAATATGATCATATGACCAAGATTGCATGTTTAGACAAACAGACTACAAGGTTTTTAAAGACCTTAGACTAACAAAACGATGTCTTATCTAACTTTTGAAAAGTCGGGGCTTTCGACAATAAGAATTTTTTGAAATTTTAGTGTGTGCCTTATACTACAGCCTAAGTGGCCTTATAATTGAGTATATGTAGCTGAACAAAAACAAGGAATTAATAATAGATATTGCTGGATTAAATTTAAGCAAAAATATAGGAAATTTTTTTTGATAGAATTTAGATGTTGTGATGATCTATCTGGTTGACAAGATTACAGCATCTTGAAAAGACTATTGTAGATTGGACTTAAAAAATTAGACCAAGTGGGAAAAATATATATATATATATATATTCACCTTCCTCATTTTGTCTTGATTGATTCATTACAAAAATAATTGTACCTTTCAAAATCCGTGGAGAGATCAAACTATTGCAGGCTGCTGGAAAAATAAACTTCTGGGAAACATCATAAGCCCTAAATCGATCCACTTGTTGGTTGGATGAATTAATTAATTTATGCATTTAGCTCAAATGTTAATCGAGATTAAGTTAATTGCTTAGTGAAGAAACAAATAGTGCAATTTGGTTGAATGCATGAATTCTTGACATTGGATTTGTGCAGTCACAAAACAATACCCCCCCAAAAAAAATGAAGAAAAACAAAGGATATATAAGGGATTCTAAATGAATTTAGACTACACATTATTTTTTCTGTGCTTTATTTGTGTGAATAAGACACAGAAAGTAATTAGCTTTGAAAAATGCAAAACCATTGAAATTTTATGTTGGCAAAAATGGTTTAAAGACAAATTGGTAGTAATATGCATACATGGATGCAAACATACAAAAGGATGTATGCACTTAGATACGCAAACATGAAAAATGCTTTAAAAGTTCAAGTTCGGCCTGTGTACCAAGTAAAATGAATAATAATAAAAAATCCACAACTAAAATGGTTTTCGATTAACCAAAAAGAAAACAATAACAACAATATCACAGATTCAGCTGCTGCTCATGAAGAACAAAACTATTAAAGCATTTTTACATAAACAGAATTTAATCCTATTCTGTTTTTTAAGATATCCTGATACGAGAACATTTTGCACAAGGCATTTTGAAATGGAAACATAGAATTGGTTCTTCAGCTATCCAAATTTGGTTTATAAGACTCAACTATATTATCTACTGAAATTGATTACATAATTTGTTCTGAGTGTACAGTTGCAAGAAAAATGCTCCTGATAGAATGCAACCCAGCTACAGCATCACTGATGTTCATCCTTTCCTTCGGCAGCTCTGCAGAACAAGTAACTCCAATTTGCAAAATCGAAATCAAGAACTCCTGGGTTTTTACTCTGATATCCAGAGTTTTTTCTTCTACTCCCCAAAGAAGCATTGGATCTGCAACTTCTACCACTCGATAAGGAAAAGCCATTTTAACGAAGTTATGAAGGTTCAGACTATCTTTGAACATATCATCAGTGGGTCTCTTTCCCGTGAACATTTCTAACAAGAGAATCCCATAACTATACACATCTCCCTTTGTTGTCACCTCAATTCCCATACCATACTCTGCAATAAACACATCATGCATTGAATTGTAGCTGTAATTGGAAAATCTTGTTTCTTCATAAGCACATAACCATTGACATGAGAATCTTGAAATGATATTGATCAAAATGGAAATAAAGTGAACAGACCCGCAAGCCTTCTAACAAAGCCCAACCTTGAGGGATAACAATCAATTAAATTATCAAAACACTCAAATCTTTTCTATACGTCAGTTGTTTCATTAGAAAAGGGCATCAATGATTTCAATAAGTTAATACCAATCTAAATTCTTATGAAAAGATAAATAAATAAATTTAAAAACAAGTAGATAAAGGAGGGCAGGAAAAAAAACTTCTTACGACTCATTTATGTTAATATGTTTGTCAAGTATCTTGGCATGCCAGTCTTTGAGGCCAATTATAACAAAATCCACTGATACACATATTATTCACAGAAGAGTGATTTTCGAGTTTTCAGATGTTTCATATTGAAACATGGTCTAGTGAGAAAATGGTAAAATAAAGTAGGGTGAAACTCCTACCAGAACTACATATCTTTATTGTAAGGTCCTAAAAAAATATATATGGTTTTGGCATTTGGAAATTGGGCTGGCAATCGTAATTTCGTGTTACAGTATGTCACCCCTAATCATTCTAACTCAGATTGTCTGTGAAAAAGGCAGAATAAAAGAAACTACAAATTTTGCCTCAGAAGGTTTGGTTATTAAGCTATCTGTGTGAGCATATGGTTGTGTTTCCTGCGTGAATGCAATTTGCAAATGAAAGAATCCTTCAAAGAATGTAGAAGAAAATATAGAAATATAATTAATGAAGCGGATCAACATAATATTTACCTGGAGCAGTGTATCCAATAGTTCCTCTAACTCCTGTTGAGCTTCCTTGCTTTGCATTGAAGTTATGGTTGGCTTCTTGCATGAATCTTGCTAACCCAAAGTCGCCTACATGACCAATCATGTCCTCATTCAGAAGAATATTGCTTGGCTTCAGATCACAGTGGATTATTGGTGATTGGCAATCATGGTGAAGATAATCCAATGCACACGCAACATCAATAGAAATGTTCAATCGCTGATGAAGATCTAGTTTCTTTGGTTCATTGTGCAACAAATCCAGTCCCATGACTGGATGCAACCAGTCCTCCAGACTTCCATTTACCATGAAATCATAAACCAGGGCCTTAAAATCATTACCTTGATAATCAACACCTGAACATACGGTCAGTATCTTAACAAGGTTGCGATGTTTAATGTTCCTCAACGCCTTACACTCGGCTAAGAAACTTTTGGAAGCCCCATGACGCTGGAGGTTGAGTACCTTCACGGCAACAATTGTTCCATCATGTTCAAGAATTCCTCTATACACGGACCCAAAACTACCAACACCAATCAAATTTCCTGAAGAGAATCCATCAGTAGCTTTGAGAAGAGTTTGATAAGATACTTTCATGAGTGATTCTTTTAGTGAAATGGAAGAAAGATCTTTTTCTGTCTTTCTATACCAACAAATATATAGAATCCACAACACAAAAAATACCCCTAAAAGCCCACTACATATAGAAATTGCCAATTTTGAAGCAAGAGTCAATCTCCTCTTTTTGGACCATATGAAGTTGCACAAGGACAGCTGTAATTCAGGTACACCTCCACAAAGCTTGCTATTCCCGTTGACTGAAATTTCACTTGCATTTGCAAATATACCTTTTGTTGGCACTGCACCCTCAAAATCATTGTATGACAAGTTCAAATTCTGCAAAAAATTAAATGCCACAAAATATTCTGGAATCCGCCCCGACAAATTATTGCGAGAGAGATCTATGAATTGAATACCTCTCAAAGAAGCCAAAGTAGAAGGAATGGTTCCTTGAAAAAAGTTACCATCCATATATAGTGTTTCTAACATTACACAGCTGCCAAGAGTGCCGGGAATTTCACCAGATAACATGTTGTTGGAAACACTCAAGTAACCAAGGTTCTTCAAATTTTCAACTTCCACTGGAAGAGAACTTGTCAAATAGTTTTCAGATAGGTCCAAATGTGATAGTGAAGAAAGACCAATAACTAGTTGAGGTATTGGCCCACTAAGCTTGTTATGTGCTAGGCTCAATGACAACAAATTTTTGCAGCCGCCCAAACTTGGAGGGATGCAGCCATGAAGACTGTTTTGACTCAAATCAAGTGTAATTAGTGAACTTAAATTTCCTAGAGAGGATGGGATATTTCCCAAGAATTCATTTTCTGACCAGTCCAAATCACGTAGGTTCTGAAGCTTTCCAATATCAAATGGTAAATTACCTGTAAAGTGATTACCAACAAGCCATATCATATCCAAGTTGATGAGATTTCTTATCCCATATGGAATGCTACCTGATATTTGATTATAACCAAGTAGTATTCTTCTATGCTCAGTGGACAGGTTGCCAATGGTTTCAGTCAACATTCCTCCAAAGTTGTTACTGGCAAGACTAAGTAGCACTAAACCAGTGGCATTGTTCAAAGATGGCAGGAAGCCCAAATCAACGTTTTGACCTCTCCCAAGATGATTTGTTTCGATTGACAACCGATGAAGTTTATGCAGCTTCTCCATAGTTGGTACTCCTCCAATAAGGTCATTTTCTGCTGTATTAAAATAAAATAGATTCGAGGCATTGGAAATTGAAATGGGAATGGATCCAGTAAACTGATTACGGGCAATACTAAGAATCTCAAGATTTGGAAGAACATTTCCTATTTTAGTAGGAAGACTCCCTCTGATATGGTTCACTGAAACATCAAAAACCCTAATACCGGAGAGATTGAAGATTGATGCCGGAATGGTCCCAGACAAATTAGTGACACCAACAGCAATAATCTTAAGATTTGTCAATCTGCCAAAAGCATCAGGAATACTTCCTTGGAAATTATTTTCTGCTGCAGAAAATTTCTGAAGATATGATAGATTTCCATAAGAAGAAGGAATACCTCCACTGCGTTCATTATGTGCAATATGTATAAACTGAAGTTTTTGCAAATAGGAGCCAAACTCAACAGGAAGTTGCTCCACCAGGTTGTTGTAAGCAACATCGAAGTCGATGAGCTTAGAGCAAACAGATAAATTGGCCGGGATTTCACCGCTGATTGAATTGTTGTTGACGTGCAAAACTTCTAGTCTTCTCAGGCGGCCAAGTTCTGGGGGAATTATTTGAACGAAGCTATTGTTTTGGAGGTGCAGAGCTCTGAGAAAGCTTAGGTTACCTATATATGGTGAAATGTTGCCTGACAATTTCAGGGACCGGAGATCCAACAGGACCACCCTCTGGTGGTGGCAGCGGCCGCATGTGACACCGTTCCATTGGCAGAAATGGATGGAATCATTCCAGGAGGTGAAAAGCTTGTAGGGATCATCAGTTATTTGGGATTTTAATGCAAGCAATGCAAGTTGATCTGTTTCATTGCTGCCATTGCCCAGAGCAAGAACAAAGAGAACAAATGACCAAGACCCAATTAAACTCACTTGCAATTGACAATCTAGGGACTTCATTGAGAGTCTACTAGACCCAATCAATCCAGGATTACAAAAAACTGTAACAACGAACTAGAATGAATTTAGTGGAATTTTTTTATATTAGAAAAAACTCTGCAAATTTATGTGGTAAAGTAAAATATAGTAATTGTGTTTTGATCATATCCTTCAATTATTTGATTTGATTCTCTTGTTTAAGATTTTAGACGAAGACCCAGTTCAACTCACGAAAGTCTTCAGAGATAAGTCTTCTAGGACTTTAGCGCTAATGACCATGTCTTTAAAAAAATTCATTCTCTCTCTGATCCACCAGAGTAAGAAAAATCAATAGAACCAAATTGTCTATTTTACACAAAACCTACATATTTTATTTCGGTCTGAAAATTTTAGATTTGTGCGAAAAAAACTCTTTTGAAAAATCTAGGCACATCCCATTTAACATGATTATTGATTTAAGCAATCCAATTAAAAATTAAGCAATCATGATCAATATAAATAAGAGAGTAAGAGAAAATCAATCCACAACACAAAATATTTTTTACATGGAAAATCATAATTGGAATCCACCAACTTGGGATAAAACAACCACAGACCCTCGGCCAGACGAATAATCCACTATGGAGGAAAGGTAGTACAAGAGATATCTTACAAAGGCCAATCCAGGCTACACGAGTCTACTCACCAACACACGTCTTTGTTCACTTTATAGGTACCTCCACGATCTCCACTCGATATTCGCCACGATTGTCGAATTGCCACGACGCCAATGATTTCAGAATCCACCAAAATCTACAACCTTATAATCCACTAAGAAGTTCACTTTTTGAAGAGGAGTGAAGAACTCATACAAAGCTTGATGATGAACTTGAAGTTCCTATGGCTAATGTATCATCAAGCAATTGAGAGTTATAACGAATCCCCACGACAAGTTCACTCTCAAAAATAAAACCCTCTTACAAAATAAACTCCCTACGGATTTTGCATTGTTGAGCTCTAGAGAGGTTTTAGAGAGATAGAAAATGCTCTAGGAGTGATACAAAATGATCTTGGAGAGGTGCCTTAACAAATGAGCAAAGGGTCCTTTAAATAGACTTGAGGCAGGACAAGTTCGTGGGCGTGGTAATGCGCTTCACAGGTTGCAGATAAACTTCTGGGAGCTGGACTTTCAGACTCTCCAAATCGCGGTCGCGAAGGTAAATGTCGCAGCCGCTGTATGCTTAATCATGGGCACCATTGGTATGGTTGCGGACTCTACCGTGTGAACCGGCAGCATTTGTGGACAAATTCCATGCTCACCTTGCGTTGACAACTTATTTACAAGTCTCCTCCTTTTGATTCTCCATGATATGAAAACATGACTTCATCAGACAAACAACCACCTTTGGATTTTGACCATCTATCCACTTTTTGAACGAAAACTTCAATTTTATTAGCTCAAGAAAGATAGTTTCAAATTGATTGTTTTTAACATGCATCAGCTCAAGATATTTGTTAACTTGTTCAAAAACTTTTTCCAACCAAAATCTCAAGTGATTATTTCAAGAAAGATCAAGATTCATTTTTGAGGCATGCTTTGAAAATTTTGTTCAACAAAATCTCAAATTGATTATGTCAATAATCAATTGACCACCAAGTCTTTGAGTGACTGAAATTGTCTTGAATTTCAATCTTGAGTATGAAACTTCCAGCCATTAAAAACAATTTAAAAGACCAAGAATAATGAGACCAAGAAGATAATGAACAAGAATTTGAACCAACAATTAAAATTAAGTTTTGTCGAGAACGGTATTGCCAAAACACAAAATCTTTTAGGACAAAAATCCTAACAATCCCCCCCCCCTTGGCAATGCCGGGACAAAACTTCATAAATCATTCCTATACAAAATTTTAAGATTCAAACAACAAATGAAACATAAATGATTAAATAGAAAAACACAATACTTTAGAACGAGATTGCAAACTAGCACTGTAATGCACACAATTAGGATTGAAAATCCTAACAATCTTCCCTTTTGGCAATTCTGTGACAAAACAGAAAATACACCCCTGCATAAAAAATATTTAGTATGCAAAACAAAACAATCTCTCCCCCTAAGCAAAATACTACCCCTAAAACACAAAACCTATTTTCACAAAAAAATTTCTCTCTCCCCTTAAATTCTAGATCAATTTTTTAATAAACAAAAAATACGCACGCAAGACTCAGAAAATTTTTATATCCATACTCAAAATTTTGAAAAATAGAGTTTTATCAAAACTGACAATGTTCAACTAGTGTAGAGAGACACTCACTTCAAAACTATTGGATAAAAGATACCCACAAATCTCATACCAAGGCAGTGTGTTGTGTGCATTGAGAACACCATGTTTAGCAAAGCCATGTAGAGATCAAATGAACATTTTGCAACAAAAATTAAGCCGCTCTTTTGGAAGTCAAACCTCAAGTTTTTCAAAGTACGATTTTTTTAGAGAGCATTTTTTCAAACTACCATAACCTCATTCCTTCTTTTTTATATGATTTCATCTTTTTCCTTTCATTTCAAAAATTCGAAGGAGGCTTTCACACTGCTAAAAGTGGTAGCTAAAACCAATAAATCATTAATTTTAACCTCTGAAAAATAGCAGCTATAACACACTCTTACATGTAGCTCTTTCCCCCGAGCATAGCACAAAAATAACAAAATATTTTTCTTGCCCATCTCTCATTATCAAACTTGCGAGTACTCAGTATCGGTCAATCCACAAGAGTTAACGCTCACAAATTAACACATTGTTCAGGATTTTTCATGAGCTATTAATAAACATTTAATCCTTCTAAAAATGTGTACAAAATGAGATCATGTTTTTCAATCCTCAAGTATTCAAAGTGATGCGAGAATTACACAAACCAAACATGTCATGCAATGTAAAACAAAGTTTTTCAAGGGGTGATGCTATGGTACATTTAGGTGTACCATACATTTAGTTATGAACTTATATGATTTTATATCATAACCTATACCATATTAGTCATAACTATCACCATATTAACTCATAACTTAGTTATATTCAATTATTTACTTATACCATATTACTTCATAACCAGGTCATTAAAAGTGACCTGCTAAACAGGTCACTTTTTATAGTTATGAGCTAAAATCATATTTCTTCATAACTATAATCAAATTGATCATAACTTAGCTATAACTACATCTCATAACCAACACCATTTTGTTCATAACTAATATCACATATTTCATAACCACATCTCATAACCAACACCATTTTAGTCATAACTAACATCACATATTTCATAATCATAATCACATATCTCATAACCAACACCACTTTGATCATAACAAATATCACATATCTCATAACTATTGATCACATATCTCATAACCACATCTCATAACCAATCCCTTTGAGTCATAACCAACATCACATATCTCATAACCACTAGTCACATATCTCATAACCAACACCTTTTTGTCATAACTAATATCACGTATCTCATAACCACTAATCACACATCTCATAACTACTACCCACATACATCATAACCATATCTCATAACCAATCCCTTTGAGTCATAACCAACATCACATATCTCATAACCACTAGTTACATATCTCGTAACCAACACCTTTTTGTCATGACCAATATCACATATTTCATAACCACTAATCACATATCT
Source organism: Camellia sinensis (assembly GCF_055761805.1). Classification (NCBI taxonomy): domain Eukaryota; kingdom Viridiplantae; phylum Streptophyta; class Magnoliopsida; order Ericales; family Theaceae; genus Camellia; species Camellia sinensis. Next base: position 42,617,333 of record NC_138961.1, read on the forward strand.
TATAATTAACACCTTTTTGCTCATAACCACATCACTTTGATCATAACCAACATCACATATCTCATAACTACTAGTCACATATCTAATAACCAACATCACATATCTCACAACCACTAGTCACATAACCAATATCTCATAACTCATAACCATTAATACATATAGCATAACCACACCCTTTGACACCACTTTGCTCATAACCATTACCCACATATTTCATAACCACTAACACATATAGCATAACCAAATACCCTTTGACACCACTTTACTCATAACCATTACCCACATATCTCATAACTACTAACACATATAGCATAACCAAATACCCTTTGACACCACTTTGCTCATAACCATTACTCACATATCTCATAACCACTCATAACTATTACCCACATATCTCATAACCACTAACACATGTAGCATAACCAAATACCCTTTGACACCACTTTGCTCATAACCATTACCCACATATCTCATAACCACTCATAACCATTACCCACATATCTCATAACCACTAACACATATAGTATAACCAAACACCCTTTGACACCACTTTACTCATAACCATTACCCACATATCTCATAACCACTCATAACCATTACCCACATATCTCATAACCACTAACATATATAGCATAACCAAACACCCTTTGACACCACTTTGCTCATAACCATTACCCACATATCTCATAACCACTCATAACCATTATCCACATATCTCATAACCACTAGCACATATACCATAACCAAACATCCTTTGGCACCACTTTACTCATAACCATTACCCACATATCTCATAACCACTAACACATATAGCATAACCAAACACCTTTTGACACCACTTTGCTCATAACTATTACCCACATATCTCACAACCACTCATAACCATTACCCACATATTTCATAACCACTAACACATATAGCATAACCAAACACCTTTTGACACCACTTTGCTCATAACTATTACCCACATATCTCATAACCACTAACACGTATAACATAACCAAATACCCTTTGACACCACTTTGCTCGTAACCATTAGCCACATATCTCATAACCACTAACACATATAGCATAACCAAACACCATTTGACACCACTTTGCTTATAGCCATTACCCACATATCTCATAACCACTAACACATATAGCATAACCAAACACCCTTTGACACCACTTTACTCATAACCATTACCCACATATCTCATAACCAACATCACATATATCATAACTACTAATCACATATCTCATAACCAAACATCCTTTGACTTATAACTATACCACTCTGCTCATAACCAAAATCACATATCTCGTAATCACTAATCATATATCTCATTACCTTTACCCACATATATTATAACCACATCTCATAACTAGCACCCTTTGTTTCATAATCAATATCACATATATCATAACTAGTAATCATATATCTCAGAACCACTACCCGCATATAGGGGTATAAATTTAGCCCATGAGCTCGCGGCACACCCCAAGTCCGCTCGTGCCCTGGGTAGGCCTAACTAGGCTTGAGTCTAAACCCAACCTAAGACCCTGAGCTATGTGTTCTAGAGCCCGACCCGACCCGGGTGTGTTATGGAGTGTGACCCATCCCGTGAGATCGCCCGAAATTTTCTTTCCCATCTAGCTCGACCTGACCCCAATGGCTCCTTGCCCCCATTGTCAGTGCAATGGTCAAAAATTTAAATCAAAACAATTTGAAAGAGTCATATAACCGTTAATTCCACCAACAATCAATTTTATTTTTTTTTATTTTTATATATATAAATTAACTCCTTCCTCCCAAGTCCTATAAATACCACCCCTCTCACATTTTATTTCTCACAACAAATTTGTCTCTCAAACTCTCATTCTCTCTAAACTTTCATACATATACAAATCTTTGGCCGTAGTTATGATTTTATCAATTTGTACATATCTTATAGAACTGTTGAAAATGAATATTACGATTTTGTTGTACTGTTTTGCTATCTCAGCTCTCTTCATCTATCAAACATCTCTCTCATTCCTTACTGTCACTGTAGATATCTCCGATGCTCCTTATCGGAAACAACACCATATTTGACATTATTTTCACAGACGACAAGTCCGTTCAGTCTCTCTTACTCATATTCCCTTTCCTTTCGCTCTATTGGTTAATTTTCTCTAACTCTCATTTTCTGTTCCATGGCTATAAGTCGTGGATTAAATTATTTGATTATTGTCATTACATTCTGTGTTTATCTGTATCATTAGAGATCCCGATTGGTGATTAAATTATTTAAAAAATTTAGATGTTTTTGTTACACCAATTAGTGGATAGTTACATAATTTTTGGTTAATGTTATGAAATTTTGGAAATTAGTTACGACATTTGTGATTTTCTAGAAATTTAAACAATTTCGTTACGCCAATTAGTGATGCAGTTATGTATTTTCTATTTTATATCACAAAACTTTGTGACTTGATTACAATATTATGGTATGTTTGGTAACTATTCTGTTTTTAGTTTTCAGTTTATATTTATAAAAATTTTAAAAGCTGTAAAAGGCCTGTCACCTTTCTTTATCCTTTTCATTGCTGTAAAAGGCCAAGACCCTAGATTGAGAAGGGTGTACCAACTGAACTCTTCAAGATGAAAAAAATAAAATTCTCGAATCATAGAACATCGATGATAAAAGTAAACAAGAGGTCGACAATAACAAGGCATGCTGCCAATTAGTTCCAATTGACGTTTTGGTGGCAAATGCTACTGTGCAAAGAATTGTCAGAGCTAAAATGATGGTTTGGCCATTTTCAAGAGAATATTTTATGGGAAAAGACGATTGAATAATGGCATTCAATTTTCTATATGCACTTGCTGTTGCGCATTTGCTTCGAAAATGAGCAAAAACACTAAACAAAATGGCTTCATAGCCTTTGCTAGAAATTTATACAAAATAAATATCCATCAAAATACTAACAGATTTAAGTCCATACAACAAAACAAATATCCATCAACCATCGTTTAAGAGTATTTATACAAAATACTAACAAATTTAAGTCCTCAAATTTTTTTTTTAAAAAAAATCTTAGTTTAGCTCCAATATCACCTGCTCGATCATAGCAACTATTACCCATAGCAACACCTGCAAAAACAAATTAAATTGTCGTTAAGGTTTGTTCACTTGAAATTTATGATTCAAATCATAACAAATTGAATTTTGATATATTGGTCATTACACACTCTTTTGTCATTTTGTTTTCGTAAATTATTTATTTTCATAATCAAGTTGTAAACATCATAATTAGTTATGACATCAAAATGTTCTAGCTAAAATCTATCTTGGCATATCAAGAAATTAGAATTAAGCAGCCACATAAAATTTTCAAAGCAAATGTAAGCAAAATAAACATAATTTGAACTGAAAAGATGCCATAAAAGTAATCACCTAGAGACGTATCCGCATCAATGAACGCTGAATTTTGGACGACTTGTGCATCGCAACTACGCAAGTCATTAACATCCTTGCTCAACTGCACTGGAGACGTATCCACATTAGTGACAAAAAGTCGTCTCTTCACAGGGTGGGTCTTACATGGCCTAATGTTATTCCTGGGATGCTTCGGTGTAAAAGGGGTGGGAGTACCAATTGGATCATAATCATCCTATTCCTCAAACAAATTGCTACCCACTTGTCCCGTTTTATGATCGTTTTGGGGGTAAGTTCTCCTTGTGTGGCCGACGACCCTACATTGTCAAGTAAATCACCAATCATTAAAGAGAACAAAAATGTCAACACTACCTCACAATAACAAAATTAAGACACAAAGCACAATATAATGTATACCTGCAACACTGGCATCGCCTTGGCTTTCGAGGTTTAGCCATGTAGGATCCCCTAGTATTCCCCTTCGTGTTCACTACTTTCGAATCCCCAACCCCAAATGGCGGCAGTGAACTTTTTCCTTCATCAACATTAGTTCCCTTGGCCATGCAAAGCTGCTTCATCCGACATGTCATAGTGAAAAATGCATTCCTAGCCTCTTCAAATCCTTTAGATGTTTGTGAGGCATAGTAACACATTTCAGTAAAAGAAGAGCAAAGTACCCCAAAACGCGTCTCCTGTGTGAGAGTGCTAGAGAATTGGGCTTGGCAATGTTGTTCACCAACCTTTCTTGCTTGCTTTGTCCAACGATACATCACACAACTTGGGAGAATTTCAGTCATGTGTTCGCATTTCATCACAGAAATCATGTGGCTGCAAGGAAGTCCAAAGAACTCAAACTTTTTGCAACTACATTTCATTATGCTAGTTGTGGGATGGTATGACACTTCCCATGTGGAACCAAATTCAATGTACTTTGAAAATTTGTATATGCGATGATCGAACTCCTCTTTCCTTCCATCAAAAATCAACAATGCTTCCTCAATTATTTCATTACGGAACATTAAGAACAAACGTCTGGTAAAGATGGTTGCTGCATGTTTCTCTAGAGGCTGAAGTGTTGTGGTAAGACAAGGATCACTGTTGTCAGTTTTTGCCTCGGCATCCGCTTCTTTGTTCCGTAATCGATAAAGGGCCATGTCAAAACATCTAACAAATTCGAATAGTTTCAGTTTTCATTTGAGGCACTCATTGAAAAAAGCATGCATACCCCCACAACGCTGACTGCTCTTCATTCCAGCAAAAAAATGACCACGCAAATATGACTGAGCCCACATGCCTTTGTTGTTGTAGGTGTCTGATACCCACTTGTTATTTTGAAGGCCATATTTTCTGACCATCTTACTCCAAGCTTCCTCAAATACAACCTCATTCGCATCAAGATCCATGAGATGCTTGAAATGTCCTTCAAATCCATCGACTCGAACATTTCGCTTGGCATTTCTGTGCATATGCCAATTACATAGACGATGCTTGGCATTTGGAAAGACTTTTTGTATTGCCTCACGCATGGCCATATCCCCATCTATCAACACCGACACCGGTCTTTTGTTATCCATGGTTTCTAACAACTTCTGCAAAACCCATGTGTATGTTGCAATTGTCTCATCAACAAGCAAGTTGCATGCAAATATGGTGGTTTCAAAATGGTTATTGACCCCGACGAAAATAACAAAAGGTTTGTTATATGCATTGGTTTTATAAGTCGTATTAAAGACCAACACGTCACCAAATGCAGCATAGTCTAGGCGAGACCTTGAATCTGCCCAAAACAATTTGCCAAGCCGGTTCTCTTGATCCTTGTCATACTTGTAAAAGAAGTAAGGGTTAGCATCAGCTTTTGCACATAAGTAAGCCAAAGCACACTCCGCGTCACCATCCTTCATTTCTATTTTGCACTCGGTTTGAATATAATTGTGCAAATCCTTGTGAATAAAGCCCACATTCGCGAAAGACCCAGATTGTTGATTACGCGGTGTCCGTGTTATTTGGTGTTGTATTACGTTTTTGGAATAGGTGTTGGTCACCTGCCACAACCCGTGTGTTAGAGGTTTGGAGTATGGCTCGCCACGTGGCATGCTCAGGGTGTTTGTTGGGTGCCACAACATTGGTAAGTACACTAAGGCTTGTTGTACTTTTTGCATTGAACTGAAACAACCCATTTAAAATGAATGACCCCAATGTGGCACCACACACACTAATTTAAACACATGAACCCAATGAAAACATTGAATACGAATGTGCCCAACACAGACAAATGACCTCGGTGTGGCACACCATACAATTGAACTGACATATGTACTCAACATAGCTATCCTAACACACAATCACCAAAAACAAACCATGCCTTCAGAATTCCAAGAATGTCGACAGCGGAATTCCGATTCTCCGTCAGTCCGGCACACAAAGCACCTCCCACACACCCCGTCACAACAATCACAAAACCCTAACGTAATGGAGGAAACATCTTCTACTACAATTTTTGACTTGCCAAATATGCACAACTAATCCCACCAAAAACATCCTAATAGAAAAGGAAGGGTATAATTGACCACTAAATGTTACCAAATAAGAGAAATAGGATCAAACGGGAAGATATTTCCCCACTAATAGGACTAAGGAAAATGACTTAGACCCCCAGCTAGGGGTGCTGGGGGTCGTCCCTGATTGGTGGAAAAATAGTTTTTTTTTTTTGGATTTCAGCCAACCACACGCTGCCACGTCACTGGGGGTGCCACTGGGGGTCGAAAGCAATGCCCATAGGACTAATTAGAACAACAGATGCAACGTTGGGACCAATTGGTGCAACTGTCTATTGGATGGGATTTATTGGTAAATATCCCAAAAATTTAATTGAAAAAAATATCCCAACAGTTCTATAACATATGTACAAATTGATAAAATCATAACTACGGCCAAAGGTTTGTATATGTATGACATACTAATGCGAAAGAGCCAGAGTTTTGAGATAAATGTATTTACTAGATAAAGAAATGTCACCAAAATGAATAGTGCTAAAATAGACAAAGAAAATAGTGACGAGTTCAAGGATCTATTGCAGAGACACAAGAGTATAGAGAAGAAGAATCCAGTGAGGAAGAACTATCAACGATGGTCGTTCGATGATTCAGCGAAATAGAGAAGTCTGATTAAGAAATAGAGAGAGCTCAGGCACAACTAGGACAAATCAAGAGAAAGAAAATTGAGTGGAGAAAAAAATGAAGAAAAGTTGGGAAAAAAATTTAGGAGAAAAATTATTTAGTGCAACAAAATAAAATCACGTCATAGATAATTTTTATCAGCATATTTTTTATTAAAAATTAGTTAAATTATATATATATATGTCTATAAGTGTATATAGATATTTTAAAAAGTATATCGTTTGTATATTATTATTTCTATTATCTTTAATGAAGATACCATGACTAAAAATAAATCTAAAATAGAGATAGGTGATCAATTGCAATTGTCACTTAGGGATGACACTTCAAAATTAATTGAGAGAGTTGAGAGTTTAGAGAGAATGAGAATTTGAGAGACAGATTTGTTTGTGAGAAATAAAATGTGAGAGGGGTGGTATTTATAGGACTTGGGAGGGAGGAGTTAATTTATATATATATATATATATAATAAAATAAAATAAAAATTGATTGTTGGTGGAATTAACGGTTATATGATTCTTTCAAATTGTTTTGATTTAAATTTTTTACCATTGCACTGACAAAGGGGGTAAGGAACCATTGGGGTCGGGTCGAGCCAGATGGGGAAGAAAATTTCGGGACGAGCTCACGAGATGGGTCACACTCCATAACACACCAGGGTCGGGCCGGGCTCTAGAACACATATCTTAGGTTGGGTTTAGCCTCGAGCCTAGTTGGGCCTACCTAGGACACGAGTAGACTTGGGGTGTGCCGCGAGTTCGTGGGCCAAATTTACACCCCTATATGTGGGTAGTGGTTATGAGATATATGATTAGTGGTTATGATATATGTGATATTGATTATGAAACAAAGGGTGCTGGTTATGAGATGTGGTTATAACATATGTGGGTAAAGGTAATGAGATATATGATTAGTGATTATAAGATATGCGATTTTGGTTATGAGCAAAATGGTATAGTTACAAGTCAAAGGGTGTTTGGTTATGAGATATGTGATTAGTAGTTATGATATATGTGATGTTGGTTATGAGATATGTGGGTAATGGTTATGAGTAAAGTGGTGTCAAAGAGTGTTTGGTTATGCTATATGTGTTAGTGGTTATGAGATATGTGGGTAATGGTTATAAGCAAAGTGGTGTCAAAAGGTGTTTGATTATGCTATATGTGTTAGTGGTTATGAAATATGTGGGTAATGGTTATGAGCAAAGTGGTGTCAAAGGGTATTTGGTTATGCTATATGTGTTAGTGGTTATGAGATATGTGGGTATATGTGTTAGTGGTTATGAGATATGTGGATAATTGTTATGAGCAAAGTGATGTCAAAGGGTGTTTAGTTATGCTATATGTGTTAGTGGTTATGAGATATGTGGGTAATGATTATGAGCAAAGTGGTGTCAAAGGATGAGGTTATGCTATATGTATTAATGGTTATGAGTTATAAGATATTGGTTATGTAATTAGTGGTTATGAGATATGTGATGTTGGTTATTAGATATGTAACTAGTAGTTATGAGATATGTGATGTTGGTTATGATCAAAGTGGTGCGGTTATGAGTAAAAAGGTGTTAATTATAAGATATGTGATTAGTGGTTATGAGATATGTGATGTTGGTTATGACAAAAAGGTATTGGCTACGAGATATGTGACTAGTGGTTATGAGATATGTGATGTTGGTTATGACTCAAAGGGACTAGTTATGAGATGTGGTTATGATTTATGTGGGTAGTAGTTATGAGATATGTGATCAATGGTTATGCGATGTGTGATATTTGTTATGTTTAAAGTGGTGTTGGTTATGAGATATGTGATTATGATTATGAAATATGTGATATTAGTTATGAACAAAATGGTGTTGGTTATGAGATGTGGTTATAACTAAGTTATGATCAATTTGATTATAGTTATGAAAAAATATGATTTTAACTCATAACTATAAAAAGTGACCTGTTTAGCAGGTCACTTTTAATGATGTGGCTCAATCCTAGCCATTGATTTTTTATGTACCGTACATTTTTTGAACAAAATGTACTATAGACTTTCCCTTTCAAGAGTGAGTCTAGATAGAAAAATTCTTTTGACCAACGAATTTTTTTTAAATGATTTCCCAAAAACAATTCTAAGACAAGCAATCTATAGAAGAAACAAAATTCCGTTTGTGGAAGAAACTCTAGAACAAATAAAAGACTCACAATACAAGACACCAAAACATTATATATATATATATATATATCTTTTTCAAAGAACTCAAAAAATAAAAAATAAAAAATATTAACAACCCAGGAACACGAAACCCTTCATCCCAAATCATTTTTCCTAACTCAAACAACTCTATTTTTAACATGAGGCATTTTAACAGGGTTGGTTCAAAAAATTCTGGAAATCCTTTTGACACTTTGGATTTTTGTTGGGTAATAAGAGTTGTGCAAAAGTCTCAGAGGCGTTGAAAAACTTTCCGCCTTTACAATGTATGTGGCCATTAAGCAAATAACAATATGAAGATGACCTAATTTACCACAAAAATCATAACAAAAAACAGACTTGCCATCCTTTGGATATTTTGTAGCCGGCTTACCCCATTGAATGTTTCGCTTAAGCACATGTTGAGGCCTTTCCATCCCTACCATGATTAGCCTTATACAAATTCAAGCATTTAGGCCTAATGTGACAAACAGCTCCACAATGATGACAAATAGGTATGAATTTCTTCTTCAAAATATTTTTATGGGAAAAACTAGAAGTTGGGATTTGTACCTTTCACCTTGTCAAGGCCTTTTACCTCTAAGGTTCTTGTAATGTTGGAAGTTGACGCTTCAGCCATGGCATTGGCACCGATTAATTCAAGTTCCCTCTAGGCACACTTGTCCTCAAGCTCTTTAATTTTCTGGGCACAATTTCAGCATCTTCTTTAAGAAGATCATTTTTCCTTTTGAGCTCGTCATGTGCACCAAGAAAAAAATCTCTCTCATTTTTACAAGTAGAGAGTTTATCAATCAAAATGTCCTTTTCAATTTTTAGGACGTTGATCTTTGCTTGAGCCTCTAAAAATTCATTTTTCAACTGATTCTTCTCCTTCACACATTTTTCCAAGCTGTTTATGAGTTCTTCCTTTTGTTTCATCAACTTACAGCATTGGAGGTGCATCTTATGAATTTCTTGAGAATTCCCATCTTCACTATCAAAAGAGTCTTTATTTTTTGAAACCGGGTCAAGACTTGCAAACAAAGCATTGTGGGTTGCATCTTTCTCAAGTTTTAAAATTTTGAAAGGACATTCGGTTGAAACATGTCCATTCCCATGACATTTAGAACATTGAACTTCTTGAAAAATCATTTTCTTTTTGTCGAGTTTAGAAAAATTTTGCTCACAATTACCACTCTTCCTTGGATTTGAAAATCCAAAATGAGGCCTTTTCTTTCTCATAAAATTATGAAATTGTTTTGTAAAAATGGCCATCATTTCGGATTCTTGATCAAAATTGCTTCCTTGGATTGAATCCATTAATAATCACGAAAAGATCACGCTCCTATGGCTTTGAAAAACAAAGTATGAGCGACCTGCTTTGATATCAATTGAAAAATCTAGATTTGTGCAGAAAACTCTTTTGGAAAATCTAGATACATCCCGTTTAATGTGATTATTGATTTAAGCAGTCCAATTAAAAATTAAGCAACCATGATCAATGTAGATAAGAGAGACTAAGAGAAAATCAATTCACAACACAAAATATGTTTTATGTGGAAAATCACAATTGAAATCCACCAACTTGTGATAAAAAGCCACGGCCCTCGGCCAGATGAACAATCCACTATGTAAGAAAGGTAGTACAAGAGATATCTTACAAAGGCCAATCCAGGCTACATGAATCCACTCACCAGCACACGTCTTTGTTCACTCTGTAGGTACCTCCACGATCTCCACTGGATATCCGCCACGGTTGTTGAATCACCACAACGCCAATGATTTCGGAATCCACCGAAATCTACAATCTTGGAATCCACCAAGAAGGTTCACTTGTTGAAGAGGAGTGAAGAACTTATACAAAGCTTGATGATGAACTTGAAGTTCCTATGGCTAATGTATCATCAAGCAATTGAGAGTTACAAAGAATTCTCACTACAAGTTCACTCTCAAAAATAAAACTCTCTTACAAAATAAACTCTTTCAAAAGTATATTTCTCTAAAAAATAAACTCTCTATGGATTTTGCAATGCTAAGCTCTAGATGTTAAACAATCTTCACTGTATTCGACAAATAGATTAAGGAAAAAGAAAGCATGTTTGATTACTTAGATCAAAACAGAATGTAGAAAATAAAATATGGAAAAACATATTCTTATTTTGTTACAAAAACAAAACCGAATCTAAAAACCAAACATAAAAAAAATGAAACCAGAAATGAAAATTATAAACAAACTGCATAGAATATTACTTTCTGGAAATTCAATCAAGTCCAGTGTTCAACGTTGTCTCCTTAAGACAGATTCGTACTCTCCACGGTGCTGTCAGAATGTGGGCATCTATCTCCCAAGATAAAATGATTAACGACAATTAGTAGCAGCACTACAAACTAAATGTCCAGCGAACACACTTTGTATTTATACTCTTTCTCATAGAAAATAAATGTAGCAAAATGCAGGAAGTAGAAGCAGAATGAGAAGAAATGGCAAAAATTAATTTTAAAAAAAATGGAGGACTTGTGTATTTATAGGAGAATTGGTCGCTATTCAGGATAGATTTGAACAGGCGAAGAACCTATTCGGAACAGACTTGAATAGGCAAAGAACCTGTTCGAGTTGGAGGGAAAAAGTTGAAAATGTGCAATGGACCAAACTGCCAACATTTAGAAATGTTGGGGTCAATTCAGAATTTATTTTGAATTTCAAACCGAAATTCAAATTCCAAACGGTAAGAATTTAATTTTAGAAAAAATAAAATTCAAATGTTTTTGGCCCAAAAAGATAAGTATTGGACTACACAAACCCAACCCAACCTCGCACCACGCACCCAAGCCCAGCTCAACCCGCCCGACCGGACTGATGACGGCACACGTTGCAGCTTGACTTTTTGTGCTCCTTTCGGATACGATCAAACCTACAGTTTGGACTCCCGTGGTTCTGAATCTGATTCCATAAGTGCAATATGAAATGGATAAACACGAAAGAGTCCAAATCCGACAAATCTTTTGGAAAATCGATTTTGAATAAAAATGCCAAAAAATGGACTGTTTTGCCAGATTACAGAGTCACCACCTAAATATTTTTGAGAAATTTAGAAAACCCGAGACTCATGCCAAAGGCCACTTATCCGTCATCACCAAAGTGTCTCGGCTCGGGAACTTAGGTACAATGGGGGAAGGTCATGAATAGAGCACCCTCGCTCGCCCGATCAAAGATCGGCCTTTACTAATCATGATGTGATTCTTATTTATATTATATGCTCTTGTTCCGATTTATTAGGCTAACTTACTATGTGATACACACATGTATAGACTACGATGCAAAAATTGGAACACTTTGATTTATGTTTGCTTGAAAATTGTTTTGAATATGTACCACTTGAAAAAGTGACCTCATATGTACACTTAGTCAAAATATCCCAATTCAAGCAACTAGCCTTCATCCACAGGCATGCAGACAAATATATCACTTAAGTATTTAGCCTCATGGTAATCATGCTTGACATGGCAACACTAACACTCATGTGATATGCTAAAACAATAAGTGCTCACCTAGTACTCCAAGGCAAGCCAAAAGAGAGAATAGTTAGAAACATGCATGCCCTAACTAATGCGACATGACTAATGCAACACATACAGTATGTAATTAGAAGTTCGGCTACGTAGCATGGCATGTGAATCAACTTAATAGCATGCAGTTTTAAATACATTTTCAAAGAAGTATTTAAATTGATGAACCGAACTTCATACATGCAAGACAAATGGATGCAAATCATTGACAATGCTAAAAGAAACATAATGTTCTAAGCTAACCATCATAAGCAAGTAAATAAAAGGGAGGAAGACGTGGGGTTGGAAGACATACACATTATTACATATTTACCCTCGCACAGGAGAGTCCGAATAAACTAACTAGCTAACTAATTACTACGAATTAACTAACTATTACAAATCAAATGAAATGAATGAACTACACTAGCTAATTATTACAACACTGAATTTAACTAGCTAGTCTAGCTAATTAAATAATTACAGTGCAAAATTAATTAATCTAACTAATTAATTACAACATGAATTAACTTAAGCAATTCAATTATCACAAGTCTACAATTTTAACGGGCCTCGAGGAATGAGGAGATGGCTCATGCATGCACTCGGATTTTCCACCCGAAGATGCCTCTGTTTTGCTACCACGAGGGTTTTGTTTGCAGCCAGAAACTTGCACTATTTTACCTCAGCCTCTGCCCTATTCTGTAAAAAAAAAGGGTACTGCTTGGTGGACAAAAGTGGCTGGCAGCCCAAAAGTAGTGGCCTATGACCTACTAAAAGTGGCCTGCCGGCCACTAATGTTAGGTTTCTCCCGCTGCCACAGATAACAAACAGAGCACAAACAGAGCATTCTCAGGGGATGTCTGTCCACCCTGCCTCTCCTTATCATCAAACAGGTCAAAGGAGGGGTAGGCTTGATTCGCAAGCCATCAATCGACGCAATTTCATTGCGTGATGACTTATGAATCAAGGGATACAATTTCAATAAATGCACAATAAAATACTCTCAAAACCTCCTCCCTATCATAGATTAATTAAGGGAAAGGGCTGACATTGATTCTTAAACCGTTTTCATCACTAACAAGTATGAAATGACTCAAAACTCAATGGGTTCAATTAACGTCCGATTGAACCCAAACCATTTATTATCTTGTTCCATTTTATTCCAATTTAACACCTCTTTTAAATTACCTTCCATTCATTAATCAATTAAGTCCAATAATGTGCTTTAAGTCCACTAAAGGAGGGAAGTGTTAAACCAAGGGTTGTCTTAGGCATGAAAGGGAGATCATGCCGTTGGTAAATGAACCCCCCAAAGAGATTAAACCATTAAGCAAAAGGTCACCTCTCAAACCTAAACAACAATCACTTTGAAGCAACTCTCAAAACAAAGAGAAAAAGCCAAGAAAAGAAGGAGATTGCAGAGATGCTTATAGTTGAACACAAGTATGGAAAGTAAGAAATAAATGCTATCAACTCAAATAGGTTGGTGGCTAAGGCCTAAACCACCAAGCCTATGAGGACCATTACACTATAAGCATACTATACAAGGCATAAATGAAATTACCAGCCTAAAACAGTCCTAAAGTAAGCAAAAATAGTGCTAAAATTCACGTAGAAAAGCTTGAAAAAGTTAGCTACAATATTGAGGAATTTAAGCTAGTAAAAAAGTACAAGGAGGGGAGGCTAACCCCTCCATTTTTGGTACTTTAAAACTACATGTTTAGCTTCTAAAAAGCTCTAAAAATCAGTGGTAAAAAGCTCAAAAAAATTTGATGAAGAGATGGGAAACATAGCGGGAAAGGCTTAGGAGACAAGGTACAAAGAAGGGTGGTCAATCCCTCTACCTTAGATAACCTTTAACCGCAAGTTTCAGCCCATAAATACAGTTGAAAAATGGTCCAAAAATAGAAAGAAAAGATAAGAGAGAAGTAGTGTAAAGATTGCACAAGTTATACCTCTTGAAGCAAGGTAACTCTTTTGTTCACAAACCCACAAGTTCTCACTCTGAAGGACTGAGATTTGAGCTCAAGAACCTCAGCAAAAAGAGCCAAATTTTTTGTTTGGGAAATGTAGAGAGAGAGTGTGTAGGTTGCAAGATAGAGAGAGAGAGTGCAATGCAAGTATTGGAGTTTTTGGAATTTTTTCTAACCCTAATTTCCTTTTCCAAATTTTTCTAACCTTTAAAAACATAAGGGAAGGTCAAGTATATATAGAAACATAGTCTCTCAGGTCGGAAATATCTATATACATACAGCTGGTGCAGTGTGGAGACAGCTAGCAACAAATATCTACAAAAATCTGCTTTTTGACACAAGTGGCCCGTAGGTCACTAGTGGGAGACACTTGGCTGGCCAAAACACTCAAAATGGCCAAATTTTGCACAACTGGCCGGCAGGCCACTATTAGTGGCCGGCCAAACAAAATCTATTTTTAGGCTCGACTTCAAATGGGCATATCTCCCTTATCCGGACTCGATTTTAGGTCATTCTTGAGTCTAAATTGAATCTCCGGAAGTCTATTTTCCAATGAAGTGGCCTCACATCTAAATTCTAAGTATGCAAAGAGATATACCTATTTTAGTGGAGGCTGCTCATTTTTGTCCTAACGGATTGATGCCCAACCTTTCCCCCAACTAGTTTTTTTCCTTCCCCTCCTATTTTCTTCAACTCCAAACCTAAAAATAAGAGGTTTTAAAAGATTTTTCAAAGAGTTCACCTCTCTTTCATTTATTTCCACTTCGTCCTTACTCGGTTTATCGAAAAATGCAATATTTTAAACGAAATGCAAGCCTTGAAACATCGTAGAAACATTTGGAAAAATATTTTGGAAAAGAGGGTTTTAAGGTCTAAAATAATTTTAGTCAAGAATAGTTCTGGTCAAAAATGGGGTGTAAGGTTGGGATTTAGAAGCTCTTCTTGCTGAAGAAATCGAACGATTGTATAGCATAACTTTTATCATCGAGTGATCAGCCTGAGGCGCCCAAGTCTTAAGGGCGATCAAAAATGGGGTGTCTTAATGGGTCTAGCCCACTTAGCCCACAACCACCCCCTCTTCAAAACTTGAGTGCCCCTTGGGGCCTACACCAAGGTCCAATCTTAAGGCTTATAAACGCATATAATGTTAGCCTAGCCAACTAATGTGGGACAAGCTTTCCTTCCTTCAATTTGGGAAACCCACCAAAACACCATTTACATAAAGCTTACTTTGGCATCAATTTCTCATTCACCTGATAATAGTTTTGAATAACCAAATATACTACATGAATCACAACGCGGCATGGAACGCGTTACCACCAATACCCACCATAACTAGTACTTGGGTCCTATTTATATTGTAGCCCAAAGTTGACTAAAAATTCTGGTTTTGAGCAGAATTTTCTTAACCATTTCTAACAATCCCCCACATGAATAGAATTTGATGACAACAGAAATGGAACAATATGTAGAATTTGTCAAAAGAGTATAAATTAAAATTATCTTGTATTAGGACAGGTAGCTTTCGGCCTTGAATCTTTCCTAGTGATAACCTATCAGATTTACTAGCTAATCAATGAACGCAATACCTTGAATTGTTCAGCCATTAGTGTAAGCCAAGATAATAGATTTCACACGAAATATCTTCTGACACATCGTGGTTCTCACGGTTGTGTTCATTTTGGCCTGAACATTCCTGGTTATTCATAAGTGCTCTAGAGAATTTAGCCTCTTTATTCTTATAGAACCAGCCCCAGTTCGACACTCATATAGGTGATTCTTATTGAGAGTATCCCTTACACTCAGCTTGACTTTTTATTCCTAAATCAAGATATGAGTAATCATTAAAAGCAAAGCTTACCCTTAATTCCCTACATACAACACATGTTACAGATATCACTCTCATCATAGGAATGGATAAGGATTTTAATCCCTTAGTCATCCCTTTGAAATTAGTTCTTGGGATCTCTAGTCAGCTAAGTAGGGTTACCATTATGATGACTCTTACGTAATAGGCCTTAATCCCATTCCCTTCGATGAGCTATACACTTGCACTTTTGCTAACCTTTTCGTTAACGGATCCGTGATATTCTCCTTAGACTTCATATAAGCTATTGAGATTATACCATTTAAAAGCAATTGTCTTACAGTATTATGTCGACGACAAATGTGTCGTGACTTACCGTTATACATATGACTATGTGCCCTTTCTATTGCAGATTGACTATCACAATAAATACAAATAGCTGGCATAGGTTTTAGCCACATTGGAATGTCTTCTAAGAAGTGGCGAAGCCATTCTGCTTCTCCTGCTTTGTCTAAAGCAATGAACTCAGATTCTATTTTGGGTCTTGCGATGCATGTTTGTTTCGTGGCTTTCCAAGAAACAATTACACCCCCTACAGTAAAGACATACCCACTAGTAGATTTTGAATCTTTAGTATTTGATATGCAATTTGCATCACAATAGCCTTCGAGTACTATTGAATATTGAGTAAAGTTTAATCCATGATTATGGGTAAATCTTAGATATCTAAGAACCCGAATGATCGCTTTCCAATGATCTTCTCTGGGGTTACTAGTGTACCTACTCAATTTACTGACAACATAAGCTATATCAAGACGCGTGCAATTCATTAGGTACATTAGGCTTCCAATGATTTGAGAGTATTTTAACTGAGACACCGCATCACCTTTATTTTCTGATAAATAAAGACTGATGTCTATGGGTGTTCTTGCTACATTCACACCATTCTTGATATATTTACCAAGAATTTTCTCAATATAATGTGATTGAGACAAAGCATATCCGTTAGATGTTCTAGTAATTTTCATTCCTAGAATAATATCTGCTACTCCTATATCTTTCATATCAAATATTTTGTTCAGCATTTGCTTGGTTCATTTGATCATATTATGACTGCTACCAATGATGAGCATGTCATCTACATAATGACAAACTATGACATATCATTTGTTAGTGTTTTTAACATAGACACATTTGTTACATTCGTTTATCTTGAATCCATTAGTTAGCATAGCATGATTAAATTTATCATGCCATTGCTTAGGAGCTTGTTTTAATCCGTAGAAAAATTTTACAAGCTAACATACTTTCTTTTTTTTCCCTGGCACTATAACCACTTTGGGTTGTTTCATATAGATCTTTTCATTTAGATCACCATTTAAGAAAGCTATCTTAACATCCATTTGATGTATCTCTAAATTATACTATGCTTCTATAGCAATTAGCATACGGATAGATGTTATTCTTGTCACAAGGGAATATGTGTCAAAATAATCCAGATATTCCTTTTTGTCTGTAACCTTTTACCACAAGTCTTGCTTTATACTTGTCTATTGAACCAT
Source organism: Camellia sinensis (assembly GCF_055761805.1). Taxonomy (NCBI): domain Eukaryota; kingdom Viridiplantae; phylum Streptophyta; class Magnoliopsida; order Ericales; family Theaceae; genus Camellia; species Camellia sinensis. Next base: position 42,634,982 of record NC_138961.1, read on the forward strand.
CTGCTTTCATTTTTCTCTTGAATATCCATTTATACCCAAGAGGTTTAGAATCGGGTGAAGATCCACCAATTCCCAAGTATGATTTTGCATAATGGATTCAATTTCACTATTAACAGCCGCTTTCCACAAAGGTGACTTAGGACTTGACATTGCTTCCTTAAAGCTCTAAGGCTTATTTTCTAACAAGTATGTCAGAAAAATCTGGACAAAAAGATTTTGATGTTCTTGCTTTTTTACTGCGTCTTGGTTCATCATCTGTTATTTCCTGTTGGTCATGACTAGTACTACTTTTTTGTTTTTGATTGTCAATAGTATCCCGACCTTGTGTAGAATCATAAGTTTTTTTCTATGAACTTAATTCCTATCTTTTCGTATGAGGAAAAACATGTTCAAAAAATACGGCATTCCTAGACTCTATAATAGTATTTACACATATATCAGGTATTTCTGACTTATGAATCAAAAATCAATATGCGCTACTATTGTGTACATAACCAATAAACACACAATCAACTATTTTTGGTCCTATTTTAGTCCTTTTAGGAACAGGAACTTCTACCTTTGCTAGACATCCCCACATTTTTAAGTATTTGTAGGAAGGTGGTCGACCTTTCCACAATTCATACGGAGTGACGTTAGTTTTCTTGTGAGGTATCCTATTGAGGACATAATTAGTAGACAAAATTGCTTCCCTCCCCCTCCCCCCCACAAATTCTGTGGTAAGCCTGAACTTAGTAACATGACATTCATCATTTCTTTAAGGGTTCTATTCTTCCTTTCAACAATTCCATTTTGCTATAGGGAATAAGGCGTTGTAGTTTGGTGAATAATACCATGTTGTGCACAAAATTCATTTAAAGGTGCATCATATTCTCCACCCCTATCACTTCTAATCATTTTAATGGTTTTACCAAGTTGATTTTCAACTTCAGTTTTATAGAGTTTAGACATTTCCAAGGCCTCATCTTTACTTTTAAGTAAATATACATAACAATATTTTGTGCAATCATCAATAAATGTTAAGAAATACTTTTTTCCTCTGTAGTCTGAACAAATTTAAGATCACACACATCAGTATAAATTAATTCTAGAGGTTCGATTTTTCTTTCAACAGATTTAAATGGAGCCATGATTAGTTTTTCTTCTACACATATCTCACATTTGTTATTAGGATCAATTTCAAACTTTGGTATACAATCCAAACCAATTAGTCTGCGCAAAGCATCAGAATTCACATGTCCTAATCTACAATGCCATAAATTTGACTCAAGAATATAAGCAAAAGATGTGTTATTCTTATCAATAACAGATTTCGATACAACAGTCATTACATTTAACTTGAAGAGACCATCGCTTATGTATCCCTTACACACATACATACCATTCTTTGTTAAAACAAACTTATTAGACTCAACTGCAAGCCTAAAATAATTTTTACTTAACAAAGAATCAGAAATTAAATTCTTTTAGATGTCTGGTACATGCAGCACATTGTTGAGGGTAAGTTCCTTCCCTGATGTCATCTTTAAGATAACTATCCCTTGTCCAGCCACAGCAAAAGTAGACAAATTTCCCATGAATAAGTTGTTCACCATTTACAGCCTCATTATAAGTAGTGAACGTCTTTCTGTCCGTGCAAATATATCGAGTTGCTCCAGTGTCAACCCACTATTTTTTGGGATTTCCAACCAAATTAGCCTCGGACATCACAGTAGAAAGATTGATGTCATTTACCCTGTCAGAGATGTAATCTAGTTCTGTGATATTGGCTTGATTGGTAGTCTTTTTGCTTGTACTTCCGCGATCCTTTTTAGGGCATTGGCAATCAGAGGCATGATGCCTAGTCTTGCCACAATTATAGCATTTTCTTTTGAACTTTTTATTGCCATTGTTGTTGCCTTGTTTAGGACCATCTCCAGCAAACTTCCTCTTCTTGTTATGTGGTTTAGGCACTTATTCCACTACATTAGCCTTGGACTCAATGGAATTTTTACTATTCCTCTTTTTAGCATTCCGATTATCTTCTTCAATCCTTAATCAGACAATAAGTTCGTCCAATGTCATCTCTTTGCGTTTATGTTTAAGGTTGTTCTTGAAATCTTTCCAAGCAGGCAGTAATTTTTCCACAATTGCAGCAACTTGGAAAGATTCACTGAGAGACATACCTTCAGAATAAATATCATGCAAGATAAGTTGGAGACTTTGCACTTGGCTAATAACCATTTTAGAATCAATCATGACAAAGTTCAGAACTTTTCCAACAACGAATTTCTTTGTACCAACATCCTTTGTCTTGTATTTTTTCTTTAAAGAATCCTATGATTCTTTTGCTGTTTTAAGAGGGCTATAAACATTATACAGCATGTTGTCTAGGCCATTGAGGATGTAATTCTTGCAAAGAAAATCAAAATGATTCCAAGCATCCACTGTGGCAACAACTTACCAATCACTTTCATCCTCTTTAAGTATTAGAGCATCTTCATGAAGAAACCAGGCAAGATTAAGAGTTGTCAGATAGAACAACATTTTCTACTGCCATCTCTTAAACTCTGTACCATTAAATTTTTTCAATTTCCTTTCATGATTCACAGGAATTTGAACAAGGTTCTAGGTAACGGCCGGTGTTAGTGTAACAATCGGATTAGAGGTACCAATTTCAGCAGCCATCAAATCTAATTACAAAAATTAGAAAATAACTTAGAAGCAATACAATTTTCTAGTTACAAAAACCAAAAAAGAAAATCAGAATTTTGAATACAATGAAGAAACAAATCTGTCTTAAGATTGTTTGACAATCTTCACTGTATTCGACGAATAGATTAAGGAAGGAAAAAGTTTGTTTGATTACTTAAATCAAAACAAAATATAGAAAATAAAATATGGAAAAACAGATTCTTATTTTGTTATAAAAACAAAACATAATCTAAAAACCAAACATGAAAAAAAAAAATGAAACCAGAAATGAAAATTATAAACAAACTACTTAGAGTATTACTTTCTGGAAATTCAATCAAGTCCAGTGTTCAACACTGTTTCCTTAAGACAGATTTGTACTCTCTACGGTGTTTTCAGAATGTGGACATCTATCTTCTAAGATAAAATGATTAACGACAATTAGTAGCAGCACTACAAACTAAATGTCCAGCGAACACACTTTATGTTTATACTCTTTCTCACAAAAAATAAATGCAACAAAATGCAAGAAGCAAAAGCAGAAGGAATGATGAAAATTAATTGAAAAACCAAATGGAGGACTTGTGTATTTATAGGAGAATTGGTGGCTATTCAGGATAGATTTGAACAAGCAAAGAACTTGTTCGGAACAAACTTGAACAGGCAAAGAACCCCGTTCAGGTTGGAGGGAAAAAAGCTCAAAAGATGCAATGGACCAAACTGCCAACGCTAAAAAATGTTGGGGTCAATTCGGAATTTATTTTGAATTTCAAACCGAAATTCAAATTCCAAATGGTGAGAATTTAATTTAATTTTTTTAAAAAAAAATCAAATGTTTTTGGCCCAAAAAAATTAAGTATTAGACTACACAAGCCTAACCCAACCTCGCCCACTCGAACAGCGACACGTGCGTGTGTGTTTGTTTTGGGTCCAATGGGTCTAGCTCACTTTGCCCATAACCTCCCCTTCTTCAAAACTTGAGTGCCCCTTGAGGCCTACCCCAAGGTTCAATCTCAGGGCTTATAAACCCATACAATGTCAACCTAGCCAACCAATGTGGGACAAGCTTTCCTTCCTTCAATTTGGGAAATCTACCAAAACACCATTTTTATGGAGTTTACTTTGGCATCAATTTTTCATTAACCTGATAATGGTTTTGAATAATAAAATATATACTATATGAATCAGAACGCGACATAGAACGCATTACCACTAGTACCCGCCATAACCGGTTCTTGGGTCCTATTTATATCGTAGCCCAAAATTGACTAAAAATTCTGATTTTGAGCAGAATTTTCTTAACCATTGCTAACACTAGAGAGGTTTTAGAGAGATAGAAAAAGCTCTAAGAGAGATACAAAATGATTTTGGAGAGGTGCCTTAGCAAATGACCAAACAGTCCTTTAAATAGACTTGAGGCAGGACAAGTTTGCGGACACGGTCATGTGCTTCGTGGGTTGCAAACAAACTTCTGAGAGCTGGACTTTCGGACTCTCCAAATTGCGGGCGCAATGATAAATGTCGCAGCCGCGGAATGCTTAATCGCGGGCGCCATTGGTATGGTCGCGGGCACTACCGTGTGAACCGGCAGCTTTTGTGGACTTCTGCACTGCTTTGTTGTTTCACAAATTCCATGGTCACCATGCGTTGACAACTTATTTACAAATCTAATCCTTTTGGGCTGAAAAGATGACACAAGCTATCCACCAAAAAAACACACTTTGATTTTTTTAATAAAGATAATGCAAAAGCGATCGAAGTAATGGTTTCAAATTTCAACATGCAACGTCAACTCCGGATATTTTTTAACTTTTTCAAAACTTCTTCCAACCAAAATCTCAAGTGATTATTTCAATAAAGATCAAGATTCATTTTTATGTTTTGAAAAAAAATTTCAACAAAATTTCAAATTGATTATGTCAATAATCAATTGACCACAAAGTCTTTGCACCACCAAAATTGTCTTGAATTTTAATCTTGAGCATGAGACTTCCAGCCATTAAAAACAATTTAAAAGACCAGGAAGATAATGAACAAGAATTTGAATCAACAATTAAAAATAAGTTTTATCAAGAAAGATATTGTCAAAACACAAAATCTTTTAGGATAAAATCCGAACACAGTCCTAAAATTTTATAGTCATACAAATTAAATTAACTGAAATATTATATTTAAATGTTTTTATATTTCAATTATGTGATTATCACTAATAATACATGTTTTTGTGATAATAAAATAAGGGAAAATGGCAATGGGCCTGTCATGACTATAGAAGAAAATGACATAATTCCATATTTTCTGAGTCATAACTAAAATAAAAAAAATAAAAAATAAAAAGCCATAACCAAACAAGAAGAAAATTGATCATAGCTAAAAAAGAAAATGATGTAACTAAAAGTGTATATGGTGCGTGGTGTGTATGATAGAATTCTCCTAAAATAGGAGATAGGCATTTATAGAATACAATAACAACAAATAGAAAAAAAACACTAAGACTGTGTTTGAATTATGAATTTCAATATGAATTTGTGAAGGAAAAGGAAAAACAAATAGATAAGTTTTTTATTTTTTTATTTTTTTTCCCTCATATTGGCATATGAAAGTGTTGTTTTGTAAGTTTACCCAACTTAACCATGTGAAGAGTGGACCCATATTCAACAGTGTCATCTGAGACCTACCATTCAAAATAGTGTTTGATTAGTCACTACAACAAATCATACCTTTGGCGATCATTTTTGGCGACTAAGCAAATTTTAGTCGCCGAAAGTACATTTTTTGGCGACTAAAATTTAAATTTGTCGGCGTTGGTTCAAGATATCGCTCTAAAATATTTTAGTCAATAAATATTAATTATTGGCGACTAAATTTAAATTTAGTCAGTAAAAACTCAAGTTTCAGCGACTAAAATTTTGATTGGTCACTGTTAGTCCAAATTTTAGGCCAAAAAAAAATAAATTAATCAGTAATATTGGTTTTTCCCGACTAAAATTAAAATTAGTCGCCAAGTAGTACTTTTGGCGACTAATATTTTCGTCGCTGTTCAGTAACCTTTTGGCTACAAAAAAATTTAGTCAGCAGACCTATCGCTTTGCCGACAAACACAGAAATTAGTCGCTAAAGGTTCAATTTTCAACCCGCCAAACCTTCATTTCCGCACGCGCCCCTCTCTCTGTTATAAAGAGTTAAAACATATGCATCAAGTCTTAAAGAGTTATTTAAGCCCATGTGTACCATATGCATCAAGACTAGTCTTAAAGAGTTATTTAATTATGTCTTAAAATAATTTTAATTATGAAACATAGTGATGAAAGGGGTGCAAATGGTATGCCCGTGTGTAGCAGACCCTATGCATCAAGGTCAAATGTTATTAAGCCCCAAATGTTTCGCTTAGTGAAAGGAAAGAAACTTAAAAAAGAAAAAAAAAGGTAATAAAGAAAAAGAAAGTAAAGTGGAATTTGTTTCAGCAAAGTATTGATGATCTTGTGTGCTCCTTTTTCAAAATCTTATGGTAGTGTTTGATTTATTAAAATGAAAACATATAGAAATTGCTTGGTTATTCCTTATCTTTTTTATGAAATGATCATTCTCTTACAATAATGAATGATAATTTCATTTATAATCCGTTTTTCACAATTTTTTTTAATAAATCAAAATCATGATAGAATAAGCATTATTCTAATTCATTCACATGAATCAAATATAGCATAATTGTTTGATTGCAAAGAGGCATTTAACTAAAACAAACATGTCTATTTATTATACAAGAAACACTGTGATTCATTTCAAGTTGCATGCAACCCCCTAATCAACGCAATCAATTTTCATTCCACACATAAATGAAACATACAGGGCTTATTTGTACTCAAAATCAATTTTATTGGAACGCATAAATAGACTATAAGGCAACCTTATTTAAGATCATTGCAATACATATTTAAACAGGCCTTGCAACAGTCCCTCTAGTTCTTCCATGTCTTTTACCAGTTCCAACAAGAGCATCCTTGATCGCAAGCAACTCAGCTACAACATCACTCATGTTGGGTCGTTCTCTCGGCAATTCTGCAGAACAAGCAATTCCAATTCGAAAAATCGAAGCCAAAGTCTCCAAAATTTTAACATTACTCCAATTCTTACCAGTGCCCGTGGCGGTTTTGCTTGTTTCCCCCTCTCCTTGTTTAAGAAGAATTGGATCTGCAATCCTCTCTACTCCGTCAGACAAAGCAATTTTGACAAAGTTATGAAGGGTCAAATTGTCATTAAACATCTCATCAGTGGGTCTTTTTCCTGTGAACATCTCGAACAAGAGGATGCCATAGCTGTACACATCGCCATATGTTGATACCTCACTTCCCATTCCATACTCTACAATTCACACAACAAAATCCAACTTTTCATAAATGAAATAGGAATAGATGTAATGTTGTTATTAAATGTTTGCTATTTCAAATGATATATGTAAATAAACCTTTTGGGGAAAAAAAATATGAAAGCATGTTTACCCGGTGCAGCATAACCGACAGATCCTCGTATTCCAATAGAACTTGATTGGTTTGCAGAATTGGAATGGTTGACTTCAAGAAGGAATTTTGCTAACCCGAAGTCACTTACATGTGCAGTCATTTCACTATTTAGAAGAACATTGCTAGGCTTCAAATCACAATGAACTATTGGTGTTTGGCAATGATGGTGAAGATAATCCAAAGCAGAACCAACATCAATGGCAATATTTAACCTTTGAAGAAGATTCAAACTCAAGGGCATATCATCAACCATATGTTCTCCAGTATTTGGATGCAGCCACCCATCTAAGCTCCCATTGACCATGAACTCATAAACCAGTGCTTTGAAATCGTTGCCCTGATAATCAATACCTGAACATGCAGTTAGTACATCGACAAGATTTCGATGCCTAATATTCCTCAAGGTCTCACACTCAGCAATGAAGCTCTTGGAAGCTCCTCGATGTAAAAGGTTAAGTACCTTTGCCGCAACAACCGTTCCATCATCAAGAATTCCTTTATACACTGACCCAAAACTACCAATACCAACCAAATTGGCTGAAGAGAACCCATCAGTAGCTTTAAGGAGACCTTGGTAAGACACATTCATGAGTAAATGTTCCAGTGAAACTGAACAAGGCTCCTTAATCTTCTTCTTGAACCAAAAAATATACACCAAACATGTCATCAAAATTGCTCCCAAAAGCCCGCATAATAAAGAGATAACATATTTTAAACTAAAAATGGACCTTTTTTTGGAACCTTTGAAGTTACATATGGGTAATTGTAATTCAGGTACACCCCCACAAAGTTTATTGTTTCCTATGATTGAAACAGCACTTGCATTCTTGAAGATGCCTTTAACTGGCACCTCACCGTCAAAATCATTAAAAGACAGGTTTAGTTCCTGCAAGAATTCAAAACCTTCTAAATAATCTGAGATTTTCCCTGACAAATTGTTGTGAGAAAGATCTAAAACTTGAATCCCTCTCAAAAATCTCAAAGACGAAGGAGTGGTCCCCTGAAACAAGTTGGCTTGCAAGTATAGGATTTCCAATTTTAGACAACTACCGAGAGTGGCCGGAATTTCACCTAATAACTTGTTTTCAGAAAGGTCCAAGGAACCGAGATTAATCAGATTTCCAATATTTAAGGGAAGTGAACCAGTTAGATGGTTTTGAGATAGGTTTAGAAGTATTGACAGTGATGAAATATCAAACACTTCTTTTGGTATTGTACCACTAAGGTTGTTGGCACTAAGATCCAATAACACCAAATTTTTACATTTCCCCAAACTTGCAGGGATGCTTCCATGAAGTTTGTTTTCTGCTAAACTGAATTTGGATAACAAAGTTAAATTTCCAAATGAGTTGGGAATATTCCCTGAGAATTGGTTGTCAAGTAACGCAAACTCTTGTAGCTTTTGAAGCTGACCAATATTAGGTGGAATATTACCTGTGAACTGGTTGCCTGCCAAAAAGAGGTTTTCCAAGTTGATAAGATTGCAAATCCCTGCCGGTAAATCTCCAGACAATTGATTGTATGTTAGAGATAAGTCTGTAAGCTTAGTAGAGAGATTACTAATGGATTCCGGCAACACCCCTCCAAAATTGTTCTGATTCAGCTCCAGCAGATCCAAATTTGTGGCATTAGTCAAAGAGGATAGAAAGCTCAAGTCATCAGCTTTCCCACTTCCAAGACCATTAAAAGCAACGGCGAATCGCTGAAGTTTTTGCAACTTCTCCAGGGAAGGAACTTTTCCAACGAGCTCATTTTCACCCACACCGAAGAATGCCAGATTCGTGGCATTTGAAATGGATACAGGAATGGAACCAGTAAATTGGTTTCCATGAATGCTGAGGTATTCGAGATTTGGGAGAGAAATGCCAAAGTGTAAGGGAAGACTCCCTTCAATTTGGTTAGTTCCCACGTCAATAGCCACAATAGATGAATGATTGAAAAGCGAAGGAGGAATTGTACCTGATAAGCTATTTTCATTCACTACAACATAAATTAGGCTTGTCAACCGACATAGAGCATCAGGGATGCTCCCTGCCAAATTGTTTTTGCTTGCCAGAAGTTGTTGAAGAGAAGACAAATTTCCAAAAACAGGAGGGATAAGTCCTATGAAATTGTTGGAACCGATGCTAATGATTTCGAGCTTTGACAACGCGCCAAGCTCTGAAGGAATTCTTCCCACTAGCTTGTTGTTCTGGATGTTGAAAATAATGAGCTCAGAACAACGAGATAAGTTGGCAGGAATGTTGCCGGTGATGGAATTGTTGTTTAGGCGTAATACTTGCAATCTTCTCAAACGGCCGAGTTCAGGAGGAATTGCACCACTGAAGCTATTGTTTTGTAGTTGTAGCGCTCTGAGAAAGCTTAGATTTCCGATATGAGGTGATACAGTTCCTGCCAATTTTTGGGAACTTAAGTCCAATTTCGTGACCCTCTGGTGACGACGACCACATGTTACGCCATGCCAATGGCAGAAGTGAGTTGTTGCATTCCAGAAGCTCAAAACCTGTAGAGGATCTTCGATTACTCTGGCTTTGAATGCAAGTAATGCAAGTTGATCTGTCTCGTTCCCTCCTGACCTAGAGGTCAATTTGGTGGCAAGAATGCTTGATTGCAGCAAGCTCAAGCAACATAGAAGTATATGTATGAAGACTTTAAGAAATGAACAAAACTTACTAAAGCTCAAACCTGAACTCCTCATTTGTGTTGAGGTTGTTTATAAATACATTCTTTTCCATGTAAGTAGTTATATATATTACTTTCACAAATGTTACTGTCTTAGAAAAATATGTAAGTAATATACTTGTGTAAAAGAGATTGAATTTATATAATATAGAGTTTAAATATAAAATAAAATTGAATCATAAATTATAAATAAGTTGCTTATTTAAGTGGTTGTCAAATCATTTCTTAATAAAATTCAGATTAAAATTTTGGGCAAATTACATATACACCCCTCCAGGTTTGGTTAAATTACAGATACCCCTGAGGTTTCGGAAATTACATCCCGCCCCCTGAGGTTTGTATTTTCATAACAATTTACCCCCTGAGGTTTATATTTCATAACAAATTACCCCCTAATTTCTTATGCAAATATAGCATTCAGGGGGGAATTCGTAATTTCTCAAACCTCAGGGGGGTATCTGTAATTTTGTCAAACCTGGAGGGGTGTATATGTAATTTGCCCTAAAATTTTTGAAATTGTGATATAATTGCATTACTTGTGGTTTGTGAGTCAAAAAAATTATTTCTTGATCCAAGGACACTATCTGACGGTGCCTCGGACTAATCACAAATTATTATATCCCTTTTTATTTTTTAATTACTGAATATAAAATTATAAGAAAAACTCTTTTTACCAATCATAACATATCTGACACCACATAAATGTGCTCCTAAACCACCAAATAATGTAAGTCCTATTGAAGGTTGTTGAAATGGGTCCATCACGTCAACTGATAGAGGCTAGATTCGCCTAAACACAATAGCATATAGTAGCTTGGTTAGACTTTTCCAAAACCATCAAATAACGTATCTCCTATTTAAGGTTGTTGAAATGAAGTTTTTGAAAATCGAACCCAATAGGCTAGTTTGGCCGGTTGAAATTTTGGTTTGGATATATCTTTTAAACCATTTCAACTCAAAAATTGGCCTATTTAGAGATAATAAAAAAAAATTGACAATTGAACCGCCCAACTGGTTGACTCAGTAATGGGTCAGGTGAACCGGCCGGATTGATAAAATTAAAAAATTTTAACTTTTTTTTTTTATATTTTCTAACTTTTTTTTTCATTCATTAATTCTTTCTTTCTTATTATATATACATAAGAAAATTTTAATTAAAAACTCTCTTTTAAAAGTCTCTCTTGCGAAGAATCACATTCAAAGCTTAAAATTATTGTGAAAGTCTCTACCTATTTATAAGAAAAAAAATCTTTCAAAGAAACTTAAGAAATCCATATGGGATTCAATCAAATTTATTAGAGGAAGACTTGAAATTTTGACATCCCTCTAAAATTTTTGCTCTTCTTTCAATCAAATTATTTGAATTAAAATCATATAGAAGGAATATTGAATATTTAGTTTCCTATTCCAAAATTGAAATTAATAATATTTTTAAATATATTATTATATTTTTTAGTAAAAAAATATTAGAGAAATATTTAAGATAATTTAATATTTTCAATTTTTTAAAATTTATAATTTTATTACTTATATTTTTATTTAAATATAATTTTAATTTATTTATGATGTTACGGTTCAATTCCGATTTAACTCGACGGCTAAATCAATGACCTGTCTACTCAATCCCTTTTCTGGTTTGCTCACAGATCCACTTTTTAAAACACTGGTTGAAATGAGTCCAGCACGTGAACTGATTGGGGCTAGATTCTCCTAAACATAATAGCATATAGGTTGGGTAGACTTTGTAAAAACAATTTTAGGATAAATTACCAACACACCTATAAAATTTACTTAAAATATGAATTTTTTTTGTAATTTTAAAAATTATTTAAGATTTTTATATTCATAATAAATAGTCCATTTTATTAATAAATTATCATGTTAATAAACAGTTTTTAATAATATTAAAATTTTATTTCAATTAATAATTTAAGTAATTTTATTATTGTATAAGAGAGCAGTTAGAAATTTCATATTTTTAGTTAATTTTGTTAAATAAAAAATTTCTGACAATGGGATATTATAATTTTTCAAACCACGGTGGGCAATCCGTATGTTAAACAAACCTCAAGAGGTGCATCTATAATTTGTCCTAAATTTTATTTTTGAGCACCTTTTGAAAACTTAGCTATTTCAATTGGTCTTTTATTTTTTTTTAAACTATTTTATGAGATGAAAAAAAGTTATGTTTGGAATGATTTGTGAATTTTTTGACATTTTGTCTTAGTGCAATACTACATCCTTCTAATTTTATCCCTCCAATTCCACCCTACTAACACGACTAAAACTCATATGAAGCGGTCTCACACTCCTCTCCTCTCATCTTTAGCCCCCTCTAATTTCACATCATTGAGGATGAAATCAGGGGGTCACAATTAGGGAGATGAATAATTTTTCTTTGTCTTATTGACTATTGTAACATTTTTTGTAATTGTTGGCTATTTTAGCCAAAAGCCAAGTCGCAAAACATGGCAATTTATTGTCAAAAAGTTTAATTCCTAGTAATGATATGTTTTAAGGGAATTTGTTAGGAAATCCTCATACTTGTATCTTAATTAGTTCATAATATATTTTTGTATTCCAATTAATCTAATTATTTAGACATTTAATCCACTAAATTCTAATTCTCATGTATAAGGTATTTTATAGACAATTTTACCCTTATAAATATTTTTTGAATCCTTAACAACTTGGTGTGCATATTTTGGACTAGTTTGTGCTTTTTATATATTAAACTTTCAATTCATAATTTTGTTGTACATATTTTTTTTTTAATGAAATTTATATTTTTGAAATCTAGTTAACGAGATCTATTAAATTTCACTTGAATTCATATTGTCAATATGAACATTAATGCGCGTTTTACCCTATTATTATTAGAGGTATTTTGGTAACTATGTCACCTGTATGACTTAGCGGAATAGAAGAAAATAATTTGAAGTGAAAAATAAGTAGTTGAAGAGGGATTTATGAAAAAATATTTTTTGGACCCTTAGCGTGCACTATTTTAGACTATTTTGTACTTTTATGTACTCGTGGTTGGGCATGTGATTTTTTATCAACTGTTAATATTGTAATTATGCATGTCTTTTAAATTGGTATATGATATGTATACAAAATATGGAGACTTATATGAATAAATTGATCTGTATCCAAAATACTATTAAGTAAGAAATGAATACATACTTGGCTGAAGAATTTAAATGAGAAATGAGAAATTTTATAAATATAAACATTAATTTATAGCTAATTGTTGAGATCACAATCTTATCTTAAACAATAAACAATAAGCGGTCATTTAAATATATAGTATTACACAAATTTTTTTCTATCAACTTCTTATTTCAATTTTTCATAATCTGTACCTGTAATACAATTGAAGGTATGAAATTAATTGTAAAATTACACAATTTTGTTTAATAGTTCATCTCATAATACAAATTCATTGAACTCACTATTACATATTTTTTGTACACTATTGGTGTAAAAATGCATTAGTATTAATATGTAATATATTTTTATAATAAAAAATTATTGAGTCTCATTTTTTGTGCCAAGAATATCTTGCATAATGAAAATATAACATTAGTCATTATTATATTTTCATTTATACAGAAAACTTGGAATAATTTTTTTAAGAAAATGAAATGATATTGTAACTTAATATTTTGATTAATATAAGAATTTATAATTATTTCACGATATTTATAGATCTATACTTATAAATGTTCACATGATCACTTTAATGAAACCATCAAGTTACATAATTTATTATGACATCTGTAAGTAATCAGCATATAACAAAAATTGATTGAAACTTTTTATTTGATGTACTTACTTTCTGTATAATTGAGTTGTTGTGATAATATTTGGACATCATTTTTTTCCCCTTATAATTTGACTAAAATGTGTGCATGAGGTGCATTATTTTTCTTGAACTTCACAACAGATAAGATAATTCTGGTTTCAGCTCATCTAATTTGGCTTGGAGAGCATGTTGAAATGGATTTTTTGTAGTTTTTGTTTCATCATCTTCTTGTTTTTCTTCTTACTCGCATTATAACTAATTGTAATAAAAATATTTTGATGAGTATGAGTTTAAAGCGATATCATATTGTTATGAATTTCAAAAATTATTTTTCTTCAATAATGTGATTTTTTCTGTGAGGGGAAAAAAGTACAATTATTGTCATGATGGAAGTGTTTTGCAAAGTTTTGGTTTGTTATTGAAAATGTTTGTTGTGGGTACTTATTTGTATGTCATGTATGTATATATGTATTAAACATAAGTTGATAAAAGAATAATACACAATTCTGTAAAAAAAATTCTAACAACTATAACAATATTACTAAGCAATACATGTTAAAAAATTAAAATATCCGATGATAATATAGTATTACAGAATGACAATGTATGAATATAGTAAACTTATATAAACTTACATTTATATTTTTTATATATTTATATATGTAGACATTGACATGTATAAAATATCACAAAAATAATATGTGAAATTTTTTCTAACAATATAATACAGGTAACAAAAAAAAGTTAATTATTCATAATTAAATAGCTGGTCAAAATTATTAATGAAGAAAGATTTAAAAAAAAAAAAGAAAAAAAAAAGAGAAGTTTATAGTGTTGGGTTTGGTTTGTTTTTTCAAGCTTTTGTTTTGAATTTTTTGATTTTCATTTTTGTGTTTTTGTCTTTGACACAATTTTTTTTAATAACTTTTTTAAAAAATTCACTTAATTTAATAATTTTTAATTTTTTAATTTTACTTTTAGATTTAGATTCACTTAATCTAAATGCAATTAGAAAATAATTTATTTTGTATTCTTTTAAAAAAATATTAATATTAAATAATAATAATAATAAATATATATATATATAATAACAAAAAATCACAAAATTTTTTTAGAAATATTTTACTTTTTAATTTTATTTACATTATTAGATATTAGATTTTTATATAAAAGTATAATTTAAATATAAAATATGAAGAAATTTCAGTATCTTTAATCACCAAAACTGTGAAAATATAAAAAATCAAAGATTAAAAAACAGATTTGAAAAATAAAACCAACAAAAGTGGTTCTTGTTTAGAATATTGATATCATACATTGGTTATTAAAGTACCATGTAAAATATTATAGCTCATAAAATATAATTTAAACAAAAGAAAGTGTCTGAAGGTAACCTGCGAAATTTTGAGATGTAGAAAGCACAAATCTTTATTTTAAAAACGTATGTGTTTTCCTCTGTCTAGATTTAAATAAATACATACAACTTTAATATTAAACCAAAATTATTCATAATTGTCACACCCCAAATCCGGGCATGACCGGCCGTGGCCCTATAGCGATCCCGGATTTACCCTTGTTGTATAGTGATCCGGACATGTGTCCGTGGATGTTAGTAGTTGTTTATTATCTTGTTTACATCCTTTCTTTACTTTGTATTTTGAGTTATGGGATGTGTTGAGCGGGTTTGTTACAGGTTGGTTGAGTTTAGAAACCAAAACTAGTTGCCCAGATTTTTGGCCTGTACGCTCGAGCGGAGGTGTTGGCGCTCGAGCGTAGATTACATCCATCCAGTATCTTGTTGTGCAGTGTTGTGAGCTCGAGCGTAGGGATTGGGAGCTCGAGCGGAGGCCTGGTTCTGCAAAAGTGCTGGGCGAGTGCATTCTGCGCTCGAGCGGGAGGTTGGCCGCTCGAGCGGAAGTCTGTGAGTGGCCGCTCGAGCGGGGTGTTTTAAGCTCGAGCGGAAGACTGGGTTTAAGTCCCGAAATTGTGACTTTTCAAATCACTTTTTCACTTTCTCTTCTCTCTCTTACTTTTCCAAAACACCATTGTTGAGTCTTTCTCTCTAGATACTACCTTCTCTCTAGGTTTTGATCTAGTAGGAGTGATTTACTCACCTTTGGCCTTTACAAAAAAGTTGTTGATCGTCGAGGGCTTCATTTTAATCTGAAAATCACGGGTTTTGGAGCACGTTGGGTTTTGTCGTCTTCTCCTTTGGGACTCCGAATTTGAGGTAGGGATATCCTACTCCTCTCTATGGGTTTTGTCTTTAAATTTTGGTATTTTGAGATGTTGGGCTTGGTTTGGTAATTTTGTGAAAGTTTGGGGCTTTTGTGTAATTTTACAAAAGTTGGGGGTTTTATTCATAATAAACCTAGATGCATGTTTGGCATAGAAAAATAGAATGATTGTTGAATCATTGATGAAAATGGGACCTAAGGGTTGAAATGGTAATTATGGAAAATGGCCTAATTACATTGTTTAATTAATTGGGATAATTAATTGGTGAGAAATGAGGAAATGAAATGTTGATTGAATATCCATTTGTGCATTTATTTTCTGTTTTAGAAATAACTGCATTGGGCTATCGGTGGAGGATAGTCGTGATTGTTGTAGACAATGTATGTTGATTAGGCAAACTGAAACTAATCAATGGAATGTGTTATGGAACTTGACAGTTGCTAGAATACATTAATTGTTTGTATTGTGTGATTGTATATAGAACCAATGTGTTTATATATGTTGTGTGTAGAGGAGGAGATAGGGGATGTACTCCGCGGTTTAGGGGAAGATAGGGGATGTACCTCTAAACCGGATAGGTATTTGGAGGAGATAGGGGATGTACTCCGTAGACAGAGCTCATATGCTTGTCTAGAGAAGTGAAGATAGAGCTCATATGCTTATCTTTGTGAAGTGAAGTGTGGATACAGCTTGTATGCTTATCTGTGGATATTGTTGATATACATATCTGTTGTAGAGTGTGGATACAGCTTGTATGCTTATCTGTGGATATTGTTGATATACATATCTGTTGAGAATGTGGATATAGCTTTTATGCTTATCTGAATGTGAGATATAGTTTTTATACATATCTGTGGAAATGATGATAGAGCTAGCATGCTTATCTGTTGAAAAAGGGAAAATGAAAAGTAATCGGGACTTGTAAGTCGTTGACATAAATATGTAATTTATGTGATTGAATCAGTGTTGACCAACTATCAATTGCTAATGTTTTAGTCATTGTCCATGGTTGGTTTAGTGTATTTCTACTGGGCTGTGGCTCACCCTATATGGGAATATTATTTTCAGGTACAGGAAGCATGCCACCTCCAAGGACATAGCTGGGAGGCTAGTGGCGGGCATAGTTTTGTTGTTGTACTTTTGACGTATTACATGTAATTTCAAGCCAAGGGCTTAATGTGTAAACGAGTTAGAACTCTTTGTTGTAACCAAGTGTTAACTTGGAAAGCTGTAAGCCCGTAGGGCATTTGTTATGAGGTTAACATGTAATACTTATGTAATGGAACTCTAAAGAATGAAAGAATGTGGTTAGTTTATATGTAAATGTATGTCCTATTAGATGGGTTTATTGTTATTATTTTGAGGGCGTTACAACTTGGTATCAGAGCGTACCGGGTTTGAATACTTTGGGTACGTGGGAAGTGATTAGGATCACAATGGGTTTGTCTCGCTTGATAGAGACTTAGATGTAGTATCATATGCTATGTGCTTAAGTGATAACATGTTTATGTGACTATGTGGGTATGGGATTTAATTTCTGGGATATTGATTGGATCCTTGAGTTTCTGGGAGTCTTGTTGGAAAAGCACTTGATCAATGCTGTTTCTAACCGGAACTCTAGTAACGCCTCGGGACTATTATTATCCGGAAATGAAGTTCGTAAGTGCTTATGTGTTTATGTGCTTATGTGGAGTGAATTACAGTTGTCCATGCATTAGGACGTGAGTGATTAGTTTCGGCACACCTATGAATGTGCTAACGTTCTGTGTTGCCTTTATTAGGATGTCAGGACGAGGAAGAGGTGCTAGGCGTGGTAGACCTGCGAGGCAGGAAGTACCGTTACAGGGTGAGATTCCGGCAGTGCAGGAGGGAGTTGGGCAGGCCAATGTGGCCGAGCCAGTGGGTCAGCAGGCTATGGGTGCCTTGGCCAGAGAGATAGCGGGAGCTTTAGGTATTCTTAGAGCTGGGAATCAGGCAGCTGAGACAGGGCCTTCTTTCTTGAAGAGGGAGTTCTTTCGGTGTAATCCGGACGAGTTTATCGGGGATCCTAAAGAGCCGCTTAAGGCAGATGAATGGCTCGAACAGACAACGAAGACGTTTGAGATGCTTGGCATCGAGGACGGAGCACTGAAAGTGACCTTGGCATCCTTTCAACTGAAGGGAGATGCGGGTCAATGGTGGAAGTACGAGAAAGCTCGTGTTGGTGGTACTTGGGAGGCGTTTATAAATGCTTTTCAGGAGAGGTTTTTGTCTGCAGTAGCAAGGGAGAAGCTGAGGGATCAGTTTAGCCGGCTTAATCAGCAGGGCTTGTCAGTGGCCGAGTTTGAGGCTACTTTTACCAGTCTGTCTAGGTTTGCACCTGAACTGGTGGCGTCTGAGGAACGCCGTTGCTATGAGTTTGAGCGGAAGTTGAGGCGGGGCCTCAAGTTGAGAGTTGGTGGGTCTTATATTCGAGAGTATAGACACCTAGTGGATGCTGCAGCTCATATGGAGCTTATGATGCAGGAGGAGGATGAGGGTCAGAGAGGCTCCAAGAGGAGCCAGGATAGTCAGAGTGATGGCAGGAGGCAGAGGGGTTCTAACCCTCAGCAGTCTCAGGGTGCAGTCTCTAGATCGACCTTTCCAGTGCCTAGTGTAGGCTCGGGGAGAGGCAGTCAGGGAGAATTCACTTGTTACAAGTGTGGCCAGCTGGGTCACAAGGTTTCTGTTTGCCCGCAGAAGGGTGGGGGTCAGAAAGCTGCTTCTTCTTCAGCTAGACCGCCGAGTCAGAGTTTGGGCAGGGGGCAGCTCTTGATTTGTTATCAGTGTGGACAACCTGGGCACATGAAGAGGTTTTGCCCACAGTTGAGTGCCACTTCGGGAGCGTCTGGTTCTAGGCAGACGCAGGGTTTTCAGCCAGCTCAGTCTGTGCAGGCCTCGAGGGCCAATCCGGGAGTTTCGTCATCCCAGTCTGTGCAGCAGTCTTTTGCTCCGAGAGGTGAGCAGGTAGACCAGGGGCCTACGGGGCGCGTGTATGCTGTTACCGCGCAGGATTTAGTACCAGCTCCATCAGTAGTGAGAGGTACTTTTCTGTTTTGCAACTCGGTTGCTAATGTGTTGATAGACACGGGTGCATCTCATTCTTTTGTATCTGCTGCATTTGCATCTGTTTTGGAATTGGAGTTAGCACAGTTAGCATCTCCTATTTGTGTGGTATCGCCTTTGGGTGGTGAGTTGATCCTGAAACAGGGTGTTAGAGGATGTGATATAGAGGTCGCCGATTATAGGCTTCCTTTTCCGTTTGTTGTCATGCCCATGAAGGGTTTTGATGTTATTTTGGGTATGGACTGGTTATCGTCATACCGGGCTGTTATTGATTGCTACCGCCAGAGGGTTACATTGTGTACCTTGAGCGGGGAGTGGTTCCATTTCTTGGGAGACCGGGTTGGTAGTGTTTTGCCACCGGGGTATGATTCGCGAGGGCGAAGTGAGCTTAGTAGTCTACTTGCTAGCTTTGAGAGTGGTGAGAGTGGTGAGACCCAGCATGTATTGCCGAGGGTGGTTTGTGAGTATTCGGATGTCTTTCCCGAAGATCTTGTTAGTTTGCCACCTCACCGAGAGATAGAGTTCTCTATTGATTTAGTGCCCGGCACGGCGCCGATTTCTATGGCACCTTACCGTTTTGCTCCAGCAGAGTTGGTTGAGTTGAAAGTTCAGCTCCAGGAATTGCTCGATAAGGGCTTTGTTCGCCCTAGTGTTTCACCGTGGGGAGCACCGGCCCTCTTTGTTAAAAAGAAAGATGGTGCCTTGAGATTGTGTATTGACTACCGGAAGTTGAATCGGGCTACGGTTAAGAATAAGTATCCTATGCCCCGTATAGATGATTTGTTTGACCAGTTGAAGGGTTCCCGTTGTTTCTCTAAGATAGACTTGAGATCGGGTTACCATCAGTTGAGGGTCAGGGAGGAAGATAGTCCTAAGACGGCATTCCGTACGCGGTATGGCCATTACGAGTTTCTGGTGATGCCATTTGGGCTTACCAATGCACCGGCAGTCTTTATGGACTTGATGAACCGGATTTTCCGGGAGTTCTTAGATCGATTTGTGGTTGTCTTCGTGGACGACATTCTTATCTATTCGTCTTCTGAGGAGGAGCACGAGGCACACTTGCGAGTGGTGCTTGAGTTACTTAGAGCCCATAGGCTGTATGCCAAGTTTGGGAAGTGTGAGTTCTGGCTGGGGGAAGTCAAGTTCTTAGGCCACGTGGTATCCGGGGAAGGGGTGTCTGTTGATACATCCAAGGTTGAGGCAGTGCAAGATTGGGCACAGCCTAAGAGTGTATTTGAGATCCGCAGTTTTCTAGGATTAGCTGGGTATTACCGTCGGTTTGTGAAAGATTTCTCCAGGTTAGCATCACCATTGACTAGGCTGACTCGGAAGGGAGTCAAGTTTGTGTGGAGTGAGACTTGTGAAAAGTCGTTCCAAGAGTTGAAAGTTAGATTGACTACCGCTCCGGTGTTGATTATTCCGGAGAGAGGGTTGGGTTATGCGGTTTATTGTGATGCCTCACGAGAGGGTTTGGGTTGTGTGTTGATGCAAGAGGGAAAAGTGGTAGCTTATGGCTCACGTCAGTTGAAAATACACGAGAAGAATTACCCTACTCACGACCTAGAGTTAGCAGCAGTGATCTTTGCCTTGAAAATCTGGAGGCACTACCTTTATGGTGAGAGGTTCGAGGTATTCTCGGATCATAAGAGTTTGAAGTATCTGTTTACCCAGAGAGACTTGAATTTGAGGCAGAGGAGATGGATGGAGTTCATCGAGGATTATGATTTTGAGTTGCACTATCATCCGGGAAAGGCCAATGTTGTGGCCGATGCCCTTAGTAGGAAAACCATTAGTGATGTAGCTTGTATAGCCATCCGGGAATGGGAGATGTTGGGAGCACTGGGCGAGTTTGATTTGCTACTGGGCGAATCTGTCGAGGCTGCGGCCTTGTTTTCTGTTGTTGCGCAGCCTACACTTGTGATTAGAGTGTTAGAGGCACAGAGAGGTGACCTTGAGGTAGAATCCCTCCGAGAGAAGATCTCCAGTGGGAAAGTTGAGAAGGGTTTGACGGTGTATCCCGACCTGAGTGTGAGATACCGAAACCGTTTGTTTGTACCGGAGTCTTGCCGAGAGGAAGTACTCCGAGAGTTTCACCATTCGCGCCTTGCGGTGCATCCGGGAGGTACTAAGATGTATCAGGATTTGGGTCGCCAGTTTTGGTGGCGGGGTATGAAGAGAGATGTGGCTGTTTTCGTATCGAAATGCCTTACTTGCCAGCAGGTGAAGGCCGAGCATCAGAGGCCAGCGGGTTTGTTGCAACCCTTGCCTATTGCCGAGTGGAAGTGGGAGCATGTCACTATGGACTTCGTTGTAGGTCTTCCGAGGACTCAGCGGAGTAGTGATGCTATTTGGGTGGTTGTAGACCGGTTGTCTAAGTCGGCGCACTTTATTCCTATGCGCGTGAGAGATTCGGTAGATCATCTTGCCGACTTGTATATTCGGGACGTAGTGAGATTGCACGGGGTCCCAGTGACGATCGTCTCAGATAGAGATCCTCGTTTTACTGCCAGGTTGTGGCAGAGTTTGCAGAGTGCCTTGGGCACTAAGTTGACCTTTAGTACGGCTTATCATCCTCAGACTGACGGGCAGTCCGAGCGTACTATTCAGATCCTCGAGGATATGCTTCGGGGTTGTGTCCTGGACTTCAGTGGGACGTGGGAGAGGCACTTGCCATTGGTAGAGTTTGCCTACAACAATAGTTTTCAGTCTAGCATCGGTATGGCACCGTTTGAGGCCTTGTATGGCCGACCGTGTAGGTCTCCAGTTTGTTGGGCCGAGGTGGGTGATGCACCTTTGTTGGGTCCGGAGTTGGTTAGGGAGACGACGGAGAAAGTTGAGCTTATCCGTAGGAGGCTTGTTACAGCCCAGAGTCGACAAAAGAGTTATGCCGACCGTAGGAGGAGGCCTTTGGCGTTTGAGGTAGGTGATCATGTCTTTCTGAAGATATCACCTAGACGAGGCCTGATGAGGTTTGGGAAGAGTGGGAAGTTATCCCCTCGGTTTATTGGTCCTTTTGAGATCCTTGAGAGGATTGGTGAGGTTGCTTATCGATTAGCCTTACCACCGCAGTTGTCCGGAGTGCATGACGTGTTTCATGTGAGTATGCTTCGGAAGTATGAGCCAGATCCATCACATGTGCTGGATTGGACTGATTTAGAGGTAGATGAGGATGCCTCGTATGAGGAGAGACCGGTTCGGGTCTTGGATAGGCGGGATCAGGTCCTGCGTGGCAAGACCATTCCTTTGGTGAAAGTCTTGTGGAAACATCACGGAGTGGAGGAAGCCACTTGGGAACGTGAGTTGGAAGTCCGTGAGAAATATCCGGACTTGTTTGTTGATATGTAATCTTGTATTTAAAATTTTACATTTTGTTGAACTTAAGAGCTTTTATATATGTCTCAAGTTGTGAAACATTGAAAATGTTTTGGTTATTGGAAGTATGTTTTGGAACTTGCCGCATATGGAAGTTGAATGTAACATTATATGTGTTAAGTATATTGTTGAAATTGGAAAGATAGTGCATAATGTTGATGCATGTTGAAAATACATATGTTGTTTGCATATTGTGATATGTCTCTTGTTAAAGGGATGGGATGACCGGTAATGGGTCGAATTGTTGAATGTTAAAATGTAACATTGTTTAAAATGGAGGAAAACTTGTTTTGAAAACTTGTGCTTAATTTCGGGGGCGAAATTCTTTAAGGGGGGGAGGTTATAGCGATCCCGGATTTACCCTTGTTGTATAGTGATCCGGACATGTGTCCGTGGATGTTAGTAGTTGTTTATTATCTTGTTTACATCCTTTCTTTACTTTGTATTTTGAGTTATGGGATGTGTTGAGCGGGTTTGTTACAGGTTGGTTGAGTTTAGAAACCAAAACTAGTTGCCCAGATTTTTGGCCTGTACGCTCGAGCGGAGGTGTTGGCGCTCGAGCGTAGATTACATCCATCCAGTATCTTGTTGTGCAGTGTTGTGAGCTCGAGCGTAGGGATTGGGAGCTCGAGCGGAGGCCTGGTTCTGCAAAAGTGCTGGGCGAGTGCATTCTGCGCTCGAGCGGGAGGTTGGCCGCTCGAGCGGAAGTCTGTGAGTGGCCGCTCGAGCGGGGTGTTTTAAGCTCGAGCGGAAGACTGGGTTTAAGTCCCGAAATTGTGACTTTTCAAATCACTTTTTCACTTTCTCTTCTCTCTCTTACTTTTCCAAAACACCATTGTTGAGTCTTTCTCTCTAGATACTACCTTCTCTCTAGGTTTTGATCTAGTAGGAGTGATTTACTCACCTTTGGCCTTTACAAAAAAGTTGTTGATCGTCGAGGGCTTCATTTTAATCTGAAAATCACGGGTTTTGGAGCACGTTGGGTTTTGTCGTCTTCTCCTTTGGGACTCCGAATTTGAGGTAGGGATATCCTACTCCTCTCTATGGGTTTTGTCTTTAAATTTTGGTATTTTGAGATGTTGGGCTTGGTTTGGTAATTTTGTGAAAGTTTGGGGCTTTTGTGTAATTTTACAAAAGTTGGGGGTTTTATTCATAATAAACCTAGATGCATGTTTGGCATAGAAAAATAGAATGATTGTTGAATCATTGATGAAAATGGGACCTAAGGGTTGAAATGGTAATTATGGAAAATGGCCTAATTACATTGTTTAATTAATTGGGATAATTAATTGGTGAGAAATGAGGAAATGAAATGTTGATTGAATATCCATTTGTGCATTTATTTTCTGTTTTAGAAATAACTGCATTGGGCTATCGGTGGAGGATAGTCGTGATTGTTGTAGACAATGTATGTTGATTAGGCAAACTGAAACTAATCAATGGAATGTGTTATGGAACTTGACAGTTGCTAGAATACATTAATTGTTTGTATTGTGTGATTGTATATAGAACCAATGTGTTTATATATGTTGTGTGTAGAGGAGGAGATAGGGGATGTACTCCGCGGTTTAGGGGAAGATAGGGGATGTACCTCTAAACCGGATAGGTATTTGGAGGAGATAGGGGATGTACTCCGTAGACAGAGCTCATATGCTTGTCTAGAGAAGTGAAGATAGAGCTCATATGCTTATCTTTGTGAAGTGAAGTGTGGATACAGCTTGTATGCTTATCTGTGGATATTGTTGATATACATATCTGTTGTAGAGTGTGGATACAGCTTGTATGCTTATCTGTGGATATTGTTGATATACATATCTGTTGAGAATGTGGATATAGCTTTTATGCTTATCTGAATGTGAGATATAGTTTTTATACATATCTGTGGAAATGATGATAGAGCTAGCATGCTTATCTGTTGAAAAAGGGAAAATGAAAAGTAATCGGGACTTGTAAGTCGTTGACATAAATATGTAATTTATGTGATTGAATCAGTGTTGACCAACTATCAATTGCTAATGTTTTAGTCATTGTCCATGGTTGGTTTAGTGTATTTCTACTGGGCTGTGGCTCACCCTATATGGGAATATTATTTTCAGGTACAGGAAGCATGCCACCTCCAAGGACATAGCTGGGAGGCTAGTGGCGGGCATAGTTTTGTTGTTGTACTTTTGACGTATTACATGTAATTTCAAGCCAAGGGCTTAATGTGTAAACGAGTTAGAACTCTTTGTTGTAACCAAGTGTTAACTTGGAAAGCTGTAAGCCCGTAGGGCATTTGTTATGAGGTTAACATGTAATACTTATGTAATGGAACTCTAAAGAATGAAAGAATGTGGTTAGTTTATATGTAAATGTATGTCCTATTAGATGGGTTTATTGTTATTATTTTGAGGGCGTTACAGGCCCACAGGGACTTAGCCCAAGGCACACGTAAGCCTAAACACGAATCCAATCACATTGAACAACTGAACAATAGTCCAATAATAAATCACCAAAACTCAATCCAGACATGTCACAATTATAAACGGCAAAATCAACCGTAATCAAAAACCATCCAAACTTATGGGATATAAACAACCCACATATCAAAAATAATCCTAAATGAACTTCGATAAGAATAAATATAAATATGCACAAACTTGACATAACACTCTAAACTAAAGGAATGCCCTAGAGGTCCATGCAATTGAGTCCCCGCTACGCCATGAGTCCACTCTAAGTCCTTCTAACACCTGGAAGTGATAAAAACTAAGTCAGCTGATAGCTCAGTGAGTAGCAACATGGATAGTAAATACAGTTTTGAAAACAGGGTTCAATTCCAAAATAAGTTATATATCACAGAAACTAGATTGGCATACAGTTTGGTAAATACAATCTGTTTCAAAAAGAAGGTTCCACAAATCAACACTTAAAATACTCATGTCTCGCAAGAACATGATAAACGACATTTTTCACTTAAAACAGATTATAACATGAACACCAATAATTTTCTGGGTACCAATAAAAACAAATAATCTGCCACACAGTTCTCAAGGCTATAAGCCCCGTTGGATCCAATACCGAACTAAGAGTCATCCTCAGGGTGGCACCTGGGCCTTTTCTCAAAGACGATCCGATTGAAGGTCACCTAGTTGTTTTTAAAGGTCTGTTCCTTACAATCGTTGAGCACTAGAGTCATCACGGCCCAACCCGGATCTGTTCCCTAGTGGCCAGAGTCACCACACACAGTGGAATAATTTCCCTGGACTAAATACACACATGGTCCCAATAATCAATACACATCAGTTTTCGCAAAACATGGTGGTTCATCATTATAAACATGAGACCAAAACAAATAGTTTACAGTATGCCAAGTTCACACGTGTTTCAGAAATAATTTGATTCAATTGATAATATAATAATTTATCAAAGCAGTTTAATCATGAAACAACAATTTAATTTTTCCAACAGTTCAAGGTAAGGGAACATTTATAAAAATACGTAGCATGAAACTACTCACCTGGAAACGAAATAATATAATCCTCGAATAGAGTATGAAAGTCCAACTAGTGCCCTGAACCAATATGAAAACTACACGTCACTGCTAATTTAAAAATACTAAAGAATACGAACTGAGTAACCCCAAACTAAAGCGCACTAACACGTCTCAACCCAACTCACCGTTACTCTTAAATATTACCTAAGTTCATATTCTTCAAGGTCTAAAATCACCCAAGACATAGATTCCGATCGAAACTTAACTAAAAATAACTTTAAGATGAAACAGTGTTTTAAACAAGTTTTCCCAATCTATTCGCTAACTTTGAAATTTACAAAACCCACTCCACGCTATTCGAAAAATTCCAATAACCTCCAGATATCAACTAATATATCCTAAGTTTCAAACCCAATTGGTTTCACTTGATTTTCTTATCAAAATAATTATCTACAATTTATTATATCCAAACAGGTTGTTTTCTGCAGCACTTTAAAGAAATTAACGGTTCTCTTAATATACACGAGAAATCAATGCAAGGCCAAAAACGTACGAAACTAGACTCATAACCGGTTCTAATGACACTAATTTGATAATTTTTGGATTTATACCCAAAGAGAACAACAATCCCGAATTTACTGTTTCGGACTGGTTTCCTGGACAGATTTGAATACCTCAATTTATATGGATTTCGACTCCCAAAAATTATGAAAAAATTCAGATATGCAATTCAATGTGTAATTGATCTACTGTAAAAATTTCAGATTAAAATTCATCCGTTTGATATGGTTTCTTGATTTTTAAAGTTAGCGATTATGTGCAGAATTTTTTTTTTTTTTTTTTTAATAATAAATCTTGCTTCTTAATCAATGACTTTCACCATAAATTTATTTTAGGTTTAAAATTAATTAAAAGATCCTCCAATAATATTTAATTTGCACTTAAAGATTCATAATAAAATATTTGAGATTTGTAAAATTATAATTTAATTATTTACTTAATTTTTATATTCGGGTTCTCACATTCTCCCCTCCTAAAAAAAAGTTTCGTCCTCGAAACTAACCTGAGTAAATCATGAGAATAAATATGGGTACTTCTCGCGCATCTCCTCCTCGTGTTCCCAAGTCGCCTCTTCAACTAAATGATTACGCCACAATACCTTAACCAATTTAATGACCTTTGTACGCAACATTTTCTCTTTCGAATCCAAAATTTGAACAGGTATCTCCTCATACGAAAGAAATCCTTTCTAATCTGACGCGGCTCATAATCTATCACATGCGACGGACTGTGCACATATTTCCTCAGCATAGACACGTGAAACACATTATGCACTCCTGCCAACCTAGGGGGTAAAACAACACGGTACACAACCTCACTAACCTTCTCTAATACCTCAAATGGTCCAATGTATCTAGAACTCAACTTTCCTTCCTTTCCAAACCTAATGACTCCTTTCCATGGTGATACTTTCAAGA
The DNA here is from genome assembly GCF_055761805.1 of Camellia sinensis. Classification (NCBI taxonomy): domain Eukaryota; kingdom Viridiplantae; phylum Streptophyta; class Magnoliopsida; order Ericales; family Theaceae; genus Camellia; species Camellia sinensis. Next base: position 42,662,315 of record NC_138961.1, read on the forward strand.
ATACCATATCCCCCACATGAAACTCTAAATCTCTCCTACGATGATCAACATAACTTTTTTGTTTACTCTGAGCAGTCAATAATCTCTCTCTAATGGTGATAATTTTTTGTGTAGCATCCTCCACCAAATTAAGTCCCAACATTTGCCTCTTACCAACCTCATACCAGCACAAATGAGACCTACACTTCCTCACATACAAAGCCTCATAAGGCGTTACTCCCAAACTAGAATGATAACTATTATTATACGCAAACTCCATGAGCGGCAAATAATCATCCCAATTACCTCTCCACTCCAAAGCATAAGCCCTCAACATATCCTCAAGGATTTGAATAGTCCTCTCCAATACCCCATCCGTCTAAGGGTGATAAGCTGAACTAAAATTTAACCAAGTACCCATAACTGACTGTAACGCACCCCAAAACTTAGACACAAAACGAGGGTCCCGATCTGACACTATTGACACAGGTGCACCATGCAATCTAACAATCTCCTTCACATAAAACTGTGCAAATCGAGCTAGAGAATAGTTCATCCGAACTGCAATAAAATGTGCTGACTTGGTTAATCTATCAACATCTACCCAAACTGCATCGTGATTACTACTAGTACGAGGTAATCTGCACACGAAGTTCATGGTAACATGATCCCACTTCCACTCTAGTATAGTTAAGGGTTGTAGTTTCTCCGCAGGTTTCTAATGTTCTACTTTAACCTGTTCACACACCAAATACTGAGCCACAAATTTTGCAATATCTCCCTTCATACCATTCCACCAAAAGTGTTCATAAAGATCCCGATACATCTTAGTACTTCCAAGATGAATGCTATAACTATAACTAGAACTATGTGCCTCTACCATAATCTCCTTCCTCAAATCACCACCAGCAGGAACACAAATTCAGCCACGGAATCTAAGCAACCCATCATCACTAACCACAAAGTCTATATGTTTACCCTCTGCCATCTCTCCTTTAATACGCTCACACTGGGGGTCAATCTCCGGTGCTATACGAATCCGTTCTCTCAAGGTTAGCTGAACTTTCAATTGACTACAATAAGCCCTATCACCAGGCGTAACAACCTCAAGCCTCAAACATCTCATGTCTTTTACCAAACAACTCTCAATAGACAAAGCAGCTACATCTTCGACTACTACTTTCCTACTCAAGGCATCTACCACCACATTTGCCTTTCCCGGATGATACAAAATATTCACATCGTAATCTTTTAACAACTCATGCCATATATATATATATATATATATATATATTTTTTTTTTTTTGCCTCAAATTTAATTCCTTCTGTGTGAAAATATACTTCAAACTCTTATGATCAATGTAAATCTCACATGACTCTCCATACAAATAATGTCGCCAGATCTTAAGAGCGAAAATCACTATTGCTAACTCCAAGTCGTGCGTAGGATAATTTCTCTCATGTACTTTCAACTTTCATGACGCATAAGCAATCACCTTCCTATGCTGTATGAGCACACATCCTAAACCCTATCATGAAACATCACTATAAATCACAAAACCACCACCATCAATAGATAAGGCAAGGATTGGAGTTGATGTTAACCTCTGTTTAAGCTCTTTGAAGTTACACTCACAATCATCATTCCACTCAAACTTTACCCCTTTCCTAGTGAGATTGGTAAGTAGCAAGCAATACAAAAGAATCCTTCCACAAACTGTTTGTAATATCCAGCAAACCCTAGAAAGCTACGTACCTCTATCACAGAAGTAGGTCGTGGCCAATCAACGATTTTCTACCACCTTTGTGCTATCCACAAATACCCCATCTTTACTTACCACATGACCCAAAAATGATACAATGCTCAACCAAAATTCACACTTCTTAAATTTTGCATACAGTCTCTTCTCCCTAAGGATCTGCAGTACTACCCTCAAATGCTGCTCATGCTCCTCCTTACTCCTCGAATAAATTAGGATGTCATCAATAATCACTACCACAAATTTATGCAGTTGGGTCTTAAATACTCTATTCATTAAATCCATGAATGCGGCGGTACATTTGTGAGACCAAAAGGCATCGCCAAAAACTCATAATGCCCATAACGGGTTCTAAAAGCAGTCTTAGGAAAATCCTCATCCCTTACTTTCAACTAGTGATAGCCTAACCTCAAGTCAATCTTAGAGAATACTTGAACTCCCTACAATTGGTCAAATAGGTCATCAATACATGGCAAGGACACTTATTCTTCACTGTGACTTTGTTCGGTTCTCAACAATCAATACACAACCTCATAGACCTATCATTCTTCTTCACAAACAACACAGGTGCTCCCCAAGGTGAAACACTAGGCTTAATAAAACATTTCTCTAACAACTTCTATAACTAAGTTTGTAACTCCCTTAACTCTAACGATGCCATTCTATAGGGCGCTTTAGAAATAAGTGCTGTGTCAGGGACCAAGTTAATGGAAAATTCTACCTCACGATCTAGAGGAAGTCCAAGTAGATCCTTTGGAAAAACATCAACACAATCACTCACTACAGGCAACTCCTCTAACTTCTATTTTGGTAGTTTGATACTCACCACACAAGTTAAATAACCATGACACCTTTTTCTCAACATTCGATTAGCCTAAAAGGAAGAAGTAAAATAGATAGAAGACCCTTTCCTATCCCCCTAGAAGAAAAACTCAAGTTGTCCCAGCATAGCAAAAACTACTCCCATTCTAAAACAATCAATAGAAGCATGATGCTTCGTCAATGAATCCATCTCCAAAATCACATCAAAATCCTTCATCTCTAAAGAAATCAAATCCACTAGAAAAATCCTACCATCCATCTTTATCTGACAAGATCTATAGACATCTCCCAATATTACTATTTCTCCAAATGGATTACACACAATAATACAAACATCAAAGGCTCTTAAAGAATAGACAATCCGTGTAAATATCTAGGTGTCAACTATTAACCATCAAAACGAAATCAAGAACGATTCAACACAAGTTTAAATAAAACTAACTTAACCAAACACTACTAAGTACTATAGGGACTCGGACCTCGTCTAAATGATGAAATGCAAGGTATGTGACTTGATAAATCTATAGCTCTGATACCACAATTGTCACACCCCAAATCCGGGCATGACCGGCCGTGGCCCACAGGGACTTAGCCCAAGGCACACGTAAGCCTAAACACGAATCCAATCACATTGAACAACTGAACAATAGTCCAATAATAAATCACCAAAACTCAATCCAGACATGTCACAATTATAAACGGCAAAATCAACCGTAATCAAAAACCATCCAAACTTATGGGATATAAACAACCCACATATCAAAAATAATCCTAAATGAACTTCGATAAGAATAAATATAAATATGCACAAACTTGACATAACACTCTAAACTAAAGGAATGCCCTAGAGGTCCATGCAATTGAGTCCCCGCTACGCCATGAGTCCACTCTAAGTCCTTCTAACACCTGGAAGTGATAAAAACTAAGTCAGCTGATAGCTCAGTGAGTAGCAACATGGATAGTAAATACAGTTTTGAAAACAGGGTTCAATTCCAAAATAAGTTATATATCACAGAAACTAGATTGGCATACAGTTTGGTAAATACAATCTGTTTCAAAAAGAAGGTTCCACAAATCAACACTTAAAATACTCATGTCTCGCAAGAACATGATAAACGACATTTTTCACTTAAAACAGATTATAACATGAACACCAATAATTTTCTGGGTACCAATAAAAACAAATAATCTGCCACACAGTTCTCAAGGCTATAAGCCCCGTTGGATCCAATACCGAACTAAGAGTCATCCTCAGGGTGGCACCTGGGCCTTTTCTCAAAGACGATCCGATTGAAGGTCACCTAGTTGTTTTTAAAGGTCTGTTCCTTACAATCGTTGAGCACTAGAGTCATCACGGCCCAACCCGGATCTGTTCCCTAGTGGCCAGAGTCACCACACACAGTGGAATAATTTCCCTGGACTAAATACACACATGGTCCCAATAATCAATACACATCAGTTTTCGCAAAACATGGTGGTTCATCATTATAAACATGAGACCAAAACAAATAGTTTACAGTATGCCAAGTTCACACGTGTTTCAGAAATAATTTGATTCAATTGATAATATAATAATTTATCAAAGCAGTTTAATCATGAAACAACAATTTAATTTTTCCAACAGTTCAAGGTAAGGGAACATTTATAAAAATACGTAGCATGAAACTACTCACCTGGAAACGAAATAATATAATCCTCGAATAGAGTATGAAAGTCCAACTAGTGCCCTGAACCAATATGAAAACTACACGTCACTGCTAATTTAAAAATACTAAAGAATACGAACTGAGTAACCCCAAACTAAAGCGCACTAACACGTCTCAACCCAACTCACCGTTACTCTTAAATATTACCTAAGTTCATATTCTTCAAGGTCTAAAATCACCCAAGACATAGATTCCGATCGAAACTTAACTAAAAATAACTTTAAGATGAAACAGTGTTTTAAACAAGTTTTCCCAATCTATTCGCTAACTTTGAAATTTACAAAACCCACTCCACGCTATTCGAAAAATTCCAATAACCTCCAGATATCAACTAATATATCCTAAGTTTCAAACCCAATTGGTTTCACTTGATTTTCTTATCAAAATAATTATCTACAATTTATTATATCCAAACAGGTTGTTTTCTGCAGCACTTTAAAGAAATTAACGGTTCTCTTAATATACACGAGCAATCAATGCAAGGCCAAAAACGTACGAAACTAGACTCATAACCGGTTCTAATGACACTAATTTGATAATTTTTGGATTTATACCCAAAGAGAACAACAATCCCGAATTTACTGTTTCGGACTGGTTTCCTGGACAGATTTGAATACCTCAATTTATATGGATTTCGACTCCCAAAAATTATGAAAAAATTCAGATATGCAATTCAATGTGTAATTGATCTACTGTAAAAATTTCAGATTACAATTCATCCGTTTGATATGGTTTCTTGATTTTTAAAGTTAGCGATTATGTGCAGAATTTTTTTTTTTTTTTTTTTAATAATAAATCTTGCTTCTTAATCAATGACTTTCACCATAAATTTATTTTAGGTTTAAAATTAATTAAAAGATCCTCCAATAATATTTAATTTGCACTTAAAGATTCATAATAAAATATTTGAGATTTGTAAAATTATAATTTAATTATTTACTTAATTTTTATATTCGGGTTCTCACAATAATGATTTGATCCATGATGGACAATTGTAAATATTATGTATATCATAATAAAAACAGACACAGAAATAAGAAAGAGTAATTATTTTTTGTTCTTCAATCATCATCAATGTAAAAAATATGTTAATAAGAAGAGAGACAGTTTGTTTAAATTTATATAGGACTCTTGGAAGCATATATACCGTTTTGGAGTGTTCAACTCCAAAAATAAAGAAATAGTCGATTTATATAGGACTCTTTATGACTTTTAGAACATATAGTAGATTTGAGAGGATAAAATTGAGATTTAAAAAAAAAGTAAAATATGTGACAGATTTTTCACACTTTTATAATAGTAGTAAATTAAACTTTAAATTTTATAATTTTTATTGTACATATATTTTTTTGTGGGGGGGGTTAGGGGTGTAATTTTGGCCCGTGGCTCGCCGGCGGCCCGAAGCCCGCCCACAGCCTGAGGTGGGCCTAGCCCGTTTAGGCCCGAACCCAAGCCCAGTCCGAGGTCTTGGGCCAGGGGCTGGGCCATCGTTTTGAAGCCCGGCCCGACCCATGGGCCCAGTCATTTGCCCGTTCAAGGCCCACCCAAAAGCCTGGCCCGAGGCCCAGTGTTATTTTTAATGAAAAATAATAAAATTTTGGTGAAAAAAATAAATAAAAAATTTAAAAATTGTTTAGGCCCGCCCAAAGCCCGAGCCTAGGCCCAAGCCCAGGGACTCGCACCCGAGGCCCGGCCCACTGGCCCGCCCAAAGCCCGAATACCCCTGGGCCTAGTTTTCTAGCTCGTGGCCCGGCCAGGCCCGATTTTTTGACGGGAGCCCGCAAGTCTTGACATGGGCCAGGTCGGGCTGGCCCAAAATTACACTCCTACGGGATATGAATAGGGGTGTAATTTTGGTCCGGGCCGGCCCATGTCGGGCCTTGCGGGCTCCCGCCAAAAAATCGAGCCGGCTGAGTTGGCCCACGGGCTAGAAAACTAGGCCCAGGCCCAGGGGTATTTCGGGCTTTGGGCGGGCCAATGGGCTGAGCCTCAAGCTGGGCCCCTGGGCTTGGGCTTAGGCTCGGGCTTTGGGCGGGCCTAAACAATTTTTTTTTAATTTTTTTAATTTTTTCCATCAAAATTTTATTATTTTCCATTAAAAATAACACTGGGAATCAAGTAGGCCACCGCAGGCCAGACTTTTGGGCTGGCCTTGAGCAGGCCACTAGGCCCGCCCAAAGCGGCTAGGCCCACCTTGGGCCGTAGACGGGTTTCGGGCTGCTCGCGGGCCACGGGCCAAAATTACACCCCTAGGTATGAAATTTATAATTTTGAAACCTAATTAACGAGATCTATCGAATAAGATCTCACTGGAATATATAATTTTATAAAATATAAATAAATAAATAAATGTGACAATATGAATATTCACATTGATATTTTGAATGTTCACATCATTCATACTATCAATGTGAACATTAATTTATGCTTCACCCTATTATTATTAGAAGTATTTTGATAACTATGTCATCCATAAAACTTATTGAAATATAAAAAATTAATTTGGACTAAGTAGAATATAAATATGTGAAAAGGGATTTATAAATAAATGTTCATTTTGTTTTTCTTTCCAAATCCTTCTTCAAATTTAGGAACCAAAAACAATCTAAAGTTCTTTTGCACTGGCCTTTTGATTATTTGGATTGGCACTCCGCTTACAGAAATTTTGGTTCCTTTTAATAGTGTTACAAAATTACTATTGAATTTTATTAAATTTTAATATGAACAATTAAATTTTTATGTTAATAATTTATTTACAAAAAGTTAAATTCTCCATATATTTTAACCGTCATTGTTAAAATATGAATAACAATTTTAATTTATTTAACTTTTAAAAAATATTTAAAATTAAGAAAAATTTTATTAAACAAAAGCATAGCATAAGATTTACCATATTATTATATTATTTCACATTTTGAAAAATATATGGATTTGACACCATATTATTTTTCACAATTCTTTTAATGGAATATTAATAAAATTAGATCTTTTGAATTATTTACCAAATATATTTTTTGTAGTGCAAGACAACATAAAATGATGAATCTTATTACATAATTCTTTTGATTAAATTGATGTTCTTATAATTTTATTTGATGTAATTTTCTTTAAAAAAAATTTTATTCTTCAATTTATAATGATATCAGTGTATTTATTTAAGAAATATAATATTTGATTGAATTTAATTATAAAATATTTTAGTTATATACATATATATGAACTTGAGATTATAATTAATTTTTAGACAAAATTTAGACAAATATAAAAATTGGATATTAAAACCAGACCAGACTTAAATAAACATAAATATTTTATTATATAATGACGAACCGATTCAAACCTGACTCCACTCAACTCGATGAATGTTGACCCCGACCGTTCTTTTGTTTTTTTAGGAAGACGTAGACTTTTTGTATAAGCAAATTTTAATTTTAGTAATTTATTCTCAAAGAGTTTTAATTCTTCATAATGACAAGTTTTATTCTAATTTTAATTTTTTTTTTTTTTGATTAAAATATGAATAACAATTGTATAAGGATTGTAGGAGTAATTATTGACAATTCCTGTTACACTTATTTATGTTATAGTCTAATTTTATTTTTATTTTTTTTTATGTTTCAAGATTTTTTTATGAGTAATATAGTTATCAAAATACTCTTAGTAATATTATGATGAAGCCTTTATTAATATTTACATTGACAATGTGAATGTTTCATGATGTGAACATTCATGTTGTCAATATAAATATTTACATTGTCAATTATAAATGTTCACATCATCAAATTGTTAAAGGTTTAAAAAATATTTATAAAGATAAAATTATGCATAGAAAACCTTAAATATAATAATTAGGATTAGGTAGATCAAATGTTCAAAATAATAAAAATTATTAAAATATAATAATATCATATGAACTAATTAGAATACAAGTATTTAAAAGAGAACTTCTGAATAATTATCCCAAAATATATATATATATATATATATATATATATATATGTATATGTATATATATGTAAATAAAATAATACGTATATTTTATACATTTTTTTTAAATTTTTTCTCTAAATTTCTCTCTCAATTCATCAATCAAACACGGCTTCTTGACCGTCATGATTTGTAATGGCACATTACCCAAAAACTGTCTCAAGAAAATAGAAAACTTCATATACATTATTTTGCAAAACACACCATACGAGTCTTTTGGAAGTAGCCAAAAAAGTCAATTTTTTGATTTTTTGATTTTTTTAATTAAAAAAGTTATTAAAAAAATTAAAAAGTTAAAAAATTAATTTTTTGTCAACTTCTCAAAAGACTCCATAATATCTTATACAAATCATGGCCTTTTGCAATGGCAAAATTGTTGTTGCAAAAAAAAAAGATAATAATAATAAATAAGACGTACCAAATCTTTTTTAATAGTACTAAAATAAAATTTATTGATAATTTTTTTATAATAAAATTTTTAAAAAATGTTGAGAATTTAAATATATTGTGTAATAGTCAACTCAATAAAGTAAATATTATTGATAATCCATTGCTTATCAAGAATTTTCCAAGGCCCTATTATTTACAATGGGTTTGGCTTCCCTCCAATCCATGATTAGATTGGAGGGTGCTGTTGGGCCCGTAAGAATGTATCACGGATCCTGTTTCGATAATTTGAACCATTCAATGGGGAAAACTCGTTGAGTACTATATGTTTATAAAAAATCACGTTGATCGGATATCGATAGCTATCTCACCTAATTAAATTTCTGTTAATCGTTTATTTTTTCACTGTCTATTTTTTTTATACAAAACTATTTGATCATATAACTATTGATATCTAATCAACCTGATTTTTTACAAATATATAGTACTCAACGAGTTTTACACATTAACGGTTCAGATTATTGAAACGGGACCAGTGATGGACCTCACGAGCCCAACAGCATCCTTCAGTTCGACCACAAACTGGAGGGAAGCCAAACCCATTTAGAATATTGAAAAGAAAACCACAATATCTAATATAAATCAGTTTACGATGAATGTTGGTGACACATGTCAAAGGTACATCACCCTTACGAAATAAAAAATTAAAAGAAAAATCTACGTGGTTAGTGAAAATATTTAAAAATTAGTTCATAATTTAAATTGTGTTAGGATTAGTCCACTAATGTGATAAAGGTGGTATTATGCAGTTATTAGGTTGATTTATAATAGAGTCCAAAATCGATTAGGAAACCTAATATGTGTAGGATTTAGTTATCTAATTGTATGGAACTAGAATTTCTATGGGTAGACTATTAGAATTAGTCTTGTGGACTATAGAGTTTGTCTGAGAGAGATTAACAGAGTGGTGAAGGAAAAAATTAGAGATGTAATGGGTGAGAGAAAAAATATCTTTAGCACCAAGTGAGTAAAAGCTCAACTATACTTAAGCATGAGGTTCGAGTAGTGATGTAAGTTTTGAGTGTTTTGGCCATCTCATGTGTATTCTTTATTTTATTATCATAGTGAAAACTCTATTTCCCTTGGATGTAGGTAATTTGGATTGAATCACGTAAATCTGTATGTGATTGTTTTCATCTTTGGTATGTGCGTGGACGTGCTTCCATTTGCAATGGTGGGATGTGGTATAAATCCCAACAAATGATATCGGAGCTTATGGTTGTCGATCCTAGGTACGGTTGACAAAGGGTGTAGTTGCTGCACACAAAGGACTTACACAAAAGAAAAAGAAATCCCAGGAGTATAGAAAGAAAAAAAAAAGTTTCAAATTTGATGAAGGCTTCCACAAGAAACATGGTAGAAAAATTAACAACGAAAGTGGATCTCAATGTTTTCAAGGTTTGCGAATTCATTAGAATTTTTAAATTCTAAACAAGTTTAAATGGATTGGATAGATTCAAGAGTGATCAAAGGTGATTGTATGTGATCTAGATGATCTAGGATGAGTAATTTGATTCAATCAACAGCGAAACGACATCCAGTCTTTGCAGGGTCAATCAGATGGTATTTTTTCTTATTGGGCATCATAATTGGCAACTTATACGACCTCGTGGAGTATGTTGTGACAAGAGGGGAGCTACTATCAAGCATCAAACGAGTTTTGGAGCCTTATATATATATACGCAAAATCACTTTTTTTGAATTAGAGAGATTGTAGACGCCTGTATAAGTTGTGGGTGAACAGTGGTGCGCAACAGTTACAAGGATATTTGGTGGCCACCAAGAGAAAGACAATGACTTGCTAGATGTTCACAGAATGAAGCTTCAGGCATAGAAGTTGAGACGGTTTCGCAACAAGGTGTACACTAAGGGAGGATGTGGGTTTCTTTCCATGAAGGTTTTGGTTCGTGGTAGCGAAGACACATCATGGAGGTGTGACAGATCTCATTGGCTCAAGCATGAGGACAAAGGAAGAAACAAAGGACATGTTTAAGCACTATTACAAGTGGTGCAAATAACGTGGGTACTTGGTTCAAGGGGTGCAACATCTTCTAGGTGAAGGTGAATTGTATCATGCAAATCAGGATATCGAGATTGGATGATGCATATGATATTTACCCTACATGGGTGGAGAGGGTGATTGTTAGGATTAGTCCACCCATGTGATAAAGGTGTGTCTCATACAGTTATTAACCCAAATATACATATATTTGGGTTAGAATAATAGAGTTCAAAATTTACTAAGAAACCTAATATGTATAGAATTTGGTTATCTAATTATATGGAATTAGGATTCTTATGAATAGACTATTATAAATAGTCGTGGACTATAGGATTTTTCTAAGAAAAATTGAGAGAGTAATGAATAAAAAAAAATAAAGATATAATGTGTGCAAAAAAAAAATATTGTGGGCACTGAGTGAGCAATGACTCAACTATTCTTGAGCATGGGGTTCGAATAGTGATATAGGTTTTAAGTGTTTTGGTCATCTCATATGTATTTTTTATTTTATTATCGCAGTAAAAGCTCCCTCCTGTGGATGTAGACAATTTAAGCCAAACCACGTAAATCTGTATGTGATTGTTTTTTCTCTTTGGTGTATGCGTGGATGTGCTTCCATTTAAGTTGGTAGGATGTGGTATAAATCCCAACATTGTGTGGACTAAATTTATTATAGATATGGCGCACAGCATAATAAATTAAACAAATTATAAAAGTAGTCTATGTACTTTGGTTCTTTTGTCATTTTAGTTCTTGTAACTTCAATTGGCTTAATTTTGATGCTAATTTTATGACTTTGTCTCAATTTGATCAAATTAGTTATAATGCTTAGTATTTTTTTTATAAAAAATATGCACATAAGTATCATATGTCATATCTTTAAAGGCAAAATTATAAACTTAGTCAACTTAGTGAGTTAATCACAACTAATTTAGTGATATTTTTTTCTTAAAAAACACTAACGTTATTATCAATTAAACTAAATTGACGCAAAATCTAAAATTAATAGTCGAAATCGAGTTAATTGAAAGTGTAAGGATTAAAATGACACAAGGAGTAAAATATGAAGACCACCGGTATATTTTGCCCCAATAAATTTACATCAACATCATACATTAACCGAATAAATTTCTGAATAAATTTTTTTGAGTTCAAATATTTTTTGATAAGAAAAATGTATTTTTTTCACAAGAAAAACTTGGATAAAAACGAGGTCACAATATCCTGTTGTGGGGTTGATGAAGTCGTGTCCCAATTTTTTTTTTTTTTTGGTAATTTGAATTATTTATATTATAAGATTTGTTAAGTAGATTATTTATGAAAAAGATCAAGTTAATTGGACATATGTAACTCTATAACAAGATTATATTTATGTTTTAAAAATAATAATAAATAATTAATATGATTTTAATAATTTTTAAAAAAATAGTTAAGACATGATCAAGAAATTACGCATATTCAATTAATTTCATTTTTTATATAAATAATATATTTAACAATTTTATAATATAAACAATTTAAATTATCAAAATAATTTAATAATAAGGGTGGTTTAAGATGATCTAAATAAGTATACTTTTTAATTTTTTATGAAATATGGTCTATTTTGGAAAGTGAGTTAAAAGCCACTTTTCAACTTTTAACCCACTTCATTCTCTTACAAAAAAGTCCAAAAAAAATTAAAAAAACTGTTTTTAACCATTTTTTCAAAATAATCCTATGGATTGGGTATGGGTTGGGTTTGAAGTGAAATGATAGAGATGTGATGTGATTTAAATAAGATGATATGACTTAAATATGATAATAATTTTTAAGTTATGACAAACCAGACCTAAATCTAATGGGTCATCGCAACATCAACCTTTATTCCTACTTGGGGATACTCATTGCGGGAAAAATTAATAATTGATTTAAAGATATTATATAGTTGTAAATAATTATAAATAATTATGCTCCGTATATTTCTTAATCAATTAATATAAAATTATAAATTTTTCTTTCTGCTAATCATAATGTATATGAAATATTAGGTGAGGCTACCCGTGACCTAATCAATAACTTTTCATTTACTACGCTCGTCTTGTCTTTATCAATCACCAAACAAATTCCACCAAAAGTGCTCACATGCACGCACTCAAAAGGTGCACAAATTAGCTAGAGGCACGTTTGGAAGAAAGTAAGTCGACCAATTAATATAAGGGGAAATTATCAAAAAGTAGGGTAAATATTATAAATAAATAAATAAAAAATAGTTGAGAATTTTTGTAAGGAAAAAGATTGAGGCCTCGAATTTGGCTCGAATTGTGCCTTTTTTTTTTATTTTTTTTATTTGTTGGATTGTGTTAGTTTGGTTGTTTTTATTTATTTATTTATTTATTGGGCTGCTGTAATTTTATTTATTTATTTATTTATTTTTAAAGGATGGTTATGTGTAGGGGTGGGTTTAGAGTTTAGGATTTAAGGTTTATGTTTTTATTTCTTCTGAGTCTTTCTTATTTGAAATAAAAATATAGTAAAGACTCGTACAAAATTATATGAAATTAATAAATTTTAACTAGCAGTCTAACTGATCAATCAATTTTATCACACAATCAATCTAATCCAATTGTTTTTTTTTTTTTTCTATTTGTTGGGCTATGTTGGTTTTATTTTATTTGTTGGACTGCGTTGATTTATTTATTTATTTATTAGGGTTTAGGTTTTAAGATACACATAAAAACCTTCTCAAAAAAAAAAAAAAAAAAAAAAAAACCAAAAACAAAACCAAACCAACATAGAAAAAATAAATAAATAAATAAAAAAAAAACAGACAAAACAACTTTTCGAGACAAATTCGCGCCTCCAATTTCGAGGCCTTTAGCACGGTTCTTTTTGTAAAATGTATCTTTTGTTGTGTTTTTTTGCCGACACAAAAATATTACACCCTCATATATTTATAAATATTATTAATTAATTTGTAATTTCCTCCAACATAATCAATAATTAAATTAGTGATATTTTACAAATCTAGAATCACTTATCTAATTTCTGATGTGAGATGGATTTTTACAAATTTCTCTTTTATATTCTCGTATTCTCGTCAAGATCATCCATATAAAACATAACTTTCTTCTATATATATGCTTTCTTAGATGTGAACATTTACCTAGTTATCCAGAGAAAACATTGTACATTTTTGAACAGTAGTAATGGATCTAAAAAAAAATAATTACAAGGACTTTGCTCTCAATTTGGTCGGAATACATCTAAATATGAGTCAACACCCTAAACTAATTTTCCACACATCTATGGTTTCTTGTCGAGAGAAAATTTACTTGTGTCTCTGTTACAATTATTGCATATCTAAGATTGATCCCTTTGTCCATGGAAAATCAACTTGCATCTCTGTTGCAATTATTGTATATTTAAGATTAATTCATCTTTGTTAGTCAAATTCTCTGTATGTAAATTTTTTAAAAATACAAAAATTGATTATAAAATGGAAAAGTAACTCATAAATTCTAAATATTAATCTTGTGTTCCATTTGGTCCTAATTTTTTTTTTCTTGTGATCCATTTGATGCTCTCTATTATGGAAAAGACACAAGTACCATTGAATTAATCACTAGCTTCTTTATAGTTTCCTAAAGTGTTATATTGTGTGGTTGAGATTTATTGGTAAGTCACATCAATTTTTTTGATGTGACTTGCCAGTAAATCTCAACCACACAATGTAGTACTCTAGGAAACTTTAGGAAAATTTCACTCTAGAGGATCCTTGGTAGTGAGGTTTTTATTTGATATATGCTTAAAACTTGCCACGTTATGCGTGTGATTGGGTGACACACAACACAAAAATACACTAAGACTTTTTATACTTTTTGCTTTGTGGGTTGATGCATTGCATGTGACACATAGACCACTCTCTCCTCTCATTACCGGCCCGTCATGTTAGAGTGTTATATTTGAGAAAAGTACACTAAAGTGTTTTTAATTTTTTTAAAGTGTTACATCATACCTGTCACATGTCACGTTTGAGAAAAATACACTAAGAAGTTTTTAATTTTTTTTAAAGTGTTACATCATACCTACCACCACTACAGGAAAATACACCTTTGGCGACTAAATTTTTAGTCGCCAAAAGTCCCCTTTTAGTCGCCAAATGTCAAATTTCCACTTTCCCCGACAAAATCTTTTAGTCGCCGGGTTTGTCGCAAATAGACGGTCGGCAATACCTTTGGCGACAAAAAAAACTTTTAGTCGGCAATACACAGGTTTTCAGCGACTAACGTTTTAGTCGCCAATAGTCAATTCCATTTTTGGAAATTATACCTTTGGCGACTAAACTATTAGTCGCTAATAGTGAATTATTATTTTTATTATTTATACATTTGGCGACTATTTTTTTTTTAGTCGCCAAAAGCATTTTTGAAAAAAAAAAAAATTTTCCTTTGTACCTCACAGCTCCCACGGTTCGAACCTAGGACCTCCAAGTTCCAAACCTCCAAACCTTAACCATACACTCCACCCCACTATGCCACTGAGCCATCTCATGACTATAATTGCAACTTATATTATTTATATATTACTTTCATCAGTATTAATACACAACTATATATATAAATGTAATTATATATATTCAAATATAAATTATGTAAAAAATAAATTATTTATTAAAAAAATTTTAGTCGCTAAAACCCTAACCTTTGGCTACTAAAAATATGTTTGTCGCTAAAACCCCTATATTTGGCGACTAAACTGCCTTTTAGTCGCTAAAACCATTACATTCGGCGACTAAAGTCTTTTAGTCGGCAAAAGTGACCAATTTTGGCGACTAATTCCATTTTAGTCGCCAATTCCATGACTTTCAGCGACGAAAATTCCCATTTTAGTCGCCAATAGTGTTTTTTGTTGTAGTGCACATTGTTTCATTTGAGAAAAGTACACTAAAAAAATTTTATTTTTTATTTTTGAAGTATCACATTATACCCGTCACGTTGTCATATTAGGGAAAAACACACTAAAGATTTTTTTTTTAAAGTGTCACATCATACCCACCACGTTCTTATATTAGGAAAAAGTACACTAAAGAGTTTTTATTTTTTTGAAGCAAAAGTTTTAGAGTGTCGCATCATACCCGTCACGTTGTCACATTTAGAAAAAGTACACTGAGAAGTTTTTAATTTGAGCAATGATTGAGACCCCAACCCCCACAAATCTGAACCACTCATGATGTGAACCCTACACATACATGAGTGAGCCCCATACATACATAGAGGGTCAGGATCACTTTGGAGATATGAGAGTCATCCCCAAAAGGGGTCCCAAACATTTTCCTTTTAATTTTTTTGGAATGTCACATCGTTGGAGTGTCATATTAATATCTGTCACATTGGAGTATATTTTTTTTTAGAGTATCACATCATACTCGCCTCGTTGTCACGTTTGAGAAAAGTATTCTAAGGATTTTTTTTTTTTGGGAAGTGCCACATCATACCCGCCACGTTGTCATATTAGGAAAAAGAACACTAATTTTTTATTTTATTTTTTTTAAAGTGTCACATCATACCTGCTACACTGTCACATAAGGGAAAGTATACTAAACAAATTTTATCTTTTTTGGTATAAAAATTTTAGAGTGTCACATCATACCTGCCACGTTATCACATTTAGGAAAAGTACACTAAAGAGTTTTTATTTTTTTTAGAATGTCACATTAATACCTACCACATTAGAGTATTATATCATACCAGTCACATTAATGAAAAGGTATAACTGTCTGCCAAAACACTACCAAAATCAAAAATAGGATCACGCGAAAAGAAACTCTCCACCAATAGGACTTAACAGATCAATAGAAAAAAATTAGGACTAAATAGAGTATTTGTTTATGAGACGGGATTTATTAATAAATATCCCTTATAAAGTCACATGTATATGTGATGAAATTTACAAATATATATATATATATATATATTATTTATCAATGTACATTTTTTTATCTAATTTTATAATTTATTTTATTCTTTCTTTAAAAAAAAAATTATATTAGGGCCGAGTTTCCAGTTCGAATTCTAAGTCCTAATGAGGTGTAACACTTACGTGGCTTTTAAATTCAAGCGGACAACGCAGGACTGCGTCTGGATCCTCTAGGGTGATCCTCTAAAGTGATCATCTAGAGTGATTCATTATGGTGCGACACGTGTCCCATTAATAGAATCAATGGCTGAGATGATTTCTCTCCAAAACGACGTCGTTTTAGTGAACCAGACCAAAAAAAAAAAAAAAAAAAAAAAAGAAAATCAGCAAAATTTGCAGATCGAGAGGGAGGAGAGAGAGAGAGCTGAGGAAAAAAAATTTCTGGAAATTTTTTGTAGAGTTTGATCCACAATACTTGTCCATGAGTTTCTCGAATGTGTGTTCTCTGGATCTGGAGGCTACATACTGGGATGAGGTGGTTTTGAATCGGATAGTGGTGGACATTGAAGGAACATTGGAGGTGGGTTTGAATTTGAATTTCTGGAAGATGTGGGTTGCCATTGATGCACAGTGAAGTTTGGGCTCTGTGAATGGAAGAGACGGGCTTATTGTGCACACTGCTCACTGATGCACTACAAATTTTTGCCGAAGTCCATTAACCCAACAAAGCAAAAAAACGAAGAACAATGAAGAAAAAGAAATTGAAAAACTTATTCACCCAAAAAAAATAAAATAAAAAACAAATTGAAAAATGAAATAGGATTGAACTTTGAAATCCATGTACAATTAATGCAAATAAACACTCATCTACAACTCTCTCCTACTGCAAATCAACACTCTGTTTCACCAGTAAAACTTCCTTCTTCTTCCTCAGCTCTCTCCTCCTCCGCCCGTCTGCAAACTCTGCACAAAAAAAAAAAAAAAAAAATTCGCTCACCAAAACGACGCCGTTTTGGAAAGGGATCATCTCAGCCATTGATTTCATTAATTTGACACGTGTCGCACCATGAAGGATCACTCTAGAGGATCACTTCAGAGGATCACTCTAGAGGATCCGGACGCCGCAGGACTATCCTAGTGGGCAGCCATGTCAGTCGGTTGTAAATTTGGGACCAATGTTTCGGACAGAGGAATATTATTCTTCTATAAAATGAAGATATTACAAACAAAAAAAAATATTCAATATCTTTGGTTTGAATTTTTTAGATTAAGTTTTTTGAAAATTGAATTTTTTAATTTTCGTATTTTTTTGCTTTTAGTGAATATTTTCAAAATTTTAAATATTTTTTTTTTTACTTTTTTAGATGTATCTTACTTAGATGTATCTAAAAAATAAAAAAATTGTGAAAAAATATTTTAAAAAATTAATAAATACATAAAAATTCAAAAAATGTATTGAATTCTCATTTTTTTTTTTTGTATTTTTGGTATTTATTGAATTTTTAAAAGATTTTTTTCACAATTTTTATTTTTATTTTTTAGGTATATTTATGTTAGTTATGTCTAAAAGGTAAAAAAAAAAATTACTTAAAATATTAAAAAAAATTCAGTAAAAACAAAAAAAAATATATAAAAAATAATAAAGTAAAATTTTCTGAAAAATATTTTTGGAAAAGCGAAACCAAGGAAACTGAATTGTTATTCAGCCTTAAAAATTAGACTAATTTTTTAAATTCAATAATGTAGCATTCTATTCAACTATTTAAATCAACCCTCACTCTTATTTATTCTCTAATAATTAATTAATCATCTTATTAATTTATTTTTAAAAATAATCTAAAAATAAACTTATATATATATATATATATATATTTTATCAAAAATCAAAGTCAAAGTCAAGTTAGTACTATTCTATTCCATATGGTAGGTTTCCAATGTCTAGTATGGACAACTCAATACAGAGTTTGGGGTTGCTGCTGTGCAGGTTGCGCAGGTTGCAAAGCAGTAACTGTTGCATGTTTTATTGGGCTTATTTCAGGATCTAATTCGATAATTTGAACCGTTCACATTTTAGAAGGTATCGAGTAGAATATACCTGTAAAAAATCACGTCAATCGGATATCGCTATCTCTTTCATCAAATCACATTTGTATTGAATTTTATATTTCAAATTACATTTATCTTTTTTTTTGAAATACAAATTTGATTTGATGAAAAGGCAAACGATATCCGATTGACGTGATTTTTTATAGATATATTCTATACAATATCTTCTAAAATGTAAACAGTTCAGATTATCGAATTAGGCTCTGAAATGAACCCAATAAAGCGCGCAACAGTTGCTGTTGCGCAGAGTGTACAACAGCAACCCCAAACTGCTCAAAATACATGAGCATTTACTTTGGACAAGTTATTAGTCAAAGTAGTTAGTGCTATTCCATATTTTCTTGTTGATTTCCAAGGCCTAGTATGGACAGCTCATGTAAAGCATTTACATTGGACAAGTTATTTGGTAGGATTGTAAAAATGTTCCGCAGTCTATGGGCGGTCTGAAATTCATTCGCAGTTTGGGATTAATTTGACTTGGGCTTGGGTCTTGGTCGTCATTTTGAAGCTTAATTCGGCCCGATCCATGGAGCCGCTCAAAGTCTGTCCCGAGACCCAGTGTCATTTTTAGTAAAAAATAATAAAATTTTAAGGGAAAAAATTAAAAATAACAAAAAAAATGTTTAGACTCACCCAAGCCTGAGCCTAGGTCCCAGGCCTACCGGCCTGGCCTGAATTTTGGCATGAGCCTGCGAGACTCGACATGGGCCAGGTTGGGCCAAATTTACACCCCTATTATTTGGTGGTGTTGGTCCATTGCTACGTAATATTCTGGGTGTGTTGTGATTGATAAAGAGTGTTAAAGTTTCGGTTAGAATGTGGGTTAATTTTTTAATTTTTTAGATTTTTGATTGTTTTAACTTGGATTAAAATAGTCTTGTTTGGAGTGGACATTTTCGTTTTTTTCACTTTATAATAGAGAAAATGAAATGATTATGGTTTAGATGTGTCAACTTTTATCCTGAGGTTAAAAAATTTATTTTATCTTTTTGTGACTATTTTAGCCCCAATCCATCCTTAACCCACATGCCAAACCAAGATTAGGAAATAAAATGAAATATAATGATTTATGATAGGTAAAAAAAATAGAGTATTATTAAATAAGTTTTCCTTACTTTCTGCAATCAAGTGTGTGGACAGCTCAATACTTGAGCAATTGAGGAGATGGTGGTGGCGATGGGAGCGACCACGACAAATTAATGGGTTAGCTATTATGGCATTTTTGAAAATTTAATTTTTTAAAGATTTTTTTAAAAATTTTTTATGAGATAAAAATAGTTAATAATGTGTTTGGAAATAAATTTTTTAATTAAATAAATAGTTGTGAGAAAAAAATAATTGTTTAATGCGTATGATATAATCTTTTACTATTAAGATTAAATTTTTAACTTTTTAACTTTTTTTTTAATTAAAAAGTTAATACCCAAATCGGACCTATATTAGGAGTAAATATCATATATAACTGTGATATCATGGGACTATCTTTCTTTCTTTCTTTTTTTTTTCTTTTTTAATTCTTTGTTAAGATACCATGTAACTATCACATTCAATGAACAATCTTTTTTTTTGAACATCCAATGAACATTCTCAATTAGAGTGAGTTGAGTTAGTGGAAGACATAGCGGAAGACATTGTTGAATTAGTGGAAGAGATGACTTTCCATCTAATTTCATTGGTGATTTTTTATTAACCAATGAGACTATGTAAAATTGTGTCAGTCCTATATTGGTAGCGGTAGTGGTAGTGGAGGCGGTGTTAAGGGTTTTTTTAAGAAATATTTTGTCTAAATAAATTTGCTCCTTCGGTAACTACGAGGGAAAAAAATATTAACTTGTATTTTTTATCATATCAAACGTCAACTTGTGTAGGAAAATGGAAGCGAAAGGACGACCTTTGAAATATCACTACAACAAAATGATTCTTTAATAACAAAATTATTTCGTTTTCAATAGTAAAATTTTCGTCATCAAATTGATTTGTAATGAAATAATTTCGTTACCACGTTCGTCGTTTATTGGTCGTTGTTAAAAGTACCTGGTGAAGAAATTTTATTTTGTCGCCTATTATTGGTATTTGGTGATGAAACATTTCATCGCTAAATGTTATATAATTTGTCACCTATACTGTTCATTTCGTCACTGGAATTAAATAAAATTTTATTCTATTTGTTTTCGGTGACGAAATATTTCATCATTAAAAACAGTGATAGAACTTTTAGTGACGAAAATATTCGTCATCAAAAGATTAAAAAAAAAAAAAAAGACCCTCCAATGACGAAATTTTTTGTCAAGAAATATTTCAATTTAGTGACGAAATACTGAACATGTATGATGAAATTATTTGTTAGTATTAGAAAGTTTTAGTGACAACTTTTATCGTCGCTAATAATAAATAAAATTAAAAATTGTGCGGGGGGATATTTGCAATTTATATATATATATATATATATTTCAATAAACAATCACTATGTATTTTAATAATCTATTCAATTAAATATCTAATACAAATCAATATAAAATTAAACTATTTATTCTCATAAAACAACATAAGCAAAATACATGTCTCATAATATCAAAAAAATTAATATATAACATCCAAACTATAACATCTATTATAATAAAATAAAAAACTACAACAACACAATCAAAATAACTTGTGCATTTTAATAACCTGTTCAATATAATATCCATTACAAATCATTACAAAAACCTATTCATTTGCATAAAGCAACAACATAGTCAAAATAAATGTTTGATAGTATCAACAAAAAGATAAGATTCATCACAATATAATCATAACCCATGACAACATAGTCAAAATACGTGCTTGGTAATATCAAGAAAAAGTAAAACTACACTGTGCTGGATACGTGTCCAGTAATATCAACAAAAATCTCTTCCTATACAGGTTACCAAATTCGTTCATCTCCAATCTGCCAAAAAAAAAAAAAAAAAAAATTCAACAACAACAACAACAACAACAAAAGGTTAAGGTAACCATTCACTAAATATGTAAACATCCAACCTAGAAGAGAAAAAAAAATGAAAATTTCGAAGGAAATTTCAAACCAAAATTTACCATGCTTGTTTCGTAAATTTTTACAACTTACATTAGTTCCCCCCAAGGTGTGCATGATGTTTCCGGGCCTTTTAACAACTATTTGAAGATTTCACTCCCTAATGGCCTATTTTGAAGCCTAAATGTTTTCCAATTGAGAGTCCTATGATTGTTCTGTAAGTTTTTACAACTTATGTTGATCCCTCCCAAGGTGTTCATGATAATTTGTAGACCTTTTCGTGCCTATTTAACGATTTTTCCCCTTGATGGCTTATTTTCATGCTTAAGTGTTGGAAATTTACAAATTTCAAAGTAGTTTTTAAATTGGGAGTCTCATGCTTGTTCTATAAGTTTTCACAATTTACATTGGTTCCTTTTGAGGTGTTCATGATGTTTCCCAGGCCTTGTAGTTCATATGTCACTATTTTGTCCCTCAATGGCCAATTTTCAAGCTTAAGTGTTGGAAAAATACATAATTCAAAGTAGTTTTCAAAGTAGGAGTCACATGTTTGTTCCAATGTGTTACTCAAAAGACAACCTAAGAGGGGGAGTGAATTAAGTTTTTATAATTAAAATTAATAATACCCTAATAAAAATTATGGCTAGCACAATAGATAAATATAATTAATGAAATAAAAATAATTAAAACAAGTGTCTTAACAACTATGTTAGTTAATGATTTTAACACAACAAAAATGTGAAATATAGCTATGGTAATTTAAAATAAAATAAAGAGATAAGGGAGAGAAAGGCAAACAAATTTATAGTGGTTCGGTTTCAACTCGGCCTACGTCTACTCCTCAAGCTTCACTTGAGATTTTTCACTATCTTCTAGCTTCACAGGGGTGCTAGCAACCTCTTTACAAATGGAGCAATCCTCTACGGATTTTACACAGACTTCACAAGTTCAAACCCTTGCAAATCTTAAATGATTCACAATCACTCTCAAGATTTCAAGAACACAATATTTGCAACACTTTTACAAGATGAAATGGTATTTTTGCTTTCAAAGAAAGTTTACAATAAATATCTCTCAAAGATAGATATATAAAATGAAGCTTTGATTTTTCTGTAAATCTCACACAAGAAAGATGGGCTTAAAACTATAAGGCTCAGTGTATAATTCCTGAGAATAGGTGTGAATGATTATAGATCAAAGAATATTTTCAGGTTTTTGTTTTCTTGTTTACATTAGAGGCTTTAGTATATATAATGAAAATTATAGATTTGAATTTATAGCCGTTGTAGTCATTTGAATTTATAACCGTTTATAGCTGTTGTACTTCCATCATTACCAATTTGAATATCTTCCACTCCATCATTACAAATTTGAATATCTTCTATTTGAACCTTTTGAACCTTTTGGCCTTTTGAACCTTTATAGCTGTTTATAGCCATTGTACTTCCATCATTACTAATTTGAATAACTTCCACTTGAACCTTTTGAACATTTTGGCCTACTGCTATGCTAGGCTGTTTGAACCTTTGTTTTGGGTTGTTTAAACTCCTGATTTAATTAAATATTAAATACATTCTAACAACATTTAGGATAAAGGTTTAGGTGAGAAATAATGGGACAAAATAAATTTTGATTATATTTTTCTCTTTTAAATAAATCATCAAAATAAATTTTGATTAAAATATAATTAAATAAATCATCAAAATAAATTTTGGATTCTATTTTTCTCTTTCAAATAAATTAAAACATAATTAAATAAGCCATCAAAATAAATAAGTCTAACAATCTCTCCCTTTTTTATGATGGCACACAATGATGTTTTGATTTGATTTGGGAATAAGAAAGGCTCCCCCTCAAGTCATGCTCCCTGAATTCATTTCTAAATACATAAGTTAGCACATGTGTAATAAATAAGCTTTAATTAGAGACATGATATGAGACTAAGATATCAAACTATAAATACATAATCATCATATTAGTTTTCAAAAAATACCATAACTTGAAAATAACACCATAATACATAACATCATTTAATTTCTTCCCCTGTGACATTATCAAAAGGACATCATGGGTCAGAATCTAGAGGAGGAGGAGGAAAATGATAGTGATAAATGGCACCAAAAAATAGATAATCAAAACAGATATATACATATATATAGATATATGATTCACCCGCGTCTCTTTTTGTTCCTCGAAAATCGCGTCGGACACATGTCTTCGCTTTTGTGTCAACCGACCAACAAAAGCGAGACGGGTCAATCAGTCAATCAGCTGCCTCAGCTCTCTCTCCCTCTTGCGTCTTCTCCTCTATCTTTTTCTTAATCACTCTATGCTCATTCTTCTTCCTCATTCGCTTCGTGAGAGAGATAGAACAGAGAAACTGAGCTAAGCAGAGCAGAAAGGTTGCCAAAAACTACTCTTCTTTCGATTACATCTCTCTCTCTCCTACTACATGGCCTCGTCCCGTCCCCTTACTCTCTTTCCAGATTTGAATGATCCCGAAAGCACGGCTGGGCCGAGTGCCGCGACTCCCACTCTTCCCAACCTTCCTATGATGTTGATTGAGCAAATAATGGCAGCTCAATCAAACATTGAAGCCAATCATTTCACACTAACGTCCTGTATGGAGACGGTGACTGTAGTCACAAAATTGGCTCACCGACTGCAGAATAGGACGAGTGAGCTCCATCAAGTCAACGCCTAACTCGCTTTGCTCCAGCGCATGTACGAGGATACGCAAGCAGAAATAGGCGCACTGAAGGCCGAAAATAAAGAGCTTAAACGGAAGACCACCTCCATGGCCCGATTTGGAGCAACGTCGTTCTTGGCTTTTGATAGTCAACGAGGAGTCGTCGCTCTCGACGAAAGCACGAGGGTAGGGGCGTCAAGGGTCGCCCAAGGTGATAAAAAGAATAAGAAAACGATGGAAGATGCGAGTAAGTAAGGTCAGCGTATGGCCAGAAAAAAATGAAGGGTTTTTTTTTTTTTTGTATGCTTATTTTTATCGCCGTGTGGCCGTAAAAAAAATGAAAGCTGTTTTTTTTTATGTAAATAATTGTATTTTGATTTGTTTTTGTTTTTATGTGTAAGTACTAAAAAATGAAATTAAAAAGAAGAAAAAAAAATAAGAAAATTAAGTCCAAACAAAAAATAATAATGAGAAAAAAAAATTAAGCCTAATAGAAAAATAAAAAAATAAAATAAATTAAAATAAAATAATACCAGCAGAAATTAAACTTAATGGGATGTTGGTGTTGCTAGAATGGTAATGCAAAAAAAAAAATACCATGAGGGTTTAAAAAAAATCAATGTATGCAAAGTTAACTTTACCTCAAGATGCAGAACCAAAAAAAAAAAAAATTGCACAGTTGAGAATAGCAAACTGTTAAAGAGAATAAATGTATGAAGGACTTGAGAACATTCAACTGATATAAATGTTTCCATATCAATGTAGCAATACACATATATCATTTTAACAAATATTCAAGTTTCACAGTCATAACAAAACTTTTTAAGTAGAAATCGACATTCCAAGTTCGTCACGAATAAAATTGAAGCGATCCTCGCTTAGGGGTTTTGTGAAAATATCCGTCAATTACTTGTCAGTGTTTACAAATTCAAGTACAATATCCCTTTTTTTGAACATGATCTTTTAAAAAATGATGTCGAATTTCAATATGTTTTGTTCGTGAGTGTTGAACCGGATTTTTGCTTAAATTGATGGCACTAGTATTATCACATTTAATAGGGATATGATCATAATACAAATCAAAGTCCTCCAATTATTGCTTCATCCAAAGTATTTGGGCATAACAACTTCCGGAAGCTATATATTCAGCTTCGGCCATTGATAAAGCAACAGAGTTTTACTTTTTGCTAAATCAAGATACTAATGAGTTACCAAGAAAGTGACAAGTGCCACTGGTGCTTTTTCTATCAAGTTTGCATCCGGCAAAGTCGGCATCCGAGTAACTAATTAAATCAAATGCAACATCTCTAGGATAAAGTAGTCCCAAATTTTGAGTGCCAACAAAATATTTAAAAATTCTTTTAACAGCACTGAGATGTGATTCCTTAGGATTTGATTGATATCTAGCACACAGACAAACACTAAACATAATATCGGGTCTACTTGCAGTTAAATAAAGAAGTGAGCTGATCATATCTTGATATTTTGTTTGATCAATGGACTTACCTTTTTCATCACTGTCTAGCTTAATGGATGTGCTCATAGGTGTTCCAGTTATTTTTGAGTCATATATACCAAACTTTTTGAGTAGTTTTTTTATATACTTAGCTTGGTTGATAAAAATTCATTCCTTACATTGATTGATTTGAAACCCAAGGAAATAATTTAGCTCCCCCATCATGCTCATCTCAAACTCACCTTGCATACACTTAGCAAATTTCTTATACAAGGTTTCATTAGTAGCACCAAATATAATGTCATCCACATATATTTGCACAATAAGTAAATCATTATTTTTAGTTTTAACAAAAAGTGTTGTGTCAATCGTTCCTCTAGAAAAATTATTTTTAATCAAAAATTTACTTAATCGTTCATACCATGGATGAGGTGCTTGTTTCAAACCATATAAAGTTTTTGATAGTTTAAAAACATGATTTGGAAAAGCATGATCTTCAAAACCTGGGGGTTGTTTAACATAAACTTCCTCATTTATAAGACCATTAAGAAAGGCAATTTTTACATTCATTTGATAAAGTTTGAAATCTCTAAAACATGCAAATGCAAGTAACAGGCGAATGGCTTCTAATCTAGCAACCGGAGCAAAGGTTTCATCGAAATCAATACCTTCTTCTTGATTGTATCCTTGTGAAACAAGTCTAGCCTTGTTTCTTATAATTGTGCCGGATTTATCAAGCTTGTTTCGAAAGATCCATTTGGTACCGATAATGGTATGATCTTTAGGTTTTGGCACAAATTCCCATACTCTGTTTCTCTCAAATTGGTTGAGCTCTTCATGCATAGCTATCATCCAATGTTCATCGAATTCGGCTTCTTGAAAGTTTTTAGGCTCAATCTGTGAGAGAAAAGCCAAGTTACTACAAATATTTCTAAGTGAAGAGCGAGTTTCAATACCTTTTGTAGGGTCACCTAGGATTAAATCCTTAGGGTGATTATGAACAAACTTCCATTCTCTTGGCAAATCGTCATTGTTTCCTCCTTCTTCTTGAGGTGGGAGAATAGATTGTTCAATCTCTTTGTTCAACTTACATGGTTGGTTCTCTTCTTTGTAGATATTTGAATCTTCCACATTTAGTTCCAAATCTATATTATCACTAACAATTTGCTTTTGAGCAAAGATGTTAGTTTCATCAAATGCCACATGTATAGATTCTTCCACAACAAGAGTTCTTTTATTAAAAACACGATAAGCTTTGCTAGTTAAGGAATAGCCAAGAAAAATTGCTTCATCAGATTTTGAATCAAATTTACGTAAGTTATCCTTGCCATTATTATGCACAAAACATTTACAACTAAAAATATGCAAGTGACTAATGTTGGGTTTTCTATCATGCCAAAGTTCATAAGGAGTCTTTTTGAGAATAGGTCTAATTAATGCACGATTTAAAATATAACATGCGGTATAAACGGCGTCGGCCCAAAAATATTTATGAAGATTATTTTCGCAAAGCATTGTTCTACTCATCTCTTCTAAAGTTCTATCCTTCCTCTCTACTATACCATTTTGTTGAGGGGTTCTAGGTGTTGAAAAATTATGTCCAATACCATGCTCACCACAAAACAATTCAAAATTTTCATTTTCAAGTTCTCTACCATGGTCGGTTCGAATATTAGTAATAAGAAAGCCTTTTCATTTTGAATTCTACGACAGAGTTTTGTGAAAGAAGAAAATGTTTCATCTTTGTGTGCTAAAAACATAACCCATGTAAATCTTGAATAATCATCAACAATAACAAGACAATAACGTTTACCACCTAGACTAGATGTCCTTGAGGGACCAAATAAATCCATATGCAATAGTTATAAAGGTCTAGTTGTGGAAATATGAGATTTTTATTTAAATGATGTTTTAGTTTGTTTTCCTTGTTGACAAGTACTACAAAGATGATCTTTTTCAAATTTAATTTTTGGAAATCCAATGACCAAATCCTTTCTCAAAAGTTTAGCAATTAAATCCATATGAGCATGACCAAGTCTTCTATGCCATAACCAACTATTTTCATTATTAACATATAAACATTTAACATCACTAGCATAGAGATCATTAAGATAAAAAACACAAACATTATCATAGCGATTACCAACGAATAAAACTTTATGATCATTTGTGCTTTCAATTGAGCAATGTGATTTATCAAAAATAACTCGATTACCTTTATCACATAATTGACTAATACTAAGTAGGTTATGCTTAAGTCCATCAACAAGTAAAACATTTTCAATAGAAGGGTTAGGAGAAATACCGATGCTACCAATACCGATGATTTTTCCTTTCTTGTTGTCTCCAAAAGTAACAAATCCTCCATCTTTCGATGATAGTTTAGTAAATAATAATTTATCTCCGATCATGTGTCTGGAACATCCACTATCAAGGTACCACTTCCCTTCTTTAGCTTTGGACTTAAAACAAACCTACAATTGGTTTTTGGTACCCATAGTTTCTTGGGTCTTTCTTGATTAGTTTCGTTAGATCCTTTAACAATCCAAATCTTTTTAATTCCTATGTTTATATTATTTTTGAATGGACAAGAAGATATATAATGATCTTTCTTTCTACAATAATGACAAGTAATATGAGGGTGAGTCATGAGAGGTGCCTTTTCAAAAATTGTATTGAGATTCTTTTGTTTTTTAATAGGGTCATATCCAATGCCCGCCTTATCGAAAACGCATCTTTGATTTCCAAGAAGCATGTTAAGATTATCTCTACCTTTTACAAAATTTTCAAGTGTTTTTGTTAAATCATCAACATTGTTTTGTAAAGCAGTTTTCTCATTAGAAATGGTATCAAAATCATTTTTCAAAACAATTTTTTCTTTCTTTAATTCTTCTACATTAATAGATAAAGATGCAAGAGATTTCTTCGACACATTATTTTTGGCACAAACTTTTCTAAATTCATTTGATAGTTCATGGAATGCACTTTCAAGTTCTTCATAAAGAGTAGTTACCTCATTTTGAGTAGAGTCTTCATCTTCAAGAGCCATGAGACATAAGTTGGCTACTTCATTTTCAATTTCATCACTTGAGCTTTCATCTTCATTTTCTCCCCAAGCTGCTACCATGGCCTTTTTGTTTCTTTTGTAGTCTTTGCCATGATTCTTCAATTTTGGACAATCCATCTTCATATGTCTAGGATTTTTGCACTCATAGCAAATTATAGGCTCTTTCTTGTTATCTTTGTTATACTCTTTCTTGAAAGGTCTTCTTTCTCCATAATTGTTTTTCTTGAAGTGCTTTTTGAGATTTCTACTAAACATGGCATAGCTTTCATCCTCACTGGAGTTTTCATGTTCTTCTTCATTTGATGAGGCTTTGAATGCAATTCCACTTTTCTTTTTGTTTTCAATATTCTCATGTCTTTTCATGGTGATCTCATGAGTCATAAGGGAACCCATAAGCTCATCCAATCCAAGTGTAGAGAGATTTTTGACTTCTATAATGGCCGTGACTTTTACTTCCCAATTCTTTAGTAAACACCTAAGAATTTTTCTTACCAACTCACTGTTAGTATAAGTTTTGTTAAGAGATTTCAAAGAGTTTACAGTTTCAATAAATCTAGTAAACATACTTGAAATAGATTCATCAGAGTTCATTTTAAACAATTCATAACTATGAACAAGCATATCCATACGAGATTCTTTCACTTCGTTTGTACCTTCATACGTTACCTCAAGTTTGTCCCAAATTTCTTTTGCCGAATCATAACTTAAAATTCTATTATACTCCTTAGAGTCTAATCCACAAACAAGGGTGAGTTTGGCTTTAGCATTAGCTTGCAATAATTTATAATCTTTCTCATCACATTAATCTTCAGTTTTAGGTACACTAATATTGTCTACTAATTTGGTAAGAATTTTTAGACCTTTGGTGACAATAATCCACATGGCATAATCAGTGGCTTGTAGGTATAGGGTCATCTTATCTTTCCAATGACTATAGTTATTTCCGTCAAACAATGGTGGCCTATTTATGGCTTGTCCTTCAGCTAAGGTTGCCATGGATCGAAACTCCTAGATGGTTAAATCTAAAACAAGAGTCTAGGCTTTGATACCAATTGTTACCTGAAAATCCTACGTGATTTGTGATTAGATCAAGATTAACTAATTCCAAAAACCCAATAAATTCAAAACACTCAACCTAAAATCATCAAACACTTACGAGAGTGATTTTAGCTTGTTTGTTTTTGAGAATAAACAATAAAACGACACAAACGATTTTTTACGTGGAAAAAACCACAATTGAAGAACCTTCAATTGTAATCAAAAACCACGGGCGAACCGCCACTATCAATCCACTACTGAAGAACGAAAAGATTACAAAGAAATCATACAAATTATCCAACCCTAGTCAATTTGTCTCTGAATCTTCTGTAACTCTTTTCACCACACCTTCGTCACGGAATTGATTCTGAAGTTGATTCCACACCACAACTTCACTTGTCGAATTAACGACTGCGTAGACTCAAACGCCTTTTGGATCCTACGCTTTGATCTTCAGAATCCACCGAAGAGAACTCACTTGAAACTTAAGAAGCAACCTCCTTGATGTATGAATTTCAATGCATAAGTTCAGAACTCTCTTAAGAACATCAAGGAAAACTCTCAAAAATCTCCCAAGAAGACTTTAAACACAACCCTAGTT
The DNA here is from genome assembly GCF_055761805.1 of Camellia sinensis. Classification (NCBI taxonomy): domain Eukaryota; kingdom Viridiplantae; phylum Streptophyta; class Magnoliopsida; order Ericales; family Theaceae; genus Camellia; species Camellia sinensis. Next base: position 42,692,889 of record NC_138961.1, read on the forward strand.
TGTTTTGATCAGATCTAGGAAAACGTACCCAAACAAAACAACGTTAGCAGCTTTAAATAGGAATCTGAATCGCGATCTCCGCTCGAGCTCAACATAGCCCGCTCGAGCGGACTGAACAAAAACTGCATACGAAGAAACAGAGATGCGCTCGAGCGTAGGAGTTTCCGCTCGAGCGTAAAATCACACCCACCAGTATCTGTGCTAGCCCTGTCAAAATACTGAGACCTGCTAATCTACGCTCGAGCTCAAAAGTCTCCGCTCGAGCGGACAGTACAAAAACACAAAAACATAGTTTTGAATCAACACAAGGTTTTGTCTCCGGATTTGACAACACAGGGACCTAACAATCTCCCCCTTTGTCAATTCCCGGACAAAACTTTTCTAAACAAAAGTCCTTAAACACAAGCACTAGACAAAATCAAAAAACAAACACTAAAACATTCAAAACAACTCTATAAACAAACAAGCTTTCCAATCTTGCCATATATCGATCCATCAATCCAATTCATCATCCACCATTCACCTGTGAAAAAACTAGCAACATACCAGAAAAACCAAAACTTGTGGAACTATATAAGAATATAGCAAAATGTATCAGCAAAATGTATCCATTCAATAGAACCACCGGAACAAAATATCAAAATAGCCATGTGTCATAACCAAAAAAAAACAAAACAAAATATACCATCAATATCCATGTACCATCAACAAAATATACCATTCAAAACAAAACAAAATATACCATCAATATCCATGTATCATAAACAAAATATACCATGTATCATCAACATCCAGCAGGAAACTCTCCCCCTTTTTGACCGGGAATGAAGAAAGCAAGAAATCAAGCACCAGATGGAGGAGGGGGCGGCTGAAGCGTCAGTAAGGAAATGATGTGATCCAGCTGCGAAGTAGTGTGAGCAGCAGTCTGCTCCAGCTGACCAAGACGACCATCAAAGGCGTCAAAACGAGCATCAAGAAAGTCTAACCTCCGAGTCATAGCCTCCTCAAAATGCCGAAGCTGATCAGGAAACGAGCTAGGTGGAACAGGTGGAGTAGGATCCTCCTCACCCCCGGCGGCAGCAGCATCATATTCAGCCTCCTCAGCAAGACCAGCAGTGGTACCTGTAGAAGGACCAGCCCGAGAGGACTCCCCCTTAACATGAGCCCGACTCTGTGAGACAGTTTTCTTCGTGAAAGGGCGAGAAGGAGAGGCAAACTCATCATCATCGAGGATAGGGGTCCCTAGGTCAGACAAAAGTCGGTTGATCAAGCAACCGTAAGGAAGGCCAAGCTTTGTATGCCCATGAGCACTGATCATCTTGGTGATAATCAGAGAGGCGAGATCAATAGAACGGTGATTGGCAATACAAGACAAAATGAATCCTTGGTCTTGTTTGACCTCGGAAGAATGTGTGGTGACAATGATGTTGGCGCAGACAATCAAATTAAGCAGTCTGAACTCCGGAAGAAGTTCAAACTGTTTAATCAAACCGCCTTTAGGCCAATGACGGGCAACACCACAAAGTTCCAAAGACACATCATCAAAGTCACAAGTAGGACGATCAGGTACAGGAAACGGATAGTATTGAGGAAAAACTTGCTCAATCTGTAGAAGTTGGCGAATCAAAGCAGGGGTGACAGAAATGGATTTGGACCTAACCCAAGTGGTGAAAGATGGCTCATAATCCCGAATACCCTCCATATTACAGTAGAATTCTCGAACCCAATCGAGATTCTGACGCCCCGAGAATAATAAAACATGGTCACCACCTAGAGGGTCGAACAATGGACGAATTTGGATGGACTCAAAAGTATCGGGTTGAACATTTCGTTCTAAATGAACTGTGCGAGTCACAAAAGATTTATGGAAAGACTTGGATTGGGAGGCCGACTGAAATCTCTCAGAGTTATAAGTAGGGCGAGAAACGGTGGCCTTTCGGCGTTTTGGAGCAGGAGCAGACATACCGAAGAAGACACTATGACACCCAACAAATCAACAAAACCAAAACCCAACCCACACCAAAACAAAACCAAAACAAAACATTAGTGCAATAATCAAATTTAAAAAACAGGGCATAACAAAAACAGGGCATGAAAGCATGGTATGGAAGAACTCATAACTAATACACCAAATATGAGAGAAATTGCACGGTATACGTAGAAATCATGAGAAAAGAAAAGCAATGTAACCAAGCCCAAAATGATACCCACGCAAAAAGACCTCAACAGCCCATTATAGTAGGAACACAGATAACGCCCAATACCTCAGACACAGCACAGAAAAATACACAAAAATAACAGACAATCAGACAAAGAAAAAGTGTGTGAGAGAGAGAATCACAGACACGACACACAACACCCACAACGCTACAAACCCAACAACCAATCGAACCAAATAGAACAAAAAAACGAGAAAATAAAAGAGGGTAAAACTTACCAAAGAGCAAATCAGTGGGAAGGATGATGAATGGAAGGAGAATCGACCACAATGCAGCCACACGACCAACCCTAGATCGAGAGAATGAACCAGGAAGAGAAAAAGTAACTCGAAGAGTCGAGAGAGGGAGTTAAGTATGAAAAAGGGACGCTCGAGCGTACATAATACTGCTCGAGCGAACAATACTGCAAGCAGACTCCCGCTCGAGCGTGCAAAAGGCCGCTCGAGCTCAAAAAACCATCTCTCAAAACTGCCAAATCACGAACAAACTGCTGCACGAGTGAAAAACACGCTCGAGCGTAAAACATTCCGCTCGAGCGGAACAAAACCTTTTTTTTTTTTTTTTTTAAAAAAAAAAAATAAAGAACAAAACACACCTAGAAAGTCCTGTAATCAAGCAAGAAGAGCAAGTGAGACTAAACCACAAAGACAAGAAAATCCATCACATGATAAGTCCTGCAAATTTTGAGAAAAGAGATGAAACACCAGCTCAGGAACAACACAGATAGTATGAAATCAAAGCCACACGCATCATGAGAATGCATAACTCAAAAACACACATGAGAGCTCATGTAAAAATGTGTGTGTGTGCAATCCTTGAGAGTCACAAAGCTAGAGTTAATCCTAGTAGTGATCGGATGGCTGGACCTCCGACACGAGTAACTGACTATCACAGAGAAAAGTCAAACCACTAGGAATCACGGGGTATGTGTTAAGTAAAAGCGGAAGCTCCCCCTCAGTTTTTTTTTTTTTTTTTTTTTTTTTTTCTTCTTATGGGCACTCACTGGTGGCATGCACACTCAAGAGTATGGATTCCAACCAGAGAAGAATGAAGTCAAAATGAAGGCCTGGTTGGTGCCTCTGAGGTAGCCTTTTCCTAATGCCCGGAGATCATGTACTGAGGGAGAAACCATGGAAGTGAATAAAGGCGGTAGATGGTTAAGAGACTTAACATCACCCATGATGTACTAGTATGGGTCAATTTCTCCGTAAAAGTACAAGAAACACTGTCAGTGGTCCATAGAGAACTTTGATCACTTATGCGGAAACCCCTGCAATAGTTTAGCTCAAGAATGTGTACAGAATGAGATCACGTAGTAAATGAGTATGGGCATTCAGCATGAGCTATGAACTAAGATATGAAACAAATCTTGTAAGAAACATGAGCAGTGTTCATTTAATATTTTGATGCAAAAAATACCAGGACTCAATCACAATGGGATTAACACATCTAAGAATAGAAGTCAGCCACTCACACTCACCTCACGACCACAGGAACCAATCTAGTTACTGAGCATTACACCTAAGGTCTTTCTAAGAAACTCAAATCGAAGAAGATCAAGGGGTTTTGTAAAAATATCAGCTTTTTGATGCTCAGTAGGGATATGTTCCAAAACAACAATGCCTTCATCCACTAACTCTCGAATAAAATGATGACGGATGTCAATATGTTTGGTGCGAGAGTGTTGGACTGGATTTTTTGAAATGTTTATGGCACTTGTGTTATCACAAAAAAGAGTGAGGGTATTCAGTTCTATTCCATAATCATGAAGCATTTGCTTCATCCACAACATTTGTGCACAACAACTCCCTGCAGCAATGTACTCAGCCTCAGCAGTGGAAAGAGAGATGGCATTCTGCTTTTTACTATGCCAAGAAACCAAATTATTCCCAAGGTAAAAACATCCCCCGGAGGTACTTTTCCTATCATCAGCACACCCTGCCCAGTCGGCATCAGAAAAACCAGTAATTTCAGCTGTAGTATCAGTGGAAAACCAAACCCCATACCCCAAGGTCCCATTTACATACTTAATGATGCGTTTTACCGCAAGAAGGTGAGACTCTTTAGGACTGGCTTGGTAACGAGCACAAACACCGAAACTGAAAGAAATATCAGGACGACTGGCTGTGAGATACAGAAGACTCCCTAGCATACTCCTATAAAGGGTAGGATCAACATCAATACCAGAGGAATCTTTGGAGAGGTGAAGACTGGTGCTCATGGGAGTGCGTGCATGTTTGGCAGACTCAAGACCAAACTTAGACACAAGATTTTTCGCATACTTAGACTGAGATACAAATATACCTGTAGGAGACTGTTTAATTTGAATACCCAAAAAATAAGACAACTCTCCCATCATGCTCATCTCAAACTCATGTGTCATGCAATCCGAAAAATATTTCACAAGATGTTCAGCAGTGGATCCAAACACAATATCATCAACATAAATCTGAGCAACAAGAATATGAGACTTAGTATGTTTCACAAATAAAGTCTTATCCACACTACCCCTTTGAAAATCATTGTCAAGAAGAAATGTAGTAAGTCTATCATACCAAGCTCGAGGGGCTTGTTTCAATCCATACAAAGCCTTGTCTAACTTGTAGACATGATTAGGACATTTAGGGTCCTCAAACCCTTTTGGTTGCTCAACATATGCCTCTTCTCTCAAGTACCCATTCAAAAAGGCACTTTTCACATCCATTTGAAACAATTTAAAGCCAAGAAAACATGCAACACCAAGCAAAATACGAATAGATTCGAGACGTGCAACTGGGGCAAACGTCTCATCATAGTCAACACCCTCTACTTGTGTGTAGCCTTGAGCAACCAACCTAGCTTTGTTCCTAACAACTGTACCATTCTCATCAGATTTATTTTTAAAGATCCACTTGGTACCTATCACATTCATGTCTCTAGGTCTGGGAACTAGAGTCCAAACCTTGTTACGTTCAAATTGACCTAATTCTTCATGCATAGCATTGACCCAACTATCATCTAGCAAGGCCTCTTTAAAATTTTTAGGTTCAATTAAAGAAACATAACACATATGTGATACCTCATCCCGAATCTGTCTTCGGGTTTTCATTCGATCCGAGACACTTCCAATCACCTGTTGAGCTGGATGATTCAGTTTCACCCTAGCTGATGGTTTAAGCTCAGGACTTGCGGTGACCGGGGCAACTGGAGTGATGTCCCTTGGAGCACTCTTTGGACTTGACCTTACCTGTGAAGATGGTTCTGTAACCGTTTCTTGTGATGGGTCCGCACCTTCTCCTTGATTTTGTGATTCCGTGTCCAAGATTGGAGACTCATCATTATCATCCTCATTTGTTGCTGGAGTAGGTGCACCTGTGTCATCTATAACCACATTGATAGATTCCATTAAGGATGAAGTTCGCAGGTTATAGACTCTAAACGCCCTACTGGTGGTTGAATACCCTAGAAAAATACCTTCATCACTTCGGGAGTCAAATTTGCCCAAAGGCTCTCTATCTTTGAAGATGTAACACTTACTCCCAAAAGTTTTGAAGTATTTTACATTAGGTTTCAAACCCTTCCACAATTCATATGGAGTTTGTAAAGTGCCGGGCCTCAAATATACGCGATTTATGACATACACAGCAGTATTTAAGGCTTCAGCCCAAAACTTAGGAGGAAGTTTCTTACTAAGGAGCATGACCCTAGCCATTTCTTGAACAACCCTGTTCTTCCTCTCAACAACTCCATTTTGTTGTGGAGTAATAGGGGCAGAAAATTCATGCTTGATTCCATGCATATCACAAAAATCCGAAAACGAACTATTTTCAAATTCACGACCATGATCGGTTCGGATTCTTATGATACGCCCAATGGAAACACCCTGTTCATTTTGGATTTTAGGGACTAAGGCCTGGAAAGCATCAAACGTATCAGATTTTTCCCTTAAAAAATTTACCCACGAAAATCGAGTAAAATCATCAACAGTTAAAAAAATGTATCTTTTACCTCCGATGCTTTCAGTGCGAGTAGGACCCATTAAATCCATGTGAACTAATTCAAGAGGACGTTTGGTTGTAAAGCTGTTCACCTTTTTATGAGGAGCACGGGTTTGCTTGCCAAGCTGACATGGTCCACACACATGGCTCAAATTCTTACCTAGTTTAGGTATTCCCCTCACAAGCTCTTTGTTGGTTATCTTAGTTAGGTCATTGAAATTCATGTGACCTAATCTTTGATGCCACAGGTCAATGTTACTAATGATGGCAGAGTGACAAGTGAGATCATTGGTAGTAACAATCCCATAGCAGTTATCAGATGTGCGAACCCCATGTAAGACAGTATTTCCCTTTTTATCCAAAATTTCACATTTATTTTTTGAAAACAATACTTCATGATGGGAATCACACATTTGACTAATGCTTAAAAGATTTGCTTTAAGACCATCAACTAGTAGAACATTATCCAGCTTGGGAAGACCAGCAACACTTATAGAGCCCTTACCAATGACTCTCGAAGTGCCGCCATCTCCAAAGGTAACAATTCCTCCTTCATATTTTTCAAGGGAGGTGAAGTAGGATTTGTTACCGGACATATGACGAGAACACCCACTATCAAGGTACCACATGTGCGCATCACGTGCTTTTAGAGCAGTGTGAGCAACAAAACAAGTCAAATCCTCTTTTCTAATCCAAATCTTTTTAGTCTTGGTGTTCAGCCTAGACATGTAAGGTTGTCTCCTAACCCAAAAAGTATTAGAATTTCTACCCTTTTGAGACACCTTACCAAACAGTTCAAAACAATAAGGACGAATGTGGCCATACCTACCACAGTGATGACAAATAAAAACCGGTTTTACCTCCTTTTTGTTGATTTTACCAGCTTTCGGTAGACGGAGAGAGAGATCAGCCTGGTCTACCTTCAATTTTCCCTTTGCTTGAGTCTTCTTGTCATGTGAAGTAGAGGCCTGTCCCTTGTGTGCTGTTGCACCATAGCCTAATCCGCTTTTGTCGCAACCCATTTGTTGAGACCCGAGGATGTCTTCTAAAGATTTTGAACTTTTGTTCCACATGGCAATAGTGGCTCTAGCAACCCGAAGCTCTTCATCCTTTTGACAGACTATCTCTTCCAATCTGGCTTGTGACAGCTCAAGACTTTCAAGCTTTTCTTCATATGTGGAATACACCTTCAGAAGTTCATTCCTTTCAGTTTCAGAGGATAGTAATTTTCCACATAAGTCTTGCCTGTCACTCGAGATCTTGACGATATTCTGCTTTGCTGCTACAAGTTCTCCTTTCAGCCTGACATTCTCACTCTCACATGTCTTGAGCTTGAGAGAGAGTTTGTCGTTGAGTTTGGACAAATTCAAAGATTCCTCGTACAGCTTTTCGTAGGCTTGTTGTAGTTCATCGCCATTGATCTCCTCATTATCCTCAGATGTTTCATCATCCTCTTTTTGCTCTTCATTCTCCTTGGCCTCCTCCAATCTTGCAACTAAGACTGAAAAGTCGCTGGATGGTGGTGAAAGTGAGTTTCCTCTTTCATGGAATTGGCTCAAAATTTCCCATGCCTCTTTAGCCTTTGTGCAACGAACAACCCGTTGCTGTTCTTCAGCAGAAATTGCTCTACGAATAGTGCTAAGGGCTCTCAGATTGCTCGGACTGTCAACACTTTCTGTATCTTCTTCAATGGCCTGCCAGCCTTCTGGATCAAAGGCTCTCAGAAAAGCCCTCATTCTGATTTTCCAAAATAGGTAGTTACTCCCATCAAAAGTAGGAGCATGATGCAAGTTCTGACCACGAGCTAACTCCGCTGGCTTTGGAAGAGGTTGAGAAACCGTGGCCCAAAATGCCATGAATGCACTATCCCCATCTTCACCGGATTCAGGTTCTTTGGGTTCTTGCTCCGACCCGCTTTCATCATCCCAAGTTACAGTGTAGACTTTCTTTCGATTCTTTTTCGAAGGGCATTCAAGGGCAATGTGACCAAACCCTTGACACTCATAACACTTGACCCCTGGTCCCCTTACAATCTTTTTTTCAGTAGTTTGAGCAAATTTTGGTGGAACAGTTTTGGGTTTGTCACTACTCTTATCTTTTGAAATAGGGGCTCTGAAATTCGGCTTCTTTTTCAAAAATTTTTTAAACTGTTTTGTAAGCATAGCCGTCATCTCAGACTCTAAATCAAATTCAGTCTCCGGAGGTTTTGCAGTCTCATGGGCACTCGTGAAAGTCATATTTTCTTTTTGCTTTTTCTTAGAAATTTGGTGGGCTTCATAAGTCTGCAAATTTCCAACCAATTGATCGAGCTTGAGGGTATCAACATTCTGAGCCTCCTCAATGGCTGTCACCTTTGGTTGGAACCTCTCGGGAAGGGACCTCAAAATTTTTCCAACAACTTTTGCTTCCGGGATTTTTTCACCGAGAGTGAAACAGGAATTCACGATATCACTGAGTTTTGCATAAAATTCATCGAACGTCTCATCGTCGCGCATAAAAAGGGTTTCAAAGGCGGACGTGAGACGTTGAAGTTTTGCCCTTTTAACAGAGGTGGTACCTTCGTGAATCGTTTCAAGAATATCCCACGCCTCTTTTGCTATTTCACACGTGCAAATTCGACGGAATTCTTCAGGTGTGACAGAGCAGAAGAGGGAGTTTAGTGCTTTGCTGTTCCAACTCGAATTCTGGTAATCGATTGTGTCCCATTTATCAAGGGGTTTAGGAATATCAATCCCATCAACGGTGATTGTAGGTTCACTCCACCCAAAGATTACGGAGTGCCAAACTTTCTCATCGATGGATTTTAAAAATGCTCTCATACGAGCTTTCCAATAAGAATAGTTTGTACCGTCAAGTAATGGGGGTCTATGAGTGGAGTTACCTTCACGAATAGAATCCATGATACTAATCACACAAAATCACACTCCTATAGTTTTTTTTAAAAAAAAACAAAGAGTGACCTGCTCTGATACCAATTGAAAATCCTACGTGATTTGTGATTAGATCAAGATTAACTAATTCCAAAAACCCAATAAATTCAAAACACTCAACCTAAAATCATCAAACACTTACGAGAGTGATTTTAGCTTGTTTGTTTTTGAGAATAAACAATAAAACGACACAAACGATTTTTTATGTGGAAAAAATCACAATTGAAGAACCTTCAATTGTAATCAAAAACCACGGGCGAACCGCCACTATCAATCCACTACTGAAGAACGAAAAGATTACAAAGAAATCATACAAATTATCCAACCCTAGTCAATTTGTCTCTGAATCTTCTCTAACTCTTTTCACCACACCTTCGTCACGGAATTGATTCTGAAGTTGATTCCACACCACAACTTCACTTGTCGAATTAACGACTGCGTAGACTCAAACGCCATTTGGATCCTACGCTTTGATCTTCAGAATCCACCGAAGAGAACTCACTTGAAACTTAAGAAGCAACCTCCTTGATGTATGAATTTCAATGCATAAGTTCAGAACTCTCTTAAGAACATCAAGGAAAACTCTCAAAAATCTCCCAAGAAGACTTTAAACACAACCCTAGTTTGTTTTGATCAGATCTAGGAAAACGTACCCAAACAAAACAACGTTAGTAGCTTTAAATAGGAATCTGAATCGCGATCTCCGCTCGAGCTCAACATAGCCCGCTCGAGCGGACTGAACAAAAACTGCATACGAAGAAACAGAGATGCGCTCGAGCGTAGGAGTTTCCGCTCGAGCGTAAAATCACACCCACCAGTATCTGTGCTAGCCCTGTCAAAATACTGAGACCTGCTAATCTACGCTCGAGCTCAAAAGTCTCCGCTCGAGCGGACAGTACAAAAACACAAAAACATAGTTTTGAATCAACACAAGGTTTTGTCTCCGGATTTGACAACATAGGGACCTAACATTACCCAAAAGACAACCTAAGAGGGAGGTGAATTAGGTTTTTATAATTAAAATTAATAATACCCTAATAAAAATTATGACTAGCACAATAGATAAATATAGTTAATGAAATAAAAATAATTAAGACGAGTGTCTTAACAACTATGTTAGTTAATGATTTTAGCACAGTAAAAAAGTGAAATATAACTAAGGCAATTTAAAATAAAATAAAGAGATAAGGGAGAGAGAGACAAACAAATTTATAGTGGTTCGGCTTCAACTTGGCCTACGTCTACTCCTCAAGCTTCCCTTGTGATTTTTCACTATCTTCTAGCTTCACAGGGATGCTAGCAACCTCTTTACAGGTGGAGCAATCCTTCACGGATTTTACACAGATTTCACAAGTCCAAACCCTTGCAAATCTTAGGTGCTTCACAATCATTCTTAAGATTTCAAAAACACAGTGTTTGCAACACTTTTACAAGATGAAATGGTATTTTTGCTTTCAAAGAAAGCTTACAATAAATATCTCTCAAAGATAGATATATAAAATGAAGCTTTGATTTTTCTGTAAATTTCACACAGGAAAGATGGGCTTAAAACTATAAGGCTCAGTGTATAATTCCTGAGAATAGGTGTGAGTGATTATAGATCAAAGAATATTTTTAGATTTTTGTTTTCTTGTTTACATTAGAGGCTTTGGTATATATAATGAAAATTATAGCCGTTTATAGTCGTTGTATTCATTTGAATTTATAGCCGTTGTAGTCATTTGAATTTATAGCCGTTTATAGCCATTGTACTTCCATCATTACCAATTTGAATATCTTCCACTCCATCATTACAAATTTGAATATCTTCTATTTGAACCTTTTGAACCTTTATAGCCGTTGTACTTCCATCATTACTAATTTGAATATCTTCCACTTGAACCTTTTGAACCTTTTGGCCTGCTGCTGTGTTAGGCTGTTTGAACCTTTGTTTTGGGCTGTTTGAACTCTTGATTTAATCAAATATTAAATACATTCTAGCAACATTTAGGATAAAGGTTTAGGTGAGAAATAATGGGACAAAATAAATTTTGATTCTATTTTTCTCTTTCAAATAAATCATAAATTTTGATTAAAATATAATTAAATAAATCATCAAAATAAATTTTGGATCATATTTTTCTCTTTCAAATAAATTAAAACATAATTAAATAAATTATCAAAATAAATAAGTCTAACACAATGGGAGTCATGTGCTTGTTTCGAAGTGTTCACAACTTATGTTGGTTCCTCTCAAGGTGTTTGTGATGTTTCCCGAGCCTTTTCGTGCCTATTTCAAGCTTTCCCCCCCTTCCTAAGACTTATTTTCATGCCTAAGTGTATGAATAGTGCAAATTTCAAAATTGTTTTCAAATCGGGAGCCATGTGCTTGTTCTATAAGTTTGCACAACTTATGTTGCTCCGTCTCAAGGTGTTTGTGACGTTTCCTTGGCCTTTACATGCATATTTCATTATTTTCTCTGGACCTTTCGTGCCTAAATGTCAAAGTAGTTTTTTATTCTATCCTAGTTGAAGAAGAAATTTTCTACTAAATTAACATAGAAACATAATAAACTAACCAAGAATCTTGTCCATCAGAATCTAAACTTTCCCCACTCCCAAAATTTCCCGTGATACCTTTTTGTCTCAAACACTCTATGATACTTTGTATCTTCTTGCTTTGTTTATTCTCTGACTTTTGAAGCCTGGCAATTTGTTCATTTTGCTGTGCTATTTGCATCTCAAGGCGTTGAACATAGTCACTATTTTCAACAGGTGCAACAGTAGTCTTCATAGAAGAAGAAGGCCTCATGCCTAGTCCTTTCACATAACCTGACCTTGGCTTAAGCACCTTGACCGACACTGCCTCTGGGGTCAAGGGGATCGCACCAGTCTGTGAGAGTTGTTTTGCTTACGTCTGTATCATGTTGTCCTATTAATTTGAAATAAATCAAACAATTATTAGTTATTCTACCTTACAAAGCAAAAGAAATAATTTTATCAAAATTAATATGCATTGCCTTGTACATACATAATTAACTTGGCTCTCCGACGAAATCCATTCATGCGTGTTCGAATTACAGTGGATGGACTTGTAAAATTCTGCCAAATCGGGCACTTTTCCATTTGTAATTATCTGATTCATTTGTTTTTGAATGTTATTTCATATATTTAAATAACAAAGCGTACTAATCCAATAAAATAAATTAGTAAAACGCACCGAGCTAAACACCCTGACCGGGATTGATTTTGATCCACATCGATGTTTTGTTTTCATCTGCATCTTATTATTCACATTAGTTAGTGATTGTTCCTACACAATTGAAACACCAATGAAAACAAGAAAACTTAACACTAGTAAGAAGAAACTTAATTTTGACAATTAACATAAAACATAAAACATTTTGCCATGAATTCTTTAGTATTCCACTTCTTGTCAGTTAGAGATGTCCACTGATTAAGAGTAACACTTGCAGGTGGGTGGCTTCTCACGTACTCCTCTCCTCTTGCATCCTTAAGTTGCTTGTATTGTTTGTGCAACTTATAGGTGAAGTCGCTCAATCGCCAACCAAACTGTGTGTCTATAGTCTTTGTTACATCACTCTGATTGCCTTGTAGATCAAACTGATCCTGCAAAATCAAATCATTTTTTTTTTCATAAGATAAATAACCTAAATTTTGTTCACATACACAATTATACATAGCAGCAACCAACTATGAAACACAACAGCTAGGTTATAGGAGTAACTCCACAATTCCTGTCCACATTACACGAATGAAGCACAACACACACATACACTGACTAGGAGCAACCACCAGTCCACATAACACAACAAAACGACAGCAGTAAACTACAAAGCTGCTGCAAAAAGGAATCACAGTAGCAAAGCTGCTATAGAGGTGAAAGAACACAGCAATCAGCATGGGCTGTAGTCAGCAGAGAAATAAAACAGCCAGCATAACAGCAGAACAACAACTAAAGCCACAATTAGCATAACAGCAGGGCAACATCAGCAAATCCATCATAATAGATTCTAGATCCCTAGTGTTGGCAGATCTACATATGAACTGCATGGAATGAGAGCTCAAACTGCTACAGTTCCAAATGAAACATAGCTAGTAGAACAGCCAAAACATCAACAGCATTATCCATCACAGTAAAATTCAAAACAATAAAATCAGTTGCAAAAAACCAGAAGTAGATGTTCACAGGCCTGAAAAGAAATCTGTTCAACCACCACATATTAGACCTATGAGGAGGTTGAACAGATTCAATATACTGTTTGTTCAGGTTCCAGCAAACCCCAATGACAAATTTACATGTTATAAAACAAAGTTGGGTAAAAACTACCCACAAAATTTAGTCCTCATTCACTCAACCCCCAATATGCAACACAAAACACTCCAAACAATTTATGAGAGCTAGTCAAAAACTCAACCCTCAACAAAAAAACTCCCTTACAATTAGGACCAGCTTGACAACTTGCAGAAGATGAGTTAGATAAACTGTGTGGCTCACCATCACTTAAACCACAGAACTGAGCCTAGTTATAGGGACTCACCATCTCAACCCTTTTCCCTACATGAGACCAGCTTGACAAACTGCAAAACAAGGTAGTGAGCAAGATACATGAATATAAAGGTCTTACATCTCTCAACACTCATATATGGGCGCACATTCCCTCAAAAATAGAATGCTGTCAACTCTCAAGAATCTCAATCAATACTCTTAATTGAAGTGGCTCACAATCACTCAACTTATAACATCCCTACGTAAACAGCAGCATAACACTGCAGACAAGGGTAAAATGCGGCAGATGCTAGATACAGTAGACAACACAAGTAAACGTCAATTTATTCATAGTAGTGGCCAAGGAATGGCCAGAAAATTGCCCAAATAACCAGTCCACACAGTTGCCCCAATTCACAGCAGGCCAATGCATGTTACATTTAGTTAACAGAGGACCCAATACACTAGAAGAATAAGGACAACTGAAAAACAAGTGGTCATGATCCTTATTCTGGTGGTTACATAAAACACATTGAGCAGAACTCATAATCCCATACACAACCAACCTGTCAAGAGTATTCAATCTACCAAGGATAGCCATCCAAACCACAATATGAACTCTAAGGATATGAAACTTAAACTAAACGAGCCTATGCCAAGTCACTCTTGGCTTATGAACTCTAAACAGGTCCCAAGCATAATGGATAGAGAAGAGGCCATTAGATGCGAAATAATAAAGAAAGCAAAAGGAATATTGATTTCAATTTGGTCTGTCAAATTCAGCATGCCAATGACCATGTCATATCACTCATCAAAGGTTTATACAAATCAAGAAAATGTCAAATGGGAAACAAACTACCTCTTCCATACTCAACCTCGTGAGAGGAAATATGTAACATAGCACACAGGTGTTCAAAGAAAAAATGGAAGCATTGATTGCTAAACTACAATCATAACTTCTAAAATTTAAGAATGAGATAAGGCAAATTTAACAAGCAGATAAATCATGTGCCCAAAACTTGTATCTAAGTTCACAACATCCATGATACTTACCTACTTTCGTGCCTGTAACATGGATATAATACTAATAAATAAATAAATAAATATAACAACTTTGTAAACTTGCCAATGCTATTAGATACCGTCACCTCGTGCTTAGGTTGCACATTATGAGGTGGTAAGGGTTAGGTACCAACCTTCTAACATGGGAGATCCATCCCTTCCTCTGGGGTAGGAGTTAATGGCCTTGAATGAGACTGTAAACGGAGTCCCGATGGCATCTCTTGTTATTGAAATAATATAATCAAATAGTAAAAAAGATATTTAACACAGTTAAAATATATTTTAAAAAATATATGTTGTTTAAGATATATGAAGAAGATATGTAAATAGTAAAAGGCATGCTCACACACAAATATAAAATAATGTATATAATACCTAGCGGTCAAAGGAACCCAATGACTCATCATCATTGTCATCCTCACTCTCTGATGGTTTATACTCATCATCATCATCTACCTCAACCCTAATTCCCTTTTCCTTTGCATTTGCACATTTGGATTGAACCACACTCACCAACGAATTTGTAATATTCTTCACTCCAAGATTGTTCATTATCTCATATTTCTCCTTGATTCGCTTATTTCTTTGTTTCTCATATTCTGTTAGCTTCTTATTTCTCATATCACCTGGTTTCAGCCATTGTTTTTTGCCTTTGACCATTTTCTACAACTATATAACATAATTCAACTTTAATTGGAAAATATAGACAATATAACTATGCACCATTAAAAAAAATAAATAAAAAAGTAACATAAACATATAAAGTAAAAATTACATTAATTAATAACATCTATTCAGAAACAAAGTATAAAATAAAAATTACATATCATAATCCATATTAGGATCCATATTAACATCAGGAATGTCATGTTCTTCATCTCCTTTGTCATCTCCATTCTTTTCCATTATCTCATCTAATGACCCTACTGCCGAAGTAACATTGAATTCAACATCATCCTTACAATATCGAACAATTGGGTCAATGTCAATTAGAACAACATCAATAATGTTTCTTGTTAGAACACATTATTATTTTCTGAAGGATACAATAATTCTCCATCATTAGCTTCTAGAACATCAAAGGCACCCCTATGTTGCACCCTTTGTACGACATTCCAAGGTTCACCCAATTTGGTGTCATTCAGATAGAAGACTTGCTTAGCTTGACTAGGTAGAATAAACAAGTCAGATTGGTACCATCGAATTTTCACGTCAATGCTTGTGCAATATGTATCAAATCGTATTATTCTGTTTCTACTAGTATTACCGTGTTATACCATTCACACTGGAACAAAACAACCTTTTTTTTTTTATCACATATGTATTCAGATTCCAAAACCTTGCACAAGTGACCGTAGAATTCATGCAATTTTCCTTCATGATCCCCTTGTGTAAGCACACCACTATTTTGACTCGCACGACGGTTGTCTAGATCTCGAGTATGGAATCGTCTGCTATTGATTATGCAACCTGAGTACTCTTTCACTAGCAAATTAGGACCATTTGCTAATGACCACAATTCATCGGTTACCTATGATGACTCTTCAACTCTCAATCTATTTATCTACAATTACATGTAACAAACAATAAGTAAATAATTTATAAATGACGAAATTTTATAAAAATTTCATTTTGTTTAAGTTGTAAATGTCGAAAAATTATAAATGTTTTACTCTCTGTTTGAACAACTTGGGAAATTCTTGTCGTTGTATATGGGTTATGTCATGTCTAGCTCGCGTTTGTAATAGATTTTTGTGTTCCCTACTAAAAAAAAAATGTGATTACTATGTACCACTAATAAAAAAGCTAAGCATAAACATAATTCAATGAAACACATACTCCAAATACTTCTCTATCTTTGGGCTATTGTACAACACAAACCAATGAGCAATATCATGAATTTCTTGAGACATTTCAACATTCGTGTGATTAGACCAATTGGACGTGTAGTT
Organism: Camellia sinensis; assembly: GCF_055761805.1. Taxonomy (NCBI): domain Eukaryota; kingdom Viridiplantae; phylum Streptophyta; class Magnoliopsida; order Ericales; family Theaceae; genus Camellia; species Camellia sinensis. The sequence continues at coordinate 42,709,518 of NC_138961.1, forward strand.
TTTATGAATATTGTCAACCCTCGTTGACGTTGACCATGATCTTCATTCCATTCTGGTCGATTATGCGCGGTTTCAATCCTATCAACATACATTGAACAAAAAGTAATGCACTCTTTGACAATGTCGACAATTGAACCTTCTAGTTGAGCTCGGTTGGTCACAAACTTTTTTAATACTCCAAGAAACCTTCATGAGAGAACAAATTAGGAGTATAGTTACACATACAACACAATTACGCACATCTCATTTACAAGTATAAGTGTAAAAAATATCTTTCAATTGGGTATATCCATCGATATTGCACGGGTCCTCCAAGAATAGCCTCACGAGGCAAATGAACAGCCAAGTGCATCATCACATCGAAGAAGGGTGTAGGAAGGATCTTTTCAAGCTTGTATAAAATGTGTATTATACGTTCCTCTAATTTCTCCAGTTTACTTCGCCTTAGTGTCCTAGAGCATAGGTCTTGGAAGAAATTGCCTAACTCAAAAAGTGTTGTACTAATTTCTTTATCCATGTAACCACGCATTCCAATGGGAAGAATTCTTTGTATAAGTACATGGCAGTTGCGGCTTTTTAGGCCTGTTAATCTACCATTTCTTGCATTCACTGATTTGGATATGTTTGTCGCATACCCATTTGGATAATTGACAGTTTTTAAAAATTCAAAGAAACCCTCCCTCTCTGCAAGTGTCAATGAAAAGCTTGCTCGAGGCTTGACATATGACCTATCGGGTTATTGTGTTAGCCATAGATCTTTCCTTATACCCATATCTTTCAATTCTAACCACGCATTCTCTGTGTCCTTGTTCTTTCCATCAATGCCTAACATAGTTCCAAAAACATTTTCACTAAAATTTTTCTCCACATACATGATATCAATGTTGTGTCGAAGTTTTCGCTTCCTCCAATAGGGTAGCTCATACAAGATGCTTACCTTTGTCCAATTAGGTGCTTGATGGGGCCTTTTCCTATTACTTGGATGCTTTCCATATATGACACCTGTCGCGGTGTCTAACTGCTCTTGTATCTTTTCCACCGACAACTCCAAAGATCTCTTCCATTTCTCAATCTTACTATTGTAAGCCCTACTCTTTTGTTTTTCAGGGTGGTCCTTAGGCAAGTAACATCAACAGTTAGTGTACCTAGTCGGTCTTCTCAAATATTCAAAATATGGTTCATCATTGCAAGTGTATCAAGAATAATGACCCTTTGTTCTCCTCCCAGATATGTCACCAAATGCAAGCCAATCATGTATTGTCCACAAAAAAGTTGCATGCATTCGAAAAGTCTCATTGGTGGAGGCATTGTAAGTTAGTGCACCATTTGTCCACAACTCATCCACCAATGGTCGCATGTAGGCGTCAATATCAATTCCTAGTTGCGATTCTCCAAGAATAAGTAATGACATCAAACAAAATGGATCCTTCATAACCAACCAAGGTGGCAAGTTATATGGAATGAGTATGATGGGCCACAAACTGTAAGAGTTGTTCATGCTCCCAAAAGAGTTAAACCCATCAACGGCCAACCCTAGCCTCACATTTCGAGGCTCCAAGGCAAACTCGGGATGTTGTGCATCGAATTCCTTCCATTCATCACTGTCAACGAGATGCCTCAATATCTCGTCATCCACTTGTTTGTCTTTGTATCATCTCATGTCATCAGCCCTCTTCCTTGACATATACAATCTTTTCAACCTTGGTGTCAAAAGAAAGGACCGCAATACTTTATGAGGGTTCTTCTTACCCCTTCTACGATTGATCTTGTATCTAGATGTCTTACAAGTCGGACATTTATCTAGTGTTGTATTCTTCTTCCAAAATAATACACAATCATTTATGCAAGCATCAATGAGCTCATATGACAAGCCCAAGTCACGTAGTATTTTCTTACCTTCATAAGTTGACTTTGGAACCAAATTTTCTTTCGATAAAATTCTACTTAAAAACTCTAGCATCATGTTAACTAACTTATTGCTCCAATGATTTGTTACCTTCATATTAAGCACCTCGATCACAAACTTCAACGAAGTATAATTTATACAATTCGGGAACACCTCACGTTTGGCATCAATCAACACCTTATCAAAAGTTTTTAGTTCCTTCCCTTGGGTTGTATCAGTCGATTCCCCTCTTATTCAATCTTCCACTAAGGCATCAATACCACCTAAAATTTCATCACCATCGAGTCGCATCTCATCGTCATGATAAGCCTCGTTTGAAACACGGGGTTCCTCGTGCTGGTGCCATATAGTGTAAGTTTGCATAATCCCATATTGGAGCAAATGAATTTTCACATTTCAAAGATTTTGTCTACAAACATTCACACACTTTATACATGGGTACAAAATATTACCATTCTAGTCAAAAACCACCATTGCAAATTGAAGAAATAACTTGACCCAATCATTATATTGTTTATTCATCCTTCTATCAACCGTCCTACCTAGGGCAATCCAACTTTTATCCATGTCTGATCACAAATGAAAGATTAGGAATAATATAGTATAATATAGACTTGTGTATTTATGAACGGTTTAAATTGAAAAATTCAATAAGAGCTTCACCAAATATATCTACAGATCTTTAATAAAGATTCATATACAAGTTCTAAGATTATACGCAATGAAGGAATAAAAACTAACAAAAATGGTCATTAATAATTTTAACACATCTTTAACAAAAAAGATCATTAAAAATCAACAAAAATCACCACATGTCTACACATCTTTAATATTTTTTTTACTTAAAAGAAATCAACAAAAAGTGAAATTTAATTCAGTTGTAAAGATTAGACATAGTGTCCATACAAATTAATGTGTACACAAGGTAAGTACCAATATTTCGACAAGACCAACTACATAAAAAAAAAAAAAAAAATACAAACAACAAACAAAATTAGATGAATCAAAATTAAACACCAATTCTCCTATTGATCACTAACCACTTGGCCCATCATTATATTTGTTTTATAACATATTGACAAAATCATATTTTAGGTTCCCTAACAATGGTCAATTTGACTAGGCAGAGCAACGTTTTGCCAAACCCATCTGACAGACAATTAATTCAAGCTAGTAGGTGAACAAAAACACACTATGTGATTGATTGAATAGGTTTAAATATTAGGTCCTATTTGAAGTGTAATAGATCAATTTAAATAGAAAATCCCACTATTTGAATCAATTACAAAGTATGTTTTGTTCACCACCAAAACACTAGATTTCTACACAATTCCATCTCACCCTCTCACCATTCACTACCTCCAAACAATTTAAAGTTGAACAGAAACCAATATATAAGAAAGCATTAAGTTGTTGAGAAAACAAATGAAAGGAAAAAAAAAAAATTCAAAATTCATTGCATACTTGAACTTTCTTATTTTTATTTTTAGCAAATAAACAAAACCCAATTCAAATGATTTACATATATATACACATACAATACATATGTTCCCGACAAAGAATCCAAAACCCAATTCAATTAATTTTCAAATTTTCTTAACAAATAAATATATATAAATTCACGGAATTTCTGGTTTTTATCCTAGTAACAAATAGAAAACCCAATTCAATTGACTTCTGTATCTCATATAAACAAACAATATACACATTGAAACTTATCTTTTTGATTGACAGCAAAGAATACAAAACATGACTCCCTCATTGGAACTCCTTTATTTTAGTTCCACTTCTTTGTAGGTTGAAGAAGTTTTGTATTTAGACTTTCATAATATATTAAGATGGTGTTATCAAGGTTTCTAGGTGCCTTGTGTTACAGTTAGTAGTTGTTCTCCTTTCTTGCTAAAAAATGAAATATGTTTATAAAATAAATTATTTATCAAAGAACTAGTTTAAACTCATGGCCCCATGCCACCTTCTTTTCATTGTTCATTTATTTATTTTGTTCGGCTCGCGGTTTTTTTTTTTTTTTTTTTGTGGGAGAGGGTGAAATTATTGACATCACCATGCACTGAACTATATTTGACAACACTAAGGGAAATGATAATTGAAACTAAAAGAACATAAATTAATCATTATTTATAACTATATAGTAATTGAAAAAGATTTATTATTAAGAAAATTAAAATAAATTCAGTAATATATGCAACCTATATGGAAAGTCAAATTCAGTAATTCTTGCTTGCAAATCTCATCGAATGTTATGAGAAGAAGTTTTAGCAGGGAACAATGGCTGTGGATTTATAATAGTTGAGAAAGTAAAGGCATATGAATTTAAAATTGATTTGCAGACACCGACTATACACGGACTAGTTGCCAATCCTATGTCTGCGTTTGCAGACACATATGCCATCAACTTATCCCATTATTATTTTACCCTCTCCCTTTCCCCCTTTACTAAAAGGTTGTTGAAAATTGCTAAATAAGTATATTTTTTAATTTTTTACAAAAATATGTGTTAAAAAATAAAAAAATAATATGACTCAAAAAAAATAAAAAATATAAAAAAATACACTTTTTTAATATATGTCAAACAACCCCTAAGTACAAATCACCGTCTCTTTTCTGCCATTACTGAGCCACCGACCTAATCCTTTTCTCTATTTCTTCAATCAGGCAAAATTAATTGGGATAAAAAATGTTATTGAACCTCCGATTACAGTATAAGAATAGGTGTGAAATTGAATAGCCCAGTCCTTTATTGTATATCATCCTGATCAATCGATGGTCTGCATAAAATCCACTACAAAATTGTTTTTTTTTTTTTTTTAAATTTTTTTTATGTTTTTTATTATAAAGATTAGGGAGACTTATTTATAAGTCTTTTTTCAGACACTTATGCTAGGCTAAGTCCTGTGTAATTTCTTATAGAGTCTCAAGTCTTATTTAGATAAGAATGTATTCCACATGATCCTACATAAACGTAACGTGACTTGACACTTACATAAACGTAACGTAACGAGACACCTATATAAACGTAACGTGACACATAGATAAATGTAACGTAACGTGTCATGTTACGTTTCGCAAATTTAATGAGTTTTTATTTTTTTAAATTGAATGTAAAAATATTGCTGGTTTATGTTGGTGTCACGTTACGTTTCATATAAATATGATCTATGGTAACAAAAAAGACACGTTATTTTTTTGGTACGTTTCATATAAATACATTTCATAGGTGTCACGTTACGTTTATGTAGGTGTCACGTTATGTTACGTTTATGTAGATATGATCTATGGTAACATTCAATTTCTTATATAGAAAATTGAATGTTGTCATAGATCATAGGTGTCACGTTACGTTTATGTAGGTGTCACGTTACGTTACGTTTATGTAGATATGATCTATGGTAACATGCAATTTCCTATATACGAAATTGCATGTTACCATAGATCATAGGTGTCACGTTACGTTTATGTAGGTATCACGTTACGTATAGGTGTCACGTTATGTTTATGTAGGTGTCACGTTACGTTACGTTTATATGGATATGATCAATGGTAATATTCAAATTTCTATATATGATTTTACTATTATTTATGATATTAACAACTAATATTGAGGGTAAATGTGTCAACAAACTTCTCACAGGACTTATGGAAACATAAATTTTTTAGTAAGACCATATGTAGCATAAGTCTCCCTAATAGAACTTATAAATAATTTTCCCTAAAGATTATAACCATATTTCATATTCCAACTAAACAAAGGTACAAAGATTTGGCTTGTGAGAGAAGGCAAACTCAAAGTTTAATGCATTGTACTTGTCGAATTTGCCCAACAACAACAGCAATAGAGGAGAGAGTACTAGATTGGGAGAGGGGGTTCTTTTGAAGAAGAGTGGCTCTGATGTTGAAGAGAAGTAACAACAGAAAGAGAAAGAGAAGATGCAAAAGATGAGGGGTTTTGTTGAAAGACAAGGCTATGATCTTCACACACTGATTTTTCATTGGGTTAAACATAAAAATGGAGCTAAAAAAAAAAAAAATTTAAAATTACCATTTGTTCATTAAGAACCCATCACAAATCTTTTTTTTTTTTTTTCAATTGGCTTTCCATTTGTATATGCGATGGTGATGGTGAGTTCAATAAGAGGAGATTCTAAGCATAAATAAATATGGTGGAGGTCGATGCTCATGGACTCTTCAGTGTCCATCGATGGCTGTAGATATGGAAGATAGGGGCTTTGTTGAAGGATCCAAAAAAAAAAAAACCAGAGCAAAGAGATGAAAGGTGAAAAGAAATATAATTGTCGTGGATCATACTTTTGCTTATCTGGCACCTTATAAGTGGATGCCCGTGAAAACCAAATATTCGTCAATAATTTAAGAGTTATTTTAGGAATTTTAAATAATCTATCAAATTTCTCACGATAATCTACTAAATTTTTTATTAAAGTTCTGAAATGCATGTGAGTTCCACACTCATAAGAGGTTTAATAGAAAGAGCAAGGATACATTATTTGAGATTCATAACATTTTTCTAAGTTAATCTCAATTTAAAATTGTGAGTATCGTGGGAATGGGACTCACTGTTAAGCTGTGCCCATGGTTTAAGACTCCAATAATACACAAAAGACCAATCGATTTTTATATCCTCCATATTACACCTAAAAAATTGCAAGCAATCATGTCTTTTGGCTGCATTTCATTGCCCTTTTCATTTTTTGGATTTCCCATTTTCAGAAATAATAGCGTTTTGGTTTCTTGTTTTCTATTTTTGTTTTTATTATTTTAAAAACCAGAAATGAAATGGTCAGGCTTACCTCCGATCCACTAATTGGACTAGGGGGTGTAGTTTGAAAGCTGTGAGCCTACCTTGGATTCACCTCAATGACTTGACTTGTTCACCTTCTAATGTCTCTTAAGTAGATCATTCATATAAAAAATAAAGTTAATTAGATATCGGTAACGTATGTTTTGATCATATTTGTCTTCGAAAAAATGAATGGTGTATGCTTTTGAAATCATACTTTCCGTTCATTTTTGTAACACAAATGTAATCCAAATATGTGACTACCGACATCTGATCAATATAAATTTTTTCATGAATGATCTACTAGACAGACACAACAAAATAAATAGCTTAGATCAATGAGATGTCAAGATGGGGCCCAAAAGCCTTCAACTGGACCCTTCATTCCAATATTGGACCGGAGGCAAGACACCTCCAAACAGAAACTTGTTTGGCTTTTTCTTTCATTTTCAAAAAAGTGTTTTCACTTGTTGTTTGGCTTTTTCTTTGGTTTTCAAAAAAGTGTTTTCACTTGCTTCCAAAACAAGTTTTCACGCTCTCCTCCTCCTCTTCCTCCTTCCATCCCCCATCGCCACCACTAGACACATTTCAGAAACCAGCTACTCACCATCCCATGACCTCCAACCACCCCACAAGACTTCAACCACCAACACCTCTGGCGGCCACATCCATTGCCGGCCACCACATCTAACAACTCACCAAACATGTTTATTTTTATTTTCAAAATATTTTTGTACACCAAGCAAGCTTTTGCTTTTGTCTTTTATTTACACACACAAATTCATATTTTTTTTTTTTTTGTAAACAGAAAATACGAAGCTAACAATTATCAAATGACACCAAAGTTCAAAAACACTCTTTTTTTATTATTATTTTGGTGCGAAAATTGTTTTCCAAAATTCAAAAATAAATATTTTATGTATCCTAAAAAGTGGTGTTTTCAGCGAAAAAGATCAAAAATAATTTTTGAAATATTTTTCCAACAATCAAATCAAAAAAGCGAAAACCAAAACACAACATAAGGGCCTGTTTGGTAACCATTCCGTTTTCAGTTTATATTTACAAAAATTTTAAAAACTGTCATAAAAACTTGTTTGATAATTTTTTTGGTTTATAAATGAGTGTCTCAGTTTATAAATTTGAGGAAAAAACGTAAACTCAAAAAATGAGTTTATGTTGGTTTTTAAACAAAAATTTAAAAATTTGACCAACGATTTTTTTTTCAATTAATTTTTTTCAAATATTTTTTTTTCAATTAATTTTTTTTCCAAATAAATTTTTTTCAAATATTTTTTTTAATTAATTTTTTTTTCAATTTTTTTTTAATTAATTAGTTTTCAATTATAATGTGTGTGATCTCATTGTCATAAATAATAAAAAATAAATATAAATATTTTAGGCCTGAACAAATATATTTTTTAGTTTATGTTTTTAAATTTTTTCAAATATTTTGTTCAAGCCAAACGCATTTGTAATTTATGTTTTTCTAAAAATAAACAAAAATCAGTTTATAAAATTTTCGAAAACATAAACAAAAAATGTAAACGTTACCAAACGCTACCTAAATAATATAAAATAAGGTTAAATGAATTTGGTTTCATTTTGGTGACCAATATTTCAATTAATTCAATTTGATCCTCAATGTGTATGCATGGTACAAGTGCCAAGTCTTTTTTGGAGCTCCTTCAAAAGAGATTGGGATTACAGTTTCAATCGGATGTGTCCTAATTAAACCGTTAACGATATACTGCCAAAATCGAGTTTTGGGAATTCAAGTGAAAGTTTATTAAACTAATCCCACTAATTATCTTTTAAATTTGGGCAAAAATACCATTGCTTCCATTTTAAAAAACATGTATAGAAATTTGGACGGAAACTACATTTGAAGCATTTAAACACAAATTAAATAAGTTAAAGACTAAATTGATGCAATTGAAATCTGAATAATTAAATTGATGCATTGCGCATACTTTGAGAGCAACAATGTCTCTAAAAATAATTTCAATAATGTTTGAGAGTTTTAATTTGAGAGCTTTAATGTAACTCGTAGAAGGTACCCATGTGAAGATGGGACCCACACTCTGTTGGATATCTTTCTCTCCGAGTATATGTAATTTACAGAATATTAAACACAGATATAACATACAAACAGAATAATACATAGAAATAGATAAAGTAGTTTTTCCCTTAACAGAATAATAAATAAAATACAGAACTTACAACTTTCTTGAAAAAATCAACCTAAGAACAAATTTGTGATTGAGGCCAGTGTATGGACACTGTGTCTTTAAGATAGAAATTCGTCCTCTCCTAGGTGCTCGAGAATGATGGACGTCCTGCCTCCAGGATTCAACAATCACCCCAAACAAATGCAGCACTGCAACCTTGTTTGTACAGCGAACCAGAATGTTTTATTTTCTGAACTCTCACAAGATGCAAAAATGAAGAATGAATGAAGCAGAGATCGGAGAAGACTGATTACGGAAGGGAAAAAAAACATTGAACATCTTGGAATGGAGGATTGTTATAAATAACGGCAGTGAAGTGCCATTTCCGGAACAGACAAAACCGTTTTGAAGAACAGTCGCGACTGGTCGGAATTTGAGAAGGATCATAACCGAAAATTTTGAATTCAAAATTTCGGTATTTGTATTTTTCCCGCAGAATTTATTTGAAACATTTCAAATAATTTTGGAGCAAAAACAAAGGACGGGTTAAACCCACACCCGCGCCCGCCCCGACCCTGCCGGACGGACGGCGGCGGCGGCGCGCGCGTGTGGTGATGGTTTTGGGTTTGTCCATAACTCCTCCTCCTACAAAACTTGGGTACCCCTTGGGGCCCAACCCAAGGTCTCCAACTTAGAGCTTATAAACACTTTGAAACTATTCTAAGTTTCCTATGTGGGACAAGGTTTTAGATACCAACTCAAGGGAACCACACAAAACATTTCATGTTTATGAGGCTCACTACGGTATCAATTTCTCATTCACTCGTAAATAGTTTCGACCACCTGAGTATATATTCTTGTTTACCACATGGCAAGGAACGTGTTGCCACTCGGACCCATCCAACTCGAGGTATGGGACCTATATTAATAAAAGCTCAAATTTACCGGAAATTAATGGTGAAATCCATTTCTCTAACAATCCCCCACATGAATGAAATTGAAAACGAAAATGCAACAACATGCAGACACTGAGAGTACAAAACTGAAAATATCCTGCACAGGATAGGTAGCTTTTGACTTTGAACCTTCCCTTGTGAAAGACGATCGGGTTTACTGGCTGATTAGTGAACATGATGTCTTGAACTATTCTGCCATTGGTGTAAACCGAGACAACAGTCTGTCACACAGTTTTATTTTCTTACACAATCTGGTTCTATCGGTTGTGCCCATTTTGGCCCTGGACAATACCTGGTTTTCCTGAGTGCTCTAGAGAATTCAGCCTTTTATCAATTCTCATTGAACCGGCCCAGTTCACACTCATATAGGTGATTTTTATTAAGAGTATTCTGCTATACCCCACTTGGATTTCCAAGTTATGAATATCATTAAAAGCAAAGCTTAACCTGATTAGCGCTGCAGACATCACTATGTCATCATAGGAAAGGGTAGGAAAAATTTTCCCTTAGTGATACTAATGAGTCACACATAATTCGGTTGTCCCTTTGAACCTAGATTTTGGGATCTCCAGTCAACTAGGTTGGGTTGCCATTAAGGCGACTCTTTAGTTAAATGGCTTTAATCCCATTCCCCTCGATGATCTTAAAACTTGCTCTCTAGTCAAACCTTTGGTTAATGGATCCGCGATATTGTCTCTTGACCTTATGTACTCAATGGAGATCACTCCATTTGAGAGCAGTTGCCTAACAGTATTATGTCTACGTCGAATATGACGAGACTTACCGTTATACATATTATTTTGTGCTCTTGCCATTGCTGCTTGACTATCGCAATGAATGCAAATGGCTGGCACAGGTTTTGGCCACATTGGGATATCCTCTAGAAATTGACGAAGCCACTCTCCTTCTTCACCTGCTTTATCTAAAGCAATAAATTCGGACTCCATTGTGGACCTTGCGATGCATGTCTGTTTGGATGATTTCCATGAGACTGCTGCGCCTCCCAATGTAAAGACATAACCACTGGTAGACTTAGAGTCTTTAGTGTCTGAGATCCAATTAGCGTCACTATAACCTTCTAAAACTGCTGGATATCTCATATAGTTTCGCCCATAGTTTCGAGTATACTTTAGATATCTAAGTACCCTAACTATTGCTGTCCAGTGGTCTGTTCCTGGATTGCTAGTATTCCTGCTTAATCTGCTAACTGCATATGCTAAATCTGGACGAGTGCAGTTCATGAGGTACATTAAGCTTCCGATAATCTGGGAGTATTCTACTTGTGATACACCTTCACCCATATTCTTCATCAAATGAAGATTAGCATCTATAGGGGTCTTAGCGAGACGATCGTCATGCTTGTTAAATTTCTCAAGTATTTTATCAACATAATGTCCTTGAGACAGGGTATATCCTTCAGATGTCTTTGTAATCTTTATTCCAAGTATAACATCTGCTATCCCCATATCGTTCATGTCAAACTTAGAGTTCAACATTTTCTTGGTAGCTTTGATCATTTCATTATTACTACCAAGGATGAGCATATCATCTACATATAGGCAAACAATGACATATCCCTTTTCTGTGTTTCTCACATAAACACATTTATCACATTCATTAATTTTAAATCCATTTGACATCATTATATTGTCAAATTTTTCATGCCATTGTTTGGGTGCTTGTTTTAGACCGTAAAGAGACTTCACAAGTTTGCACACTTTTTTCCTTTGCCCTGGAACCACGAACCCTTCTGGTTGTTCCATGTAAATTTCCTCATTCAAATCGCCATTCAAGAATGCAGTCTTAACATCCATTTGATGGATCTCAAGATTATACAAAGCTGCAATAGCTATTAACATTCGAATAGACGTTATTCTTGTTACAGGTGAGTAAGTATCAAAATAATCTACTCCTTCAGTTTGCCTGTAACCTTTAACTACAAGTCTCGCCTTGTATTTATCAATTGAACCATCCGGCTTTATCTTTCTTCTAAAAATCCACTTGTAGCCAAGAGGCTTACAACCTGGTGGAAGATCCACCAATTCCCATGTATGATTTTGCAAGATTGATTCAATTTCACTATTGATAGCTTCTTTCCAGGAAGGAGCTTCAGGAGTAGACATTGCTTCTTTGAAAGTTCGAGGCTCCTCTTCCAGTAAGTATGTTAAGAAATCAGGACCGAAAGTTTTTTCCGTCCTAGTTCTTTTACTACGTCTGGGTTCCTCCTCGACTTTTTCCTCTGGGTTTTCCTCAACTTGCCTTTGATCATTGTCAAAGGCAGCATCATATGACCTTTTAGACTCTTGTGTCAATTTACAAGGAAACACATTTTCAAAAAATGATGCATTCCTAGACTCGATAATTGTATTGACATGAATCTCTGTGTTCTCACTTTTATGTACTAAAAACCGATAGGCACTGCTGTTGTTTGCATATCCAATGAAAATACAATCAACAGTCTTGGGTCCAATTTTAACCCTTTTCGGTTCTGGTATTGCTACCTTAGCCAAACACCCCCACACTTTCAAGTATTTGTAGGAAGGCTTTCGACCTTTCCACAGTTCATAGGGTGCTTTATGAGACTTCTTATGAGGAATTTTATTGAGAATATAATTAGCGGAAAGAATAGCTTCCCCCCACAAGTTTTGAGGTAACCCTGAACTAATTAACATGGCATTCATCATTTCTTTTAAAGTACGATTTTTCCGCTCAGCAACTCCATTTTGCTGAGGTGTATAAGGTGCAGTGGTTTGATGTATTATTCCTAATTGTGAACATAAGTCACCAAATGGTGCTTCATATTCACCACCTCTGTCACTCCTTATAGCCTTGATTTTCTTGCCAAGTTGATTCTCAACCTCAGCCTTAAATTCTATGAATTTTTCTAAGGCTTCATCTTTGCTTCGCAACAAGTATACATAGCAGTACCGAGTGCTATCATCAATAAAGGTGATGAAATATTTTTTCCCTCCTCGTGTTTGAACAAATTTCAAATCACATATATCACTATGGATTAGATCCAGAGGTTCAGTATTTCTTTCAATTGACTTAAAAGATGCCTTAGTCAATTTTGATTCAACACATACTTCACACTTATGATTTGCATCAATATGAAATTTAGGTAGATATTCTAAGTTAATTAATCTACGCAAGGTACCATAATTAACATGTCCTAATCTACCATGCCAACTATATAAAGACTCAACAAAGTAAGCAGAAGATGTGTTATTCTTATTAGAAATAGGAACCACTGTCATTACATTTAGTTTAAAGAGCCCATCGCTCAAGTACCCTTTCCCCACATACATCCCATTTTTAGTGAGTACAAATTTGTCAGATTCAAACACAAGGCGAAACCCGTTCTTGCTCAACAATGATCCAGATACCAGGTTCTTCCGAATTTCTGGTACATGCAACACTTCTTTCAAAGTAAGCTCTTTGCCTGAAGTCATCTTGAGTACTACTTGTCCTTTGCCTTCAACCTTGGAGGTAGAAGCATTGCCCATATAAAGTTGTTCCTCATTATCTGACAATTGATATGTGGAGAACATCTTTTTCTCAGAGCAAATGTGACGTGTAGCACCTGTGTCCACCCACCATGTTTTGGGGTTGTTTACCAAATTCACTTCAGACACCATTCCGGACACATGTAATCCCGAAATCATTGCACAAAGATTTTCCTCCTCTGTTATGTTAGCTTGAGCAGGTTTCTTTTTCATGGTTCGTTGAGTCCGACGCTTGTAACAATCTTTGGCACGATGTCCTTGCTTGTTACACACATAGCATTTGCCTGTGAAGTTTTGAATTTCACTTGTCTTTGAACCAGAGCTACGTTTTGAACTCTCACCAGGATACTTTCTCTTCTTACTGTTGTGCTTAGGCTTCTGTTCCACCACATTAGCCTTAGCCTCCATCAGATTACGCCCATTTTTCTTTTCAGACCCACGGTTGTCTTCTTCAATCCTCAACCGAACAATCAAGTCCTCCAGTGACATCTCTTTGCGTTTGTGTTTTAAATAATTCTTGAAATCCTTCCAAGATAGCGGTAATTTTTCAATCATAGCTGCTACCTGAAAAGATTCACTCAGAGACATACCTTCTGCATGAATTTCATGCAAGATAAGTTGTAGATCTTGGACTTGACTGATCACCGTCTTGGAATCCACCATCTTAAAATCCAGGAAGCGACCAACAACAAATTTCTTTGTTCCTGCATCTTCCGTCTTGTATTTGCGATCCAAGGAATCCCACAACGTTTTTGCTGTCTTGATAGGACTATACACATTGTAAAGTGTGTTGTCCAATCCATTAAGGATATAGTTCCTGCAGAGAAAATCTGCATGTTTCCATGCATCTACTGCAGCGACAACTTGCGCATCACTCTCATCTTCTTTTAGAGTTGGCGCATCTTCTCGTAAAAACCTTGCCAAATTCAGGGTGGTTAAATAAAATAACATTTTTTGTTGCCACCTTTTAAAATCGGTACCACTGAATTTTTCAGGTTTTTCCCCATGGTTCACTGGAACATGTCCATGACCCGGGCCATGAGTCAGAGTTGGAGTAACAACTGGAATAGAAACCACCGGTGGAGGCACAATGGGATTAGGAGGAATAACAGTACCCTCAGTTGCCATCTTTCTGATTAATAAAATAAATTAAATTAAACAGAAATTATTTTCCAAAGAATAAATAATCTAAACAAAAATCTAGAACAAAATATTCTATAGGAAAATAAACAACTAACTAACCATAAGGAGATCTAGAATATATCTTTATTGGAAACAAACAAAATAAATAGTATAAACTAAATCAAACAAACAAACTGTTTAAGAGAATCAATCAAATTGACCAAATGAATTAACTTATCAAATTAATCAAATTATAATGACCAACAGTAACATGACTGAACAAAACAATTAATCAAAGAGTCATACTGTGTAAAAACATTACAATCTAATTTAAACCAGAACATAAAAATACAGAATTCAAATGATAAATGGCAACCCGTTGAGCATTAGACACAATGAAAACTTACTATAATACACAGTAAATGCTAAAGACAATATGTCCAAAATTCCTAAAGACTAAACTGATCATGCTCCATGAATCCAAATAAATGGATAACCACATACTGCTCATATAGGAAACAAACAAAATAAAACAGTATTCTAATAATATAGAAAACCATTAAACCAGAAACCGAACATACTGCTCATATATTAAAAAACAACTTATTCAACACACATGGCATGTGATAAACTACTTGTGCATTCATGAAATAAAGAATAAAATATATTATTCAAGAAACAATGCAAAATATGAATATTTCATTATTCACAAGAATTGTATTCAAATCAGAATATCTGTCAAACTAGTAAATGATCAAACCAGAATTTTATAAAAAATAAAACGGCTACTGCACTTATGAACAAAAAGAATAAAAAATCCTATCACAATATGATCTCATATACTAACAGGAATATAAACACACTGACTGCTTTATTGTTCTGTCTGGAATATAAATAAACAGACTACCTTTATATTCTGTAAATTAGTTTTTTTTTTTAAATCGAAGACCATCTATATAGGATTACAACGGTAAAACAGTAACCAACGAAGTATACGAATTTCTGTCTTAAACTTGTTGGATATCTTTCTCTCCGAGTATATGTAATTTACAGAATATTAAACACAGATATAACATACAAACAGAATAATACACAGAAACATATAAAGTAGTTTTTCCCTTAACAGAATAATAAATAAAATACAGAACTTACAACTTTCTTGAAAAAATCAACCTAAGAACAAATTTGTGATTGAGGCCAGTGTATGGACACTGTGTCTTTAAGACAGAAATTCGTCCTCTCCTAGGTGCTCGAGAATGATGGACGTCCTGCCTCCAGGATTCAATAATCACCCCAAACAAATGCAGCACTGCAACCTTGTTTGTACAGCGAACCAGAATGTTTTATTTTCTGAACTCTCACAAGATGCAAAAATGAAGAATGAATGAAGCAGAGATCGGAGAAGACTGATTACGGAAGGGAAAAAAAACATTGAACATCTTGGAATGGAGGATTGCTATAAATAACGGCAGTGAAGTGCCATTTCCGGAACAGACAAAACCGTTTTGAAGAACAGTCGCGACTGGTCGGAATTTGAGAAGGATCATAACCGAAAATTTTGAATTCAAAATTTCGGTATTTGTATTTCCCGCAGAATTTATTAGAAACATTTCAAATAATTTTGGAGCAAAAACAAAGGACGGGTTAAACTCACACCCGCGCCCGCCCCGACCCGGCCGGACGGACGGCGGCGGCGCGCGCGTGTGGTGATGGTTTTGGGTTTGTCCATAACTCCTCCTCCTACAAAACTTGGGTACCCCTTGGGGCCCAACCCAAGGTCTCCAACTTAGAGCTTATAAACACTTTGAAACTATTCTAAGTTTCCTATGTGGGACAAGGTTTTAGATACCAACTCAAGGGAACCACACAAAACATTTCATGTTTATGAGGCTCACTACGGTATCAATTTCTCATTCACTCGTAAATAGTTTCGACCACCTGAGTATATATTCTTGTTCACCACATGGAAAGGAACGTGTTGCCACTCGGACCCATCCAACTCGAGGTATGGGACCTATATTAATAAAAGCTCAAATTTACCGGAAATTAATGGTGAAATCCATTTCTCTAACACACTCCTCTCTCTATCTTTTTACTTTTTCTCTCTTCCACCTCACTAGAGCTTTATTTTAAAATGCAAAACCTAACCCTCTGTTTGGTCACCAAGAAAAATATAGGAAAATAAAAGAAATTCCTTTATGATCCTTCAAATTAGAAGCCAATTTAGCTCAAATTTAAACATTCTCTCGGCAACCAAACACGGTAAAATTACAGCAACAGGAAAATTGGATGTATTTGGAGGTGAATCGGAGCTTCTGGGGTTAATGAGCATGAAAATGGCAGCAGCGGTGGAGAAGCAAAAAGTTCAAAATCGGAAGACGAAAATCAGGGGGTTGAGGCGGCAGAGCTTCTGCACAGAGACAGTGGAGTGGACGTGACGAGATTGGGCTTGGATTTGAGGACAAGAAGAGGGAGTCTCGTCGCCGCTGCCGTTGATGAGCGGTTACGGGGGGCGGCGGTGAGTTGGGGGTTAAAAAACATAAGGGTATAATTGGAATTAAGTTGGAGTTTAAAGAGAGAATGGGTAAGACTCTGGGGAGCATCTATTTACACACACCACTCTCTATTTATACACATCCTTTACACACAACTTTCCAACACACTCTCTCATTAAGTGTGTGGGAAGAGGGGATATGGTATGTGCATATAGAAGCTCCCAAGACTCTGACTTATTTTGAGAAATAAATTAAAAGTTAAAATTTTAAATTTTTTTTAAAAATTATAAATAAAAAAACAGAAAACATGTGATTAAAAAAATAGTAATGATAGAGATTCTACAAAATATAATCTCCACAATTTTAAAATGATCTGAACTATTTATATCAGACATAACTCTTAAGAGAAATTTAAATACATCCATGATCAATACATTAGTAAAAATTGTAGGGGTCTTCCTTTACCGAGGCCCCAAACATTTTCCTTAAAAAAAATTAAAATGTCAAAAAAAAATTAAAATTATATTTTCAAAACAAGTCTTAATTAAGTGAGTCGGAATCCAAAGAGGTGGGGTAACAGCCCTTTAAAATTAATGCAAGAATATTGTTACCCGAACAAGTTGTTTATAATAAGTTCAAAACAAATACTAAAATACTACTTTGCGTGAATGGGTAATTCTTGAAAGTTGCAAGTGGGTGCTGTTAGGCTCCGTTTGGGAAGGGCTAAACGGGTTTTTTTTTGACTATTTTAACCACAAAAGACAAAATAGGCTATTTTAGCTACAAAAAATAAAATATCACATCCAACTCATAATCATTACACTCTTCTATCACAAAAAAGTCAAAAAAACTAAAAAGCTAAAAATCCCTTCTCAAACCAAACTTTTTAGCAGAAATGCCTTGGACCCCAGTGGAGGTGACCCCACCACCCCCACTGTTTTTTGATTGGTGCAATTTTTTTTTTTTTTCTTTTTTAGCCTTCCTCTCACAGCCCCCCACGTGGAGGTGGGGGGGTGCTGGGGGTCTTGCCTAGCTGGGGGTCTCCAGCAAGGTTCATTTTTTAGCCCAGGCTAAAATAGTTAAAAAGTTAAAAAATCAACCTACTTCCGAAACGGAGTCTTAGCCCACTGTTTTAGATACCTAACTTATTAGAAACCCATTTGGCAGTGCTGAATAATGTGAGCAAAACTGCAAGTGGAAGTGCATATCTTTTGACATCAAATCCAAAATGATCAAAGAGCAAGAGAGAAGAACTATTAGAGAGTATCCAAATAAAAAAATAAATATAAACAGTGAATGATTGAAAAATCTCATAATATAGAAAGAAATAATAGAATATGTGGATCAAATTATTCAAATAGATACTCATCTTATGTATGAAAGCAAGACTAATCCACTCGTAAGTTTCACACTAAAGTGTATAACTTTTGACGTCAAACCCAAAATGATCAAAGAGTGTGTTTGATTGGGAGATAAAGGGGGGACTATTTACTCTGCGGATTGTAATCCGGGAGAAGCATCTAATCCGTCGTTTGTTTTTTTTTTAGTCCGCCGGACATGGAGTCCGGCCGGACTCCTTATCCCTTATATGGGGGACTATTGTATCCTAGGGGGGGTATGAGACAATTTTTGGGAGACTATCCACTGTTGGGATTAGGTGGTAAAATAACCATTTTGACTCTCTACTATTTAATCATGTATTATATTTAATAAAATTCAATAAAATTTAAATGTCTTAATTTAAAAATAAAATAATTTCATTTAACTTTTTATTGATGTTTTATTTATTTAATTTTTTTAAAATAATTTTTTTATAGATATTTTATTTTAAAATTTTGTTTATATTTTATTTAATTTCATTGTTTAATTATTATTATTTTTAAAAACAAATTTATTTAAAATTTTAATTAAAAAATAACATATATATTTTATTGATATTTTATTTATTTTATTTTTAAAAAATAAATTTATTTAGTTGTGTAAAAAATAAAATAAAATAAATTTTTATTTAATCTAACTAAAAATAATTAAAATATTAAAGATATGTTTAATATAGCTATTACTTAGTAAATAATTGAAAAATGGTAAAATAGTCTTTTGTTCATTTATCCTATCCAGTCCGTCCAACCAAACATTGGATTCACTAAAAATAGTCATTTCCATACATCTAATACCATGAAAAAAATAAACACATGATACATATCCAATCTAACCAAATAGTCCGGTAGATTCACAATCTCAGGATTCAAAATTCGATGGATTCTAATCCCCCCTTATCCAGTCCGTCCAATCAAACACACCCAAAGAGTATGAGAGAGCTATTAGAAAGTATTCAAATAAAAAATGCATAAAAAGTGAATGATTGGCATATTGCATAATATAGAAAGAAATAATAGAATATGTGGACCAAATTATTATGTTTTTTTTTGTTAGAGGAAAATCCTCTCTACTCTCCCGCAGGTT
The DNA here is from genome assembly GCF_055761805.1 of Camellia sinensis. Taxonomy (NCBI): domain Eukaryota; kingdom Viridiplantae; phylum Streptophyta; class Magnoliopsida; order Ericales; family Theaceae; genus Camellia; species Camellia sinensis. Next base: position 42,728,947 of record NC_138961.1, read on the forward strand.
CAAGGCAGCGCCACTTTGTAGAGAACACCAATGTGTCCTGTTAGCCGTTTCCGAGCGAGGAGACTATAACCTGGAAACTTGCCCCGATCTCCCAAGATAAGTTCCGCTTAAGTCAAGACTCGCACAGCGGGGGAGCATTGAACCCACACCAAGTGCTGGTTAGACAACTTGAGGTCCAACCTCCTAACCAGCTGTGCTACGCCCAAAAGATTGGCCCAGGGGAGATTTGAACTGATGACCTGGGGGCTCAGTCCCCATATTCTTTCCACAAGGCCACCCACCCTGAGTTCCAAATTATTTTGTTTGAAAGCAAGACTAATACAGTCGTGAGTTTCACGCTAAAGTGCATAACTTTTGACATCAAATCCAAAATGATCAAAGTGTATGAGAGAAGAATAATGTTTGAGGGCCCGAAATGCTTGGCTCGAATCCGGCTCGAAGCCCAAAACGACGTCGTTTTGGGCTTCAAATTTTTTTTTTTTTTTTTTCTTTTCTTCCTTTTCTTTCTTCTTCTTCGTTGAGTTGAGAGAAAACACAGAGGCGAGAGAGAGAGAGAACACAGAGGCGAGAGAGAGAACGCAGGTCATCGTCGGCGTCATAGCTCGGCGGCCGATCGTCGCTCGTTGGCCGATCTTCGCTCGTTGGCCGATCTTCGCATCGCCGCCTCCGCCTCCGCCTCTGCCTCCGCCCACCTCTGCTCTGCCCCCGCCCGCCTCTGCCGCCTCTGCCTCCGCCCGATTTTAATGGCCCCTCCAGTTCCTCTTCACCTCCTTCTTCATCCTCCTCCTCTTCTTCTTCTTCTTCTTCTTCTTCCTCCTTCCTTCTCAAATTCGAGCCATTCGAGCCTTGCCCTTTTCGGGCTCTCTACCGGGACTGATGAGAGAATAACTATTAGAAAGTATTCAAATAAAAAATACATAAACAGGGAATGATTGGCAAATTGCATAATATAGAAAGAAATAATAGAATATGTGGATCAAATTATTCAAATTAGTACTCTTATCTTATGCATAAAAGCAAGACTATAGGGTCATGAGTTTCACACTAGCTATGGAGAGAAAAAATGTGGTTCAAGCAATTCAACAGTCTAAATTGATGGGTTATATGCCAACTTGTGGTATGAAAAAAATTTCGATAATATGTTGCAAAGAATGATGGAGTAGTCTCACTGTGAACGCGTAGACTCTCAACTCTTTATCCGAAATTCACAAGATCATTATGAACTTTAAAATCTCGAAACAACCCTATCTATCTATATATAAAAAGAAGATAGTAAATCGGGTCAAAATAGACCCAAATATAAATACAATAGGATGTGCGAGCCACTAAATAATAAGCATTATCCGATTGAATTCGATGCACACCCACAGCTACTTGCTTACAATAATTTTTTTTTTTTTTTTGTGTCAATCCAAACAAGAATATTTACAATTTTATAAATATCAAAACAATTAAGTAATTAAGAAAATCTAACAATACAAAATCAAATCCAACAACGATAAAGAAAAAGAGTATACTATTGACGAAATAATTAAAATTATTGAGCCCTAATTTCTGCTGAGAGTGGTAAACTAGACTAGCACAGTTGATTCTTACATTAACATAAACATTGTAATAATAATTGCGTGTAGCTTCTTGTAGTGGATAGGAGTAGGAGGAGTCTAAGAAATCAAAGAGATCAAATACATTCCACATTGAATTGAAGATAAGAATGACCCATGATGATGACGACGTTTCTTTTGGCTTTGTTGACCCACTTTTCGTCAAAACGGTTCTGCTCCATGCGGGGCGACAATAAAAAATTAAAAAAAAAATCCCTCAGAAAACGCGGGCAAGAATTGGGGGCTTACTCGCTAGATTTGAATTCGGAAAGAGTAAGAATGGGAATTGAAGACAAGTATACGAATATAAATCCTTCTCCTTCTCCTTCTCCTTCTCCTGCATACACAGTAGTATATACAAATTCGGGATTCATAAAATTATGGGAGAAGTCATGTGTAAATCCTAATGGAGTCATTATTTAATAATTTTTATGATAATTAATGGTATTTTTTATCAAATATTATTAAAAAATGTCACTAATTATTAATTTTCAGTGACAATTAAAAAATATTATCACAAAAAATGTCACTAATTATAAGTTTTTTAGTGACAATTTAAAAAAATTTCAATGACAATTTAAAAAATTCGTTATAGAAAAACGTCACTAATTATAAATTTTAGTTATATTTATTAAAATCATAACAAAAAAAGTCATTAATTGGCAATTTCAGCTACATATACAAAAAATTGTCACAAAAAACTATTTTTAGTGACAATTTTAGTAAGATTTTTTTTTCCAATAGGATTTGATGGGAATTAAGTCCAAGTATTAGGATCTATTAATAGTTTATTTTGTACTGGCAAGTGAGTAAGAATAAAAATAGATAATAACGAAATTAGTATTATAAATTGTCTTAGGGGTAAGAGTGTTCTTAATGAAATGCAAATCTTTGGTTCTTATTCACAACTTTGAATAATAATTTTTATTTTATGCTAGATAAAGATGCCACGTAGTAATAGTATAGATAGATAAATAGATAGATGGGTTAGGCTTCTCAAGTTGTCATCTTTGTCATCTTAACTTGAGAGAGCGTTTGGGCTTAGTAGGTTTTTTGAAACAGATTTTGGTGAGGGCTTGGGGTGTTTTGGGAAGTTGGTAAAAAGCTGGTTTTTGACTTTTTACCAAGCTTTTTAGCTTTTTGGAAGGTGATTTGGGAAGTTGGCAAAAAGCTGGCTTTTAGCTTTTTAATTTAATATTTGTTTATGGTGTCAAATCAAATTAAAATGACCAAAATACCCTTACCCAACATAAGAAATTTATTTTTTTATTTGTAATTTCACACTTGCGTTTTTATAAGTTCCCAAACCAATTTTGTTACGTTTTTGCCACTTGCATTTTTGGACCAAAGATAAAAAAACATGGCTTTTTATTTTGGTTCCCTAAACGGCACTCAGTATGTTTATTTTAAAACCGATTTCGGTGATACAAATTGTCACTTTTTAAGACTCATTATGTAGAATATCCATACAAAAAATCAAAATTATAGCGATCCCGGCTTTACCCTTGTTGTACAGTGATCCGGACTTGTGTCCGTGAATGTTGGTAGTTGTTTATTTCCTAGTTTGCATCCTCTTTACTTTGTATATTGAGTTATAAGATGCGTTGGGCAGGTTTGTTTCAGGTTGGTTGTGTTTGGGAGCCTAGTGTTGCTGCCCAGAATTTTGGACCTTCGCTCGAGCGAGGAGTTGGTCGCTCGAGCGAGAGTGGGTTCGTGCTGGTGGGTCGAGCCAGAGTGGCTCGCTCGAGCGAGCGTGGTGTTGCACCTGGTTCTGGACCTGAGAGTTGTAGTTTCTGGCTCGAGCAAGCTTTTCGTGGCTCGAGCGGTCTGGGTTTTTCTTCGCTCGATCGAGAACTTCTTGGCTCGAGCGAGAGTTTTCTGTGTCTGGTCGCTCGAGCGACCAATCCTTCGCTCGAGCGAGAGTGTTTTATATCAGCGGACAGCAGCGTCTTAAACATCACTTTTTCAATCCTTTTCTTTGATTAAACCCTAAATCCGACACTGTCTCTCCCTAAACTTACACTCTCTCTAAGATTTGATCTCCCTAGGGTGTGAATCTAGCCTAGGGCCTTTGTTAAAAAGATAGAGGGTGTTGAGAGCTTCGATTTAATCTGAAAAAGTTTGGATTTGGAGCAAGTTGATCTTGGAGTCTTCATCTCCTTTTGGGCTAAAACTTCAAGGTAGGGATAACCTACTCCTCTCTATGGGTTTTGTCTTTAAATTTTGGTATTTTGAGATGTTGGGCTTGGTTTGGTAATTTTGTGAAAGTTTGGGGCTTTTGTGTAATTATACAAAAGTTGGGGTTTTATTCATAATAAACCTAGATGCATGTTTGGCATAAAAAAAATGGAATGATTGTTGAATCATTGATGAAAATGGGACCTAAGGGTTGAAATGGTAATTATGGAAAATGGCCTAATTACATTGTTTAATTAATTGGGATAATTAATTGGTGAGAAATGAGGAAATGAAATGTTGATTGAATATCCATTTGTGCATTTATTTTCTGTTTTAGAAATAACTGCTTTGGGCTATCGGTGGAGGATAGTCGAGATTGTTGTAGACAATGCATGATGATTAAGTAAACAGAAACTAATCAATGGAATGTGTCATGGAACTTGACAGTTGATAGAATACATTAATTGTATGTATTGTGTGATTGTATATAGAACCATTGTGTTTATATACGTTATGTGTAGAGGAGGAGATAGGGGATGTACTCCGCGGTTTAGGGGAAGATAGGGGATGTACCTCTAAACCGGATAGGTATTGGGAGGAGATAGGGGATGAACTCCGTAGACAGAGCTCATATGCTTGTCTAGAGAAGTGAAGATAGAGCTCATATGCTTATCTTTGTGAAGTGTGGATACAGCTTGTATGCTTATCTGTGGATATTGTTGATATACATATCTGTTGTGAAGTGTGGATACAGCTTGTATGCTTATCTGTGGATATTGTTGATATACATATCTGTTGAGAATGTGAGATATAGTTTTTATACATATCTGTGGAAATGATGATAGAGCTAGCATGCTTATCTGTTAAAAAGGGAAAATGAAAAGTAATTGGGACTTGTGAGTCGTTGACATAAATATGTAATTTATGTGATTGTATCAGTGTTGACCAACTATCAATTGCTAATGTTTTAGTCATTGTCCATGGTTGGTTTAGTGTATTTCTACTGGGCTGTGGCTCACCCTATATGGGAATATCATTTTCAGGTACAGGAAGCATGCCACCTCCAAGGACATAGCTGGGAGGCTAGTGGCGGGCATAGTTTTGTCGTTTACTGTTGATGTATTACATGTAATTTCAAGCCAAGGGCTTAATGTGTAAACGAGTTAGAACTCTTTGTTGTAACCAAGTGTTAACTTGGAAAGCTGTAAGCCCGTAGGGCATTTTGTTATGAGGTTAACATGTAATACTTATGTCTTGGAATTCTAATGAATGAAAGGAATGCGGTTAGTTTAAATGTAAATGCATGTCTTATCTGATGGGTTTATTGTTATTATTTTGAGGGCGTTACAAAAATGATTAGATATCAGTAATTATTTGTTTGAATCATATTTGTTTCAAAAAAAATAAACGACAAATATAATTTCAAAAATAGCCATTCATTTGTTTATTATACAAATTTGATTCAAACATATATCGACCGATATTCAATTATCTTAATTTTTTGTATGAATATTGTACTCAACAAATCCTAAAGAGTGAACAGTTTGGATCACCAAAATCAGTCCCAAAGTGAACCTACTAAACCCGAATGTTCTCTTAAATTGAGATGATCAACATGAGAGAAATCAAATCCATTCGGTATAGCACTACTTTTTTTTTTTTAATCAATGGTAGCAACATCTAAAAAAGTCAATTTATTAGTTTATTGGGTTACTTCTCTCCTTTTTGGCTGGGGTACGCGCGCGCGTGCGCGCACACACATATATATATATAAGCAAATGTAGTGGACTTTGTAAAATTTTCAAAATGTCAATACTAATATCTTAAATGCTCTTTCTCTTATGTGGTAGTCTCTGAAGTCTCCCATATTTCCCTAACTTTTAGGGTGTGTTTAGTTTGTGTTTTGAGATAAATTTTCAAAAAAAGATTAGGGGAGAGTTTAGAAATTTTTTTGATTGTTTGATTGTATATTTTTGGAGTTTGGGAGTTTATGATAATTTGATATTTTGTTGTAGTTGAGTAGATGAGTGTGATAGAAAAAGTAATTGAGAATAAGAGAGGAGAGAGAGAAAAAGTGATTGGATTGATGTGTACGAGAGAGAAAGAGATTTTGGAAAAAAAATTGAATCAAACAAAATTTTGAAAACTTTTCTCAAAAATTGTATCTTGAGATACAAATCAAACAAGCCTTTAATTTTTTAATATAATTAAAAGTCAAACAAAAAATTTTAAAAAAAAATTGAAATAAAAAAAATTTAGATAAGTATATAATTTATTAATCTAAATCTATCAAAAGTTTATGTATTTAAATATTTATTTTAATAAATCACATGATTTACTCTTCCTTTTTTCCTCTATCACATGTTAAAAATTGAAAATTTTGAAATAATGAAATTTCAATAATGATATGATTTGTTAATCTATCATATATATATATATATATATATATATTATTAAAAGCATTGATTTTCCTAACTTAAGTGGCACATTATAAAGGCTTACTTTTTTCGAAAAGCATGTCAACATATATTTTCTTAATTATATATACAGTTCTACACAAACCCAAATCTAATTTAAATTATACCAACTTTACCTATTTTATATGGACTCTATTTGGCAAATATTTCTTTTCCATATATTTTTCATAGTAAATTGAGATAATCCACAAATCCAATACCAATTTTGCATTTCACGTTTTTCTCCTTAATTCTTTCAAGGGTATTACGATTTTTTTTAATGCTATATTGCCTTCTTCTTTTTTTTTTTTTTTCTATTTTTTTGTGCATTATTCTATACCCAATTCCAATTCTATATTATAAATTTGTCGCTTAAATTTTATAATGATTCTATATATAAAATTATACTTCATTTCCTATATTATTTTATATAATCACAACTCACATGAGGAAAACTTGCACAACAATGACACTCTCTAGGAACCTCTAAAGTTTCGATTTATTACTTGAGTTACTTTTTCAATTATTGAATAGTAAATTCTTTTATGTTTTCATATATTAATCACTTCACACACTGAGATTTATTTATCATTTGGATGTTTTCTTTTTGGGTTTAGACGTTGTTATGTAATTCTTTCTTAATTAATAGTTGTTGAATTTCTTTTATATAGTTAACATTTTAATATAATTAAGAGTGTTTATTTTACAATCTTATAATTTAATATATATATATATATATAGATATCATATAAAAACATTATATGATAATCCAACTACAACATATTTATATTTATTTTTTTAATAAATTTTATATAATTTATATTTCGACATATTTTTATTTTCCAAATGAATATAAAAGAAAATTAAATAGTTAGAATTACTTTTAATTTTATGTTACTAATTCTTCTTTTAATTTAACTATTATTTTTAATATAAAAATGAGTATTTATTTTATTATTTTGTAATTTAATATATATCATACAAAATTATGATATGATAATCACACTTTTATAATACAATAGAACTAAAATTATCAAAATACATAAATAATTTAACTAATATATATATATATATATATAAGTATTCAAGTAACAATTTTATATAAGGATAGCGCCAATATTATCAAAATAAATAATTAAAATTATTCTTTTGTAACCCACATTGTACCATCAAATATTTTTTGGAAAAAAAAAATAAAACGTGCATTGCATGGCTCAACTACTACTATCTATCAAAAGTATATGTATCTAAATCTTTAATTTGAATAAATCACAAGATTTACTTCTATTTTTTCTCTCCCTCTATCATATGTCGTATTATAGCCTCTCCTTTCTTCTTCTTTCATTATGTTTTCCATTTACGCATGTGAGTTTTTGTCAGTCATGCCAAGAATAGCTTCTTCTTCTCTCTATTTCTTCTTCTTCTTCTTTTTTTTTTTTTTTTTTCCAATTTTCTTTTTTCTTACTCATTTAACCAGCCATGATACTTATGACTTCAACCATCATTTTTGTACTCATTCTTTGAATATTATTTTCTTTATTTTATAATATATTATATATATATACATATATCAACTCAATTATTTATAATACACCATTGTCAGTCATGTAATCATGATCATCACTAACATCATCACCATGACAACAATAGGGCCCGCCACAACAATTTTGGAAGGAGACCAAGTCCATCGTCTTCACCGCCTTTGGCCTCAATAGGTTAATGATTTGGAGAAGGCATTTTGGATAGTAGAGGGAATGAGCTAAACTAAAGTGAGTAATACGGTGCAATTTTTGTTATTATTATTTTTTTGATATATATGTATATATCTATATATGTGTGTAAAAAAAATATGAAAATTTATATGGAAGTTGATATTATAAATTGATATATTTTTTGCACGATATAAAAATAACATGAAATTTGTTTAACAACAATAAATTTCATGTATAACACGGATTATATCATAACGCAAGTTACTACAAAAAAATTGTAATAATTCATTTTAAATTATAGGACCAAATTTACTTTACCCCTATGGTTTAGGCTTGGAAGAGTTTACCTCCCTATGATTTAAAAATACGTAGACAACCTCTCTGTGATTTTGGATTAAATTGCAATGGTTATAATTTTTGTCAAAATAAACAGAAATTGGAGTATACGTGTAGCGATCCCAGTTTTGCCACTTTGCTGAGTATGTTGGGGATCGAGCTGCCCGGTCAGCTCGCAGGGGTCTAGAGAGCAGTGCCCCGTGGTGGATCCGAGGGCAGCGCCCTGGCGAGGTCGAGAGGCAGCGCCCTCAAAGCAAAAATGCAAAATGCATTCGAAGTTGCTTGTTCGCTCGAGCGGCTGTTTATGCGCTCGAGCAGAGAATGTTTGGTTCCAGAAGTTTGACCTGTGTACAAAAGTTCAAGGAAAGTGTATTTGACGCTCGAGCAGGGCTTTCCACGCTTGAGCGAACTATGTTATATCAATCTGTAAGGGGAGATTTCAGATCACTTTTTCAGTTCTCTCTCTCTCTCTCTAAAACTCTCCAAAATTTCCAGATCCAGAGCTTCTCTCTCTAGAAGTCATCTTCTCTCTTTGATTTCTTCAAATCCGTTGGGAGTTAGACCGAAGTTCTTCATCAAAGTTGTGTGACTTCTCGAGGGCTTCGTTGTGTGTGGTGGAGATCGAGTTTCGACACCGTAAATTTTGGGGTTTCATCTCTATTCTTCTTTAATACTTGAGGTAGGGATTTTCTTTGAGTTATATATATGTTTTAGTAAGATCTAAATGATTTTCGAAATCATCCTTTGATTAATTTTGAAAATTAATTGTTGATTCAAGAAGATGAGAGATTTTTGAAAGTGGGTTTGCTTTCTTACTCCTTTTAAATAAAAATTGAGGGTTTTGAACTATGAAGATTGAAGAGAGATGTTTTTGGGTGATTTTCTTTCAATAAATGAAGATGAGTGGTTTTGGTGAGAAAACTTAGAAATTGAGGGTTTTTAAGAAAGATGTTGTTAATCTTTGAAAATGTTATATTTATTTTGTGGGCCAAAATAAATGATGTTTGATAGTTATTTATTTATATACATATAAATGATGAGTTTCATGGAATATGAGATTTTTTGAAGTATTTGAAATTGTTGATCAAAATGTTGTTATAGTCTCGAATGACTAAATTGTTGAGATTGCTCGAAACATGAGAATTGTTTGAAATAATAAAAATGAGAATTTTGATCACAATGGGAATATTGTGTGGAAGTGTTGAAAGTGGAGAAATATTGCATTGTATTATTAATCATTGCATTGGCATATCAATTCATTTGTTAGTGAAGAGCTTTGAAATTTGATGTGAAAACTTTGCATTAAGAAAAGAATGTTGAGAAATAAGTTTTCATGAAATGGTTTTGGGTAAATACGGTGGTAAGTCTTGAAAGGTGGTGTAGATGAAATTGATTAAGTTGGCCTTTGTGTCCTTGGTGAAAGACCAGAAAACCACGTGGATATGTGTCGAGCCTTCCAGTTAATACTGGTGAAAATAACAAATTGGCAGTACTTGTATAGGCTACTTGCAGACACGGACCTAGGGATTACCAGAGTTGTATTTACCACCCCTTGAATAAAATTGATAAATGTTGAACAGTTGGAAATTGCATGGCATCATTGAGCATGATGGTTTTCAAAAGATAAAGATGTGTTTTATTTTCAAAAGGGAATGGCATAGCATGTGCATTCATCTCTTAAGACTTGTATAAAATGTATATACTTTGTTAAGGATTTCCTACTGGTTTATGCTCACCCTACGGGATTTTTGTGCAGGAAACGACGTGGTGAATTTGCCTAACTGAGTGTGTGGAAAAGTGTGTGTGTTCAGAGCACAAGGTTCTCATTTGCTGTGATTTTATTTGTAAGCCAAGAGCTTTGTATGTGTGGGTTTGAATAACCATTTTGTATAACCGGGCTTAAGCCTTGGAAACTTGTAAACCCTTTGGGGTATTTATTTGTTTAATTACTTGTTGTTGGACTAATGTATTATCGCATGAGGAATTATTTACATTAAGAAATGCAAGTGTGGGATTGTATAATTGGTTTTCCTTTAAAAGGGCCATGATTATTGTATTGTCATTTGGGTATGAAAATTGGGGCAATTTTGAGGGTGGGGTTTTTTTTAATTAATGTACAACAAAATTTAAAAAGACCTTTTTACCCTCATATTTATGATCAATTTTAAAAACTTGAACATCCTTCATTGTCCCTATAAACCCTAATTCCACCCAACCATCTATATTCCCTCATCCTAACCAACCACCATTTTCCCATCCTCACAGACTATCGTGGTCGCTTCTTTCGCCATCCTTGATCGTCACTGTCGTCTCCTCTCTTATCTCCGACCATTGCCGACGATGGTCGAAGACCATTGCCATCATCTTCTCTCTTATCAACAAACCCAACAATTATAAACTAGAAATTCCACAAAAAAAAAAATGAAAAAAAAAAAACTCAAAACCCACCTAAAATTGGAAAATTGTTATGTCGGCAGATAAAAAATTCACTGGAAAAAAAAAATCTATTAAAATAAAATATCTCTTAATTTCTTTGTTGGAGTGTGTATATTTAAATTTGTTTGTATATATCATTTAAACCAGTTCAATATATATATATGATTTAAAATATTGAGAGTTAGAGTAAATAATTAGAGATTTAATATTGTTTAAGTTATGAATTTTGTGTATAATAAAAACGAGGAGAATAAACTAAGAGAATTACACAAATGGAGAAGAAAAGCCAAAGGGGTATTATGGTGATTTCAAGTTTGTCGTTAATAGAGTTTGAATTTATAACGATTCCGGTTTTGACCCAACTCTTGTTATATCCCAGACTCGGGGTTTCATGGTTTGATATTGTTGTTCACATTTTGCTTCCCCTGTATGTCCTTAAATTTGGCTAGTGGATTGTTGTGGCTATGTTTGGAATAGGTTGGTTGCTTAGTTTCCAAACTTTTGTTGCCCAGATTTTTGTCCCTCCGCTCGAGCAGCCCTTCTTGCACTTGAGTGGACTTTGCAAACTCTCAGTACTTTTGTAGATCTGCAAAACTACTGGGAGAGTGTATTCTACGCTTTGAGCGGCTTTTCTTGCGCTCGAGCGTTGGTCTAATATCTGCAAAACTATTGAGAGTGTGCATTATGAGCTTGAGCGTCACTTCTTGCGTTTGAGCGAAACAACTTGCTGTGTCTGACGCTCATGCGTCACTTCTTACGCTCAAGCGGACTGTGCGTATATCAGATCGTAACAACCACATTTTACATCACTTTTTCATCTCTTTCTCTCTCGAAAACATTTCAAAACCCTAGATCTTGAGCTTCTCTCTCTAGAACTCACATTCTCTTTACATTTTCACCTATATCTGTTGGTTTCTCAACCCTAGTGTCTTTGGGAAAAAGGTAGCGCATCTCAAGAGCTCCATTTTGATCCGAACAAAAGTCAATTTCGGCGTCTTTGAATTCTAACTTTGAGGACTTTCTACACTCTCCTATGATTTTTAATTTAGTTATTTGTTGTTGTATAAATAATGTTGGGATTTGAAGGATTTTAGACAAACCTAGGGTTTTGGTTTAAAATCAAAAGAATGGTTTTCAAATAAAAGTATTGAAGATGATTACGGGTGTAGATATAAGGTTGTGTTGTGTTCAATTGGTTGATTTTGACACGTGGATTGGATTTTGGAAGGAAATGTGGTTTTGCCCTAAAATGTTCAAATAATTATTTTGTATGAATAATGGAATTGGTATTGGAAATGTGAAATTGAATAGATGTTTATAGAAAGGGTGGAATCATATGTGTATTACCTCTCACCTATGAAATTTTGTATAATTTATCTATCTTGGAGATTGTATATCTGTTTAGAAATATCTGTTTTGGGCTATTGATAGAGGATAGCTATGATTGTTGTAGAAATTGCATGAGGATTAGATGAATTGAAACTAATCTCTATTAGTTGTCATTGAACATGACCGTGTGTGTTTTAATACATTATATATGTATGATGTTTGTGAGGAGAAAGTGGATGTACTCCATGTTTGGGAGAAGAAAGGGGATGAACTCCAGTGAATTAAGTTAGCTTGTGTGTCTAGGGTGAAAGTCCTGAAAACCGCTTGTATACATGGGTCCCTATCCCACGAACGAAATTTCCGTAAAATGGCAAATGAATGTGTTTGTATGATAACTATATTGACTTGAGAACCGATGAGTTGTATTCTCAATATTGGGTGATTAAACGAAATGGATATAAACAATGAAATGAGATATAAAACTTGGCATATTATGATCTTGTAAATTTTGAACGGTTTATCACTGGCATTGCATATGCACATCATACTTATATCTTTGTTAAAATTCATATATTGTGCTAGATTGTTCCTACTGGGCTTTGGCTCACCCTACTTGAGAAAAACATTTTTAGGTGCTGGTGATATGCCTTCGCCAAGGACTTAGCTTGGAAGGATTGTGGAGCTGAAGGCTCAATTTTGTTTATTCTGCATTTACTAGTGGTACAAGCCTAGGGCTTTATTTGTACTGAGTTTATAACTCATTTTGTTGTAACCAAGCAGGGTCTTGGAAAGATATAAGCCTTTAGGGCATATAAATATTTGTTTAGCTTTTATTCTGTATTACGCCTTGTAACACATGCTATAGATTCAAGTTGAATAATTTATGAATGTATATCGCATGTGTCACTTTTTGTATATATTAACTCTGATTAATGAAATCTCCTTATTTTATTTACATCACTTTGTATTAGTGTTTGGAATTGGATTATTGTAATTAATTTGGGGGCGTTACAGAATTGCAATTTAGTCTAAAATCATAAGTGAGTTTTTTGCCTATTTTAAAACCATAGGGGTGAAGTACTCTGAACCTAAACCACAGGGGTAAAATGATTTTTGCCCTAAATTATAAGGTATCATGCATAGCACAGAATACCACAAGTATCTATCTATCTATATATTATATAAGGAAAAAGTTGTTTTGTAACGCCCCAAAAATATTTCAACAAGAACTACCCACATTAATGGTCATTCGCTAGATAATGACAATAATCCTTCCATCTTTCCATATTTGATTAAAAGAGTTTAATACAAAAGTCCCACATGCGCTATACATTCAATGATATAAGAGAGCACCTGAATCTATAGCATGTGAAACATCTAGCTGCTACAAGATAAATAAGATGCCCTTATGGGCTACAACTTCCAAGGCTTAAGCCTGGTTACACAAAAGTGATCTCTCGGACCCAAACCAAAAATAGCACTCGGCTTTACAATTAATCACAACAAAATAAGAGTGCACTACTCTTCTCAAAATACTTCCACGCCCTCAATTCGGCGGGATCACCACATCTTTACCTGCACCAAAACCCATAGGGGTGAGCATATAGCCCAGTAGAGAATTCCTTAACAAAGTATGTACATTTATGCAAGATTCATAATATTTTATGTAAATGCATATGTTATGCCATGCCATTTGAAGGAAAACTCATATTTTGCTATTCTTGAAAATCACCATACTTTCAGTCAACTTTTATGCAACCTCATTAATTCCCACACTTCCAATTTTAAATCATAAGGGGGCGGTAAATACATCATTGGTAATCCCTAGGCTGGCGTCTGCAAGTAGACTCTATGAGTGCTACCAAACTATCATTTTTACCGGTATTAACCGGAAGGCTCGACACCTATCCGCGCAGTTTTCTAGTCTTTCACCACGGACACTCAGGCCATCTTATCAAATACAACTACACCCCCTATCCGGACTTACCACGTATTTACCCCTTTAACATTCTCATAATTTTCATTATAATGTAACCTTTCTCAATGTTAATGTTTTCCAAAACTCATGCCATGATGTATAGAAATGACAAAATTTACATGAAGATATAATGCAACGATGATATTCCATAGCATTTCTTCCTTTACCTTCCTCCAACACCATCACACAATTAATCACATATTCTACCGGTGTCAATTAACACGTAGCATTAGCTCATCATCATACATATTTCATAACATTCTTGTCATTCCATGATTATGTGAGACTTTCAATATCAATCTCCAAGTTTTCAATTCTCAAAGCCAATGGTGTTCAATAACAATCTTCTCACCATAAATTATTTTTTTCATGCCACAAGCAACAATCTTAAAAGTAAATTCCTCATTTTCATATATGGTTTGATCATGTTTATGGTTTGATCATGTTTCAATTGCATTGCATATCATTTGCAATGCAATTCTGAACTGATTATGGTTTAATCATGTTTCAATTGCATTGTATATCATTTGCATTGTTCATACATAGTTTTGTAAACATTGCATATCATTTTGTGCATAGGTTGCATTGTCATGCACTCCTACACTTGCGTTGTCACGCAATCTTAACTTGCATTGTCATGCATGTTGCTAACAATATTGTACTTGTTAAGTTTCTCTCTTTTACAGGCACGACATTGTATGTATGGTTCATTTGAGGCTGGCACAACCAGACGAACCGCACAGGTATCATCTTTTTTACGTGAAACATAGCGAGAATTACATAATTCTCTTACATCCTTTCTGCATTGTAATGTAGTTGGATTTGTGTTTGATTGCTTAAAATTATCGCATGTTATGCTTCGTTACAGCTTTCTTTGCATGATCATAAGTTATGCTCGGCTTTGTGCATTGTCAGTTGCATTTTGCCCCCACCTTCGGGCGCATATCCTTATTTTCTTGCATGCTTTGTCTAAGTCTTCGGCCTTGTCAAAAATGGGTCGTCTCTGGGCTTTGACACTCACTCCGTCATTGTTATGACTTTCGAATTCTGTCAAAGAGGGGCAACTGTAGACACCCCATTTTTGACCGTCCGTAAGACTTGGACGTCACCGTTTGAACACTCGGTGATCATCCATGTTCGTGTTCGTCATGATTTCTCGGAGGTCTCGGCCACGCGCCTTGCCTCAAGACCTCTCGACTCGACTGTTTTGTGTTTGGTTTTGCACCAAACACTTGTGTTTTGCTTTTGAGGGGCAGGGAATGGCTTGTTGGCCATCCCCACACCTCACCGACCATGGCTTGAGGCCACCGGCCATTTTTTTTTTGTTTTTTATAACGCCCTCAAAATATTAACATTAAACCCATCAATATAGACATGCATTGATATATAAAAGTTCCACATTCTTCTATTCATCAGAGTTTCATTACAAGAATATTACATGTTAACAACAAAAGCAAAATGCCCTACTATAGACGTCCCCGAACGCCCCGGGAGGATGAGTCCCGTTCTGTTCATTTGGGGTCACTACAGCTCAGGACTCTAAAAAATTGTCATGGTTCTAAGTCTGAACCAAAGAGTCCAAATCCGGCAAATCGTTTTAAGAAAACAGATTTTTGAAAGAAGTGCCAAACATGGACTGCTTTGCCAGATACAGAGTCGCCACCTAAATATTTTATTTCGGGAAATTTAGGAAACCCTGACTCAGTGCCAAAAGGCCACGTGTCCGTCATCACCAAAGTTGCCTCGGCTCGGGAACTTGGGTACGATTGGGGAAGGTCACTTCGTGAGCACCCCCGCTCGCCCGGTCATAGACCGGCCTCTACTAACCATGATATCGATTTTTGAAAACATTGCATGTTCTTATTCCGGTTATTAGCCTAGGTTACTATGTGACGCGCACAGCATACAAGTATAGACTGGATCGCCTGAATTGGAACAAAACATTTCATGTTTGTTTTTTTGAAAGAGGTTTTGCTACCCGCAGGTAGACTTGAAACATTTGATGATTTACTCCAATTCAGATAACCCAGCCTTCACCCACAGGCATTCAGGCAGTTATATCACATAAGCAATTAGCCTCATGGTAAGCATGCTATTCATGGCAGTCACTCACACGCATGCAAGGATGCTAAAGCATAAAACTCACCGAGTACTCCAAGCCAAAACAAAAACTGTATTAGAAATCATGCATGATCCTAAGTATACAGGAATGCCTAATGCAACACATGCAAAGATGCAACTATAGCAGGCTCGGCTATTCTAAACATGGCGTATGAAATGTTACAACTATCATGTATTCCAACTTTGAAATTGAAAGTACAATGCAGTTAGTATGATGCACCGAGCCCGGTGCATGCAATACAGATGAATGATGCAAACATGCTATCATACTGTATGCTAATTTAAATATGCCCTAATCTAACCATCATAAGCGGATAAATAAAAGGGAGAAAGACGTGGGGTTGGAAGACATACATCACACTCACGCACACTTATTACAGTTATGCCCTCGCGCAGAGGGTCCGAATAAATAATACAGTCCAAATATTACAGTCCCAAATGAAAGAATATTACAGTTCAAAATATACAAATTCCTAATTAATTAATGAATTAACTAAGAAAATGAATAAAACTGGCATGCAAGCCAGGGACTGCCTTGCTTCTGATGGATGATGCATGTCCGGGTTGTCTTGCGCGGAAATCCACCGGAATGCCCCCATTAGCCTCTGTTTACACCTGTTCTTGAAATGCATGCCAAGTCCCGGAAAGTTGCTGATTCCTGATTTTGCTGCAACAGAGAGCAGGAAAGGGGCATAGCAATGTATTTGCACAAATATATGCATGTCTCGATCCTCGTGCCACCAATCACGCATACCGAGGCATGATGGCCGAGGAGTCGAAATGCACAACTCAATATAGGATGAATGCACATGAAACTACAGCTAAAACCTAACTCCATCATGGATAATCCGGAGTGTCGGTGACTGGGGAATTGAGACACATTCCGTCACTCGGAGTACGAAATGTACCTCGTTTCCCGTGCCCGGGCTAACTCTTATTCCGGACACGATGCAATATGCATGATATGCATGAAATGCAACTAAGATACAATCCTAACATACACAATGCTATGGAATGACATGCCTCGAAATGCGTGCACACAGGCACACAAACCGAGAAAATGACAGAATGCAATCTAAGATACAACCTAGTATGCACTATGCTGTGAAAATAATATGCCTCGAAATGCGTGCATACAGGCACGTAAACCGAGAAAATGACAGAATGCAATGCAAGTGACTAAAATGGCATGGGAAAGGTAACATGGACTTATACTAACATGAGAGAGCCTCAGCCACTCACATAAGAAGCCGGTTGATGAAAATGAAGTGCCTCGAAATACGTGCATACGGGCACGCAAACCGAGGCAATGATAGAATGCGATGCAACGATATAAAAAAGTGATATGGGCTTATACCAACATGAGTGAGCCTCAGCCACACTCACATAGGATGCCGACGGATGAAAATGAGATGCCTCGAAATGCGTGCACATAGGCACGCAAACTGAGGCGGTAACAGAATGCGATGACATGACATAGAAATGACAAATGGGCTTATACCAACATGAGTGAGCCTCAGCCACACTCACATAGGATGCCGGCGGATAAAAATGGAGTGCCTCGAAATGCGTGCACACGGGCACGCAAACTGAGGCAGTGGCAGAATGCGATGAAATGACATGGAAATGACAAATGGGCTTATACCAACATGAGTGAGCCTCAGCCACACTCACATAGGATGCCGGCGGATAAAAATAGAGTGCCTCGAAATGCGTGCACACGGGCACGCAAACCGAGGCGGTGGCAGAATGCGATGAAATGACATGGAAATGACAAATGGGCTTATACCAACATGAGTGAGCCTCAGCCACACTCACATAGGATGCCGGCGGATAAAAATGGAGTGCCTCGAAATGCGTGCACACGGGCACGCAAACCGAGGCAGTGGCAGAATGCGATGAAATGACATGGAAATGACATGCAAACATTCTAATGGAATTTCAGCACTAAAATATGGGGGAAAACAGTCCCGAAATGAGGCGAAATGACACGAAATGCATGAAATTGTCCCGAAATGCGAATTAGGCACCCGGAATGGCCTATAGCTATGCCAAACATGCACAATATGGACATGCAATGCAAAGACAGAAGCTAGACAGTCCCAAAAAAGGAATTTTCACAGTTATAAACATGGCCAAACAGCAAGCATAGGTATGGCAAAAATGGCATGCAAGAATAGGGGCCAAGAGAGGGGTAATGAAGCAAGTGATATAAGAAAAATCCAAACTGAAAAATTTCCTTCTACAACATTGAAGAGGGACCAAAAATATGAATATTTACAGTATATGGAAGGCTTCGAATCAATATACAAACATGCTAAAAATGCAATGCAAAATGAGGCTCAAACATGGCTATAACATGAAGTATGCAAAATATTCACCAAAAAGAAAAAAAGTGTTAATGAAACATGAATTATAGGCCAAAATAAGGCCACTTTCAGTTCGGACCAAGGTCCAAAAACAGAAGAAAAGGGGGCTGCCGATTTATGCAAAAATGGGGCCAAATAAGGGATATAACTACAAGTGACACATGGAGGCACCAAATGGTAAGGGGCCCTTCAACAATGTTGAAGAAGGGCCCAAAATAAGCACATTCACAGATTACATCATGCTCAAAAACAGATTAATCATGGGCCAAAAATAGCATGCAAGATTATGACATATAAGAGGATCAATGAAGCAAGTGCATCATGGAGGGCTCAAACAGGGTTGAGCCCTTAATGAAAAGTGAAGATGAGCTCAAAAAAGGGCCCCTTTCAGTTAGGGCCGGAGCTTGAAAAAAAAAGAATGTGGGGCTTACCAATGGATCAAGAAAAAGGGTCAAAGAGAAGAAATATTACTCACCCTTGAAGACTAAGACTTTTGTTGCTTCTTGGACCAATTTGCAGCTCCTTTTGCCTTTGAGAAACCTTCCTTGTTGCTGGAAATGAGGTGGTGATGGTAGGGCTTGGTGGTGTAGAAGAAATGGTGCTTAGGGACTTAGGAATTTTCAAGGAAATGAGAGGGATAAAGATGGAGTTGTGTATGGAAGCTTGAAGGTGAAGTTTTCTAACCCCAAAATGTGATATAGCTTGCTTGTTATAAAGGCCAAGAAGGGGGTGTAAAGGTGGGGGAAAAGGAGAGCAACATTCCCCCACAAAATATCCCCCGGATAAAGATCTTTTCTGGGGGATAAAGCTCCACAGCTGTAAAGGGAACAGTGCAAGGAGCTCGGCCGGCCTGGTACTTTTGCTGCAGGTGGCCGGCCGGCCACACCCCCTAGCCGGCCGGCTAGGGGTCAAAAGGGTCAATCAGATTTTCTGGCCGGCCACCAATTGATGGTGTCCTCCTATGTGTGTACAACACAACCCTGTGGTTAAAATTCCAAGAAAGTGGGTCCAAGGGGTTCAACATTAGCTCGGAAAGAGGGGTTCAAAAGGGTCAAGCAACATTAGTGGCCGGCCACCATTTTTTAGGGTCCTCTCATGTGTGTACATCACAAATATGTGGTTCAAAGTTCAAGGAAATGGGCCCAAGGTGTTCAACATTAGCTCGGAAGAAGGGGGTCAAAAGGGTCAGGTAGCATTAATGGACGGCCACCACTTTTTACGGTCCTCCCATGTGTGTACATCACAAATATGTGGTTCAAAGTTCAAGAATGTGGGCCCAAGGGGTTCAACATTAGCCCGGAAGTGCGAAAAACGGGCGCCGGAGGGCGTCGGAGGATGTATAACTGGTTGCCGCAACAATTGCTGGCCTCCCACCCTTCAGTGACCTCCCCGGTGATAAAACAGAGGTACCTGCCAAAAATGAATGAAAACCGTTGCAAAACGAATGTTCGGGGACCAAAACACGCAGTTCGAGGTCCCGAAAATGGGTTGTTAAGCACCGAAAGTGGCATTTGACCTCGAAGTGGGTTTCCCAGCCCCCAGTGTCCCTCAAAAGGGAGCAAATAGGAAGTATGCCAAAAACCGGAGCAATAGGAGATGGTTAAGCGGTCCCGAACCGAGGCACACGGCCTGACGGCTCCGAAAACTGGGAACCGGACTCCGAAATGGGAAAAATGGCCTATGGCCACCAAATGTAGCCTACGGACATTGAGAGATGGTCTACGGGACCTCTCCCTTCCCTCAGGGAAAGAAACAACGAAAACCGAGCCTGGTTCGCAAACTGAGGCAAAGTACAAAAGAGGGTTCGGAAGTTCGGGGGCAGGGCTCACGACCGCAACTCTGAAACTTCTGAACAAGCACATTATGCAACATCACCAAGCGCTCAATCGGTGACGTCTGAGTCTTAAGGTCGGTCAAAAATGGGGTGTCTACAGTTGCCCCTCTTTGACAGAACTCAGAAGTCATAAGTGACGGGAGTGAATGTCAAAGCCCAGAGACGACCCATTTTTGACAGGCCGAAGACTTAGACAAACGTACAAGATAAACAGAAATGTGCCCGCAGGCATGCCCGCAGGCAGGGGGCAAAATGCAAATGATAATGCAAGAAGATTTTGAAGATTGGACTTATACGCTGCGCGAAGCCGGTTTTGAAAGTTGGACTTATACGCTACGCGAAGCCGGTTTTGAAAGTTGGACTTATACGCTACGCGAAGCCGGTTTTGAAAGTTGGGCTTATACGCTACGCGAAGCCGGTCATCACTCATGATCATGCGAATGCAGCAAGCTGTAATGAAGCAAGTATTCACAAATAGATGCAACAGTTTTAAGCGAGAATGCAAAGCAACAACTACATTTCATGCAGTTTAAGAATGCGGAGGATTATTCAATCCCCGCCACGTCTCACACGGAGAAGATACGATACCTGCGCGATTCGTCTGGTCGCACCAGCTTCAATTGAACCGTACATACAATATCGTGCCTGCAAAAGAGAGAAATTGCAACAAGTACAATATGCTACCAACATATATCCAATGTGATTCTGGAAGTTTGACACACATGCAGTGCCGGTAAGTGAATGCATCACAATGCAAGAGTGGAACATGCGCGACAACGTATGCTCACACATAGAGGTATGCCAATATCAAGAAATGTGCACGTTAATGCGGGTATGCTCATGAGAATGCAAGATAATGTGACACGAGCATGAATCAGGGTGTCCGTTTGTCATGAAACAACGAGTACGGAAACGCGTGTTTCGGCGAAGGCGATTCGATCACGGCCTCCGATCCGCTTCCCTGAAAGGTTACAACTCATTCAAAAAGGATACACTTTGATTTTGATGAATGATGATGAGACACATGTCAGATCTCGAAGCCGAAGTCCCGACGGAGCAATTTCGCGACCAGAAGTGTACTTTTCTTGAACTTTTTCAGGTCCCGGGAACTCCGATCTTCCTCAAAATTTGCAGGGAGCTAGGTGAGCCTGTGAGGAACATGGCCGGCCGGTTATAGGGAAATGGGGAGGTGGCCAACCGGTTTTCCATAAAGCAAATAGCTGGCCGGCTAGTTATCCAAAAAGCAGATAGCTGGCCAGCTAGAAAAGGGGGCCGGCCGGCCATATGCCCAGATCTGAGGGCAGTTTGGTCTTTTTCACCTCCTTTTTGATGCTCCTTCAATCCAAGACTTGGGGCCTATATATTGCAGCCGAGACCTTCCCTTTTCTTGCCTCCTACAACACTTTCTTCTTTAGATCTGAGTTCCACACGCGTTTTCCAACGGCCCGCGCAAATTGTTTTCGCAAAAATATTCAGTTTCAAGCACTTTGAAGCGATTAAATTTCGGTTTTGGAGCCTCTTTTCGCATTTTCGCCACTTGAGGTAAGTTTATCTCAATATTTGGAATATTTTCTCGGGAGTTGACTTTTGTTGACTTTTTATTTCCCGAGAGTTGACTTTTGTTGACCTTTTCCAATTTTGGCTCATTCTCGCTCATTTTTGCTCCTTTTGTAGATTCTTTGAAAATGGCGGGCAATTCTCCCCACGGCGGAGGTTTTCCAGGTGCCGGAGATGATTTCGATCCCGTGACCCTACCCCCGAGGACCCGACCTTTTATTCCCGGGAGGTACCGTCTGCCAGCACATGTCCTCCCTCGTGCTGTCTTCCGTCACTTTACTAGCTTTGACGAGCGAGCACCCGGGGATCTGCTTCTCCGAGAGCCGGAGCATCACCTCTCTCATGAGGCCCGAGAGGTATTTACTTCATTTTCTGTATTTTTCATACATTTCGCACCTTTGCCATGCTTGAACACGCAGTTTAGCTTATGACATAGTAATTTGTTTGCATCCTGAACATGTAGTTTTAAACACTCGAATTTCTGAACATTCGGCTCAAACACCGATTTGTCGAACACACAGCCCGAATTCGAATAGTGAACACACAGCCCACACTTTAAATTTTCTGAACACGCAGCCCAGGTAGATAGTGAACACGCAGCCCACAATTTAACTGAAAGTTGAACACGCAGCCCAAACTTCAAATTTTCTAAACACGCAACCCAGGTAGATAGTGAACACGCAGCCCACAATTTAACTGAAAGTTGAACACGCAGCCCAAAATTCAAATTTTCTGAACACACAGCCCAGGTAGATAGTGAACACGCAGCCCACAATTTAACTGAAAGTTGAACACACAGCCCAAACTTCAAATTTTCTGAACACGCAGCCCAGGTAGATAGTGAACACGCAGCCCACAATTTAACTGAAAGTTGAACACGCAGCCCAAATTTCAAATTTTCTGAACACGCAGCCCAGATAGATAGTGAACACGCAGCCCAAACTTCAAATTTTCTGAACACGCAGCCCAGATAGATAGTGAACACGCAGCCCACAATTTAACTGAAAGTTGAACACGCAGCCCAAACTTCAAATTTTCTGAACACGCAGCCCAGATAGATAGTGAACACGCAGCCCACAATTTAACTGAAAGTTGAACACGCAGCCCAAACTTCAAATTTTCTGAACACGCAGCCCAGATAGATAGTGAACACGCAGCCCACAATTTAACTGAAAGTTGAACACGCAACCCAAACTTCAAATTTTCTGAACACGCAGCCCCGATAGATAGTGAACACGCAGCCCACAATTTAACTGAAAGTTGAACACGCAGCCCAAACTTCAAATTTTCTGAACACGCAGCCCAGGTAGATAGTGAACACGCAGCCCACAATTTAACTAAAAGTTGAACATGCAGCCCAAACTTCAAATTTTCTGAACACGCAGCCCAGGTAGATAGTGAACACGCAGCCCACAATTTAACTGAAAGTTGAACACGCAGCCCAAACTTCAAATTTTCTGAACACGCAGCCCAGGTAGATAGTGAACACGCAGCCCACAATTTAACTGAAAGTTGAACACGCAGCCCAAACTTCAAATTTTCTGCCTGGTAGATAGTGAACACGCAGCCCACAATTTAACTGAAAGTTGAACACGCAGCCCAAACTTCAAATTTTCTGAACACGCAGCCCAGATAGATTTGCATGTAGCTTATTTCGCTTCATCGGCATACAGCCCATTTCATTGCATTGGCACGCAGCCCAGTTCATTTCATTGGCATACATCCCATTCATCTCATTGGCACGCAGCCCATTCATTTCATCAGCACACAGCCCATTTATTTCATTGGCACACAGCCCATTTCATTTCATTATTGACACATGTATTCATTCTGAATGCAGGTTGGTTCCCGCAGTGTGCGGGGGTATGGTTCCACCATCGCGCGGGACTGGTACGCTGAGCTCCCGGAGGGTGTCCGAGACTTAGTAGATTTTGCAGGGTTTGGGCCCTTCTGCGTCGGGTTGTCACGTTGTCCTGCCAGGAGGACACTGATGGCAGCCTTGGTAGAGAGATGGTGGGACACCACCAACTCCTTTCATTTCTCTGCTACCGGGGATATGACCATGACGCCTCTAGACTTTGCCGTGTTGACTGGCTTAGACATAGGAGGTTGGTCCATCCCCTATGATGAGGATATGGGCGAGTGGGAGGCCGCTTGGATGTATCTATTGGGGGCTCGCCCGTCTGTTGATAGGGTTTCCGGGAGAGTCCGATACACTTGGTTCTCTTCCCATTTCCGGCGGGCGGAGATGGTGCCCGAGACTCCCGAAGAGACGGAGCAGTACGCCCGTGGTTTCCTTATGTTCCTCTTCGGGACTACCCTGTTCGCCGATAGAGGGAACACAGTCGGGCTATACCTGCTGAGCGCTCTGGTTGACCTATCACAGGTCCATCGATATGACTGGGGTGGCGCCGGCCTGGCTACCCTTTACTTTTATATGAGCGCGACCTCCCGCGGGCGGGACGATTTACTTGGCGGCTACTGGAGAGCCTGGGAGGTACTTTTCCGTCCCCTTGATTTACATTTCTGCTTCTCATTACTTGTACATTGCACACACAGCGCACTTTTACAGTCTGTATTTTGGTCTCAGCATTTCGTACTTACATTCTGCACTGCTTTTCTCAGCTATGGGTCTATGTATACTTCCCATCATTAGCCCCAGAGCTGGAGGTGGCAGGGATTCCCATGACCCCATATTCATTGGTGTTCGAGGGCCCGCACCGGCCGAGACCTCGAGAGAGCCTCCTTTACCTGCGACAGTACTTTGACACTGTGCGACATTCAGAGGTACCTCAGAACTTTCAGTTCCTTTCATTTTCATCTTTGATTTGCTCTGTATATTCTCGATTTCTGATTGGTTTATGCATTTATCATCCGCAGATCACATGGCAGCCTTGGGCGCCCCTGGGTGATGGTCTCCGACTTCAGTATACCGGAGGGTCGGACATCTCCCAGTATAGGGTCCTGCTCGAAGGGCCGGTTGGCAGGGTATGGTTCCTGGGGGAACGCTTTCTGCTCCAGGTATGGGGGTATCTTTCTCAGGATCCTCCCGCAGTACCCCCAGCCAGTATGCGGACTGCTGACAGACTCTCTTACTCGGAGGTAGTCGGCGCCATGCTGGGTAGTGATGCTTTACTACATATTGAGGAAGGGGACTACGCCACTTACCGTCACATATATTTGATGCCTCCATTGACGGGAGCTCATATCCCGATGATGAGGCCTGCCGGTATGTCATCCTCGGGCCACGCTCGGGCTCGGGCTGCAGACGCCCCTTCTACTAGCAGGGCTGGTACATCTAGAGGTGGGAATAGACCGGTTCCTCCGACTCCGTCGGCTTATCCTCATCCTGGATGGCCAGATATGCCCACTGAGTTGATGGCGTGGCAGTATGGGACTATCTCTCCGACCCCGATCCCATTAGAGCCTCCGATGCCCAGTGATCGATACGCCATTGATCCTGACTCACCGCTGGTATGCTCCACTGTTTTTCATTCATCATTCAGATGTTTAGACATTTTTTTGTTCACTGATGATTATGAGCTCATATTTGCAGCCACATCGAGGGTATATGGAGGAGGTGGTTGGACTGGTGGCCACACTCGAGGGCATGGTCCTGCGTAGGGAGGCACAGTTGTCTGTCGCGGGCATTCAGGTACCCTTCAGTTTTCTGGCATTTATCATACTTATGATGACATGCTGATTTCTATTGCATCGATAGACTACTTGTGTAGAGCACATCTGACACACACCCCACTTGTACACTGTATTTACATGCACCCACTTCACGTAGCTTTTGCTTGTATCTACATTTGATGTACATATTTGGACTGATGTATTTGAATTGAACTCTTTGTTTTCAGATGCCTTCATGGTCCGGTCAGCCGCAGGCCAGGCCACCTGGGCCTCCTTGGGGAGCCGGGCCATCTGGGCCTTTTCAGGGAGTTGGGTCACCCGGGCCTTTTCAGGGGGCGGGGCCATCCCGGCCTTCCCGAGGATCCGGGCCATCTAGGCCTTTTCGAGGAGCTCGCGGAGGGCCTGTCCGCAGACGCAGGGCTCACGTTGTAGAGGTGGAGCCTGATGAGGAGGAGGAGGATGCTGAGGAGGAGGAGGAGGCTACCGATCGTCAGTCAGAGACATCTGCTGAGGAGGAGGGCTCCGGTTTTGGCTCGGGGAATAGAGGCGAGGTTGAGGGGGATCCTGAGGATGACAGCTCCGACTCCGATGATGATGACGGTGCGGAGGTTGTCCCGCAGAAGAGGATGAGGAGTGCTTCTCGTTCCCGCTCCCGAGGACATTGATGCTGCTATTTCCTGCTTTATTTTTCTTTTTTGTTAGTAGTTTGTAGCACTTTGCACATTGTTAGGCAGTTTTATTTTTTGTAAAACTTGAACCTTTGTTTGTTGTAAAGCATGATGGAATGAAATAGCTTTTGAAAAGGTGTTTGTATTTTAAACTTTTAGCATCGTATCGCATCATTTTATTTTGCACAAGAATGAAATTGAATGGTAATGCGCATTGTGTAATCACCAAGTCAGGTAGTGAACCGACGCAACAAACTAAGCAACTCAACTTACTAAGATATAACAGAACCTTAGGAAGTTTACAACTCGATAAGAAAAATACAACAGTGTTGACAACGCAAAATAAACAAGACTTAAACAAAGATTGTTTAATCAGAGAGCAGTGACTCGAAAACACGAAACACGTCCGCTCGACAAACAACTCGATAAGCAAAACAACAACTCGATAATCAAAACTACAACAATAACAGAGTATACTTCGGACGATCTGGGCATCGGAACGCATCCGAAACGGAGGGAGATGAAGGCCTTTGACTCTCTCCCGTTGCATGGAAATGCTTGAAACTTCCCCTCGAAGAGTAAAACAGGGCCAAGGAGATACAGTGCAGCATTGCCAGCCATCTTCGGGAGCCGGCCGGCCATTTTTGTGGAGAGAGACAGCTGGCCAGCCAGTTTTGTAAAAAGTAAATGGCTGGCCAGCCAGAAAAGGTGGCCGGCCGGCCACTTAGTCCTGCAGCCACCAGATTTTTGACATGTGTCCCCGTGAATAGTGTTTTTCCTTCTATAAAAGCCTCAACTTGGGGAACATTCATTTCATCTTAGTTTTAGACAAAGATGGAGGCGTTTCTCGCAGAAAATATCGCATCTTGGATCTCTTCTCTAGATGGCTCGGAAAAGCTGAATTTCCGAGGTTTCGGCTTGAATGCACTATTCACGCTGGGCCGTACTCCGCTACATCTCCCTTTTCTCCATGCCGCGGCAAGGTTCTGGAATCCAGTGACACATGTTTTTAGCTTTGGCGGCCAAGAGATGTGTCCCACTTTTGAAGATTTTCAGGTTTTGATGGAGTCTGAATGCTCTAAAGTGATCTTGCCCCAGCTCCGTTTTGGTCACGCCCAGGCTTTAGGGTGGATGTGCGGGCTCACGGCGCATGACGCTCGATCTCTGATCTGCAGTGGGGAACTGGACATCCTCGGCTTGATCCACCGTTTTTCCGACGCCGGTGACCGCAGCAACCATTATTGGCAGGGTTTCCGGCAACACGCCCTCTGCTTATGTTTGTTGTCTCACTTTCTGCTTTCCTCGGGCTTCGGCGGGGCTAGCATTCGCCTGATTGAAGTCGCCCAAGGTTTGAGAGAAGGAAAGAGCTGTATTGCCATGACCTTGGCCGAGACACTGATGGGCTTAGATTCTGTCTATCGCCGGGAGGCGACTAGGTTTGCTAGGAGTCCACTGCTGCTGCAGGTAATGTTTCCCACCCGACCTTACATATATATTTGCTCACATCACTCAACCCTCAGGCTCGGTTTTTCTCACAAAACCCTTGTCTTACTTTTTCTCTCATCATACATCTCTCTATTCTTTATTCTCTCATTTTCCATCCCTCCCCTAGGTATGGTTAATGGATAAGTTGTAGGTTGTGGACTCTTGCCCAGCTTATTCAGCTCGAGGCTACTTCTTTCGGCAGCGCCTAGTCAATGCTCTTGACGAAAGGTGGTGGTTCGATTGGATGTGCAATTTGTCCGCAGACGGCATTGCTTGGCGTTGTCCTTGGCTCAACCTCCCGGCAATGAGCTATAGTATGTCTTGGCTGATTGGGATCCAATTGATTGGTCTAACTCACTGCGTATTCTATTTTCCGTTCCGGTTCCTGCGTCAGTTTGGTCATGATCAGACCTGCCCACCGGAGGGGATTGAGTACCCAGCCGCTTTCCCAGTCCGGGGTGCACAGCTTGCCCGATATGCCACAGCATGGAGGACTAGAGAGCTCCTGGCCCCTGCTTCCACTTTCAGTTGCACTTTGTCCGATGAGTGCTTGGATTGGCTCAATGAGGAGGCACAGGTTGGGCCTAGCTTGGCATCAGATGCTCCGTCCAGCTCTGGGAGGGGACGCAGAGATACTTGATTCAACTATGTCTCAAATTTATTGCTTTATTAGTATTTTCAAGTTTTCTTTATGAATGTACTAAAAAAAAGCAACCTCGATTGTAATGCAAGAGCAGGAGATCTCAGTTTTGAAATCAATGAAATTGAAAGTTGTGGTACTGAAAATTTTCCGCTTTTGGTCCAAAAATGGTCTTAGTCGTAAAAAGATTGATTTGAACAAAGTCAACTTTTATTAAAACTTTTCAAAACTATTTTCGATGTGGATCAAAATTGGACACGCCGAAAATCTGTCACTGAGATGCACAACCCCAGATCTCCGCAACTGGAAAGTTGCCCCTAGTCTGAAGAACAATACGGCACTTCATAGCAACGGAAAGTTGCCCCTTGTCTGAGTGACTTTGCACCGTCGTGGCAACGGAAAGTTGCCCCTAGTTTGAACAGCACTGTACCGGAGATCACGATAAATGCTGATGGATAAAGATGACTGAGATGATCAAAATGGACAGATTTGATCGGGGAACCTTAGCCTTACGTAGTTCAGGCTAAGGTTCACTCGAGTATTTTCACTCTCCTTTTGCGCTCTAACTTTTGCCAAGGCCGCCCTTTGCGGGTTTTCAACCTTGCGAGCTCAGTTTTTATATTTTCTAATTTTTTGTGCTCTGACTTTTGCCTAGGTCGCCCTTTTGGGTTTTCGGCCTAGCGAGCCTCTCAAGGATAGTATTTCTTCAACTTGTCCATATTGATCGGTTGTGAGAACTCCAAGCCATCTAGATCCATCAGAACCACAGCTCCACCTGACCAGATAGCTTTGATGATGTAAGGACCAGTCCAATTAGGTTTGAACTTGCCCCTTGGGTCGTGGATGGGAGCTCGGTTGTCTTTGAGCACCAAATCTCCTTCTTTCAGATTCCTGGACTTAACCTTCTTGTTGAAAGCCCGGGCAATTTTGCGTTGATAGCCTTGGATGTGGTACAGTGCTTTCAATCTTCTTTCATCAAAGAGCATGAGTTCTTCGAATCTGCTTTGCTGCCAATCTGCTTCGGCTATCTGGCATTCAGCCAATACTCGTAACGATGGAACCTCAATCTCAACGGGTAGAACAGCCTCCATTCCATAGACCAATGAATATGGAGTTGCTCCAGTAGAAGTTCTGATTGAAGTCCTGTAGCCCCACAAAGCAAATGGCAGCTTGTCTGGCCAATCCCGATAGGTTCCCACCATCTTCTACAATATATGCTTGATGTTCTTGTTGGCGGCCTCAACCGCTCCGTTGGTCTGCGGCCGGTATGTAGATGACTTATGGAAAGCCACGTTGTATTTCTCTAACAAGTCTTTCACTTCTTTCTTGAAGTGGGAACCATTATCTGAAATTATCTCGTTTGGCACCCCGTAGCGACAGATGATGTTGTTCCTGATGAACTTCGCGACATGCGACGCCTTCAACACCGCGTATGATTGGGCCTCGACCCACTTTGTAAAATAATCTATCGCTACCAGGATAAACTCATGCCCGTTTGACCCCTTCGGGGTAACAGCTCCGATCACATCAATTCCCCAGACTGAAAAAGGCCATGGTGAAGTCATGTTGGACAGCTTTGACGGCGGGATGTTCATGCGGTTTGCATGAATTTGACACTTGTGGCATCGCCGAACAAAACTAATACAATCCTCCTCCATGGTTGACCAGTAGTAGCCCTGTCTGAGGATCTTTCTGGCCAGCATTACTCCATTCATGTGTGCACCGCACTCCCCCCCATGGATGGCTTCCATTAGGCGTTTTGACTCTTCAGCTTCTACACAGAGCTTATGCATTCCCAGATGACCCCTTTTGTACAGCTTACCCCCGCAGATGATGAACTGAGCAGCCATTCTTCTGATGGCCCTCTTATCCTTGGCATTTGCCCCTAGTGGATATGTCTCCTTTTCCAAGAAGTTCCAGATGTCGTAATACCAGGGGTTGTCGTCTTGAACCTCATCTATGGCGGAAATCGACTCGTATGCTGGCGCAAACTTCTGATCAATAATGACTGGACGCATCCGGACTCCGGACGGGATGTCTATCATAGAAGATAGAGTTGCTAATGAATCTGCGAACCTGTTGTTCTCTCTTATGAGGTGGGTGAAATTTAGCTTCTCAAACCGAGGAATTAACAAATCCAGGGTTTGGTGGTAGATTATCATCCTTTCCTCCTTGACTTTCCAATCTCCTTTTGCTTGAGACACAACAAGGTTCGAGTCCCCAATGACGTCCAACCGTCTTGCCCCTAGTTCTAGGGCTGCTTCCAGGCCAGCAATACATGCCTCATACTCTGCTTCATTGTTGGAAACTTTGAACTGGAGCTTGAATGCTAGAGGGATACGGGAATCATCAGGTGCTATCAGCAACACCCCTATCCCATACCCATACTGGTTTGACGCTCCGTCAAAGTACATCGTCCAAGTTTCATCTTCGACGTGCAGAATGGCTTCATCTGGGAATAGATACTCAACCGCTTCATCCCCCTCAACCGGGTGGTCGGCAAGGAACTCCGCTACCGCTCTCCCTTTTACTGACTTGCGCGTTACATACTTCAAATCAAATTCGGAAAGCA
Source organism: Camellia sinensis (assembly GCF_055761805.1). Taxonomy (NCBI): domain Eukaryota; kingdom Viridiplantae; phylum Streptophyta; class Magnoliopsida; order Ericales; family Theaceae; genus Camellia; species Camellia sinensis. Next base: position 42,759,855 of record NC_138961.1, read on the forward strand.
ACAGCAGCCAGCGAGCCAGCCTACCCGTAAGTGCTGGTTTCTCGAAAAGATATTTAACGGGATCCAAACGCGAAACCAACATTACAGAGTGAGCTAATAGGTAGTGCCGCAGCTTCCTGGTTGCCCATACCAGGGCCAAACAAGCCTTCTCCAGCGGTGTATAGCGGGTCTCGTAATCCAGCATCTTTTTGCTCAGATAGTAGATGGCCCTTTCCACTTTGTCTTCTGACTCCTGCGCGAGCATGCAGCCCATGGTAGTCTCAGTTACCGAAAGGTACAATATCAACGGTCTCCCCGGCTCTGGTGGTGACAGCACGGGTGGGTTTTGTAGATACTCTTTGATCTGCTCAAAAGCTGCTTGACATCGGCCGTCCCATTGGAATTTCTTTCCTTTCTTCAGGAGACCAAAAAGTGGTTCACAAGTCAAGGTTAATTTAGAAATAAACCGTCTTATGAATTGCACTTTACCCAGAAAGCCTCGCACCTCCTTTTCAGTCCTTGGTGGTGGCATTTCTAAGATGGCCTTGATTTTGGAAGGGTCGACCTCGATGCCCCTTTGTGTAATCAGAAACCCTAGCATCTTCCCTGCTGTAACACCAAACGTGCATTTCTGGGGATTCAGTCGCAGCCGAAACTCTTTGATCCTTTGAAAGAATTTTTGTAAGGCGGTGTAGTGGCCCTCTCTATCTTTGGACTTGACAATCATGTCGTTCACATACACCTCGACCTCTTTATGGATCATATCATGCAATATTGTAGTTGCTTCCCGTTGATACGTAGCTCCAGCATTCTTCAACCCGAATGGCATCACTCTATAACAATATGTACCCCACGGGGTAGTGAACGCAGTCTTCTCCCGGTCTTCGGGTGCCATTACTATCTGATTATAGCCTGAGAAACCATCCATAAACGAAAGCAAGGCGTGTCCTGCCGTGAAATCCACCAATTCATCAATGTGTGGCAAGGGAAAGTCGTCCTTCGGACTGGCCCTGTTTAAATCTCTGATGTCTACACAGACCCGAATTCTGCCATCCTTCTTTGGCACCGGAACAATATTGGCCAACCAAGTTGGATATTCAGATACCAGCAGGAACCCTGCGTCAATTTGCTTGGTGACCTCTTCCTTAATTTTGAGAGCCCAGTCCGGGCGAATCCTTCTGAGTTTCTGTTTGACAGGGCGGGCCTCGGGATCAAGAGGGATCCGGTGCTGTACAATCTCAGGATCGATTCCAGGCATGTCTTCGTAGGACCACGCGAAAACATCTTTGAAATCTTTTAATAAAGCGACTAAGCGCTCGCGCTCCTACGAAGACAACGTGGACCCGATCTGGACCAGCCGCGGGTCCTTCTCAGTACCAACATTCACAGTAGTGATTTCATCCATTAAAGGTTTAACAAATCTTTCCTGCTCTTGATCAATTAATCGTTGCAAAACTGGGGGAATTTCTCCCTCGTTGTTTTCATCAAAATTTTGAAAATCCTGATTTAAGCAATAAATCAAAGGCACAGAAAAATACTCGGAAACCACATCCACATCATTCTCATTAAATATTTCCAAGCCGTCAGATTCCTCTGTTACAACAGACTCAAAAGAAAATGAAAAAGACGACCTAGACAGGACTGTGGCATCCGGGTTATCACCCCCAGGAATACCGGACTCAGACTCAGTCGAGCTGGAATCTGATTCCGACGCACAAGATTCGGTAGAATCAGATTCCGGCTCACTACCTGACCCGGAACTGCTAGATAAAAAGCCTTCTTCATATTGCCAGATGAGAGAAGGTGCGATAGATGCATCCAAGATCGGCGCTGGGAAGCCCGCAGCTATTTCATCTCCAATCACAGAAACCGAAGAGTTATCCCCCAAGCACTCTTGGCCGATCGGAGGATCTGATAGTAGACTCGCCAGTGCTACCCCCATTTCAAGCTCTGTGCTCTCAGGATCCACTGCTTCACATTGCTCAACCTCAGTTGGTGGGTCTGTCTGCGCTTCGGCAACGTCATCCCCAGATAATTGTATGTCGAAGAAGATTTCAAAACCAGGCACGCGCTTCCCCTCCGCGTTTAGCCATGGCTCCGGGAAGCCGCAGAATGGAAAATCTTCCCCCTCCCGGATGAAACGTCCGTTTAAGGTACCCCAGATGGGCCTGTGCATTAACTCAAATGGCTTCCCGGCCTTCTTTGCTCTGGCCCTTCCGGCCATTTCTTTTCCTTTCCTTACCCAGTCCTCTTTGGTGGGCAGATAACCCAGTCCAAAGGCGTGAGGGTTGTGTGGCACTTCGGCCAACACTGAGACGCCCTTCCGGCCGCTTCTCCCTAATCCCATCCCAGGGGTATGTTTTAGCTTGTTCATGAGGTAGATAGATTGAGCACTAACGTACATTCCCTCATTCACAGCCATGACATTCTGCACCACTTGAGCCTCGGCCAAAGTGAACCCCGACAAAAACACATCCTCCGTGCCGTGCTCGATCTCCAAGACAGGTGTGGACACTTCCGGCGGCGGGTGGATTGATGAATTCCCAAAAACGATCGCTACCCCTTTCCCGTGAGGGTACTTTAGCATCTGATGTAGGGTGGAAGAGACTACTTTGACCTGGTGCAACCACGGTCGTCCCAAAAGTAGGTTAAAGGTTGCGGGAACGTCCAAGATATGAAATTCGATGTTGTGTTGTCCTGGACCAACCTTGGTTTGAATTTTAACAGTCCCCATCACTTCTCTGCTGGTATTGTCGTATGCTCTGATCACTTGGGTAGTTGGGACGAAGTCCGCGGGCTTCAACCCGATTGCATATGCCGTTCTGGTCGGGCAGACATTAATCGCAGACCCGGTATCAACAAGTACCACCGGTATCCACTTATCTCTACACTCCACAGAAATATAGAGAGGTTTGTTATGATTTGTGCCCTCAGGCGGTAGCTCCTTGTCCGAAAAGGTTAATGCCGGGGAACCTCCTCCCGGAAAAAACCAGCCCAACCAGCTGTTCAGGCGTGGTGTCTATGGAGAGTTTGGACTTGTCCATAGCAGATAGGACAGCTTCTCTGTGTACTCGTGATGCCATTAGCAGTCCCCAGATGGAGATGTCTGCTTGTATCTTCTTTAATTGTTTCAACACAGCTTCCTCTTCAATCTGCTTCTCCTTCTGTTTCTCCGCTTCTCTATCCTTCCCGGATGCCTCGGGTTGGTCCAGGTGTGGGGGTTTGAAGTACCGTCCACTTCTCGTCATATGGTCAACCTCATCGAGGTACCAAGTGTCGTTCGGTTGATTATTTCCCCAGTCTTCATCCGTGTGGGCAAGACATAAGTCATCGTCTTCCCACAACATTCCATCGGCAACCAATAGGCACCTGTCTGGCTCCGGTCCACTCGCACTCGCAGTGCTCTCCGTCCATATGCTCGCAGCATTTTCTGTCTTCGTGCACACAGCACTCTCAGTCCCCTCAGGGCCCTTAGCTTTCCTAGCTCTTTCAGCATCCTCAAACTTTTCTTGTTCCAGCTGCGTCAGTACAACTGTTTGTTCAACACTTCCCGTATTCATAATGCCCATGTCTTGAGCGGAATTCTTGGCACCGGCACTCTCCGGCGGTACAACTTGACTTTCGGCCATTCCGGCCACAACTGATACTTCTGCCCCTGCCGGGCTCTGTTTTGGTTGGGCTTCCCCCACTGCATCTGGTTGATCTTCGAGCCATCCAGTGGCCTCCTCTGATCCCTCATAATCGTACCAATTGATTGACGTATCCTCCAGTTCCTGGTCATCGAAAAATTGCGAGTTAGCAAAGTCCTCCTCTACGGCTGTCAGATCATCTGTCCATAGCCCAGATCCATCCCCCCGGATCATGCATAGCTCTCCTGTCTCTGGCAATTCTATACCTAGCCCAATTCGGCTCGTTGATAGGATATACTCGCTTGGATCATAGGCTCCCCTAGCAAAACTCTGTCCAGTCCCGGATTCAACAATCTCATTCTCTCCCAAAATATGCCCTGCTCTGTCTTCGACGGTCACCACCATCGGTTCTGGTTGGGTTTTGGAGATGTCCACCATGCACAAGAAATCAGTGCAATCGGGGAGGAGCACCTCTGGCTTGGGTAGGTAGGTGGGCGTAATATAAATGCTAGGATCGTAAGATGCGACCCCAGTCTGGATAAAATTAATTCTTTTGGGAGGGGGAGTTTGGTTATGTGGTGGGAGAGGGTTGGTTGTGACATTGGGTTTATCGGGAGGCGCGATCACCTGTTTGTCAATAAGATCTTGGATCTCATGACGCAATCTGTAACAACGGTCGGTATCATGACCGTGTTGTTGGTGATATGCGCAGTACTTTGACGGGTCATAAGAGGGGGGGAGTGGATTCGGTAATGGCTTTGGCTCCAGGGGTTTTAAATGATTTTTTCTGATCAATATTCCCAGAACTTTGGTCAGGGGCATATATAGTGGGGTAAAGGTTCTTTGGCCTCGTGGTTGGAATCTGTTGGCTTGTGTGTTGCTTCCGGACGCGCTGGAGAAGGGTGTGGCAGTCATAGGCCTTGGAGGAGGAGGGGGAGTGGTGGTGACCATACTAACTTCCGAGGCTCTCATATTTGCAGCGCCACTCGGGCCCGCATTGTTGTTGCGGTTGAACGTCCTCCTCGGTTGTTCTCTGTCATGGTCAAACAGACCTTGTTTCATTGCATCTTCGATTTGCACCCTCATCTCATGTAAATCTGCGAAAGTAGGGAAGGGGACTACGATCATTCTCTGCATCAACTTCGGGTGGAGATTGCGCACAATCATCCGGATTTGATCTTTATCCGTGGGCCTTAAAGTCATCATTGACGCCTTTGCCCTCCATCGGATCAAAAAGTCCGAGAAAGTTTCTTTGGGCTCTTGCCTTGTCGTTTCAAGATCGTGAGTTGTGATCTCGATCTGAGTGTTGTATGAATATTGCGCGACAAAGGCCTCAGCCATTTCATCCCAATTCCTTTTCACTTCATCTTGTAACTTTGCGTACCAATGGGAGGCCACACCCGACAGGGTTCGGCCGAATAGTGAGAGCTTCTGTGGTCGTGTTAGGCCCATTGGCCGCAAGACGTCTGCAAACAGTCGGATATGGACCATGGGGTCGCCGGACACATCGAAGCGGTCGATTTGTGGCATTTTGAACCTATCGGGGAGTGTTACGGCCTCCTCGGTATATCCGTCTTCGATATCCGGCATAGCCTTGACCCCTTGGGATTTCTTGAAGAGCTTCTCCAGTTTGCTCAATTTCAGAGCTGTATGATCAACCTCGACCTCGAAGGGAGAGTCCGGGTGATTGGATGTATGGACCTTGGACAGTTGTGGTGGAAGCGGGGGCGGAGCTGGCCCCGTTGGAAGATTCGTGTCCTCTTGTAAGTTTTGGACATTCGGCAGGGTATTCTGGGCATTTGGTGGGGCGTTCTGAACAGTAGGTGCCTGCTCAGGTAATGGAGCCCCTGCCGGAGGAGGGATTTGGTGTGAAGCAGACGCTGTATTCTGCTGTTGCAGTCTGGTAATCAGCTCAGCTTGCTGGGTCATAATCTCGGATTGTTGCTTAGCGAGTTCATCCCGGCGAACGGCATCCTGTTGCATGGCCCGCATGGTTTCCTGCATTTGGCGCGTCATTTCCTCAACTCCTGTTCGTGCTGTCATACTGTTTCGATTTGTCTGAACTACTGGCAGACCTGTCTCAGTGGGGATCTCAATCCGACTGTCCACTGATGGGGGAAACCACTGTTCTGGTGATCTCTGTTCAGATATACTGCGCTTTTTCTGCTTTCTTCTGGTAACAGGGGGTAGAGAATGGAACACTGGCTGTCCGTCGATTAGATCCTCAGATCGATGGAGTCGACGACCTCGTGTCCAAAGTGCTTGGGGAATGCCTGCTGGGTTGGAAGCAATTGTGCTAAAACTGACCTAGCAAAAGATAAATAAAGCGAAATGGAAATAAATAAACAGATAAACGGACAGCATAACAGCTTAAAATAAAATGCATGACACACAGTCGGGCATAATCAACACACAGTCAATAAGCTGAATAACACACTGTCCTCAAACACTGATTATTATCCCTGTATCACTGTCCCCTAAAACAGAATCTGATACCCGCAGATAGCTGATTCTCAAATACTGGCTGATGCCCGCAGGCCTGATACCCAAACTCATGTGCTGAACAGATGCCCGCAGGCCTGATACTGACAATACTGAACTGAAGCCCGCAGGCTTGATGCCCAAACTCATATACTAATCTGATGCCCGCAGGCCTGATACTGACAATACTGAACTGAAGCCCGCAGGCTTGATGCCCAAACTCATATACTGATACATGCATTCCTGTAGAGACGCACTCTAAAGCACATAACAGATAAGTGAGAGCCAAAACACCCCTATGTTGGGGTAGGGTTTCCCTGTCCTATTGTGTCAGGAGCTAGGGTTTCACTATGCATGCAGCGGTTTCAAACAACTTATAAACGGGTGAGCAACCTGTCCTAATTTGGAATGGTCACTATGGATCCGAATATGCACTAGGTCGAATGGTCAAAGAGGGTGCCCTAGTAAAACCGGGGTTTGTGTTCCCATACTGGCAGAGCCCACAACCGGTCAGCCTTATGGTCATGCCTTGACAAGACAAGCCTCCGGCAAACCGTTCAGGAATAGCAGACGACAAACACGGTGTCCTAGGCGCACCAATGCAAATGCAATGCAAAAAAAAAACACACAAGTGTAGTCAAAAACAGACATCATGAGTTCGAGTCAAGTCCTCTAAATCCCCAGCGGAGTCGCTAGAAACTGTAGACGTCCCCGAACGCCCCGGGAGGATGAGTCCCGTTCTGTTCATTTGGGGTCACTACAGCTCAGGACTCTAAAAAATTGTCATGGTTCTAAGTCTGAACCAAAGAGTCCAAATCCGGCAAATCGTTTTAAGAAAACAGATTTTTGAAAGAAGTGCCAAACATGGACTGCTTTGCCAGATACAGAGTCGCCACCTAAATATTTTATTTCGGGAAATTTAGGAAACCCTGACTCGGTGCCAAAAGGCCACGTGTCCGTCATCACCAAAGTTGCCTCGGCTCGGGAACTTGGGTACGATTGGGGAAGGTCACTTCGTGAGCACCCCCGCTCGCCCGGTCATAGACCGGCCTCTACTAACCATGATATCGATTTTTGAAAACATTGCATGTTCTTATTCCGGTTATTAGCCTAGGTTACTATGTGACACGCACAGCATACAAGTATAGACTGGATCGCCTGAATTGGAACAAAACATTTCATGTTTGTTTTTTTGAAAGAGGTTTTGCTACCCGCAGGTAGACTTGAAACATTTGATGATTTACTCCAATTCAGATAACCCAGCCTTCACCCACAGGCATTCAAGCAGTTATATCACATAAGCAATTAGCCTCATGGTAAGCATGCTATTCATGGCAGTCACTCACACGCATGCAAGGATGCTAAAGCATAAAAATCACCGAGTATTCCAAGCCAAAACAAAAACTGTATTAGAAATCATGCATGATCCTAAGTATACAGGAATGCCTAATGCAACACATGCAAAGATGCAACTATAGCAGGCTCAGCTATTCTAAACATGGCGTATGAAATGTTACAACTATCATGTATTCCAACTTTGAAATTGAAAGTACAATGCAGTTAGTATGATGTGCCGAGCCCGGTGCATGCAATACAGATGAATGATGCAAACATGCTGTCATACTGTATGCTAATTTAAATATGCCCTAATCTAACCATCATAAGCGGATAAATAAAAGGGAGAAAGACGTGGGGTTGGAAGACATACATCACACTCACGCACACTTATTACAGTTATGCCCTCGCGCAGAGGGTCCGAATAAATAATACAGTCCAAATATTACAGTCCCAAATGAAAGAATATTACAGTTCAAAATATACAAATTCCTAATTAATTAATGAATTAACTAAGAAAATGAATAAAACTGGCATGCAAGCCAGGGACTGCCTTGCTTCTGATGGATGATGCATGTCCGGGTTGTCTTGCGCGGAAATCCACCGGAATGCCCCAATTAGCCTCTGTTTACACCTGTTCTTGAAATGCGTGCCAAGTCTCGGAAAGTTGCTGATTCCTGATTTTGCTGCAACAGAGAGCAGGAAAGGGGCATAGCAATGTATTTGCACAGATATATGCATGTCTCGATCCTCGTGCCACCAATCACGCATACCGAGGCATGATGGCCGAGGAGTCGAAATGCACAACTCAATATAGGATGAATGCACATGAAACTACAGCTAAAACCTAACTCCATCATGGATAATCCGGAGTGTCGGTGACTGGGGAATTGAGACACATTCCGTCACTCGGAGTACGAAATGTACCTCGTTTCCCGTGCCCGGGCTAACTCTTATTCCGAACACGATGCAATATGCATGATATGCATGAAATGCAACTAAGATACAATTCTAACATACACAATGCTATGGAATGACATGCCTCGAAATGCGTGCACACAAGCACGCAAACCGAGAAAATGACAGAATGCAATCTAAGATACAACCTAGTATGCACTATGTTATGAAAATAATATGCCTCGAAATGCGTGCACACGGGCACGCAAACCGAGAAAATGACAGAATGCAATGCAAGTGACTAAAATGGCATGGGAAAGGTAACATGGACTTATACTAACATGAGAGAGCCTCAGCCACACTCACATAAGAAGTCGGTTGATGAAAATGAAGTGCCTCGAAATACGTGCACACGGGCACGCAAACCGAGGCAATGATAGAATGCGATGCAACGATATAAAAAAGTGATATGGGCTTATACCAACATGAGTGAGCCTCAGCCACACTCACATAGGATGCCGACGGATGAAAATGAGATGCCTCGAAATGCGTGCACACGGGCACACAAACCGAGGCAGTAACAGAATGCGATGAAATGACATGGAAATGACAAATGGGCTTATCCCAACATGAGTGAGCCTCAGCCACACTCACATAGGATGCCGGCGGATAAAAATGGAGTGCCTCGAAATGCGTGCACACAGGCACGCAAACCGAGGCGGTGGCAGAATGCGATGAAATGACATGGAAATGACAAATGGGCTTATACCAACATGAGTGAGCCTCAGCCATACTCACATAGGATGCCGGCGGATAAAAATGGAGTGCCTCGAAATGCGTGCACACGGGCACGCAAACCGAGGCGGTGGCAGAATGCGATGAAATGACATGGAAATGACATGCAAACATTCTAATGGAATTTTAGCACTAAAATATGGGGGAAAACAGTCCCGAAATGAGGCGAAATGACACGAAATGCATGAAATTGTCCCGAAATGCGAATTAGGCACCCGGAATGGCCTATAGCTATGCCAAACATGCACAATATGGACATGCAATGCAAAGACAGAAGCTAGATAGTCCCAAAAAAGGAATTTTCACAGTTATAAACATGGCCAAACAGCAAGCATAGGTATGGCAAAAATGGTATGCAAGAATAGGGGCCAAGAGAGGGGTAATGAAGCAAGTGATATAAGAAAAATCCAAACTGAAAAATTTCCTTCTACAACATTGAAGAGGGACGAAAAATATGAATATTTACAGTATATGGAAGGCTTCTAATCAATATACAAACATGCTAAAAATGCAATGCAAAATGAGGCTAAAAAATGGCTATAACATGAAGTATGCAAAATATTCACCAAACAGAAAAAAAGTGTTAATGAAACATGAAGTATAGGCCAAAATAAGGCCACTTTCAGTTCGGACCAAGGTCCAAAAACAGAAGCAAAGGGGGCTGCCGATTTATGCAAAAATGGGGCCAAATAAGGGATATAACTACAAGTGACACATGGAGGCACCAAATGGTAAGGGGCCCTTCAACAATGTTGAAGAAGGGCCCAAAATAAGTACATTCACAGATTACATCATGCTCAAAAACAGATTAATCATGGGCCAAAAATAGCATGCAAGATTATGACATATAAGAGGATCAATGAAGCAAGTGCATCATGGAGGGCTCAAACAGGGTTGAGCCCTTAATGAAAAGTGAAGATGAGCTCAAAAGAGGGCCCATTTCAGTTAGGGCCGGAGCTTGAAACAAAAAGAATGTGGGGCTTACCAATGGATCAAGAAAAAGGGTCAAAGAGAAGAAATATTACTCACCCTTGAAGACTAAGACTTTTGTTGCTTCTTGGACCAATTTGCAGCTCCTTTTGCCTTTGAGAAACCTTCCTTGTTGCTGGAAATGAGGTGGTGATGGTAGGGCTTGGTGGTGTAGAAGAAATGGTGCTTAGGGACTTAGGAATTTTCAAGGAAATGAGAGGGATAAAGATGGAGTTGTGTATGGAAGCTTCAAGGTGAAGTTTTCTAACCCCAAAATGTGATATAGCTTGCTTGTTATAAAGGCCAAGAAGGGGGTGTAAAGGTGGGGGAAAAGGAGAGCAACATTCCCCCACAAAATATCCCCCGGATAAAGATCTTTTCTGGGGGATAAAGCTCCGCAGCTGTAAAGGGAACAGTGCAAGGAGCTCGGCCGGCCTGGTACTTTTGCTGCAGGTGGCCGGCCGGCCACACCCCCTAGCCGGCCGGCTAGGGGTCAAAAGGGTCAATCAGATTTTCTGGCCGGCCACCAATTGATGGTGTCCTCCTATGTGTGTACAACACAACCCTGTGGTTAAAATTCCAAGAAAGTGGGTCCAAGGGGTTCAACATTTGCTCGGAAAGAGGGGTTCAAAAGGGTCAAGCAATATTAGTGGCCGGCCACCATTTTTTAGGGTCCTCTCATGTGTGTACATCACAAATATGTGGTTCAAAGTTCAAGGAAATGGGCCCAATGTGTTCAACATTAGCTCGGAAGAAGGGGGTCAAAAGGGTCAGGTAGCATTAATGGCCGGCCACCACTTTTTAGGGTCCTCCCATGTGTGTACATCACAAATATGTGGTTCAAAGTTCAAGAATGTGGGCCCAAGGGGTTCAACATTAGCCCGGAAGTGCGAAAAACAGGCGTCGGAGGGCGTCGGAGGATGTATAACTGGTTGCTGCAACAATTGCTGGCCTCCCACCCTTCAGTGACCTCCTCGGTGATAAAACAGAGGTACCTGCCAAAAATGGACGAAAACCGTTGCAAAACGAATGTTCGGGGACCAAAACACGCAGTTCGAGGTCCCGAAAATGGGTTGTTAAGCACCGAAAGTGGCATTCGACCTCGAAGTGGGTTTCCCAGCCCCCAGTGTCCCTCAAAAGGGAGCAAATAGGAGGTATGCCAAAAACCGGAGCAATAGGAGATGGTTAAGCGGTCCCGAACCGAGGCACACGGCCTGACGGCTCCGAAAATCGGGAACCGGACTCCGAAATGGGAAAAATGGCCTATGGCCACCAAATGTAGCCTACGGACATTGAGAGATGGTCTACAGGACCTCTCCCTTCCCTCAGGGAAAGAAACAACGAAAATCGAGCCTGGTTCGCAAACCGAGGCAAAGTACAAAAGAGGGTTCGGAAGTTCGGGGGCAGGGCTCACGGCCGCAACTCTGAAACTTCTGAACAAGCACATTATGCAACATCACCAAGTGCTCAATCGGTGACGTCTGAGTCTTAAGGTCGGTCAAAAATGGGGTGTCTACACCTACGGGCTTACAGCTTTCCAAGTTAACACTTGGTTACAACAAAAGAGTGCTAACTCAACTACACATTAGGCCCTCGGCTTGAATATACATGTAATATATCAAAAAGAAACTAAACACCAAAAATCAACTCGCATCTAGCCTCCCAAGCCATGTCCTTGGAGGTGGCATGCTACCTGTACCTAAAAATGATATTCCCATAAAGGGTGAGCCACAGCCCAGTAGAAATACACTAAACCAACCATGAACAATGACCAAAAGATTAGCAATTGATAGATGGCCAACACTGATACATCCACATAAACCACATTTCAGTTAAACGACTTATGAGTCCAAGTTACTTTTCATTTTCTCCTTTTCAATAGATAAGCATATTAGCTCTATCACCATCACAACATATATGTATAAGAACTATATCCCACATTCATAGATAAGCATATAAGCTACATCCACATTTCACAAAGATAAGCATATTAGCCCTATATTCACTTCTCTAGACAAGCATATGAGCTGTATCTACACTTCTCAAAGATAAGCATATGAGCTCTATCTTCATTTCTCTAGACAAGCATATGAGCTGTATCTACGGAGTTCATCCCCCATCTCCTCCCAACACTATCCGGTTTAGAGGTACATCCCCCATCTTCCCCTAAACCGCGGAGTACATCCCCCATCTCCTCCTCTACACATAACGTATACAAACACATTGGTTCTATATACCTTCATTCAATACATATAGTTAATGTATTCTATCAACCGTCAAATTCCATGACACATTCCATTGATTAGTTTTCGTTTGCCTAATCATCATGCATTGTCTACAACAATCACGACTATCCTCCACCGATAGCCCAAAGCAGTTATTTCTAAACAGAAAATAAATGCACAAATGGATATTCAATCAACATTTCATTTCAGTGAGTGATAAATAATTCAACTACACCCTTTAACCCCATACATTCCCAATCTCAACATTCCTATTTCATAACCTCATTTCTCACGATTAATTAACCCAATTAATCAAACAATGTAATTAGGGCATTTTCCAGAATTAACATTACAACCATTAAGGTCCCATTTTCATCAATGATTCAACATTTATTCCATTTCTCTATGCCAAACATGCATCTAGGTTTATTATAAATAAAACCCCAACTTTTGTAAAATTACACAAAAGCCCCAAACTTTCACAAAATTACCAAACCAACCCCAACATCTCAAAATACTAAAATTTAAAGACAAAATAAATAGAGAGGAGTAGGATATCCCTACCTCAAATCCGGAGCCCCAAGGGAGAAGATGACAAAACCCAACGTGCTCCAAATCCCAAAATTTTCAGATTAAAATGTAGCCCTCGACGATCAACAACTTTTTTGTAAAGGCTAAAGATGAGCAAATCACTCCTACTAGATCAAAACCTAGAGAGAAGGTAGAGTTCTAGAGTGAGAGGCTCAACAATGGTGTTTTTGGAAAAGTAGGAGAGAGAAGAGAAAGTGAAAAAGTGATTTGAAAAGTCAAAACTCGGAACTTAAACCCAGTCGCCCCGCTCGAGCGTCAAACTCCCCGCTCGAGCGGCACTCACAGACTCCCGCTTGAGCGGCCAAACACCCGCTCGAGCGCCGGATGCACTCTCCCAGCATCTCGACACAACAGGTTCCCGCTCGAGCACTCGAAGCCCCGCTCGAGCGTCACTCACAACCTCCCACTCGAGCGGCCAATCCCCCACTCGAGCGTCCAACACTACACAGGAAATACTGGATGGGTGTATTCCCCACTCGAGCGCCAAAACCCCCGCTCGAGCGGACAGGCCAAAATCTGGGCAACTAGTTTTGGTTTCTAAACTCAACCAACCTGTAACAAACCTGCCCAACACATCCTATAACTCAAATACAAAGTAAGAAAGGATGTAAACAAGATAATGATCAACTACCAACATCCACGGACACATGTCCGGATCACTATACAACAAGGGTAAATCCGGGATCGCTATATTTTTTGTTGCCATCGGCCAAATGTTTGGCCGGTCGGCACTCTTTGTGGTCGATCGACCATTTATTTGGTCAATTTGTCATTTTTGGCTAGCCGATCACTGTGCATCTGCTTTTGGCAGATATTTTGTGCCAGCTGTGCTAGCTGGCACCCACTTTGCACCCCGTCCATACACGTGTATGGAGGGATTTCACTCTTGCTTAGCTTGTTTTGTAAGCTTTGCAAGAGTGAATCTCTATAAAGGGAGGCCTTCTCCTCCTTCCTCAAAGGTTCCAGAAGTTGAAGGGAGGGTCTGAGATTAGGGTTAGGGTTGTGTATCTATTCTATCTCTATATCTTCCTCTCTTTGTGTATTTGTGTGTGTTTGTCCTTACTTTTGTGCACAAACACCTAGTGTTACACTTTGCTTTAGCTACTGAGGTACTAAGGAGTGATTTTTAGAGTTCTTGAGCTGGTTTTGGCCTAAGGAAAGCAGCTGGAGTGCTGTTCTTGAAGGGGTCTACAAGGGTAAGAACTTTACCTTTAAATACCCCATTTTTGCATAGTATTTTTGCCTACCTTGAATCTGTTTTTGAGCTTAGTGTATAACATATAAAATTCTTGTTTTTACTTGCTTAAAATAGTTGTTTAAGGTTATTTTGGTGTTTGGGGTTGTTTGACCCCTCATTGGCCTTGTTTGGCCCCCATTTTGTGCTATTTTGGGGAGCTCCGGGACCATCTTGTTTGGGCCTCCTCGCCACTGAAATCTTGAGGGATTTCAATGGTGGGGATAGTTTCTTAAGGTCCTAAGAAGGAAAGGGCCATCCCCTCTCCTTGTTGCCTTCGATATTGGCTATTTTAGCCTCATGTGTGAGCATCTTGTTAAGACCATGTTGGCCATGTCTTAGTGGGTATTTGGTAGTATTTTGCCATGTTTTACCTCTGTTTTAAGTTGGTTTGGACACACCATGCTTGCTTTGCATACTTGTCTTGTAATGCCATGAAATTGCCTTAACATGTGCCTAGCATTTAGACCACTATGCTTACTTGTTTTGGCTTAGCTTTGTGAATCTCTTGTGCATGTTTTAGTATGCCTAAGGTCTGTTTGTGGTTGTTTTGGCCATCCATGACATGCCTTGTATAGCCACCTTGCATTTTGGCATATTAGCCTTGGGTGTGTGAGTGTTGAGCATGCTTTACTTGCTTTGTTTCAGTGGTTTGGAACCACTTACCATGTCATTTCAGTCCTTGTGGCATGCTCGTATGCTTGTATTTGATGTTCCTTTAAGGCCTTAGAGGGTTTGTGTTTCATGCTCCATGAATGTGCCATTGCGTATGCCATCATGTTTAGGCCTCTAGGATGCCATATCAATGTGTTTTTGGCTTTGTTTTAACATGCTAAAACTCTGATTTTGGTTGTTCAAATCATGTCATATTTGGTTTTGCTAAGTGTAGTTCAATACCCCTTTGGCGAGCCTTAGGCCTTGGACCTTAGTTGCATGCTTGGCTTGTCTTGTTTACTTGGTTTGGCACCTTTTATAACATGATTTCAGAGCTTAGTACGCTTGCCATATGTCCATGTTTATCCCCTTTTAAGTATGCTTAAAAGTTGCTTCTATGTGTCTAAGTGTTGGACCATGTTTGCATGCATGATTGTATGTGTTTTGGCCCTCGTTTCCTTGGCATTTGGCCACTGTTTTGGACCTAGTAGAGAGCTGTCCATCTTGGTGTAAGTCCTTCCCTTGCATGTGGTCGCATACTTGCCTTGTGTGTTGTTGCATATTTGGCCTATCGTATGTTATGGCATGCTTGAAACACTTTGCATTTGGCATGCATTCTCTTGGTTAGGTTGCTTAACATGTTGTTACCTGTCTTGCATACTTACATGTTTACATTGCATCTTGCATGCTTGATTAACTTGCATACTTGTTACATGCTTGTTTGTTTAGGTTGTGTGCCTAGTATACATTGCATGTTCACATGTTTGATAGGTTGATACATGCTTGCATGTTTGCATGTTGGCCCCATGTTCATATTGCATACTTAGCTCCCATGCTTAGGTTGCATTTGGCATGCATGCCTTGCCTCTTGAATTGATTATAATAGAGGTTGGGCCTCCATTGTTTGTTTATGTGCATTTCATCCCACACCAAAATGCACAACTTGGTTTCTTAGGCCATCACGCATTGAAATGCGTGATTGGTGGTCCGAGAATCGAGTACCATACCCCTTTGAGTCATAAACATGATAAGGAGTGTGGTGGTGCAACATTTGCTTGAAAATGCATCGCCATGTCTTGTTTGCCCTCTGCTGCTGTCAAAATAGGGTTCTGCAGGAATGGATGGTCGGCCGACCATTTCTATTGCCGACCAACCAAATATTTGAGGCCGAGAGCTGAATAGATGGTCGATGACCACTTACCTTTGGCCGGTGACCATTCCTCATGGTCGGTGGCATTTCCCAGTGTTCAGAGGGTGTACCTTGGGGCTTGTGCAGTCTTCAGAGGAGGAAAATAGTGAAAACAGAGGCAGCTTGTGCATGGCATTGGATTTCCCGGCGAAGCCAATCCGAGCATGCATGCATCCCTCTTCCCGAGGCCCTTTACTGCTTTCAGTAGCTTAATTGATTCGTTAATTAGTTAAGTGTTGTATAATTTAATTAATTAGCTTGCAGGTTAATTAATTTGTATATTCTTTTGGTCCCTCGGCGAATGTGTAATGAGTGTGGGTGCGTGTGTGCATGTCTTCTAACCCCCACTTCTTTCTCCCTTTTACTTACCTGCTTTTGATGGTTAGTATTAGGACATATTTAATTTAGCATCCTTATGCTATGCATGCGTGCATCCATTCATTTGTATTGTATGCACCGGGCTCGGCGCATCATACTAACTGCATAGTATTTCAAATCTAACTTGAATACGTGTTACTTGTTGCATTCCACATGCCACTCTTAGATTAGCCGAGCCTATTCTAGATTGCATTTTGTATGCGATGCATTAGCCATTTAACATGGACTTGGATCATGCATTTGATTGCTAACATGTTCATTGTTTTGGCTCGGAGTATGCTATAAGTATTTATGCTTTAGCATTTCGCATGAGTGTGAATGTTAACATGACAGCATGCTTACCATGTGGCTATATGCCTATGTGATATTACTGCCTGAATGCCTGTTGGTGAAGGTTAGATTTCTTGAGTTGGAACAACTCGTTGAAATCCGTATTTTAGCCTACTTGCGAGTAGCAAAATTCAAATCATTTTCTGAACAAACGGATATGCAATGCTTTGTTCCAAATTAAGCGATCTAGTCTATACTTTCGTGTTGTGCGCACCAGATAGTAAGATTAGCTAATTAATCGGAATAAGGACACATAATGTTTTCAAAACTAGATATCATGGTTAGTAGAGGCCAATCTTCGGATCGGGCGAGCGGGGGTGCTCATAGCTGACCTTCCCCAATCGTACCCAAGTTCCCGAGCCGAGGCAACTTTGGTGATGACAGACACGTGGCCTTAGGCAAACGAGTCAGGGTTTCCTAAATTCCCCCATAAAAAATATTTAGGTGGCGACTCTGTATTTGGCAAAGCATCCATGTTTGGCACTTCTTTCTAAAAATCAGTTTTCTCAAAATGATTTGCCGGATTTGGACTCTTTGGTTCAGATTTAGAACCGTGACAATTTGAGTCTTGAACTGTAGTGAGCCCAAAATGAACGGAACGGGATTTCCCTCCCGGGGCGTTCGGGGGACGTCTACAAGGGTCAGCCCCTCTCCTTGTTGTCTTTAATGCTTGCATAAATGGCTTATATGGTAGCATGTGTGTTTAGTTTGTTTTAGCTCCATTTCAGTATGTATTAGGCTTTGTTTTTCCATGGTACACCTCTGTTTTGAGTTGGTTTAGACATGCCATATATGCTTCATACACTTGTCTTGTAATCCCATGATTTCGCCTTAACATGCATCATGTTGTAACATGTGTTTAGCATGATTTTGGCTCAACTCCATGAAGCTTTTGGCCTTCTTGTAGCATGCTTAAGCTCTATTTTTCATTGTTTTGGTTATGCTTATATTGTTTTGTATAGCCACCATGCAATCTAGCTTGTTAGCTTTGAGTGTCCAAGTTGCTAGCATGCTCTATTTGGATCATTTCAGTGGTTTGGCATCACTTAGAATGTTATTTCAGTCCATATTTCATGCTTGAATACTTGCACTTATAACTCCTTTAATGTCTTAAAGAGTTTGTGTTTTACATCTCATGAATGTGTCGTTGCGTATGCTTCCATGCTTAGGCCATTTGGATGCCATCTAAGTGTGTTTTTGGCCTTGTCTTGACCTGCATTAGGACTGTTTTGAGTCCCTTTGACCCTTTGGGACTTGGTTGGTATGGCCATGGTTTGAGCCCTTTGGTTAGCCTTAGGCCTTGGACCTTCTTACATGCTTTACTTGCTTTATTTGGTTGATTTGGCATCATTCCTCACATATTTTCAGAGCTTAATGCATTGTCATATTCTCATATTTATCACATCTTGCTCATTCTTGAGGATTGTGCATGGTTGCCTAAGTGTTGGACCATTCACATGTGCATGATTGCCTTGCATTTTTATGCCTCCAATTCTTGACTTTGGCCACTGATTTGGGCTTATTTGAGAGCTGCCCATTTTGGTTTAAGACCATCCACGCATGTTGTTGCATGCTTGCCTTGTATGTTGTCACATACTTGTTGCATATTTGGTAAATTGCATGTTGTAGCATGCTAGTTTAATTGTGCCTTGTCGTGTACTTAATCCATGACATGTTGTCGCATGCTTAAGTTGTAATACATTTGGCATGCATTCTCTTTTTTTAGTTACTTAACATGTTGTCACATGTTTGCCTCACATGTTGTTGCATGTTCATCATTGGCATCGTTGTTACATGCTTTGCATACTTGTTTGTTTAGGTTGTATGCCTATTGCACATTGCTTGCTTACATGCCTAGGTTTCATAGCATTAAGCATGCATCCTTTGCCTCTTGATCAACCATGATGGAGGTTAGGGCCCCTTTTCGTGTTTATGTGCATTCATTGTACATTAATTTGCACACTCGGCTCCTTTGGCCATCACGCATTGAAATGTGTGATTGATGGCCCGAGGGTCGAGAACCATGCTCCTTTAAGTATCAAACATGCTGAGGAGGGTGGTGGTGCACACATTGCTTTGAAAATGCATTGCCATGCTCCGTCTGTCTTCTGCTGCAGCAAAACAGGATTTTGCAGGAAGAGATGGTTGGTCGGCCATGTATCGTTGGCCGATATCCCCACAAATGGTCGATGACCAGTTCCCCATGGCCGGTGGCCTCACCTCTTGGTCGGTGACCTCTCACAACCCTCAGGGAGTAGTTCAGAAGCAACTTTGAGACTTGCGCAGTGTTCAGAGGTGCAGAGCAGTGTAAACAGAGGCAGCATGAGTATGGCGATGAATTTCCGAGCAGAGCCGAGCGTGCACGCATTCATCCATCTTCCCGAGGCCTCTTCACTGCTTTCTTAGCTTAATTAATTCATTTAATTAATTAAGTATTGTGTAATATTTAATTGGCTTGTTAGTTAATTAATTTGTATTATTCTTTTGGTCCCTCCCTCGAGAAGGCGCAACCGTGTAATAAGCGTGCGTATGTGTGATGCATGTCTTCCAACCTCCACTTCTTTCTCCATTTTACTTAAACGCTTACAATGGTTAGTTCTAGGGCACGTTTCAATTAGCATCCTTATGCTATGCATGTTTGCATCATTCATCTGTATTGCATGCACCGAGCTCGGCGCATCATACCAACTGCATTGCATTTAAGTTCCAAGTTGAATACATGTGTCGAATTGTCGCATCTCATATGCCATTTTAGATTAGCCGAGCCTATTCTAGTTGCATTTTGCCTGCGATGCATTAGCCATCTTAACATGGACTTGGATCATACATTTGATTACTAACATGTTCTTTGTTTTGGCTCGGAGTACACTGTGAGTGTTTATGCTTTAGCATCTTGCATGTATGTGAGTGTTAACATGAAAGCATGCTTACCATGAGGCTAATTGCTTATGTGATATAACTGCCTGAATGTCTGTGGGTGAAGGTTGGATTGCTTGAATTGGAATAATTCATCAAAATCCGTGATTTAGCCTACTTACGAGTAGCAAACTTCAAACCGTTTTTCAAACAACAAATATGCGATGTTTTGTTCCAAATTATGCGACCTAGTCTATACTTGTGTGTTGTGCGCATCACATAGTAAGATTAGCTAATTAACCGGAATAAGAACACATATGTTTTCAAAACTCGATACCATGCTTAGTACAAGCCGATCTTCGGATCGGGCGAGCGGGGGTGCTCATAGCTGACCTTCCCCAATTGTACCCAAGTTCCCGAGCCGAGGTAACTTTGGTGATGATGGACACGTGGCCTTAGGCAATGAGTCAGGGTTTCCTAAATTCCCCCAAAATAAATATTTAGGTGGCGACTTTGTATCTGGCATAACAATCTATGTTTGGCACTTCTTTCCTAAAAATCAGTTTTCCAAAACGATTTGCCAGATTTGGACTCTTTGGTGATTTATCGGTCTCGCATAGCACTTTGCGGGATTAGATTCAGAACCGTGACACTTGAGTCCGAACTGTGGTAGCATAAAGCCCGAGGGCGCGTCCACAACATCTTGATCTATTCGAAAAGTAAAGATGAGCATTAACGACACTTGAAACTGACTCTTCAAACACTTAGAGAAAAACAGATGTATGGGAAATTCAAAAAGTGCGAATTTTGGCTTGATGAAATTGCATTTTTGGGGCACATTATTAATAAGGATGGTATATCTATGGATCCTCATAAGATTAAAGCTATTATTAACTGGCCTACCCCGAATAATGTATCAGAAGTTCGTAGTTTTATGGGATTGGCAGGGTATTACCAAAGATTTGTCAGAGACTTTTCCAAAATTGCTGTACCATTAACCCAGTTGGCTCGAAAAGGGAAACTATTTGAGTGGACGGATCAAAGAGAAACATCCTTTCAAGAGTTGAAGACAAGACTGACTACAGCCCCAATCCTTCCTATTCGCTCAGGTACCGAAAATTTTGTGATTTTTAGTGATGCATCCTATAAGGGCTTGGGTTGTGTTTTAATGCAGAATGGCAAGGTTGTTGCATATGCCTCTCGACAGTTGAGGCCCCATGAGAAGAATTACCATACACATGACTTGGAACTTGCTGAAGTTGTGTTTGCATTAAAGATATGGCGACACTATTTGTATGGGGTCAAATGTGGAGTATATACAGATCATAAAAGTTTGAAATACTTTTTCACACAGAATGAGTTGAACATGCTTCAAAGGCGATGGCTTGAGTTAATCAAAGATTATGACTTACAGATTCACTACCATCCGGGCAAAGCTAATACTGAAGCGGATGCACTTAGTAGGAAGAATGTGGGGCATCTTGCCTGTTTACTCACAGATCAAAGAGAGCCCTTGCTGGAGTTTGAAAAACTCAAAATTGAAGTAGTGCCTTTTGAACTAAATGGCTTGATAGCCGCCATGGTTCCCCAACCCGCTATTATTGAAGAAATTAAACAGAAACAGTTGGATGATGAGTTTTTGAAGAAGATTTGCGATGAGCTTGACACCAAGCCTAAACCGGGATTCATAATTGAAGACTCCGTGTTGAAATATCATAGGAGATTGTATGTCCCGAATGATGTGGATTTAAAAAGGAAAATTTTGAAAGAAGCTCACAAGTCCATGTTTACTATACATCCAGGAAACACCAAAATGTTCCAAGACTTGAAGCTAGTGTATTGGTGGCCCAACATGAAAAGGGAAATTGTCGACTTCAACTCTAAATGTTTACAATGCCAACAAGTAAAAGCAGAACATCAGAAACCAGCAAGCTTGCTTCAATCTCTTCCTATTCCAAAATGGAAATAGAAACACATCACCATGGACTTTGTTGTTGGTCTACCTCGAACTCCTAGAGGTATGGACTCTATTTGGGTTATAGTTGATAGATTGACTAAATCTGCTCACTTTCTTGCTGTAAAGACTTTATTTACTGCTTATAGACTTGTTACTATCTACATTGATGAGATTATTCGACTACATGGGGTTCCAGTATCTATTGTATCAGATAGGGATCCTAAATTTGTTTCTAGATTTTGGCATAGTTTGCAGGAGGCAATGGGAATGGAATTGAGATTCAGTACATCATTTCATCCACAAACTAATGGGCAAACCAAGAGAACTATTCAGACCTTAGAAGACATGCTTCGTATGTGTGTACTGGATTTTCAGGGAAGTTGGGAAACTTATTTGCCGTTAGCCGAATTTGCTTATAATAACAGTTTTCATGCAAGTATCGGTATGGCACCATATGAGGCACTATATGGCAGAAAGTGTAGATTGCCAGTTTGTTGGACAGAGGTTGGTGATAGAACTATTTATGGGACCGAACTGGTGCAGGAAGCAACTGAGAGGATCAAAATCATCCAGCAAAGGCTTAAAACTGCACAAAGTCGACAGAAAAGTTATGCCGATCAGCGAAGCAGGGACTTAGAATTCGAGGTGGGAGATCACGTATTCATCAAGGTAACCCCAATGAAGGGGCATATGAGATTTGGTAAAAAGGGAAAATTGACTCCTCGTTACATTGGACCGTTTCAGATTCTTGAGAGGTTGGGTCCTGTTGCTCATCGTATTGCCTTGCCACCGGGAATGGAACAGGTGCATAATGTTTTTCATGTATCCATGTTTCGGGGGTATCTCAAAGATCCGTTCCATGTGATTGATTACCACAGGATTGCTCTAGATGAGGATATGGTGTATGAAGAATGGCCCGTGCAAATCATTGATCGGCAAGTGAAGCAATTAAGAAACAAAACTATTCCTATAGTGAAGGTTAAATGGAGGGAACACTATGGGAAGGAGGCCACTTGGGAAAAAGAGAAAAAGATGCGGCAACAATATCCGTATTTGTTTCCATCAGAAGGTAACTTAAGTTTGGAGGTCCAAACTTTCAAAGGGGGAGAGACTGTGACGACCCCAACCTCCAAACCAGTAAATTATGTAGTTTTAATGAGTATAATTGCATGATTATATGCTTGATTGTGTGAATACATGTTTGATTCTATAATTATCTGTTGACTTATGGAATATCTGTTTAAATTAACAACTTAGAGTCAGCAATTGGAAGCCTAAACGGCTTTAGAAGCTAAAATTGACTACCCAATAGGCTAATTGGAATATTTAGAATTTTATGGTGACTTCAATTAAAATTTGATTTGGATCAAAATAATTAGAATAAACTGATTAAATTAGATAGAATTAAGCCTAGTTAGTTGACCTTAATCAACTTTGATTAGGCTAAACTAATTATATCTTATATAAGGCTCAACCTGAGATTATGAACTCATGTAAACACTCTTGGATTGAGATTTGAGAGAAAGAAGGGGGCGAACTCAACACTTTAGAGAGAGGAAGAAGAATTTGAAGAGAATTGCTAGAGGATTGGGGAATCAAGCTTAAACCACACTCAAATTCAACATTAGGTAAGACACTCATCATTAATTCATGTAGACATATCATGTAAAAGTGAATTCCTCTCATTTTTGGTATTCATTGGCATGTCATTGAAGAAAAAAGAGCTATGAATTTCAAGAAATGGAAGAATGAAGTTGAATTTCTCGCATGCGTGCATAATTTAGTTGGAATTTCATGGAATTCATTCATGCATGGCACAATTATACCTCATTTTGGAGAATCCTTCATGTTTTCATGCTTCTCATGCCACTTGATCATGCTTCGAATATGTTTTGAAGAGATATGCATCTAATTTGAATGAAACATTATTTTACAACTTGAAATTTAACTTAATGGTTGAGAATTTACCATGATTTTGAATAAATGGTTTCAATTGGAAGTATTTTCATGATATATAGTGATTCTCCATGCTTTTATACCAAAAATGCAAGATTTGAAGCTTTGAATGCCATGTTTGCTCTTCAATTGTAGTTCTGGAAATTCCAGAATTCGTGTTGTCTGCTCGAGAGGAGAAGTCCACGCTCGAGTGTGGAATTCAAGCACCCAGAGGTTTCTAAAATTTTACAGTCCGCTCGAGGGACCAAAGTGGCGCTCGAGCGAGGACCCTTTTTCTTAAGTCTTCCGCTCGAGTGACGGTCAAGAAGGAATTTCATATATCCAGTACTTTTGCAGACCGCTCGAGCGATAGATATCATGCTCGAGCAACGGATATCACGCTTGACCGACCACCTTTGTTTTTGAACCCCCGCTCGAGCGTAGGAAGTTGCGCTCGAGCGGAGACCCTGTTTTCAACAAAATTTTGCCAACTCTTTTAAGTGCATATTTGTATCCTCATGCCATTCCTTGTATTCGTAGGCACCTTTTTGGACTCATATATCATACAATAAGTTAGAGATGCACATAGAAAATTGAATTGAAATAAAATGGAATTTCATTTATACTTTGTTATGTATTCGTTTAGGTGGACGCCCGAGGGTTAGCATCACCACAACCCACTATGAGTAATAACTTTATAAAGATATGTTCAAGTTATTCCTATTTTTGAAAATGCTATTGCTATTCAAATTGATGTATATATAATTGATTAAATGTTTTATCGAAACCTTATGACGAATGATGGAATGGTTTATTGAAACGTTATTTCTCATATGAATGAAGTTCTATTATGAAACTATACTTGTAGCATCCTTTAAGAGGCCCTTGCTCAGGGGAAATGAATACCGTGGCTTATTATTTAAGAGGCCCTTGCCCGGGGGAAATGAATACCGTGGCATATTGTTCAATAGGCTCTTGCCCAGGGGAAATTAATACTGTGGTTCCTTGCTAATAGGCCCTTTCCCGGGGGAAATTAATATCGTGGTTCATTGCTAATAGGCCCTTGCCCGGGGAAAATTAATACTGTGGTTTATTGCTGATAGGCCTTGTGGTTCATTGCTAATAGGCCCTTGCCCGAGGGAAATTAATATCGTGGTTCATTGTTAATAGGCCCTTGCCCAGGGGAAATTAATACCGTGGCTCATTGTTTAATGGGCCCTTGCCTGGGGGTAACAATACCATGACTATTGGATTGATTGACATGCGGGTCGTTGTTACTTCATGGATGTACCACATAATTTGACATTGAAAGATCTTGATGATAAAGTTAATGAACTAATGAAAATGCTATCGATTAATGGTTATGCGTTTTGTGAAGGATTGACTTGATTGGCTAATTTAAAGGATAATTGTACAGTTGTGGAACTTCATTCATATAACCTCTTTATTTCGTTACTACTCATTGGGCTCTAGCTCACTATTTATTTATATATGTAATTGTAGGTGGGCAACCCGAACATCAGAGTTAGATAGCCTCGAGTTTAATTGGGTCAGCCTTTTGTGGAGCTTCTAAGTGAAGTAATCAGGCTTGGGTGGAGCCATACTTATTGAACCCCTTTTTGTGTGATTTAATGGTTTTGTATTTTAATGCATAGTTGGGGTTGTATTTTGTAAGACATGAATTGTACTTATGTTGGATGTATATTCGTATCACACTTTGCTTAATATATTTGCACTCCTCATTTACGCACAGCTCAGTGGATGAATTTTCTACAACATTTTAGACTTCCGCTAAGCCCCGTATCTTACTTTTAAAGGGTTACTTGTATGGAGGCCGTAGGTAATCTATGATTACTGGGCGGTCATGACGCTAAACCTATAGGGGCGGGTTCGGGTCCTGACAGATATTCAGTATTGCTACACTATGTGTGGCCTCAATACCAACACTAGCTGCACATACTACCTCAAGCCAAGATCTACACAGTACAAGTTGATAACCAATATTCCTGACTCCAATAAGGGTGCGGCAAACGACTACCTAATTGTCTCGGGCAATTGGGAGTTTGCGCCAGACGATGAGCTTCAACTTTTCCAATCATGCCATGAAGTTTTTAGGGATGGTAAGGGTAAGGACTTAGTCCCCCCACAAAGTCCCTTCTCTATTACCTTATCTAGCAATCTTTCTGTTTATCTATTCTAATGTTCTCTTTTTTTCTTTGCAACTCTCCCTCAACCAGAAAAGAACTTCTACCAGTCCTGCGTGCCGAGCAGACTTGGTTCGCCTTCTCAGCTTACCAATTGAAGTCCACAAGGCTCCAATCCTCCTCAACTATATACCGACATACTAGAGTCCTCTGCCCGATGTCCGTAGGAGAAGGCAAACACCACCTTTTGACACTACTCCACTAGTCACTTCGTCGCCAAGGCCAGACCAAGCCTCCACTTCAGATTCAGTGGACTAGCCATCTAGTTATGCCCCCCAATTGATCCCTTTGGCCCAACGCCAACATCGGCGTCGAGCTCTTCTGAGTGCTCATGTCGGTAGAACTCACAGTAAAAAATGCCAAGGTCCTTCCTTCTCGGTGACTAACCCATGAAGCCCCCCTATTGCCCTTCCAGCAATTCATTTCGATACCAAGGTTATCATCACTGTAATCGCCGATAAGATACGCCGTAAGCTAGCCGTTGTTAAAGACCTCCTAGCTAACATTCCTGGGGTTGTGACTATCCAGTCCTTGTCATCTCCATCTCAATCCAAGATAAAGCTGAAGAGAATGAAGAAGGCCAAGGCCACTATGACTCAGGTTCCTTCTAAATTTGAGAAGGATCCTGAGGACTCTATGCTGATATCAAAGTTAGCCCAATCCAAGAAGAGGCCAGCCGAGGCTGCAACTTCTAATGCCCTACCACTAAAGAAGCCGAGGTCCAATCGCCTAGAGGGTAGTAGCAGCTTCCCCCACAATCAGACCTGGGCGCCCGAGGTCATGGTTGGTGACTGACCTCTAACAGCCGGTGATAGCGCGATCGAAAACATAGAGGTTGGCGTTGCGCTATCAATGGCCGTGCTCTTTTCAGTTGACATGAATCATATGGTCGATCTTCATGAGTATAAGAACTTCAGCCTTATGATGTAGCACTCCGACTTGGTAAACTTCTTACTTATCCTTCAAAGCTTTCCAACACTTAGCCAAATTTTTACTAATATGTTCCGTTCCTTGCATGCCATCCAGCATGCACATTCGTATGCGGTCAAGACTGAGATGGTGAGGAAAGAGTTGGTAAAGAAAACCCAAGAAGCTGCCAAACTCCTTTCCTTACTAAACTATGCCGAGACCAACAATCGAAGTTTGCTGGATCAGGCCAAGGCTGCTCAAAACCAGGCCGAGGCTAAAGTCGAAGTGGCCAAGGCTAAAGCCGAAGTTACCGAGGCTACAGCTGAAGCTACCAAGGTTGACGTTGAGGCTACCA
Source organism: Camellia sinensis (assembly GCF_055761805.1). Taxonomy (NCBI): domain Eukaryota; kingdom Viridiplantae; phylum Streptophyta; class Magnoliopsida; order Ericales; family Theaceae; genus Camellia; species Camellia sinensis. The sequence goes on from NC_138961.1 coordinate 42,786,757, forward strand.
ATACCAGGGCAGCAGACTCTAAGTCCAAGCTCAAGGAGGCCATCAAATCAAAGGAGGCCGAGGTCAAGGCAGCCAATGAAAAGGCATTTGAAGAAGGCCAAGTCGCCGTCCATGATCAATACAAAGAGCAAGTCAATCTAGCCTACAACAAAGACTACTACTTGGGCTGGGTGGTTGCTCTTAACAAACTGGTGGTGCCCTTTGACTCACCACTCAGAGATATTACTCAATTACAAGTTCCCTTCCCTCCTTCTCCATCTGAATCCAAGAAAAAAGGCAAAGAAGATGTCGAAACTGAAGAAGGGGTTGAGTTCGAGGTCACTACTGGGGCTAAATCCTCCACTCTGAATGATCAAGTCCTAGACTTGACTCAAGATGATGAGGACGGGGTTTCCAAAACTGTCTCTCCCAAAACAACTTCTGAGGCCAAGGTCGCTTTAGCTGAAAAGAGTCTAGATTAGACCCTCTTTGAAATCGATGCCGAGATTACGGCTAAAAAGTCTGCCCAGCCGTTGTCTGAGGTTGCAACAACTCTTACTGCCGAGGTCAAGTTGTCTGAGAAAAATACTAAAGATCTTAGTACTTAGGATTTTTCTTTTTTCTTTGTACTCTTTCCTTTGTAATCTTTTGTGCTTGACCAGTTTTTGCTTTTGGCCGATATGCCCTTGTGAATGAACAAGTTTATCTTTTATGAATACCAATCTTCCCTATTTCTTCTAAGTGTTGTATGTTTGTCTCTTTGTGCTTGATCCACCTTAACTGTTTTGTATGCTTCCATACTTAGGATATTTTTGCACTTCTCTTAAGTGCAACTTACTTATGTAATCATTTCAAGTTAGAACACCTCGGACCTGTATCACCATGATCCCATATTATCTCAGGTGCAACCTTAGTTGGTCACCTCGGACCAACATACCTCGGAATTTATTTTTTCCGTGATCTCGACTAGCTGGCACTTTATGAAAATTCTTTGAATAACTTTCAACGGGTGTTGTTTCCTTACTTGTACTTGATGTCTCTTGTCAAGACTTCACCCTTCCAACCCTTCCAAACTTGACAACTTGGTTGTTTATCTCGGGTAACAAGTACCTCGGGTATTCCCTTATCTGTTTACCTCGGTTGACTCCAGCTTGTAAAGTTTTCTAAAATTTTAACAAGTGTCAAGCCCATTCCTTATTCCTGCTCCCTACCCCCTAATATGAATCTAAGTACCACTTATGTTCACATTAAGCATGCATCTTTAATTTTTTCTGAAGTCTGATTCAAACAAATCATAGCCGAGGTTTTTTACCTCGATGTCTTTGTTAATTTGACTAGATCAAACTTAGTTCAACTCTGCCGTCATGGCAAGTCTAAGTTACTTATCATGTTTCATTATGAAACATTGCGAACTTAGTTCAACTCTACCATATGGCAAGTGTTAATTCAATTCTACCATGTGGCAAGTCTAAGTTACTCGTCATGTTTCATTCTGAAACATCGCTAACTTAGTTCAACTCTACCATATGGCAAATGTTAATTCAACTCTACCATATAGCAAGTCTAAATTACTCGTCATGTTTCATTCTGAAATATTGCCAACTTAGTTCAACTCTACCATATGGCAAGTGTTAATTCAACTCTACAATATGGCAAGTCTAAGTTACTCGTCATGTTCACCATGGGAACATCGCCATAAGACTGTCTTCTCTTCATCTGGGACATACATTGATGTCTGGTGGTAGCCTATCTATGTATCCAGGAAACTCATCCTTCCATGCCCTGAAGTGGCATATACTAATTGATCAATCTTGGGCACTGGAAAACTGTCCTTGGGGGTAAGCTTTATTCAGGCTGGTAAAGTCCACTTAAACCCTCCACTTGCCGTTCTTTTTTTTCACTACTACTGTGTTGGACAGCCAGGTAGGGTAGTTCACCTCCTGAATGGCCTGGGCTTCCAACAGCTTGTCCACTTCCTCCTCGACTACCTCCACATGTATCAATGTTGGCCTCTGTGCTCGCCGGATGACAGGTTTAGCCGACCTGTCCACATTGAGCCAATGACAAGTGACCTTGGGGTAGCTGACCTGTCGGCCTCTGTATGTTGTAGATGGATTTCATTGCTGCCATGGAGCAATTTTTCACTTGCACCTAATCCCCTCTAACCTCCTTAATCCTCTGTTCGGTTGGGAATCGCAACAGCTGGTACAGCATTGAGGGAACAACCCTCATTGCATGTAACCACAGTCTTCTCAAAATAATATTGTAGGGGGAGAGGGTGTTAATTATTGTAAACTTTGTGCTTACCTTCTTGGTGCCTATATGCACTTCCAAACTCGTGGCTCCTAGAGGCCATGTCGGCGTCCCATTGAATCCAACAATCAGGCTACCGGATTGTTTTAGATCATCTGGGTGAAGGCTGAGCTCCTTATAATATCTAACATACATGATGTCACAAGAACTGCCTTAATCAACCAATATGCACCTCACCTGACATTCTCCAATCTTCAATGTTATTACCAGGGCATCGTTGTGTGGATGCTGCACCATATCCAGGTCTGCCTTAGTAAAATAAACCATTGGTCCTTGGTACTCATTTGTCCTAGACTTCTTTTGCTGGAGCTGATACACGTGTTGTATGTGCCTTACTCTTTGGGTCTTCCCTCACACATCATTCTCATTAACCTTCGAGTGAATCACATTGATCACCCGAGATCTATCTGCTTGCTGTTGTGGCAGTGGTGGAAGTGGTGCTGTTAGTGCCTGGGGAAGCCTAGCATGCTGTCCTGACCTCATCTACTAGGTCTCTCAAGTGACCCTGTCTGACCAGATCCTCCAAGTGCGTCTTCAGAGCCCTGTACCCCTAAGTCAAGTGCCCATCCTCTTTATGGTAAGCACAGTGCTTCCCAATTCTCCTTCCCATAAACTTGCTAGAGATCTTCTCCGGCTCTCTGTAATACAGCTAGTTCCTGATCTTTTCCAGAACTTTGTAGATCAGGACCCTGAATACAGTGGTGATTGTCTATGCAGCCCTCAACCCTGTCTCCTACTTGTTTATACCGAAATTACCTCAACCTTGCTTCGGCAAGCCGCTTCTCTTCCCTTGCTTTGGTGTCTTCGTTCCTTGTGTGTCCTCTTCTGCTCTGGCATATTTTTGCCAACGATTTTCGAAGCGGGCATTCATCATTCAGGCTGTTCTTAAAAGATACGATCGACAGCTCCTAGTTGCAAGCTGGAATTCAGTTGAACACCTCGTAATATCTCTTAGCGTAAGCCCTCACCACTGCTGATGTTCAAAGCCAACAGAAAGTTTACCCTTAGTGGTTGCAACTTGTTCGTAACAAACCTAGCCACAAACATATCAGCCAGGCCTTCCCAACTCTTCACAGTTCCTCTCAGCAACTATGAAACTAATAAGATGCTATCTCACCAAAGGATAAAGGGAACACCTTGCACAACAGCTGCTCATTCCTGCTCCACAAAGCCATTGAATTTAAATACAAGCTGACACAAAAGTTCAGATTAGACTTACCGTCATAAATCTGGAACCTTAGCATGTGGAATCTCTTTGGGGCCTCAAACGAATCCAACTCTACTGAGAACGGCGTCTTCGGCTTGACGGGGGATGTGATCTCAGCGTTGTACTGCTTCCTCTGGAGGTAGTCTCTCAAATCCTTCTTCATTCGATTGGGAGCTCGGCTATCAACAGATTTCAACCATTTTAGCACGCTAGTCCCGGTGCAATTGTGCGTCCGTTTGGACTTCTCCTCATCCACTGCATCAAAACAAAGGCATTTCTCCTTGATGTGCCAAGGTTCTTTGACATAGGTCCCCTTGGTTCACGGTGTCTTTTGCGACTCACCTCTCACTAACTCTATTCACCCGACATCCCGTGACAGCCGGTGTGAATGTTCCTTTCCCTTTCTGTGTTGCGGAACTACTGGGATTGTCTTTTACCCCCCTTTCTAGGCATTGGTCTTGGCCGCTGGTGCCGGCTTGTCCTATAACGGGAATGGTGGTTGCATCACGTTGTTCTGTATCATGAAGTTGACAACCGACTGTAGGTCTGCCAACTTGTTTGACATTCCTTTCATCTTGCCATCCCTCTTCAGGCATCTATCCTTCCATATCCAGAGGCTGCTTTCGTTGTAATACTCATCTCAGCCACCCTTCTTCGGCACATTACCCTCTTTGCTGATGTCCTTCTCCCCAGGATTCAGATCCTGTGCTCCTTCATTACGATTTTCCTCCCCGACGTTAGGATCTACATGCTCACCACTTTCACTGTGGATTTCGTCCCCAATCTTTTCTTTCTGCCCGTTGTTGGCCATCTATTCTCATTAAGTTGCCACAGATAGTGCCAAATTGTGGGTGTTGATTTTTGGCCACACAATCAAACGGGAAACTCAGCTGGAGAGCATTGGCAGAATAGATTAAACCCAACAACCTGTAACAAGAAGATGAGAATACCGAGGTGATTCGTCCACTCGGGGGCACTCCGACGATCAAGTCAGTAATCTCTCAAAGATATCAATTCAAGTATTTAACTCACAAATTATTGCTAACAGTATATCACACATACCTGAGACCCATAGAGGTGCCCCATTTTTATAAACAACAGTGACTTGATCTCTTTAGAAGCCTCACTTCAGTAGACTTAGGCTCAATACTTATCCCTGGATCCTCAGCTGGATAGGGATAAACTCTTCTTGAGCTTTATCTTTATCCAGACTGAGATCATCCTTTTGTTCTAGGACTCTTGTTCCCTATCCACTTATCTCGGATTCCGGCATCTCCGTAGATAACCTCGGCCTAGTAGAGATTATGTCAACAACGTTACCAGGCCACGTGGCATCTCGACTGACACTTCGGCGTCACCTTGGCCACGTGCTGTTATTCACAAAATGCTTCCCCACACATAGGTATATATACATTACATATACAGTTATACATTACCAATGTAAATACTAATATAGCTAAATGAAATAGAATGAAAAAAACAAATTTTAAAATCGAATTAGCTTCATGGCTTTTAATGACAGTATTGGTAAATTTTATACAATCATGGTCATAGAATTGGGACCAAGTAAGTTCTAATAATATAAATGGTATGAATCAACACAAGTATTGGTGTGTTCATGATAGCTATTGGCTGTTGGATTTACTCCATATTGTAGATGCATTCTAATATACGATCATTTGTTATCAAAAACTTACAAAGTTTCAAACTACCTAAATTGCATAACTATCATTGGTGTGTATATAGATAAAATACTACATAATTATCATTAGTTTCTCTTCGACCTTGCTTAGAACCTTTTTGTAAAGTTCTGATTTCCTCACATCTTAATATTTTTGTGAATTTTCGGCCGACTTTTGGCATGTTTTTTTTATCCATATGCTTAGCATTAGCATATATAGATATGTGGAATTTCAAACTCATGGCCATGCTTAAACTACTGTTCTAACAACCTGCTTTTGTTGTTGATACAAGTACATTGGGCCTATTCAGAACACGGGAAATATATTACCCAACCTAGGGTTAATGAATTACTGATAAGAAAAAAGAAAATCGCATAAGAAGAAGAGTTTAAACTATTCCAACAGAAATTCAACCATCCTAAAATTCAAAGAAACATACCAGAAATATTCCACACCATATACAATTTTTTTTTTTTTGGATAAATTACCATACCATGTACGATACAATCTTGTGCACACCCAAGAATCTCAATTTTTCTTCGAATAAAACATATCTTTCACTTTCCACATATTCCATTGTCACGTATAACAATGGTTCATGAGCTAAATTAAATATTCTACCAAATCATCATAACATGTAAAATCTCTAAACATTTAAAATACATTTATTTTTGAAAGAATACATTTAACCCATTATGGGAGAACATATATAAACTTACTTTTAGAATTAGCACCAAATAGAGAAAAATAGAACAAATTAAACCTATTAAGAAAGAATTGACAAACAATCAGACACCCCCTTCCTGCAGTTATTTTTATTCATTCAACTTTTAACTGATTTCCATTTTTTCAATGGTCTTGATTAGTGGTGTGAGCGGGGTTAGGGTGGGTTGAGATGTTATCCAATCTCAGTTCAAGTTGTGCTGAAAGCTGTTCAGATCGCCTAAGTTCGAGTTGTAATTCAAGATTGTCTGTTTAAATCCGACCCAAGTTAAACTTGAATATTTTATTTCATTTTTTTCATACAAAATTGGTCTGAACACGTGATTGTTGTTATCCGATTGACTTGATATTTTATAAGAATGATGTACTTAATGAATTTTAAAATATGAATGGTTTGAATTATCGAAATGGACCAAAAAATAAGCCCAATAGGCCCGACAACAAGTCTTTAGTCCTTAATCGGACTGGAGAGAAACTCATTCGTTTTCCTAATAGGCACATTTTAAAAACAAAAGGACGTTTTTCAGAAAAATAAAAAGCAAAGAAATGTAAAAGTAAAAGGAAAAATTATAAAAATAAATAAAAAAAAATAAAAAACTCTAGGATCTGAGTCTAACAAAATAAATCCTGAATTCTCAATTTAAAGCATTTACCTATTTTTGTTAAGTAAAATCGGCAAAAAATAAGTATTTTTGTTATTAAAATCAATGTAGATATACCTATATCTAAAATACCCTTTTTTATTGAGTTTAATGGCTAAAATATCCATTTTTCAATCAATTTCACTTAAAAGAAATCTGCAAATTGTTTAAATTGAAAAAAAATAGTGTAAACTGACGAAATTAAAAAATCAAAACTTATTTTGTTAGAGGGATCAAACTCTTTTTTTTTTTTTTCTAAAATAAAATCAATTCAAATGGAAGGAAATATCATTCTGTCCCCCAAACTATTACGCGAAAGTCAATTTAAAATTGAGACTTATCATTATTTTAATTTTTCGCCTACAATCAAATGAAACTTGCTGACATGGTACCAAATTTTATTTGGAATTTCATTTTATCCCCCAAACTATACCTTAAAAATCAATTAGCCCCCCAAATATAAAAAAAAAAAATAATATTTAAATATTTAATAAATAATTTTTTTATCTCAATAATGAAAAAAATAAATTTTAAATAATATATTTTGCAAATATATATATATATATATATAATAGAAAAATCTGCATTTAGAATTTTCTATTTAAGTCTCAAATTATTTCAAGTCAATCATAAAGAAATTAATTGAGCCAAAAAACTCTTGGCTACTTTATGTGTGTGCGCGCGCGTCTAATTGTACCTAGTTTATTTCTCCAAATAAATTTCAATAGAATTGATCAACTAATAGTAATTTTAAAATTGAGTGGGTAAAAAAAAAAATTCAATTCAATTATTGTCTAAAGAATACTCAACATGACTAATACTTAATTTTTATTTAAAATTTAATTTATTTATTTTGAGATGAAAATTAATTAAATATTTAAATTTATTTTTTTAATATTTGTGGGGCTAATAGATTTTTAAGATGTAGTTTGGGGTAAAATAAAATTTTAAATGAAATTTGGTGTCACGTCAATAAGTTTTGTTTGATTGTAAATAGAAACAAATGGCATATGATAAATTAATCAAATTAAAATAATATGAAATCTATATGCTAAATTAATTTTCACATAATAATTTAAAGGACAAAATGATGTTTCGCTCTAAATGATTTACTTTTAAAATAACAACTGAAACGATGCCATGTAATAGTGCTGTTGTATAATAATGCAGTACTATAACGTACAGCAACATCCATCCCCTTAGAAAAAAAATATTGAAAGTTTTAAATTAATTGATGTATGACTCTCATGTAATGTGATGTTTTATAATAGTTTTAAAGGACGCCATCCATCCCCTTATATACACAATTAAAGAAGCTCCTGTACTAAATTTAATAAATTCCACAAAATGAGATATGCATTGAACCACAAAGTACCTACTTTTCCATGAGTAGTGGCAGGCCTAATATAATATAAATTGCTGACTTAAATGTATGATTTCTCAAGGTTCATATGATTCTAATATAATTTAGGTGATGACATATCTTTGATTAATTCTCAATTCTTTGAAAGGTCATCATAGTCTTGCGTATGCAGAGTTCATAGAATCCATATTGAATGTTAATATTTTTATACATTACTTAAAAAAATAAAATTAATTAAAATAAGTAATATTGTTGTTTTATATTTTAATCATTTATAAATGCATAAAGAAAACTACAGTTATAACATCAAAGAAAAATTGAACCAATTGTGCCACAATAAACATTATTATTCTTACATTTTTTGTTTCAAAATTAAACTAAGAGCTCTTTATTGAGATTTAATTAATTCTATTATATATATATATATATATATATTTCATATATGGATAAATAATTTCTATGTAGTATAATTAAATAAACAATCCAATATATTCACGAGTCAACAAGCAGCAATCTATTCAAATTCTAGAGATTTTAATTTTTAACTAAAGTTAACAAACAATTAAAGTAAAATTTAAAATGGGACAAAAGAATATCAAGACCTAAGGAGATTCAATTTCCAAAATGGTGAATTGAATTGAAGAGAAGTTTGGTAAAGTAAAATCATTGAGCCCTCCACTAATAAAAATATTTTATTTTGGGAATATTGTTAAAAGGACAAAAACAAATTTAATACTTTCAAACCCCCTAATAGATAGACTTATTGTTCAATAATTTTTATGATAATTAATGGCATTTTTTTTATCAAATACTATTAAAAAACGTCACCAATTGTTAATTTTTAGCAACAATTTAAAAATTTTGTCATAAAAAATGTCTTTAATTATAAGTTTTAGCCACAGTTTAAAAAAATCGTCACAAAAAAATTTCACTAATTTTTAACATCCAGCGATAGTTTAAAAAATTCGTCACAAAAGAAGTCATTAAATGTAAGTTTTAACGACAATTAATAAAAATCGTGATAAAAAAAAAAGTCATTAATTGTCAATTTTTAGGGACATGTAAAAAATCGTCACCAAAAAAATATTTTTAATGAAGATTTTACTATGACTTGTTTTCAATAAGACTTGATGAGAATTAAATCCAATTATTAAGACATTGATAATTTACCCTTGAAAAAAATTGTGTTAAATTTTATAAGAATTTTTTTTTCTAAATGGGGGCTGTGTTTTTTAGTCCAAATCTAGTGGGTCAAAGTGGCCGTTTTGCCGGCTTGCTCGTGAGCCGGCCATGCAATATACTTAGCATAAAAAGGCAGTTCACCAAAACACAGCCATACATTTTCTTTGCTCAATGGGGGCTTCCAAGCTTAAGGTTGAGCATGTCGTGGCTAGTTCACAATTTGCATATTCATCTAATACTCTTATCTTGTTTGACCATGTTCAACTCTGGCTTTACTGCTACTATATCCAGCTCCAGGCCAATGGGGAACGAGACCGACTGGCTTTCATTGCTGGCAATCAAGGCCAAAATAATTGAGGATCCACTGTATGTTTTGAGCTCCTGGAATGACTCTATCCACTTCTGTCAATGGCAGGGCGTTATGTGTAGCCGCAGGCATCAGAGGGTCACTGCCTTGGACTTACATTCCCGGGAACTGGTGGGATCGATATCACCACACCTCGGGAATTTAAGCTTTCTGAGGGAATTACTGATTCAGAACAATAGCTTTGGCGATGAAATTCCCCCAGAAATTGGCCGTTTGCCAAGGCTGCATATTTTGCAACTGAGCAACAATTTAATTGGTGGCCAAATTCCTATAAATATATCTCGTTGTGCTAACCTCATTTCCATCAATTTTTCTCACAATGGGTTGGTAGGAGAAGTTCCTGTGGAGCTGGGATCCTTGTCGAAGCTCGAAATAATAATTACAGAGGCCAACAATCTTAGAGGGAGTGTCTCTCATTTCGCGAATTTGTCATCTCTTCGCGACCTGTATTTAGATAACAACTACTTTGATGGCATCATTCCTGGCGGTTTTGATCGATTGAAGAATCTTCAGACACTAGCACTCGGCATAAACAGGTTGTCTGGCGTCATCCCTGCCTCACTGTTCAACCACTTTTCTCTCACAACTTTTGATGTCACTGTTAACCAAATTCAGGGAAGTCTTCCCTGGGACTTGGGAATCACTCTTCCCAATCTTGAACTCTTCGACATTAATGAAAATCAATTTACAGGGTCAATTCCGGTTTCAATATCGAATGCATCTAAACTCTATTCCCTAGAAATGGTTCAAAACAAACTTACTGGAAATGTTCCTAATTTATCGAGACTGCAAAACCTCGAGAGGCTACTCCTTGCAAACAATCAGCTTGGATCCGGGGTAGCTGATGACTTGAACTTTATCTCTTCTTTGATCAATGCCACCAATTTACATCGTTTGGAAGTGAACATCAACAATTTTGGCTGCAAGTTTCCAGAATACATTGGTAACCTCTCGAGAAACCTTGAATATTTGAATCTGGACCACAATCATATATTCGAAATCATTCCACCCGGGATACTAAATCTTGTTGGATTGCAGAGTTTGAATATGCAGTTTAACCAATTCACTGGTACTATTCCATGTGAGATTGGAATGCTTCAAAATCTACACAGATTGAATCTTGATGACAATTCATTGTCTGGTAACATTCCTTCTTCCCTAGGAAATCTGAGTTTCTTAAGTATACTTGCTTTATGAATCAATAATTTTCATGGAAGCATTCCTCCGAGCCTAGGGAATTGTAGTAATTTGCAAATTTTGATTCTTTCTCAAAACAACCTTACTGGTGCCATTCCAAAACAAGTTGTTTCTATCTCATCCTTATCTATATCGCTAGACCTATCCCAAAACCAATTGAGTGGTTTTCTTCCCACAGAAGTTGCAAATTTGATAAACCTTGGTTACTTGGATGTCTCGTACAACTTGTTATCCAGTGAAATTCCGAACACTCTAGGCAGCTGCACAAGCCTGGAAACACTGCATTTGGGGAACAACTTTTTCAACGGAACCATTCCTTCTTCTTTGAGTTTCTTGAGAGGCCTTGTAGAGTTGGGTCTCGCAAACAATAACTTGTGTGGTGAAATTCCTATGTACTTGGAGAACTTTATCTTGTTGCAAAATTTGAATTTGTCTTTTAATAATTTTGAAGGTGTAGTACCAACGCAAGGTGTATTCAGTAATGCAAGTGCAATATCAGTGGTGGGAAACGGTAAGCTCTGTGGGGGTGTAGCTGAATTGAAGCTACCTAAATGCAACTTGAAAGTGGATGAAAAGAGGAGATCAAATAGTGCCTTAGCTTTAGCACTCTCTATACCCTTTGGTTTTGTAGGACTAGCTCTCATGGGGTGTGTTCTATATCTTTGTTGGTTTAGAAAGAGAAGAAAAGATACTCCTTCATATTCATCAAAAAATTTACTCCCGAGGGTGTCTTACCAAACTCTTGTTAAAGCCACTGATGGCTTCTCATCATTCAATTTAATCGGTGTTGGTAGTTTCGGGTCTGTGTACAAAGGAGTTATTGATGGAAGAATTGTCGCTGTGAAGGTACTTAAAATTTTGCAACATAGAGCTTCGAAGAGTTTTGTATCAGAATGTGAGGCACTAAGAAACATCAGACATCGAAATCTTGTCAAGGTGCTAACGACATGTTCGACGATAGATTATCAGGGTCATGACTTCAAGGCCCTAGTTTATGAGTTCATGGTCAATGGGAACCTTGAAGAGTGGTTACATCAAAATTGCAATGAAGATTTGTCAATTGAAGAGTTTAAGAAGCTAAACCTTCTTCAAAGACTAAATATTATCATTGACGTTGCCTGTGCCCTGAATTATCTTCACAACCAGGCCTAATCCCTAATAGCCCACTGCGATCTTAAGCCAAGCAACATTCTTCTGGACAAAGATATGACTGGGCATGTTGGTGATTTTGGGTTAGCAAAATTCCTTGCTGACCATGCCACCGATGGCTTGTCTACAAATGAAACAAGCTCTATTGGCATAAGGGGAACAATAGGTTATACTGCTCCAGGTGAATATGCCTTCATTTATTCTTAATTGTTTTATGCATCAAAAAGTGTAAAGAAAATTGCACGTGTGATTTGGGCCACACATTATTTTTTCTGTGCACAGTTCTCTGACTTTTTCTGTTTGTGGAGCATTTTTGTCTTTTATATCTTATATTTTTTTTCTCCTTACAATTGCATTTTTGCTTGCAGAATATGGTATGGGATGTGAGGTCTCGGCATAGGGTGATATCTACAGTTTTGGCATCCTCGTGTTAGAAATGTTTACTGGGAAGAGACCCACTAATGAAATGTTTAAAGATGGGTTAAGCCTCCATGGCTTTGTGAAAGAGGCTTTGCCCTGCAGTGTATCACAGATTTCAGACCCAACACTTTTTAAGATCGAAGGGGAAGGAGAAGAAAGCTTCATAAGAGGTGAAAAGATTGTGAAGTGCTCGAGTTTGATACATGAAATTGGAGTCCTTTGTTCTTCAGAATTGCCTAGAGAAAGAATGGACATCAATGATGTTGCAGCTAACTTGCATTTCATCAAAGACACTCTTCTAGGATTTGAAATACATTGAAAGAGATGAATTTATGAGGGAATCAATTGGAATGTAATGCTTTTGTCCTAATAATCTCCCTCCCGGAAGAGATTACATGTTTAATAACAGCCTTACTTCCACATTGGTTGAGCCAACTCTACATTTGTACATTTAGTGAAAAGTAAAGTTACTTATTCAAAGAAAGTGTTAGAATTTGAAATGTGTTGATCTGATTTATTTTGGGTGTGATTCTCATTATATCAAATTTAAATGTACATCACAAATTCAAATCTTATATATGTTCCTTGCACGTGAATTTTTTTCCGTTCAAAATGTTAATAATACATGACGAAGGGAACGCATTTGTAACAAAATTCAAAGTATAGAGATCAAATAATTTAAATTAAAATTAGTAGGACCAAAATAAAATTTCACTTAAAATAGAGGGATCAATTGTATAAATTACCCCTTTTTTTTAACTACAATCCTTTTTTTTTGTTGGGGGGGGGGGGGGGGTAAGTAACTACAATCCTATTTTGATTTACCCTTGAACCCAAATCCCTAACCCTATATTGGTCTGGAGAAATCAATCTGTGAGTTCTTCATCTTCACACTTTTTTTTTTGTTTATCAAATTTTGATAATGGAAGACTATATTTGTTTTCTCTAATTTCTTTGCTATAATTTGTGAGCCTTAATTTATTTGAGGATATAATTGTTTGGCCCCAATTATCAGTTAGGG